>NC_092501.1:110252816-111478233 GCF_047511675.1 Marmota flaviventris | reverse complement strand
ATTATAGAAATAGATAACAGATGATAGAGAGATGGAAGTTCTGCTCCCAGCATCAACCCAGCAATTATAATCAGACTAGCCAAACAAACATTATAAACCATAATACTGTAAAAAGGTACAAAGAAAAATTTTTACAGTTTTTGAACAACAAATACTTTTTAAGATTTTAGGTCTTTAGAGTATATATATTTTATACTCTAAATATGAATCAAGTTTCATGATTGTACTAGCTCTCCTCCTCAAGACAACTTTCTGACCACAGTGTAGGGAGCTAGAATCTAATTGGAACATGGCAATACTGTTGATCAGAAAAAAAAAAAAAAAATCAATCATTGGGATTGTTAAAGTGACTGGAATCTATGGAGTCAGTCACCAAAGAGGAATCCATTGTATGGAGTAGGACAAATTGTGCAGAGTTTAGTCACAAGATCTGGACCTAGGACTGTGCTTCCAATACACAGAACAACTTTACAAAAGGCCTATTAGAGAGCAGCCGCTAGAAGGTTAACAAGAACCAAGAGATAACTGCAATTAAGCAGTTCCGGAAAAGATTTAAGGTCTGGTATAAATGAAATCAAATGATGAAAGTTTAACATCTTTTGATGAGTCCAGTACTGACACCGAGACATGGACTATAACTTTCAACTCTAGTGCTGCCCTCTTAAAATCTACATAAAATTATTGAGAAACACTGGAGGATACACAGTTTACAGTTTGACAATCTCACAAAGGGATATGGGAAGTACAATGAGTCTTATGCACATTTGTCCCAATCAATACAAACCAGACAAATACAACTTTAAGGTAATCAGAAGATGAAGACACATTTACTAGATTAAAATGAACAACATTTTGAGGAACATAATAGAATATAGAGTGTTTAAACTGTATCAACAATATCCTTTGTATAAAAAATAATCCATTCAGATAAATAGACAGGCATCCGTGGCCAAGAGTCAAACATATACATAAATGCATACATAAATAAGTAACTAATAAAGCATTAAAAAATGTCCTGGACTAGAACACTGGCCTGCTCTGTGTAAGAACCTGGGTTTGATTTCCAGCATCACAAAAATAGATAAAAACTATAAACTTTTAAACATTCAAAATTTCCCTAAAATGGTAGACAGGGTTCACCTTAATTGATAAAAACTTTATTTTTAGATACATTTATGATTTTATTAATGCATTATAGTTATGCATAATATTGGCATTAAATTTGATATAATCTTACATGCATGGAATATGATTTGCTTCATTTCATTTCCCAGTACTCTCTTTTCCCCTCATTTTCCTCTCTCCCATAGATCTGCTTTCTCTTGTCTAGTGATCTTACTTCTATTTATTCATATTTTGTTTGATTGGTAATGGGTTGACATTTACCATGGTATATTCACTCTAAAGCAGCTCTCATAAATATGTTCAAAGAATGAATTAATGTCTTGATGGATGAAGAGAATATTAACAGAAAACTGGAGTTGATTATAGAAAATTCTAGACCTCAAAGAGCAATCAGCAGTCAATCCCCTATATAGAAAGCAGAGGAGAAAGAGGTTGTAGAAAAAGTGAATAGGGATTTAAGAAGCTGTAGATTAAACAGTCTATCATACACATAATGATTCCATAAGAAGGGAATGAACATGTATTTCTAATTAATCAGATTCATGCCTTGGTCAATCTAGAACTACCTGGACAAAGGAGAAGGCATTTGTGAACTTGACTGGTCAAGGTTGCTGGTGAGAAGGAAAAAAATCATGAAGGGATACCCCTGAGACAAATAAAGAGTGATTCAAGAAGTAGATGGCAGATTACCTAGGTTTAACATCATGGAATTGATTTCACTGAACAATATCCATACCCTGATCTTGCAAGCAACCCAAGAATCACCAATCCTAAGAGTTCTGGGTTTTTTTGGCTTTGGTTTTACCTCCACGTAGAGAATCCTCAATGTTGGCAAAATTGAGTTGTCATTGACTTAGAAGTAAAGGTTCTCAAAGCATTTCTGGAACCAACATAAATCTGGAAGTTTGTTAAATATATTACTTTGAATATATTAATTAAAAAGACACTGTTATTTGTTGGAATGGCTTTATTTACACATTTACATTGTTTTTAATGAGCATGACCTTACCATGCCCTGCAATCCAATATAACTGTATTACCTTTATATTTCAGTGAGTTTCTACATATAGAATATTGCGAGTGTATGAGGGGCCTACATGCTGCCTCTGGTACTGTGAAGTGCCACACCAATCTGTATTCAGAGTTCTCCACCCTACCAACCTACCTCCTTGCCTCTCCTTGTTACCTTAAGAGTAAAACAGAGTGGAGACAAAAGTTACTCTCTCATAGCCTAAATCTAATAAGTATCTCTGATACAGCGAAGTACTGACCACTCAATCATGTTCATATTCACTTTGATGTGATCAAACTTTGCATTTCATGGTGTATAAATATCAATAAAAAGTGTTGCATGTGATTTTTAATGATACTTATTTGTAATAAGTTCTTGTGTGAGTTTTTGAGTTCTGCAATTCTTTTATATTTTTACTCATGCAGAACCACCACCAATTTAGTTTATTCCTCATAATACTGAAAAATCCTTTCAGATAAATTTACCATGGTTCTATTCTTCCCACAAAAATACAAAAGTCTCAAATTTTGATTAACATTTTTAGTCACATTCTCACAATCTGAGTACATAGAGCACAGACTGTCTTGTTCCTGATTGGATATGTGTTTTTAGTTCCTCACAAAATACTTACTCACTAAAATTGGTTTCTTCTTAGTCTTATAGTTAGAAGTAACTTTCCTTGTAACTGATATAATTGGATATTTTCTTAATATTCTGTGCTGCATTTTTAAAAACATTTTATCACTGCTCATAAACAACTCCAGAAGAGCAATATTACCTATTTTATCTGATTGTCTAATTGCTCTTCTATTGTTTCTAATTTAAATTTATTTCCAAAGTATTGTGAATGCCTCTAAAAAATGAAAGCAATGTTTAAATATTTGTATTAATCATGGTGTAAGGTTCTGAGTCTTTAAGAATGAAACACTCATTGAATATAAGGTAAATTTGTCAACTAATCAATCTACCATACTAAAGTACATTACATGAAATATAAAGAATGAATTTAATTACTATTTGCTTTTCTTGGTTATAAATAGCTACAGGTCAGGGATATGATGTTATATCTGAACATCTCATAGAGTTGACAAACAAAGATGTCAGTTGTGTTCATCAGACTAAGGCATACAACTGGATGAAAATTGTAGCTAATTATTCTTCTATCATCCATACAAAGAAAGAGAGTGTTTTTCATATGTATTTCTCAATACATAAAAAAGGGCTAACATGGGATTTAAAATCTTCAATTTTAAGTGGAAAAATGTTTGTAATCATACCACCACATTTCCTCCAGGAATTATATATTTTGCGAGAAGTCTTTGATACCTTGGAGGAGGTGGCAAAAATCTGAATGTCTTCTCTTTTATGAACATACAATTAGATTCCAGATGTTTCACAAACCCTGATTTCCAGAATGTAAAGACTGTGGAACGATCCAAATTAAAAAGGAGGAGGAGTGTGGGGACAAGTGCATGGTGCATGGAGTACTTCACACATGGCACATGTTAAGGGCATCTGAGTGGCAGGCCACTCCCCTTGTGCTAGGGGTGTGAGCAGCAGGCCACTTACATTGTAGTCAAAGCCCTGGGCGTGAGGCCAGATGTTGCAGTCCCTGTGCTTGCTGCACTCCTCGATTGGTCACTGTAAGAGCAGTTGGCCAGAAATTGCATTGGTGGCTGCCTGTAATCTGCCTAGCTACTGCCTGAGTAGATATACATGGTAATTGTGCAATACAATCATACCTGCTTCCTGCTTGGTCTCTGGAGGTCTTGATTAGCGACTCTGCAGCCACACTCTTCTCTACCCTGTTCTGTGGACATCCTTGCTGGAGAGCCCATGTAGGAGGAGGAGAAGAAGAAGGTGAAGGAGGAGAAGAGGAGGAGAAGGAGGAGGAATGGAAGGAGAAGAATAATCCAGATCTATAACAATCCACATTAAAGATTCAAATTTATAATTCATTACCAAGGAATTCATATTTCAGTGGTGCACTCCTAATAATTCAAATGCTGCATCATCATCATCATCCTCATAATGTCTGCAGCTTAATATAAGCAGTAATTAATTTGAGATTGAGACAGAACACCTTCACTTGACACTGTTAAAGGCTTTTCTCTTCACTGACTAAAATCATTGCCTTGCATAATGAACTTTATATGGAAAATAGTGCACTATACATACTATTGAAATGTTGGAATTCTAAATTTTTATTATTATATTGACTTCTCTTTCTAAAACAGGTTACAACCTAAAATTCCTGAGTTAATTTATTCACTAATAGCATTTTCTCATAGTTCAATATATCCATTTTAAACTTAATTTTATTTTAAATTTTGTTTATAACCTGATTTTACGTTGATATTCTTCAGTTGTACATTCACCATTGTAAACAACAACAACAAAAATGAGTTATTGCAACCAAACTATAAGCTAAAAAAAATTAAAAGCATAATTATTCATTGCAAATTGATTCCTAAAACAGGCAGTACAATATGATTTATATTAAATTCTAAATCATCCTATACTGTTATTGAGATAATATAGAATAAGAATAAAAGATTAAAACAATTATTGGACTTTATGTTCCACACAGTCATTATGTTTTTTAAGAGGCATAAAAATATCATTAAAATGGTAAAAATATATACAAAAACTAAGCTTCATATTGAGGAAAATTATATCACATTTGTCAAAATGTTTTCATAAAAACAACAATATGTTTGAAATTAATTGCTCTTTTTTAATAATTATTTAAACTGTTTTTGTAGTTATAAGATAAAATGAAAAATAATATTTGGTAAATTAGAATATTGTTTTTGTAAATGTCTGCTTTAGGTCATGTAAAAATTATTTCTACAAAATCTCTGAGATTCATAATATGTGGTTTTGGACAACAAATTTCCTATCTTAGGAAATAGATGATTTTGCAATATTAATATCTTAACTATTCACAAATATATTAATGTAATTAAACTCTATTTTGATATTATATTTTTATCCCAGCTATTTTTATGAAATATGATTGTCAAATTGATGAAAAGGGCATTTTTTTTTATTTTTAAAGGATATAATGTACAAAAAAATTCATTATCATTATTTTTATTGGTTCTTTTTGTTTTACATGTCAGCAGAATCCATGTTGATATACTTATACAAGCAATAATATATGTTATTCTAGTTAGAGTCCTTATGGATGTACATTATGGTGGATTTCAGTGTGTTATTTTCATATCATTCTAAAATATTATTTAAAATGAAAAGTAGGAAAGATATTTAAAGCTTTTAATTTTGAATTTTCTAGATATGGAATGGTCCTTTTCAAATATGTGAGCATACTGATAGCAAGTTATTTCTCAGTCAACAAAAAAAAAATTAGAATAATCCTGACATTTAAGAAAGTGTGCTTTCTTTTTCTTTAAGCTTTAAAATATTGGACTCGATAGAGATTTTCTATTTTATTGAAAACAATTGTTTGACAGAGTTAGTCATTCCACTGCAAAATACAGCTTTGTTTGAGGAGTATTTAGATCATTGTTAACTTTAAATTTTCTACAACTTAAAAAAAAAATCCGTTTTATCTATGCAAGCACAGAGTTGGCAAGCCTGGGTAAATGACAGGATTGTGCGCAATATTTAAAAACGCATTATACTGCAAACAAAAATAAAGGTTTTCATTCATGTAGTTATTAAGATCTAATTAGATAAGTAAAAGTCTTAGCATTTTGACAATCTCTATGCATGTCACTAAGGAAAATATGGCAGATCAAAATTAATACCTCAGAAAGCAAACATTCAAGATACACCTAACATGACTTTAAATGACAGAGTGCTGTTTGTGTTATTCTATTTTTTAATTAGTTTGTAGAATTTCCTTTCTAATGCCTAATTAAACTTTGATCACTGTCTTTAAAAACTCTCTCCAAGCTTTCACTTTTGTTTTAAATCAGTTATTGATACATCTTCAAATCCTGAATGCTTCTCTTTTCTCTGCTAATGTATATCCTCATCTTTCTACTCTTTCCTAGACTAATTTCTTTTATCATTTCTAAAAAAAAAAAAATTCTTTCATTTTCCCCAGTTTCTTTATTTCAATAATTCTCTTTCTTATGAATCTTTCTGCTTTTCTCTTCATGGACTTTCATTCTCAAAAAAAAAAAAAAAAAGAAAGAAAAAGAAAGAAATACATTGAAGACCCTGATGTCTCTAACATCTGGACTTCTTATGCATGTAGGGAGTTTCCACTTCTCATCTTGTCTTTAAATCATCACTAGCTATTTTTTATTCTCATCCTATTGCTAAAATGCTAAATATATAAAATAAAGAAAAAAAGAGCATATATGATGATGTTAGAATTATAGAAGATAACTATCTAAATTCTATTATGACAAATATATTAATAAAACATGGGTTCAGAGTCCTACTCCTATAATTTCTAATTGAACAAACTCGTACTCCTACAAAACTGAGATAAATCACTTTTCTTTTCTAGAAGAATAAATTAATATTAGTTACTTTGCTCAATTTGGTCTTTCGTTAAATTTTTAAAACATGTATTGAAAGATCTTATGATCAAGCTTACCAAATTATAAGCACTTTCTAAATATTAGATGATCATATATATGTATGCATACACATAATAGAAATATTCATCTTTGCATATGTATATGTAAAAATATATAGTGTGAGTGTAATATTATTACTATAATATTCTTTGAATTTATTTAGCTAGGGCTGGGTTGTAGCTCAGATGTTGAGTGCTTGCCTTGCATATGTGAGGCACTGGGTTCAATCCTCAGAGCCACATAAAAATAAATAAATAAAATAAAAATATTGTGTCCATCTACAACTAAAAATTACTTAAGAAGTGAGTTGCTATGCAATTCATTGCGACCTTGTCTCTAAATAAATATAAAATAGGGCTGGTAGTGTGACTCAGTGGCCAAGTTTCTCTGAGTTCAATCCCTAGTACAAAAACAAAACAAAAAAAGGAAAAACAAAATATCTGTCTCAAAATAAAATATAAAAATTTTAGTCTTCTTTGATATAAGGAGAGCAACTAAGAACAGAGCAGGGAGGAAGAGCATGAGGAAAAGAGTAACATTAAACAGAGACGAGTGGTGGGAGGGAAAGGGAGAGAGAAGGGAAATTGTATGGAAATGGAAGGAGACCCTCATTGTTACACAAAATTACATATAAGAGGTTGGAGGGGAAAGGGGGAAAAAAAAAAACAAGGGAGATAATTGAACAACAGCAGATGGGGTAGAGAGGGAAGATGGGAGGGGAGGGGAGGGGGGATAGTAGGGGATAGGAAAGGCAGCAGAATACAACAGTCACTAATATGGCAATATGTAAAAATGTGGATGTGTAACCAATGTGATTCTGCAATTTGTATTTGGGGTAAAAATGGGAGTTCATAACCCACTTGAATCAAATGTATGAAATATGATATGTCATGTGCTTTGTAATGTTTTGAACAACCAATAAAAATAAATAAATAAATAAATCCCAGATTTTAATTCAAAATTTATTATAAATATAAATGTAAAACTATACAGATTTTAGAAAGAAATAGGAAAATAAATAGGAACCCTACTCTGGATGATAGCTTGGTAATTTCTCAATATGAAACAATTAAATAAAAATATTAAATGAAATAAAATTGTTTATATAAATGCTGTATCTAAAGTATGATACAGAGATATGAAAAATTGTGCTCTGTATGTGTAATAAGGATTGTAATGCATTCCACTGTTGTCGTGTATTGAAAAAAAAATGAAATCAATAAAAATAAATAAATAAATGCTGTATCTATGTAATTTGTAACAACTGATAAAAAAAAGCTTTATTTTTGCTGTCAGCATTAAAAAGGATCATGACCAGAACATGCATATTTATATATTTCAATTGGCTTCTTGGTCATATCTTTTCTAATAAAGTAAACATTCTTAAATATAGAGTCATTCCCTAGAATTTTCTGCAAATATTTCTTAGTGCTGCCTATTTTGTAACAAACACTTATTATACTCCTACTATAAGTAAATCAAGATTGTTTTGGATAATATATTACTGTATCAATAAATCAGAAAAAAAGTCTAGAAAAAAAATTAATTAAAAAAAATAAATAAATAAAAATTTTAAAAAGTATGGAGATGTGACTCAGTGGTGAAGTGCCTGTGGATTCAATCTCTGGTACACAAAATACAATTAATTAATTAATTAATTTAAAAATATTTTTTTAAAAATTGTTGGGCTAGTATTAGCTAAATAAATTGAAAATTAGTTTTATTTAAAATAAAAACAAAGTATTTAGTCTCCATAGAATAAAAAGCACAACTGTAATTATCAATGGTAATATTAAATCTATATTTCTACTTATATAAATTTTATCACTTACTATTGGCAGAAAATCATCCCTTTATCCATACAATAAACAAGCTTAAAATCTGTCAAATAATGAAGATTTCCAAGAATAGTAAAATTTTGTGAAATTTAAATATAATTTTTTTTAGAATTAAATGAGGCTCTTATATATCATTGCTATACCTGATCATAAATGAAAAAAGTTCTTCTCAAAAAAGAAGCAAGTAAATGATATATTTGCTCTTAAACAAAAGCACAAAAGATCATTTTAAAAAAAATTTTAAAAGTATGCATGACATTTTTTCCCTATGTTTATCTTTACTACAGTTTCCCTCTCACAGAGATCATAGCTAGAAAGAGTTGTTATGGGTTAGTGGACTAGCATTGCAGTCAAATATTGCAAAGGTTACAGTATGGTACTTCTAATACAGATTTCAGAATGTGAGGGTTCGATGAGTCCACATTCGCTAGTCATGATATCATATTTTCCAAGTTCCTTTTATGTGTATATTTGTATTAAATTTCATAATATATCATAAGTCAGAAATCTAATTTATAATATGGCAATATAGAAGAAGTATGTGTAAATCGCATTCTGTGAATCATTTTGAGAATTTATTTAATCAGAGAAAGAGTACCCTTGTATGATATGATAAGATTCATGTGTTGGCATCATGCCTCTCAGCCTTTATGTTCGGTGATTAACCACAGTATTAGAAACAAGAAAATTGTGGTCAAATCCTCTATTGAGTCTTTGCTTTTTGGGTGCTACTTGTTCTTAATGTTCCTAATCACACTTCTGGATATTGTTTCTTGAACATTTTTGAGGATTGACTGGTTAAAATGTTATTTGATTGACCTCACTGGTACTACACCCCAAATGACATATTCTGAAAAATTTTGCTTTTACTGAAAGTGACTGTTAAGCTAAAGTTTTGTTTTTGTAGTTGTTTGCATTAAGGATTTTCTGTTTTACAAAACTCCTAGGGCCTTGCTAGCATTGCAGTGATTAGTTTTGTTCTGTTTTGTTTTGTATCATTTTGTTTATTCACAAGACCCTCATTTTGAAGATATGATGCCCCTCAGTAGGCATAAAAATGGAATTCTAACTTTAGGGAAAATTTTATGGGTGAGTATGGGGACTTACTTCAAGCCGATGCAGTATAAGGAAAGCTGCATTCATTTAAATTATAAATTTGAATCTCATTTTGTATTGCAATAGATACTAATCAATCTTCATGTGAAACAATGAGTATATGATGCAATCAGAATTTAAATGGGATTCAGTTTTATAGAAGCCTGTGTTTTAAGAGCTCCAAAAGACTGATTAACTAAAAGTGTTTCATGTGAATGTATTTTAGCTTCAGTAATTTTTATATGGGCTACAATCCATTACATGTGCTTAAGAAAGTGAATTTTATAGAGGCATAAGAAAAAATACTATAGAATGCATATTTCTTTGCAATGGAATCTAATCAGAAATTACAATTCCTAAGCAAAGCATGATTTCTGAAAATTAGTCCAGACTACAAAGTAGAAAAAATTGTTATTTTATATATAAATAGATAACATAGATTATGTTTTAAGTATGCAATTTATAATTCAAATTAACTCTAATCTGTTAAATATGAGTGTAAGTGAATACTTAAGGACCATATGTTAGTCAACTTCCTGGTACTGTAACAAAATACATGAGACAATTATTTTTTATAAATAAAAGGTTTACTTTGGCTCACAATTTTGGAGTTTTTAGGCCATGGTGAACTGTATTCATGTAGGCTTGTGATGAGGTAATGCATCATGGCAGAAGCACATGGTAGAGCAAAGGCTGTTCACCTCATGGCCGACATGTGAAAGAGACAAAGAGGAGAGACCAAGGTCCCACAATCCACTTTGAGGGTACACAATTAAGGGCCTGAAAATATTCCACTATGCCCCACTCTTAAGGTTTCCACCATCTCCCAATAGCACCACACTGGGGAATGAAGATTTAACACCTAGGCCTTTGAGGGAAACTCCAGATCCAATATATACTAGTGTCCAGAGGGACCCAAAATATGCATATCCAGGGATATGCATAAAGTTACATGGTACCCTCACATTTCTTGAATTGGAGGTCTCATGTAGACAATGATCCTCTATCTTTGTATACAGATCTGGAAATGAATACACAGAGAGAAGATACAACTTTAATAGACAAGTGATCTTTAAGTAAACAGAAAATATTACCTCCTATTGACCAGGAAAGATTTTCCTTAATGGTATCAGGACTTGGGGTGAATGAAATTCTGTTCCCTAATAAAATTAAGGAGTTTTATTTGCCATCTTGATACCATGGAGGATACTGCACCCACTCAAGAAAGTATGATATATAAGATAAAAAAATCAAATTTATTTTCAATAACAAAATTTTACTTTGTTGAAGATATCTTTGTGTGGTTTTGATGACAATAATTGTTTTTAATTATTAATTTAATTATTAATTTAAGTTTAAAAGAGTCATTTTTCTACGAAGCTACATAATATGTATGTTGGAATTTAGGCATCCTAGGGAGAAAATGAGAATCAACCATTTCAAGATTGTATTTGAGATTCTGTCTACTACTTAAACTTTATTTAAAATTACTTAAAATTATTTAACATTAATCTGGCCCTCAGCTTCATCCCCTGTACAATGGGATACTAATTTAGAACCAGTTTTTATAAAATATAAAGTAAAAGGGGTGCATCTTTCTACTTAATGAATTCTCTCTGTATTGGAGGAAACCGGGGACCAATATTCTCCAAATTATATCAAATCAACCTGTTCCTATTTCTTCACAATTCTGGAATCTAAAGTATGTATATGTACATTAGGTTTGACTTCCCAGATATTTATGCCTGAGACTTTCAATATTGAACAGTGTTTCAGTGAATCTGGAGCAAGTGAGAAAGGTCTCATTGGGACAGAAATGGTGGCAAATATCCAAGAGGAGTGAGGGAATGGTTGGGACAGTCCAGCTGTGGCCCTGTTATAAGTGGCATTCAAACCCAAATGTTTCATAGTATGATTTTCTATCCTCATGTTGCCTAACTTCTCTTAATTTCTTGTGTATTTTCTGAAGCTGGCTAAATATCTTACCTGTTCATGAGTCACCCAATACTCATCCAGAAATTAGTTTGTTAAGAATCTTCAAGTTCATTTCTATTTCTATGTTTGCTACTAACTGGCAAACAGTCACTCTTAATGTAATTAGAATTCATGAAAAACATTATATTTTAATTGAATACTATGATTTGGTCATATACTGTTTAACTTCTTGCTATGCATAGCAGAGATTATCTTCTTTCTTAAAGATAGTGTATTAGTTTTCTATACTTTCTTTAAAAAATTGCTATAAATTTAGCATTTTCAAATAACGCAGACTCATTATTTTACATGTCTGATGGTTAGAAGTCTATATTGGGTCTTACTGGATTAAAATTAAAAAAAATGGCTTTCCTTTGTAGAGACTGTAGTGACCAAGCCATTTTCTTACTCTCTTTGACTTCTGGAAGCTACCTGCATTCCTTGGTTCATTAACCTTTTCTATGTTCAGAGCCAACTACATCAGGTCAACTTCTCTACAAATTACCTCAACCTCACTTCCTCTCCTGCTGTTTCTTCCACATTAAAGGACCCTTATGATTACATCAACTCATCTAGATAAATTAGGATAATCTACCCATGTTTAGATCACGTGATAGCAACTTTAATACCATGTGAAACCTGAATACCTCTGTATCTGTTTAAGTTTTCACAAGTTTTATGCATCAGAGTGTAATATCTTGAGGGGAATCATCATTCTACATACTAAAAAGAATGTTTCAATAAAATATTTGTGTGTGTGAATGTTAAAAACTACATGTATAGAGAATAATAAAGGATTTAAGGAATGTCACAACATAAAATATTTGCTTAATTTCAACCAATTTCAAATATTTTACATTGTTTGTTGAAGAATAATCATAACCCTTTATAAAAAACAATTCATAATATAAAATCATTGGATTCTTTAAAATTAAATTATTTTAAACAATCATCTTGAATATTTCTAAATCACATTTCATGTTTTTTTAAATTTTCTTTTAGTTCTTGTCTAGGTTCTACATAAAAAATACCTTTGCCTGGTTTATTTTTGTTAGTGGGTCTGTTCGTTTTTCATAATAGTTCAGAGCTACACCCATTTCAAAGAGAAGGGGAAAAAAAGTGAGTTAGATCATTTCTAACCTACTGAATAATTGATGAGATTAATGTCTGCTGTAGCTGAAAGAATGATTGAAGTTTTTTCCAACTTCACAAAGCTTCCGCTTTTTCCTTTTAAAATGTTTTTATGGAGGACATTTTAAACAATGACAATAAAATCAAAATATTTTTGATTCTTTTACTCTTTTGAGTAATTATCATTGACCTAATTATATATTATGTTAGTATCAGGGTTTAAAAGTGCTGGTATGATTGATCTGTGGATATAAAATTTTTAATTTTTCACATTAATATCTTCAAGTCATTCATCTGTACATTGTTTTTTGGAGAAATTTTCTGTACATTAAAAATAAAAGCTGTCTTACCAAGTATTGAAAGAAATAACTCATCTTTTACATGTGAATGATTATGGGTAATAGTTATGATTTTGGTCTATACCTGTTTCAAACATCTTAATATTTATATGTGTTACATTTTTGATTATCACTTTTTATCACTTATTCACAACTAGAATATAGCTTATATTTGAAAGCAAAAAGTCCTATAAGAGCAAATTGTACAAACAATATTACATAGGGGAAAATATTAGAGTTCAAATGAGATCAGTCTGTTGGATATTACAATCATATGAAAACCTGGAATTAGATTATGTAAATTGTATATTCAGTCTTCATCATCATGTTTGCAGGTTTTCGCTGAAGTGCTTTTCCACTCCTGAACTCCACAGTCAACACACCAGGTTAAATCAACTGACCTTCTCATCGTAATTTCCTCTAGGCTGTTTCATTTTCTGCACTGTTCTATTTAACCTCTAATGTATTTTTCAGAAACTTTTTAACCTTCTCCAATAAATGCAAAAGCCTGTAGGGATGTTTGGAGTTTGTTATTATTTTTTTTAATTGATTGGATTTTTCTTTAAAAAAATAAAGAGAAAGTTTGTGGAAACACTCTTTACAGTACATTGAGTGGCCAGTAAACGTAATTTTACTGTCTTCTATTGTTACCAAATTGTTTTAAATGAAACTAATGTAATTTGCTGATAGAATTGGAAAAACATGCTATTAACCATGAAGAAGAAATCATGATATCAGACTGTAGTAATACCAAACAAAAGATCAAGGAGGGATATAGAATTTAGAGATGCAATTTTAAACAGAAGAAATAGGATGCATAAGATGAGGCCGTAAGTAGATTTTTTGCAGAACAGATGAATGGTCAGCTTTTGTTTGAAGTACAAATTTTACTGCTACAACTACTAATTTTCCCTGCTACAATGTAGAATAAAATGTTCACCCAAGTTTTAAAATCATCTTGAGGGAATAAAGTCAGGGTCTAAACCATATATTCCATTTGTATTTTAGTGTTAAATCCAAAATAAAAGAAAGGAAAACAATTTATCATCTTCTAGCTGCTACTAAACAAGCAAATTAATTCTGGAATGCATTCCAAAAGATAAATTTCATGAAACTTATACCTGCATTTATTATACCCAGAATTATTTGAGATCGTCTGTGAAATTTGACTCCCACATTCTGCCATAAATTACAAAGATTTTTTTTTTCTCCATGCATGATGAAATGTGTGCCTTAGACACTAAGCTACATCTGTAGTCTTTTTTAACTTATTTTTTTTTTTTTATTTTGAGAGAAGTTCACATTAAGTTAGCCAGTCTGGCCTCAAATTTATAATCCTCCTGTCTCTGCCTCCCAAGTAAATAGTATTACAGTCATGTACCAACACACACTTATTAGTATACCTAACATATAATAGGCTGTAAATAAATATGTGCTGAATGAGTTCAGCTATTTTACCATAGTAGTGAATAAAATAGCTTAAAATAGAGCTTAGACTTTTTGTTTTGCTATAGTAATTTTCAAGAAGGTAAAACTGTAGTGAAAAAATAAATATATTATAAAAATGTCAATTCATTGGAAATTATTAACTATAACTAAAATTCATACTATATTTAGTTTAAAACAAATATCTTGGTAGGTATATATGTTTGTGTGTGGGGGAAAGCCTAGGGGATTTCCAGAAAATGTACTTAATTTAAAATGCAATGTTTTTTTTAACAATTCTAATTGGTTTTATATGACAGCAGAATGCATTACAATCCATATTACACATATAGAGCACAATTTTTCATAACTCTGGTTGCATATAAAATATATTCATACCATTTATGTCTTCATACATGTATTTAGGGTAATGATATCCTATCCATCTCATTCCACCATGTTTACTCTCATCCCCCTTTTCTTTCCCTCCCACCCCTGTGCCTTATCTAAAGTTCATCTAATCCTCCCATGATATCCATTTCAAACCCACTATGAATCAGCCTCCTTATATCAGAGAAAACATTCAGCATTTGGTTTTTCAGAATTGGCTAACATCACTTAGCATTATATTCTTCAACTCCATCCATTTAACTGCAAATGCCATGATTTTATTCTCTTTTATTGCTGAGTAATATTCCATTGAGAATATATACCACATTTTCTTTATCCATTCACCTACTGAGGGGCATCTAGGTTGGTACCACAGTTTAGTTATTTTGAGTTGTGCTGCTATAACCATTGATATTGCTGTATCCCTATAGTATGCTGTTTTATAAGTCCCACTCCAAAGAGTGGGATAGCTGCTTTCAGTTTTTCTTCATGTAGACTTTTGTTGGACTTGAATTTAATGTATATAACTTTTAAAATGTTGAGTAATTTCCCTCCTATGCCCAGTTTTTCTAGTGTTTTGAAAATTAATGGATGCTGTATTTTGTCAAATGCTTTTTCTACATCTATGGAGATAATTGTGTGATTCTTATTCTTTGAGTCTATTGAGGTGGTGAATTACATTTATTGATTTCAGTATGTTAACCCACCTTGCATCTGTGTAATGAAACCCACTTGATAATGTAATACTGTCTTTTTAATGTTTTGTTGTTGTTGTTGTTTGCATGCACTTTGCCAGTATTTTATTAAAATTTTTGCATCTATGTTCATCAGGAATATTGGTCTGAAGTTTTCTTTCTTTGATATGTGTTTGTCTGGTTTTGGAATGAGGTGATACACTTTTCATAGAATGCTTTTGGAAGGGTTCCATTCTCTTGAATTTTATTGAATAGTTTTAGGAGGATTGGTGTTCATTCTTTGCTGGTCTGGTAGAACTTGGCTGAGATTCCATCTAGTTCTGGGCTTTTCTTTCTTGGTAGGCTTTTGATGGCATCTTAAATTTTATTTTTTGAGATTGATCTGTTTAAATATTCTATATCCTCTTGGTTCAATTGGTATGGGTTAGACACCTCTAGAGATTAGTAGATCTTTTCAAGAGTTTCCATTTTATTGGAATATAAGTTCTCAAAATAGTTTCTAATTATCCTCTGTATTCAGTGTTGTATATGACCATGTGTCTTTTTTTATCATTATGAATTTTAGAAATTTGAATTTTTTCCCTCTGTCTCTCCGTTAGCATGGCTAAGTGTTTATCAATTTTATTGATAGTTTTCCAAGAATCAACTTTTTGTTTCATTGATTTTTTTGAATTCTTTTTTATTTCAATTTCATTTATTTTAGCTGTGATTCTTTTTATGATTCGTAAATACTGTTTTTTTTTTAACTGTCATTTAAGTTTTTTATAATGGGTATTATTTCTTTTTACAACATGAAATATTTCTGCTTTCACAGTTGTGATCATTTGAGGAATACTTAATCATTGGTACATTTATTAATGTCTTTGACACTGTATGTATTAATGTCATATGAGGATTTAGACTAAAGTAAACATCTCTATTATTTTATGGTCCTGATCTGCCTTAGTCCAGCTGCAACAAAATAACCGGGGGGTGATGAACAACTTGTGTATGTTGATACAGCAGGAGTAGGAGCCGTTTATTGTAGGACAACAGAGGTATTTATACATTTTACACAGCTTATCTAATTAGCATAAACTAGATACATCAGTCAACCAATAAGGAATCTCCACACTTAATGGCTGGCTGGTGTTACTTCACAAACCACTCCCTCTGGCATTTTGCCAGGCACCATCCAGACTTGTTTATAGACTCTAACATTTCTCTGGCAAAATGCCAGGCACCATCCTGACTTGTTTACAGACTCTAACACTGATCTGCAGTTTAATTAACTTGAATAAGAGTTTGATTATGTGTTATATTTAACACTCTATATAAAGCCAAATATTTTCTTTTTTATTTGTTCTTATAAATATACATGACAGAAGATAGTATTTTTACATATATACATAGAATAACTTTTTACTATTAGGACCCCATTATTATAGTCATAATTATTTCCTGTCTTCTACTGCTTTTAATGTTCATTTTTTTCTTCTTTCTCCAAGGCCTTGAGATGTAATGTTAGGTAACTTTTTGATTACTTTCTATTGTTCTATTGAATGAACACAGGGCTATAAGTTTTCCTCTTAGAATTTTCTTCATAATTTCCCAGAGATTTTGATACATTGTGTCAATATGCTCATTTACCTCTAATTATTTTTTTTTAATTCATCCCAGATTTAGCATATTATTTAGTCTCCAGGTGTTAGAGTAGTTTCTATTTTTTATTATATCATTGATTTCTAATTTCATTCCAACATGATCTGACAGATGCAAGTATTATCTGTATTTTATTGTACTTGCTAAGCATTGCTTTGTGGCCTAAGATGTGGTCTATTTTAGAAAATGATCCATGTGCTGCTGAGAAGAAAGTGTATTCAGTCATTGATGGATAAAGTATTCTAAATATGTTTGTTAAATCTAATTATTAATTATATTTTTTAGTTCGATAGCTTCTTTGTTTAGTTTTTGTTTGGAAGTTCTATCCACTGATGAGAGAGGCATGTTAAAGTCACCCAGATTTATTGTGTTGTGGTGTACTTGATTCTTGAAATTAAGAAGGGTTTGTTTGATGTACATAGATAAGCCATCATTTGGGGCATAAACATTTGCAATTGTTATATCTTCTTAAGCAGTATGAAATGATCTTCTTTGTCTTTTCAGAATAACTTTGGCTTAATGTAATTTTTATGTGATATGAGGAAAGTATCCCCTGCTTGTTTATGGGAGCCATGCAAATAATAGGATTTTTCAAATTCTTTTACTTTCATTCTGTGGATGTCTTGGAGACAGCACATTGTTGGACGTTGTTTTTTCATCCAATCTTCCAGTCTATTTCTATTGATTGATTAGTTTAGGCCATTTACATTCAATGTTATTATTGAGAAATTATTTTTATTTTCTGTTATTCTGATTTATTTCTGGTTCTTAATATAAATTAGTTTCTTCTTTGATTGACTGTTCTTCTAGTGTAACTAATCCCTTTGCTGGTTTTCAATTGTAGTTTTCATTTCTTCTTCATGAAATATTTGCAGGCTTTCTAGTTGTGAATTATGTCATCTTTTTTTCTCTTTCTTTTTTAAATTTATTTCTTAATTACATGACAGTAGTGGAGTGCATTACATTCACGATTATCCCTTCACAGCACAATTTTTTGTAACTTTGTATATAAAGTATGTTCACACCAAATTATGCCATTATACATGAGCTCTCTTATTTTTTTTTGCATACAATTATTAATGCACCTTTATACCACCATTTACCATATCACTGTTTGTATATAAGGTATGTTGACATATGCACTGTCATTTTTCTCTGGCATCCTTTAAAATCCTATCCTTATTCTGTATGTTATGCCTTTTTATCATAATATGTCTTGGTGTGGGTCTGTTGTAATTTTGTATATTTGGAGTCCTATAAGCATACTCTGTTTGATTTTTCATTTCCTTCTTAAGGTTTTGGAAATTTTCTGATATTATTTTATTGAAAAGATTGTACATTCTTTTGGTTTGTATCTTTAAACCTCCATCTATACCAACAAATCTTATATTTGTTTTTTTCATGTTATTCCATATTTCTTGAAAGTTCTGTTTATAGTCTCTTAACATCAGTTTTCAATGGTCAACTTTGTTTACCAGATTTTATATTTTTGTCTTCATTTCCTGAAACTCTGTTTTTCATGTGGTTTAGTCTGATGTTGATTCTTTCCATTGAATTTTTAATCTGTTTTATTGATTCTTTCATTTCAAGAATTTCTAACTGATTCTTTTTCAGGATTTCTATCTTCGTATTAAAGTGATCATTTACTTATTGTATTTTTGTGATTTCATTCCTTACATTGTTTTTTATCTCTCGCATCAATTTAACTGTGAATTTTCTAAATTCCTTCTGTGACATTTCCCGCATTGTGATTTCACTGGATTCTGTAATTAGGTATTTTGATTTATTTAGGATGGTTTGTTCCCTTGCTTTTTCATTCTGTTTTTATGTCTACCCATTTATAAGACTCTGAGTTGGCAGAGTTTCTTCCCCATTAATTTATAGTGTTTCTGCAAGTTTCTAGAACCTCCCACTTTAGGGGGAGACAAATATTAACAACCACCAATACAACCAATATTCAGCATTAAACTAAATACTTAGTTCCTATTTTGGCATCTATGTTAATTGGCACTATAAATAGAAATGGCATGCCACCAGTAGAGAGACTATATTTACCAAAGTGTTTGCTATTTCAAAAAGGTAAAGATGGAGAATGCAGAGGGGACATACAATGTAATATTGAGAGGGAGAATGTGAAAGAGTAGTAGTAAAGAGTTAATGGAAGAGTGAAAAATGAACAATAGAATTTGGCTGTTAGCAAAAGAAAAGAGAGGAAGAGAATCAGGGAAATAGAAAAAAAAAATGCCTATAATATTATATGTTGGTTTTCAGTTCCCAATTGTCTTTCTTTCCATTTTTTTTTTCTTGAGGTATGTATTGTACATAAGAGCAGTAGGTCGGGGCTGTCAATTCCTTCTCCGTTTTGTGGAACTAGTCAGGCTGCTAATTCTCAGCTTCCCTTCTCAGCAATATGAGGTGAGGCAGGTTGAAGAATGTTGTCTATTCCATGCACAGGGAGGGCTGTGAATTACATTTCCAGAAGCAGAGCTCATAGAGGTGGGGTTGAAGTCTAGCTGGACCTCCACTGCTTTGTGGAATTGCCGCAGTCTGGCTGGGCACACAATCACGAGCCACCACACAGCTTGTAGATTCAAACAGCAACTCTTTATTCCCGAACTCACACCAGCCGTCTACAATCACGTTCTGGGGAAGTCCACGTTCTCTGCCCAAATCCACGTTCTCTGCCCAAATCCACGTTCTCTGGGCTTCTATCTCCAAAATATACTGTCTGAATCCCGTGAGAACTCAAGGGGAACTCAGGCAGCAGGATACGCCCTATTCCCAGCAGGAATAATCTTAAACCTTAAACCTGGAACCTAAACTGGGAACGCCCTAAACAGGATTATCTTAAAACCGGGAACACCCTAATCTGCCTTGGTCCTTGAGCAAGGTCACCTACATTCAATGTCGCTGCAACATGTCAGCAACATGGGGTACGCTGGCAAGGAAATTGTCATACCTACTTGGCTAATGGCTCCCAGCATCTCCCCCCTTCTGATTAATTAAACAACAAGCAATGTGGCTTAAGGACCGTGCCTGGTAGGTTGTCCAATTCAACATATGGTTCTTACCCGTCATCGGAAAACTGACCTTTAGGCGTCAGCCTCCTGTCTTAGGTTGATACCACTGCAATTGAATCATACCCGTCACTGACTACCGGTCCAGCATACAGCCATACTTGTGGATAGGTCTATGCACCAGTGGGGGGGTGAGGTTCTTTGCCTCACCTCTGTTGGCCCCCAAATTTGGCCTTGGTGCCAGTGGGGGAGTGAGGTTAATGTGGCTTATGGACCGTGCCTGGTAGGTTGTCCAATTCAACATATGGTTCTTACCCGTCATCGGAAAACTGACCTTTAGGCGTCAGCCTCCTGTCTTAGGTTGATACCACTGCAATTGGATCATACCCGTCACTGACTACCGGTCCAGCATAAGCCATTGGCCCCCAAATTTTAGACCATCACTAGCAGAAGGGAGGAGGATACAGAAATGCCACGACACCAAGCCAATTGACGGCTCCTTGAGAAAAAATTGCATCACTGGTGACACCATCAGCAAAGATATGTCAGCACTACCACAATTAACATGGGGTGCGCTGGCAAGGAAATAAAAATTGCATCACTAGTGACACCATCAGCAAAGATATGCCAGCATTACCACAATTCGCTGCACCAAACGATAGTTACATAGTCCAGGCAAGTTCTGCAAGCAGTTCAAAGCGGAGGAATCTATCAATATGTCCATTTCCTCCCAAAGTAAGTTTCCTCCCAAAGTAAGTTGACTCTTTGATTGAGCATTACTTGTTGAGTTCTTCACCGGCACTGGGATGGAGATAGGAATTCTGGCAATGATGCTAAAGAGACATTATCCTGAAAAGAATTATTAAATATAATGAAAAGGAAAGGTGAAAGTAAACAAACAGATCTGTTAACCTACTTTAAAAACAATCCTTAACAGCCTTTTACCTAATTTAAACTAGTAAACAAACAGATCTGTTAACCACCTTTAAAAACAATCCTTAACAGCTGTTTACCTAATTTAAACCATTTAAATCACGTGAATAAAAAAAATAATAATAATTCGGATCCATTTTTTCATGAGCGCTCCTCATATAAGAAATATGGACATACGCACATACAGACATACAACACAAAACACAAGAGTGTACATAAACGTACAACACATAAGAAAATAGTAAAGGCCTTGTAGCTTTACCTAGGTGAAATCTCCATTGCAATGTTTAAAAACTCCACAGTCAAAAAATAAAACTGATCAGAAAAACATTAACCTAGGTTTGTATGAGCTCAAAAAATAAAAATAGAACCTTATGATGTGGAAAAATGCAATAATAAAATAGCTATTGAAAAAAGCATCCTGGTTAATCACTGTCGCAGATGTAAGAATGGCCAAGCTGGAGTTCTGGATATCAGCTGTTATGGATTTGAGTCAAATCATCTTCTTTTCGATCTGTAGAGACTGTTTTAGTTAATCTCTCTGGAATCCAAATGGGCTGCTGTTCTCCCTGTGGAAAAACACAAACAGACCCCCGACTCCAGACAATCACTGGGTCAGGACCTTTCCATTGTCCTGTTAGAATATCTTTCCAAAGTACTTTAGGCTTATGTACATTTTTTGGATACATATGTCTTTCCGCAGCACTAAGTCCTGATGAATCCAAATTTAAAAAGTTTAGAGTAAAAAGCGTTATTTTAAGTTTATCTTTGGGGGATATATACCCCTTTCCAATTCCCTCTTTTTGCTTTAATAAGTATGTTTTAATAGTTTGATGAGCTCTTTCAACTATGCCTTGTCCCTGTGGATTGTATGGGATTCCTGTTATATGAGTAATACCAAATGATGAGCAAAATTGTTTAAAAGAGGTAGAGGTATAGCCAGGACCATTATCGGTTTTTAACTGTTTAGGAACGCCCACAGTGGCAAAATTTTGTAAGCAATGAGCTATAACATCTTTAGTTTTTTCTCCGGCATGAAGGGAGCCCATCAAAAATCCAGAAGAAGTATCGACTGTAACGTGTAAATATTTTAATTTTCCAAATTCTGGCAAGTGTGTGACGTCCATCTGCCAAATATGGTTAGGTATCAGTCCTCTAGGATTGACTCCAAGATTAACTTGTGGTAAAAATGTCACACAATTTTGACATTGTTTTATTATATGTCTGGCTTGTTCCTTAGTTATTTTAAAACGCTTTTGTAAAGTATTAGCATTAACATGAAACCTTTTATGAAAATTTGTAGCTTCTTCAAATGTAGAGAAAATATGTATGTCATGTGTAGTTTTATCTGCTAAATCATTGCCTAAACTAAGGGCTCCAGGCAATCCTGTATGTGCCCTAATATGTCCTATGAAGAATGGATCTTTTCTGTCCCAGATTAGACTTTGTATAGTGGAAAACAAAGAGAAAACAGTAGAAGAAGGGGAAATCCTACCAGCATCTTCAAGAGATACTATAGCATTAACTACATACTGACTATCAGAAAATAAATTAAATACAGAATCTTTAAACATCAAAAAAGCTTGTAAAACTGCATTAAGCTCTACCTTTTGAGCTGATTGTTTGGGTACTAAAAATGTAAAAGTTTGATCTGGGGTAACTACTGCTGCTGTACCATTATTAGACCCATCAGTGAATATATTTGGAGCATTCATGATAGGTGTTTTTCTTGTCATTTTAGGAAAAACTACAGGATGCTTAGACCAAAAAGACAACAAAGGATTAGATGGTAAATGATTATCAAATGTAACATTAGATTTACATATGATTATTGCCCAAGTATTTAACTCATTAGCTAACTCATCAATTTGATCCATAGTATATGGAGTAATAATTTTATTGGGAGAAATTCCAAACACTCCCTTCGCTGCTTTTATTCCTTTGAGTATTAATTGTCCTACAGCCTCAGGATACCTAGTAAGAATAGTGTTAGGAGAATAAGATAAATGTATCCACAATAATGGACCGTCTTGCCAAAATACTCCTGTAGGAATATTTTTTGTTGGTAGTACAATAAATAATAAAGGCAAACTTATATCAATTCTATCCAAATGCATATTTTCCATATATGTTTCAATAATTTTTAATGCCTTTCTTGCTTTAGGAGTTAACATGCGGGGTGAATTTGGATCTGATGGACCTTTTAGAATATCAAATAAAGGTCCCAATTCTCCTGTTGGTATACCTAGATAAGGCCTTATCCAATTTATGTCTCCCAATAACTTTTGAAAGTCGTTAAGTGATTTGAGTTGATCTACTCGTATTTGAATTTTTGGTGGACGGACCATGGTTGAGGATAATAGAACTCCTAAATAATTAATTGGAAAATTTAATTGTACTTTATCTATTGCTATCTCTAGATTATAATTTTTTAATAAGTTTGTAAGTGTGGCATAACATTCCAGCAATATGTTTTTATCTTTATGTGCCAATAATACATCATCCATATAGTGAAATATTTGTAGTTCAGGATTTTGATTTCTAAGTGGCTGGATTGCTTTGTTAACATATATTTGACACATAGTTGGACTGTTAGCCATCCCTTGAGGGAGTACTTTCCATTCATATCTCTGATCAGGACCTTCATGATTTAATGCAGGGATAGTAAATGCAAAACGTGGACTATCCTTGGGATGAATTGGAATTGAAAAAAAACAATCTTTAATATCTATAGCTAAAACATGCCAGGTTTTTGGCAAAGCAGACAATTGAGGAATCCCTGATTGAGCAGGTCCCATAATAACCATCTCATTATTAATGGCTCTTAAATCTTGCAATAATCTCCATTTACCAGATTTCTTTTTGATGACAAAAATGGGAGTATTATGGGGAGATATGGAAGGTTGTATATGTCCTTCCGCTAATTGTTGTTTGACCAGATCATGGGCTACTTGTGTCTTTTCTTTAGTCAGGGGCCACTGAGGAACCCACACTGGTCTTTCTGATTTCCAAGTAATTTTGATTGTCTCAGTGGCCCTTTCTGAAAATCCAACCCATGTCTGTCTGTTCCTTGATCTATTTGTACTGGTGCTGCTATACCTTGCCCTTGTTTTCCTAATCTTTTTTCTTTCCTAAAGCCTTGTCTAGTCCTAGTAGTGGGCGAATTAGGATTGATGTTATTTGTTAATGTCAAACCTAATTGATCTAGGACATCTCGTCCCCATAAATTTATAGGAAGATGATCCAATACATATGGCTGTATAGTTCCTTCACATCCTTCAGGATCCTTCCAATCTAATATCATAGAACTTCTATGGGGATTAGTCGCCACTCCTAGGCCTCGAAGCGTTTGAGTGGCTTGTTGTAATGGCCAATGTTTTGGCCATTCTTGACGAGAGATGATGCTAAGGTCAGCTCCTGTGTCCAGTAGCCCATTAAACTCATGACCTTGAATATTTAGTTTTAGCATTGGGCGAGAATCTAAATTTAAAGACAACATAGCCCAATCTACACCTGTGGAGCCTAATCCCCTGGAACCTCTTTCTACACTATGACTAGGAAATTTATTATGTAGGCTGGGTATTATTAACAACTGTGCTATTCTATCTCCAGGTGAAATTACTGATATACCTCTTGGAGAACTAGCTATAATTTTTATTTCACCTACATAATCGGGATCAATTACCCCAGGACTTATCATAAGTCCTTTTAATGTAGATGAACTACGTCCCAGTAATAAGCCTACTGTTCCTTGGGGAAGAGGTCCTTTTACTCCTGTGGGAATGATTTGAACTCCCATCTCTGGAGTTAATACTGCTCTGGCAGAGGCGCAGATGTCCAACCCTGCGCTCCCTCGGGTTTGTCTGATGAGGGATTTAATGGACAATGTGTCCTGGGCACTACCCTGATGGTGTTGCTGGGATCCTCCACTGCCCCGTATATTTGTGGTTGTGGGCCCCGGAGCATTGGGCCCCCCTGTCCGTTTTTTGGCAATGGAGCCTGATGCCTTTCTCCACGATATCTTGGATAAATACCTGGTCTTTGTCCGTTTTTTGATAAGGGAGTACCTTCTATGGTGGTTTGAGAACGGCATTCATTAGCCCAATGTCTCCCTCTACGGCATCGTGGGCAAATACCCGGTATTCTATTCCTTTGATACCTACTTTTGTTAAACCCTCCTCCTATGGGGCAATTCCTTTTAAAATGTCCTGTTTGTTCACAATCATAGCATGTTTTTGGCCTGGCATCTAAAGCCTGTTGTACTGCAGCTGCCAAGACTTGCCCTTGTTCATTAATATCTCTACATAATTTAATATATGTGTTGGCTAATGGCTCCCAGCATGGAATGATAATTGGTAAAGCTTTTAAATCTGTGCAGCTCCACAGCCTGGCTATTTCTGGTTTGCACTGGGCATTTTTCTCATTGGAATCTCCCCTGAGGTCTGCTTCAGCAGTGAAAGAGCCAGTCCTTCACCCCTTCTGCCTTGCCATGCTTCCTGTATCTTGGCCATTTGTGCTCAGTCCCAAAGCACACATTCACTCTCACCTGCCCAATCAAGTCCTAGTTTGATCCCAGCTGGTCCTATGAAGGAAACCATGAAACTCAAAGAGTGAGCAACACCCAGTATCTCTGGGGTCTGAGTGTCTCAAATGTCCATGGGTGCAAAACTTTTCACACCTGAGTTTCACCTGGTTTTCTAATCACACTCTAGGTCAGGTTTTCAAACCCAGCTGTAATCACATAGGACTAGGCACCTAGGTTTGTATCCACATCCACCAGCCAACATAATGCAGTGGGAAAAGATGGCAGCTCTCTGCAGCCTACTGGAAGATGCACAGCTTCACTCTCACATAAAAACTAAATGTAGCTCACCCACTTGATCTCCATGATAATGTCCCAAATCACTATCCTTTGCAGTATAAGACTCCACACAGGTGCCACCTAAAATGTGAGCTACCTTAGACCTCCCCTCTCCAACCTGCCTGCAGTGGATCTGCACTGGTGCCAGTGGTGGGTTTTTCTTTCTTTTATTATTTTTTTTTCTATTTCATTCTATCCAAATTCTTGAGGCTCTAAGCTGCATGAGTATTAAAACACAGTAAAATTTTATTGTTTTTTGGTTGGGGGGGCAGTGGTGGTACCTGGGATTGAACTCAGGGGCACTTGACCACTAAGTCATATCCACAGCCCTATTTTGTATTTTGAAAAAGTGTCTCACTGAAACTTATTATTCATTGCCTCACTTTTGCTAAGGCTGGCTTTGAATTTGGCATCATCCTGACTCAGACTCCCATGCTGCTGGAATTATGAGCATGTGCGACCATGCCCCCCTAGGATTTCTTTTCTCAGTGACCTCAAAGAGCAGCTGTTTGCTTTCCTGATCCTGTGCTAAGGAGCACCTTGGAAAGTAACTTCCTCTGCAATCTTGACCCCGCTCCAGAATATTTTTTTAAATTGCTGGTACAGACAACTCTTCCCAGCTACTATGGAAATGGAATATTTTATGGATCTATCAGTAACTATCCTTCATACATAACACAAATTCATTCGAAATGTATATAATGCAGTTTTTAAATTACATGTATTAATTATTTCCATTAACCCTCAAAACAGTGGATAATATATCATTCAAATTAATGTAAAAATTAAAGGCTAAGGTTTATCTCCCCCTGACCCCCCTTTTTAACAGAAATAAAAGCTATACCATTTTCTCAATCATGTGAGATACACACACACACACACACACACATAAAAATGGTCTCATAGAGAGTGGAATTGTGATTACCAGAGCTTAGAACACTTGGTGGGGTTTGAGAGGATATTGATCAAGCATACAAATTTACAGTTAGACAGAAAAACTAAGTTCAAGAATTCCATTGTACAACCCATGACTTTTGTTAATGAGAATATATGATAATGTTGGAAAATGCTGGGAGTGGATGTTAAATGTTCTTAACATATTTATTTTGACTACAGGTTATCAGTCATGAATCTTGGACCAATATTAATACTTTTCAAAGGCTAATTCTTTAAAATATTTTCTCTATGTGGGACCTTAAATAAGATATTTCAATACCTTGGGTTTAAAAACAAAATCCAGTAAAATTTAATGTCCTGAGAAATGAGAGATTATTTAATGTGACATAACTAATATGATTTCTAATTAAATTATTAAATTACCATTATATATATAAATATTTTAAGTTTTTCTTTGTAATATTTTTGAAACTTTTTTTAAGTTTCAGAAATGAGTAGTGAGTGGGAGAAAAAATTTTGGTGGTGTGAGATACCTTAGATAATGGTCATATTCTATTTCATGTGCTAGGGAATAGTCATATGGTTATGATTATGATATCTGTAAAAATTCATTAAACTGTACACTTTGAAATTTTTGTACTTTTTCCACATATCAGAATTGTATTACATTGATTATAGAATTTATGCAAAATGTTGCTGTATATTTTTATTTCTCATGATAATTCAACAATCCAGTCATATTTTTAAAAATATAATTTTTATTAAATATATATATATATATATATATATATATATATATATATATATACATGTAAATAACATACATAGGTGTGTATCTGTTGAAGTAGTTTTAGGCTCACAACCAAAATTGAGAGGAGGGTACAGAGATTTCTCATATATTCCCTACCCTACCTAAACATGTAAATCCTTCCACATTATCATAATCCTTCACCAAAGTACTACACATGTGACAACTGATTACCCTACATTAACATACCATAATCAGACAAAGAATGTAGTTTACATTAAAGTTCACTCTTAATGTCTTATATCTTACTGGTTTGGACAAATATATAACAATATACATCCACAATTATGGCATCATGTAAATGCTTTCATTTCCTTAAAACTTTCTATAATCCACCTATTTATCCTACCCCTCTCTCTATGCCATGGCAAACACTGAACATTTTATATCCTAATATATTTGCCTTTTCTTGTTCATATAGGTGGAATCACAATATATAGTTTTTTTTTTTCAGATTAGCTTGTTTCACTTAGTGATATGCATTCATATTTTCTCTGTCTTTTCTTAGTTTACAGCTAATTTCTTTTTATCACTGAACAATATGCCATTGTCTAGATGTACTAAAGTTTTTCCATTCACCCACTGAAGGATATCATGGTGGTTTCCAAATATTGGCAATTATGAAAAGAGCTGCTGTAAATACCCATGTGCAGGTTTTAATGTGAATATGTTTTCAACTACATTGTATCAATGCTGAGAAGCATTGTTGCTTGATTATATGATAAGAGTGTTTACTTTTAAGAGAAACAACCAAAATGTCTTCCAAAGCCAGTGTACCCTTTGTATTTCTACCATTAAAAAATGAGAATTACTATTAATCCAAATCCTTAGCAACAATTATTACAGTCAGTGTTTCAGACTTTGGTCATTGTAAGCAGTGGTTAGCAGTATTGTCGTTTAATTCACTTTTCTCTGATGACATCTGATGTGGTATTTTCACATGCTCGTTTTCCATGTCTCTGTGATTTATGTTTAATCCAATTGTTTGTTTTTCTAATGTTGAATTGTAAAAGTTCCTTGGGTATTTTGGATAGCCATGCTTTTTCTGATGTGTGTTTTCTTTTGATCTGTGTGTTTTCTTCTTATTCTCTTGACATTGTCCTTCAAAGAACATCAATTTATAATTTTAATGAAGTCCATTCTGTCAATTGTTTCTTCCAGGTATCTTCTTTTGATGCTCTATCAGTCACCCTCATATCCATGGACATAGAAGATTTCTCTGATATTATTTACTATTAGTATGATTCATGTTTTACATTCAGGCCTAAGATCTATTTTGTGTTAATTTTTGTGAGATGCGCAAGTTTTATGTAGATCCAAGTTTTTATTTTTATGTTATTTTAGTTTGTCATATGGAGGTCCAGTTGTTTCTGGACCATTGTTGAAGGGTTAACTTTATTCTCTTTTAATTTGTAAAATATCAGTTGACTATAACTATTGGATATATTTCTGGTGTCTTTATCCTATTTTTTTGTGTATTCTTTTACCAATATCACATCAATCTTGATTACTGTAGCTTTGTTAATTCTCGACTTTCCGCAATAACTGTCTCCAATGTTGTTCTTTAATCTTAATATTGTTTTAGCTTTTCTGGTTTTTCCTTCCCATGTAAATTTTAGAATCAGTTTTTCAATACCTAAAATAATTTCTGGGGTTTTAATAGTGAATTCATTGAATCTATAGATCGACAGTGTCTTAAGAATGTTCTGTTTATCTATTCATAAACATAAAGTATCTCTCCATTGTTTGATTTACTTAAATTCTTACATTATATTTTTATATGTAGATCTTGCACATATTTTGCTAGATTTATACCTAAGTATTTCTTTGTTTGGGGGTTTGCCAATGTAATAGTACCATGCTTTTAATTTCAAATTGGATTGTTCATTGCTGGTACGTAGGAAAGTGAATGATTTTTACATATTAACATCATATCCTGTAACCTTGATATAATAACTTATTTCCTTGGGCAATTATTTCATAATTTTTACTTGGATGATTTTGTAATTGTCAAGCAGATTTTTTACTTTCAAATCTACATACCCTGTATCTCCCTTTCTTACTATACTGGCTAGAATGTGCAGTATGATATTGATAAGAGTGGTGAGAAGGCACATCTTTGCCTTGTTCCTGGTGTTAGTGAAAGATTACTAGTTTTTCACCACAATGCATGATGTTAGTCATGTGGATATTTTGTAGTAATTTTTTAATAAATTTGAGGAGTCTACTCTCTAATCCTTGAATTTTTTTTCATCATGAGTGAGCGTAGGATTTTGTCAAGTGCTTTTCTCTGTGTGTATCGATATAGTTATTTGATTGTTCCTTTTTAGATAGCTCAGTTATTGACTTATAAATATCTAGCTGATATAGGTACAAATTTGGTGACAGTATGAAAAATTCTTAGATTAAAAACTAGACCTTGCTTCTTTAAAAAAATAGTAAATCAATTGATATTTTTCACATTGATATTAAAAATAAAAAGTTATGGGCACTTGGGAATAAGAGAAATGGGAGAGACAGAGCAATCAAGTTTTAAAGCACGGCTGAAAAACATTTGTACTAGTACTAACTCACAACAAGAAAATAGGATAGCTCAATTGGGAGAGGTAGAAGTCCATATTATAAGGAATAGAATGTCCCCAAATCCTTGGAAATAAAAGTACCAGAAACTCTGAAATGGGAGAAGTTTTGTTAAAGAAACAGCACAATTGGTTAAAAGTCTGCTTAAGGGAGGACAGTTCTCTTCTCTCTTTCTCTTTCTCTCTCTCTCTCTCACTCACACTTAAGGTTGATTGTGGTATTCATTCAATTTTTATCTAGCTTACTGGTCTTAGGAAACTCTTTGGTCAATATCAGTAGGACTATTTGCTCTCTTGGACCTGAGAGATTTCCCTAATAAATTCTTGGTGTAATTCTTCAATATTCTAGCCAGACAACTAAATAGTAACTCCCAGAGGGAAGCTTATTCTTGGAAAAAGACTGAAGTTGTAAGTAGTGGGTGGCTTTTTACAGCTTTCAGAATATAAAACCCTTTGTCTTGTTATTGATCGATCTCTCTCTCTCTCTCTCTCTCTCTCTCTCTCTCTTCCTGTGTGTGTGTGTGTGTGTGTGTGAGAGAGAGAGAGAGAGAGAGAGATAGGTACAGTACACTCTCATGCACACACATATACATTCTCCTACATATTTGGGAGTGTTTAATGATAAATGATTGATAGATGAACAGAAAAATAAGTAAATTCTACAAGAATTTAATGTTCTTTTTTTTCCAGGAACAATTGTTTTCTTACAGAAGTATAGTCATTTTATGGCATGTCATTGGATTGGAAAATGGTAAGAGAATTAGATTTTACTTTTTATATTGAATGTAATAATCTTCATGAAAAAATCAAAATAATCAATAAAATTATGTTATTTAAAGATACACTGGCAAATAAAAGAATAAATTGAAGAAAATGTAAATGATGGCATCCAAAAATATGCATAGGGGAATTATCATTTTTTGGTGAAAATTTTTGTGGAACTTTTTTTACTCTTTATCTATGAACCTGCAAAAGTTTGATAGCTTTAAAATGCATTAAGGACATTAAGAGCCATGGAAATTAGTCTACCAGCTTCTACATTTTTCAATACAGGCCAAGTATGCCACAAATAGTTAACCCTCTTTCATAAAATAATATATAATCTAAGTTAGAATCAAGAAGGATACGTTTGGTCTACCTGGAAAGTCCCATTTCTGAAGAGAACAGTTGACAATAAGTTTCTATATATGCATATAATTAGTGTACACTTTTGTTATATTCTCAAAATGAAATATGATCACCCAATTTCATATATATTGGAAAAGTGTTTTTCTTCTTTTTTAGAGAGAGAGAGAGAGAGAGAGAGAGAGAGAGAGAGGGAGAGAGAATTTTTGAATATTTATTTTTTAGTTTTCGGTGGACACAACATCTTTATTTTATTTTTATGTGGTGCTGAGGATCGAACAGGCCCCGCACATACCAGGAGAGTACACTACCGCTTGAGCCACATTCCCAGCCCAAAAGTGTTTTTCTTATACCTTAAAAATAATAGAATAATGACTTTAAGATAAATATATCAATTAAGGAAAATGTCCCTTGTAGAATTTATGACATTAAAAACTGTATGGCTAATGGGGATCTTGAATATTGACTTCTATAAACTTTCTAACATCTAGTTAATGCCCTTGAGTAAACAAGAAGCCAGTTGTGGGAATATGTAAAAGAATAATATATAGATAATATAGTAAAAATAAACAAATATTTGAGTGATATTTCACATATTTGATACACAATGAATGTGCATTCTATCTAAGAGTTTTATTTTCATCTTCCATATGACAAGAACAAGATTAAACAACATTTCGTGAAAGATTTACTTTTCCAGAAAGCAGAGATTACATTTAATTCCTTGTCACATTGGCAAAACCAAACCTTTCCTTTGCTCAATTGAGGATTAGCAAACCAAGAACCTGTTATCATAACTGGATCCCCTGAAGATTATTGCAAGAATTTATTCTTGTTTTATTTATACCTGCTTATCAGGACTATTATAACTCTCGATATGATGTGTGGAACAGATATAATCATGTTAAAAATTTCGCAGGCAACCTTAAGATCCAGCTCCATGGATGTGAAATTAAAAAATAAAAATTGGCTTTTTATCATCAAGAAGAAACCCTTCAGTAAATAAAGAAAATGAAAGGAAGAAAGGAAGGGAGGGAGGATGAAAGGAAGGGAGATATAGGTATGAAAACTGGAAATATCCATAATTTCCTTAGCAGTAGTGAGTAAAATTCTATTCCTTTGTTTTGAATTGGGTTGAATTATCAATGATTTATCCAAGCATGACTGGGACAGGGAAAATAACAATGCTAAGAACATTAAGATAATCCATTATGAAAAATGTAAACAGTTATTCATTTGGCATACAAACATTAAATCTTGGAACAAGTTTGAGAGTCAGTAAAATGTATATTTGAAATGGATATAAACAGAATTATGGCTTTCCTGTGGAAAGTGCTAAGCACTATTAATTTGGCAAAATATTTGTATTTCCTCCCTTTACATTCATTCATTTTCTGTTAATGGTTTGGTCTCTGTAAAAAGTCAGGATATCATTTACAGATGATAACAGCCATTCTTGCCTAGCATTATTAATCTCCTGAATGAAATGTTTATTTTAAACCTATGAATTACTTAATTGTATTCTGTGCTACCTATAGCATAGAGGTCCTCATAACAGAAATTTCCTCACTTGATAAATGAGGAGGCAGCTATAATTTTGTCCTTGGGAAAGATTTCTGGCTATAATCCTGTTAATGAGGAGAAGGTTTCCATTTCTAACTAAGAACAATATTCCCTTTCCTTCAAATAAACCATGACATTCAAATGTCATAACCTGCCAGTTTGTGAAAAGGGTGTTGCCGTTACATCTATTTGTGAAGCTAATAACAAGTGATAGTACCTCTCCTTGAGAGATGAAAATATTAATACATTCACCAATTATAGCTAATAACGAAGAGAAAATTACACTTCTGCACCTCAAGACCATAAGTTCTTTATTGGTGTTATGTTCATTCACGATGAGCTAAAATAGGTTTTCCCCTAATAAATCCACAGACCAGTTCTTCAACAGCTTTAAACCTTCTGGGCACTACATTCCTTCTCATATGTATGCTCAATTCTCAGTAGGAACTGAGGGCAGTAAATATGTGGAAACATTCAGAATACAGATTGTATTTTTTTTTAAACAAGTCACTACAATGCTGCCAGTGTTTGAACCACTACTGCACAGAAATTCAAAATGCATTCAATATTTTACATTTTTAAAGACTAAGATCATTCTTGCTTATACTGTTACATGATCTTTCTTAATTTGTTGTTCAAATTATAAAATGTCTGCTGCCTTGAATGGGCATACTATTCATATACTAAATTTGCTTCTATCTGAGAGACACAGAATTAATACCATTGAAGATCTTTTTATTTTACTTACATAAACCTGCCTAACAATATTTAAACAATAAATATGAGGTAATCCATAGATAAATACTACAAACTTCAGTGTTGGACAGAAGTTATACTGTCATTGGACAAAGCATTTTGTTTTTCTTTCTGTAAATCAGCTTAATTGCTTTTCTCTCAACTCACTTTTCTGAATAACTTAACTTACAAGGGAGAATAAAGTGGTCTGAAATTTGAGTTTATGTTAAACTATAAACTTATAACCACATCACAAAATAAAAAACAAACAAGAAATTCTAAAACTGAATGTAGTACATGAACTTTCTCTGTGTCCCAGAGATAAATTTTGATTGTCAGCTGCCTACCATTACCAAGTCAATTATAGTTGGAGGGAAAGACATGTAATGTAAGTCTTAGGGCACCAGTCTTGTAATAGTCATTTTCCAGAGGAAAAATGATGTAAATTTAGTTGCTGGGTAAATGTACCAGGAGATTTTTAGTATTGTGCTGTTTCTCAAGGTTTTGATAATTTAAAACTACAATTATATTTTTGTTCTGGCAGATGATCAAATTTAATAGATCAAAATATAAAATTTGTTTTAATGGCTCTATATAGCAAACACCTATTGCTTAAAATCCTGTATTTTCATTTAGTTCATTTTAATTAGAAGAAGGTTTAGAGATATGTAATTATTTCTGCTTTTATTTACCAAAGAAACAGATAGTTGGAAAATATTTTTATGCATGTTAAAATACACATAAAGATAAGTTTTCACTCAAGAGAAGGTACAGAAATTTTTCTTTATCATTTCAAATGTTTACTTCTATCTGAGAGACACAGAATTACTACCATTGAAGATCTTTTTAAACCTGCCAAACAATATTTAAACCATAAATATGAGATAATCCATAGAGAAATACTAAAAACTTCAGTGTTGGACACAAGCTATACTATCATTGGAAAAAGTAATGTAGTAAAATATACCAAGTGTTCACCTTGACACAAAGCAGACATTGAATACAGATGGAAATATTAATGACAGGATCTTGCTCACTAGAGTAGAATCATTTGAGTATACATGACTGAATAATTTGTGTATATTATATATAAATAATGTGTTGGGATAAGTTATAATTTACAAGATTTATAAGACTCAGATTTTTTTTATTGTATCATCTATCATTTTTCTTAGATCCTTTTGATATGGACAAGGTTTGACCCTTAATATGAGAATATTTTCCCATTTGGTGGTGAACTAAAGTAGAACTTAATTTTAGTTCTGTACTGCCATAATGTTCACCAATTTCATTTCCATTCCTAGAGATACTGATAGATTATATTTCCCAGTCTTCCTTATAGTTACATGAGGTAAATAAGTGAATTCTGGCTCATTGTAATGTTATCTGAAATAATATACATTCATTCACTCAAGTCATGTTGTAAAACTATCTGCAGGATGTTCTACATTTCAATTTTTGCTCTGTCTGGTTGAATGGAGAAGACCTATAAGAGGATTCTTAGGATTTCCTAGGAAAGAGAGGAATGACATGAAACAATGGAATGTTTATGCTCGTTTGTAACTGAAGGATGTGTAGTGGAGATATTTCAACTGTCTTAACTCATGATTTAATGAAAAAACAAAGATACTATTACTTTATGTCTTATGTCAGTTACCACTCATGGACTTGAAACATACAATAGTATAATTGCTACTCTTATTTCCATTATAAGAAAGCAACCAATATTTTACAAAGGTTAATACTCACTCTTGTAAGGTCAAATTTAGTAGTCATTTTTGGAGAAGAAATTAAAAATCAGATTGTTCTTTCAAGATTTTAGAAATCATTTTATAAAATTTCAGATTGACATAGTTTTACCATTGTACAAAAAACATTTTGTGAAAGAAAAAAAAAGTGCACTGTCAGGAGTATATATCTTTTAGAAGATATGCTTTGATTTGTTGTCCTACCATCTAATAGCTGCTGGGCCCAAGGCAAGTAATTTTAAGTATCTGGGTTTCAATTTCCTCATATGTAACATGAAAGAGTTAGAGCAGACTCCAAGGTCCCATTCAATTCCAAGATTTAATGATCTAGGAATAGATAGGGCTTGGCTAGGAAGCGAAATTGAAGAAATAATGCAAAGAAGAAGGATAACAAGTTTGCAGGTTGAAGCAAATAATGTTCAAGTAGATCTGAGGCAGAGAGTAAAGAGAAGAAACAACACTGCTCTGTTGTGGATATTCTGCATGCCAAAGTCGTCATAAGTACAGAATTAATTTTAAAAAATTGGGTGTTAAAGCAAATAAAACTTATTTAAAACCACATGTCTAATACGTGGCCCCAGATATATATCTAAATCTTTTCATAATTCATTTTTTAGTCCATAAAAATGACTGATAGAAACTTTTTATTAAGTGAAACTGAATTTGAAAATTCTCTGAGTGAATATATACAAAGTACATAAGATAGCAAAGAATTATGAGATATATTGTAAAAATAAGATGGACTTACTAAAATATTAATTACTCAAATTATTCAATTCCCATTCCAAATTAAGTTTTTATACCTCTGAGTTATAAGCATTCCTTTAACTTCCTAGGTAAACTTTGTTAAATCACTGTGTGTCTGCCTCTTCAGTTTCTGATCTGTGAAAAAAAAAAAAAAAAAAAAAAAAAAAAAAAAAAACAAGAGCCAAACTGAAATACCTGGAGACTTTTCAAACAGTAAAATTTATCTCACACCAATATTCACTATATTACTGAAACTTTCTAGAAATTGACAAAATATTAAAAGCAGAAAACACTACAAAATTACTACTGCATTTTGCCTGCATTGATGTCATAAGGATGATAGAAAAAAGGATACATAATAATCTTTGAGTTTAAAATAAATAGTTAGGAAAATGAGCAGAAGAACAGGGTATGGGGCAAGTAATTAACAAAAGAAGCTAATTTTTTTTTAAAAAGGACCAAATTACCTGAAAGATTTAATCCCAAGAACATTAAATAAAAATGTATAATGATACTAAAAAAATCTTTGAATAAAAATTTATCTTAATTTTCCAAAATATCCTAAATGATTTAAAAGAATGATTTGAAAGAAAATATAAATAGTAGTTGCTTGAATAATAAGTACAATTAAAAATAGATTGGAATATTAAAAATCAATTGTAGATTCACAAATTTGCTACCTGTAACAAAACAGTACTGAGAAAAAACAATACATCCAAATCACCATAAATGAAATATATAAATTTAAAATTTAACTCAAGTTACAAATCATCTTTTTGATAGTTAGCTTGACTTTTAAAATTCATATAAAACAGAAGGAATATAATAAATTCAAAATTACTATTAGGTTAATATGACTAGTTAATATAGATTGGTGTTTTATGTTCTCACACATTCTAATAGCCATTACAGTTGAATTACATTTCTTAACTTTTCTGTAGGTTGCTGTTGTTAAAGAGGAGTCCAACTAATTGCAATACTGAGTTTATTCTAACAAATTACAAGATTTAAATCGATGTTTTAATATTTTTTGAGCATTACAGAGGTTCTTACAGGGGTTGGACTACAGATGTTCCTAAATGGTATGATGCATGAAAGAACTATAATGAGTATACACATGATAAATATAATAACTACTAGTCAGCAGAATTCTGAGAAGCAGCACTATATTGGGGGGAAGATGTTTTGGTAATTACTATAGGCCATTGGGATTAATAAATATGAAACATGCTTTTACAAAAAAATAACAAAATTTAATTCAATAATTACGTTAGAAAATTATATAGAATATTTTTAAGTTTCTAATTTTTTTTTAAATATAACAAATTTTAAAGCTTTCGTCTCTACATTGTTACCTATTTATTCTCAACTCATATTAAAAAGGGCTGAGACTATGGCTCAGTGGTAGAGCACATGCCTAGCAAGTGTGAGGCCCTGGGTTGGATCCTTAGCACCACATTAAAAAAAATAAATAAATAAACAAATAAAATAAAGTTATTTTTTTTAAAAGTGGAGAAAAACATTCAAAATCCACATGGAAACTTAGCTATGCTTCCCCAAAAGTAGTCCATTTAATTTGTTCACCTATGTAATTATGGGGATTTTGTTTCCTGTGTCAAAATCATCAAATTTGATTGACTTTTATGTTCATTTCCAATAGATGGTGATGAATCAATGAGCACTGATTAGAGAAGACATATTCTCACTAAAAAATAGGCATGGAAATAGAATGATCTATATACCAAGAAGCACAAAGATGTCTGTTCAGTCTAAGCAGTTAAAACTATGTTGAATCTGCTCTCCTCACATTTTTATGGTTTGGATGTGAGGTATCCCCCAAAAGCTCATGTGCGAGACAATGCAAGAAGGTTCAGAAAAGAAATGATTGGGTTGTAACAGTCGTAACTCAATCAGTAATTTATTCCTTTGATAGGGATTAACTGAGTGGTAACTGAAATGGTAGGGTGTTTCTAGAGGAGATGAGAATTGGGGTCTGGCTTCGGGTATATATTTATATCTGGCGAGTTGAGCTTCTCTTTTTGCTCCCTGATCACAGTGATGTGAGTTGCTTCCCTCCACCACCCTCTCCATCATGATGTTCAGCCTTATCTCAAGCGCTGAGAAATGGAGCTGCTTTCTATGAATTAAGACCTCTAAAGCCATGAACCCTCAAATAAACTCTTCTCCCTCTATAATTTTGCTGGTGGGATACTTTAGTTACAGCAGTGAAAAAGCTGACTAAAAGAAACATATTAGCATCATATGTCTGTAGTTGCAACAGGGTCCTATACATTTATTTATATTTGCTTAGGAAAATCATCAATGAAATTCAACATGCTTGTATTCAAATATCAATTTTTAGGATATGAAGCCCCTTTGGGAAAAAAAAAGTCTACTTTTAATGCTTTTCAATTTTCTTCTATTCTCAGTCTACTTCTCCAAATCCATTTTAGGAATAAATGTTGCTCCCCACCCCCTCGCTACATCTGAACCATTCACTCTAGAATATATTCTTAACTATGGGTCCTAATTCCACTTGGGGTTGCTATTCTCCATTGTGCTGTAACTTAATGACAGATGGTCTTATTTGTTAAGGTATGGCTCTCTCTGCGCTGTGTTTAGTGGTGTGAATATCCTTTTACTGTCTTACTACTGCATTCTCTGGGCTCTGTATATTATCAGAGTGTACTAAAGAATTTAAGTTATCCAAGAAGACTTGTGTAGGGACCATGGAAACTAATCTTACATGGCAATCCCAGCAAATTGTCTTCACTAATCCATCATAGTCCCTAATTTGTCTTCTATTTCCAACCTAGACATTTCTCAGAGAAGATTGCCTGCAAACTGTCAGGTAAATAGGTTTGCCTGCTGGAGGTCTAACCCACTGTCTAGGCGAAGATTTCCAGACTTTACAATGCATGACTTTCCACCAGTCACAAGTGCTTTCCCACAAGAAGATGAACCTTGTTGTCTTCCATAAGTACATTTTTTTTTCCCAAATTCTGAGTCATATTAGATAAACATCAAAAACGGAAGAAATGGGCTGGAATTGTGGCTCAGCAGTAGAGTGCTCACCTAGCACGGGCGGGACCCAGGTTCGATCCTCAGCACCACATAAAAATAAAGGCATTGTGTTGTGTCCATCTACAGCTAAAAAATAAATATTAAAAAAATGGGAGAAATGTGAATAGTGGCACATATGTAAAATAATGAGGACATCCTTGCCTTAGATGCCTCAAATCAGGCAGAATTATCCAGAAAGGTGTTGGTTTCAACAAGTCCATTTGCTTTTTAAGTCTTGTACCCATGATGAAGTACAGCAGATGTGTTTGTGTCTTTTTTCTGGATCTTTCATTAGATAAACTTTCAATCACACAGAGATATATTAATTAACTGTTACATAACTGTATATGTATGTATATTTTGAAACATAGGATTTTGGATGTAGTAATGAACGTAACTGGGAAGAACCCTCTTTATTGAACTCTCATCCATTTGGGACAAAGAGAAAACAAAACAGAAAAATGTGTTGTATAACCGAATATAATATGTACTAATAAAAATGTAATGCAAAGAAAAAGGACAAAGAGTGTTTAGATACAGCTGTATTTTTAATAAGATCTGAGAAACTTTAAACAGAATGTGATGTTTCAAAACAGAGGACCTGAATTAAGGGAGTAAATGATTTCTATGTGTGGAGTCAATAAATGGGCAATCTCCAAAACCTATAGAAGAATTCTTGCTATGCTTGAGGCAAATGAAGGAATCCAGTCTGGCTAGAAAGAGTATGAGAGCACAAGAAAGAATTTAATCCTAGATAGAGAACTGGCATGCTTTTATTGTGTGTGAAATAAGAAGCACTGGGGGATTTTCAGCAGAGCCGTAATGTGATCTAACCACGTTTAACAAAATCATGCGGACTACAGTGTTCAGAAGAAACTGAAGAGGAACAATGGTGGAAAAAAAGAACAATTAAGAGTCTACTTTAATAAACAGAGACTTTTGCAATGATAAGGAGTCTACTCGATAATACAGTAATGTAGATCTACTGTAATAATTACTGACTACTGCAAAAATCACCCAGCCATATCAATAAGCAGGGGCTACTCCAGCAACTAGGAGCTAATGCAATAACCAGAAGGCTGTGGTAGTAATCAGTTAGAGAAGATAGTTTCCAGACAGGATCTTACAACAAAGAATGTGAAAATCAGAAGATTCAGGATTTATTTTCAAAATAGGTCCCATAAGATTTCCAGGCAGAAAGCACAACGGAGTATGATGCAATAAAGGAGGGCAAAATAATGACATTGGGTTTTCGTGTGCTTCCTTGCTTTTGCTAAGAAACTAAAGAATGAAGTTGCTACTGAGATGAGGAAGACAATGAGTAAAGCATGTATGAGGAAGTGAGATTTAAGAAATTCAATACCAGAACAGGAATTAAGTTTGAAGAAAATTTAAAAAGTGTATTCCAAAAGGGCATGTCATTCTTTAGAAAATTACATATTATTTCTTAAAAATGTATTTCTCTCTTTTTAAAAAATAAATGGAGAGTTTAAAGTATTGCCAACAAATACTTCATCTTTATTTGAAACTTTATCAAATTTGTTGAAAGATATAAATTATTTTTTAATTTGTTTTGAAATTCATAATTGTTATAGCTATTTCTTAGAAATGGATGTGTATATAAAAAAATTCAGAATATCTTTATTGGGTAACTACTTTGGGATAAGAGATGCACTGTGGTTTCTTACAAATATCCTTTTACTTAAAATCTAAAAAAAACATTGCAAAATGATAATTAGTATGACAGCATTGTGAGATTATAATAATTCATTCAGGTCAAGTAATTATCAGTGTATTTTTCACACTCAGAGAAGGTATTTTGTGTGATATTTTCACTGTAAGGAAACAAATACTTTACATTATAGAGAAGTTGACTAAAATATGTTACTTTTTAGGTTTTAATAACCCTGCTTTCTTCTGTCCTGATAATGGTATTTTATTAACAATATAAAGGTGATGTTCAGTAACAAAATATATGTCTACACACTGATACTGAGGTTATGCTTTTCTCTAGTTCATGGAAATTAGAGATTAATATTTAATAAATTGTCCTTTGTAAGCTTTTGGAAGAGAGGGATTTTAAAATTTATAGTGTATTCTATTGGCATTCATCATTGTCATCCAATGGTCTTAAAGTTGTGGCTAAATTATATGAAGCTGCTTTACGAAAAAATAGCCCATACATTTCAAAAGTATTGTGATATAAGTATGTAATAGAATATAATAGAAAACATATATTATCTATATTCTTTATGGTCAATAATATTTTAAAAGCAGTACAAATATATTCACTAAAAGAAAAAGTAAATTATTCACTTTCTTGGCAAAATCACATAATTCTTCAAATTATTGAAATTTTAATTTTGTATATAATTGTCTAGATTTTTATTTTAAAGATATTTCATTGCATAAATTTAAAAAATAATTTCATACATATTAGAATTTTTCCCTCCATTCATTTCTGGTTATGTTCTTATATACTGCACACACAGTTGTAAGTATCTTCAGAAACTTAGTAGCAAGGATCAGGAACAATATATTTTCAAATATTTCCATCACTTTGTTTATAATAAAAACTGGGTTCTGGGGAGAATTCTGTTTCAATGAATGCTACTAAAGTTTGTTACAAGGGTACGTTATTTTGTTGATGATATAAAAGAAATTCTGTACTTAAAAGAATGCTAAACATAAAATACAAGTAAAGATATATTTCATACAGCTTTATTTTCAAAGTTATTAATAAATTATGAACTGTGGTTTGAAAACAGATCTGATCCACAATTGTTTCTCTGGTTTAATTATTTCTTTTTATATAGTTGTTTTCTCTTATGCATTTATGTGGGACCTGCAGAGTTTTAGCTAATATTAAATATAAATTACATATATTTTTTAATTCTTTACTCACCAAAAATAAAAATTTACTTCATTTTTCTATTTCTCTTGGGATTTTAAAATATTTTCATGTAACAAGATCATATTTTCTAAGTGATTTAATAAGTGACTAAGTGGTAGTGAAGATTGATGAGGAGGAACAATAAATAACTTTTCATTCTTTACTGGAACATTTACTTTAGCATGCCAGATTCACCCATTGAATCCTTCATTTTAAAAATAATCTGGAAAACAATAAATAAAATCATTCTTAGTAGCTGATCTTTTGATTCCATCCATGTTCCTGCTTCACTTAAACACAAGTCGACTGAAATTGATAGCTAGATTTTTGAGTCTGCCTTACTAACAATTTCTCCTACATCCAAACCAAAGTACATTCCTTAGAATGCAGTTACTGAAAACTCCCGCAAAAATCTGCCTTTGAAGGCTGGGGTTGTGGCTCAGTGGTAAAGTGCTCACTTGTCATGTGGGAGGCCCACGGTTCGATCCTCAACACCACATATAAATAAATAAAATAAAGGTATTGTGTCCAACTACAACTAAAAAATAAATGAATGAATGAATGAATATTAAAAAAAAACAATCTGTCTTTGAAATCAGATAATGTGACAGCTTCTAGTATTAGTTTGTAACATAGATATGAACATCAGCAAGATGGAAGAATAAAAATTTCCAGGTACTAACTTCCACCCCATCTAAAAAATATCCATTCAAACAGCCCACCACATGCACAGATATTTCCACAAGAGCCAAGGAAAACAGTTGGCATATTAGAGGACCTGTATGTGACACAGAAATAAAAGACACTTTGAAAAGGGTAGGAAGGAATACTCTACATTGTACCCATGTCTCAACTTTCCCAACCATGGACAACAAATTATAGAGAGTGATACCTTCTTCTGGAGGTAAAAAGAGACTAGTGAGCACTGGATTTTGCTATGGAGTCTAATATCAGGCCTGCTCCAATAAAACCCAATGAAGAGCAGGTCCCCATGGCTCTAGAATCCAGGTTAAAAAAGGAAAAAATCTCCTCCTTCATTTCTGATATTAGAAATTTGTCTTTCCCTTTTTTCTTCCTTACTCTAAATACGTGTTATAATTTTATTTATTTTACAAGAAGAAAAGAAAAAAAAATTACATTTTGCTGATTTTTCCCTGTTGATAAACCATTTTAAAATTCATTTACTTCTCTCCTAATTTTTTAAATTATTTTTCCTCCACTTCCAAAGGCTTATATATTTTTTCCACTTGTTTCTTATCATGGATATTTAGTTTATTGATTTTAGATTTTTCTTTTTAATATATTCACACAGTGTTATATATTTATTTCACATTTTACACCAGGTCCCAAATATTTTCATTATAGTGTTTTCATTTTGTACAAAATATTTTTAAATTTCTTGAAATATCTTCTGTGATACATGTGTTATTTAGACTTGGGTTGATTCTTCAAATATGTGATAATTTTCTCTATATGTTTCCAATTCTGATATCTATTTCCACTTTAATGAGAGACATATTCTTATTAGGTATAATCTTTAAACTTGAAAGGTATGTTTTATATCCAAAATTTTTATATATAATGGTTAATATTATATTTGAGGTTGAGAGGAATATGTATTCTACCAATATTGGGTAAAGTATCTCATAAACACCAATTAGGTCAAGTTAATGGTTAGTGCTAGTAGGCAGAATATAGGTAAGCATACAGGTGAACTGATAATGCTTACTGATATTCTACATATTATATGAGCTGGCTACCAAATTAAGAAGTGTTAAAATCTTCAACTAGAGTATAATAGTGGACATAAATATTCCATCCTGCAATTCTATCATTATTGTGCACATATATAATGACCTATATTGTTAGCACAAACACACATACACATTTTAAATCCTTTCTACTTTTCAAATTTCTTTGGACTTATTTTACAAATATTGATTAAAAAATAATACATTGGAAACAAATATTAAAAGTCCATGTAAAAATAATGTCACAAACTATTAGACGTCAATAATATCTATGACCACAAACCTATTTGTGATTTTCAGGATAGACCATAGGTAATGACAGAGACTTTACCTTGCAGGCCTTACAGGGATTACTATCTTCGACACTGCAGACACGTTGCATAGCTAGTCCATTGTGTACTCGGTGGGGGCAAGTAGTCAAAAACTTTTATCTTCATTCATGCATTCAGTGTGCATACCACAGTGATGACATCCGACTTTTTCTGGCTTCTTTTTTTTTTATTTTTGGCTTTTTATATCTTCCTTCTTATGCATTTTTTTTCCTTTGGTGGTGCTGGGGATTAGAACCGAGGGCCTTGTACATGCAAGGCAAGCACTCTACAACTGAGCTATATCCCTAGCCCTTATGCACGTCTTGATAATACATCTGCACTTATACGTGCTCTGTATACTTTAACACTACCTCTGCATTATATAGAATGACATATAACACCCTTGCTGTATATTCTTTCATAATATTTATATTTTCAGGTGATCATCACACTGAAATGCTTTCATCTTTCTAACTATTTAAGATTCAACACGCATAATACTCTTATTATAATTTCATCATGACAATACAAATATTGTTTTAGTCAGCTTTTCTGCTTCTGTGACTAAAATATCTAGCAATACTAAAGTACCTAGCAAGAAAAATTTTAGGAAGAAATGTTTATTTGGGGGCTCAGAGTTTCAGAGGTGTCAGTCCGGAGATGAGCAGATCCATACCTCAGGGCTCTTCCAACAGCAGAAAAATGTTGCAGATGGAAGCAGTTCACATCATGATCAAGAAGCAGACAGCAATTAAGCTCAGCTCAACAAATATATATCCCAAAGGCATACCATCAATGACCCACCTCCTTCAGCCATGACCTACCAGCCTACAGTTACCACTCAGTTAATCTCATCTGGAGATTAATTCACTAATTAGGTTAAGGCTCTCATAACCCAATTATTTTGCATCTAGACCTTCTTGTATTATCTCACACAGGAGCTTTTTGGGAATACCAAATATCTCAACCATAACAGACATGGTAATATATTCTAAAACAATTTTAACTAGACTTTTTCTTTAGACAATAAATAGCATTTTCTTTTTGATTTATTTCTACTTCAATATGTTTCATACTTTCTGAATTGTATTTTTTGCTGAATATATTTGTTGACTTAAAAAGAATAGATTCCTAATATCTTTATTAGACCTAATGACAATTTCATCTTTTACTTATAGAGTGTGTGTGTGTGTGTGTGTGTGTGTGTGTGTGTTTGTAATTTTATTAGGTGCATGATTTTCTTTTGTGCTATGTCCCCCCTTTTGCTCCCTTCTTTGACTTATTCTTTTTATGATCACCAATGCTTCTAATTAATAATGTTACATTATATGGCAGTTATTTAAAATTCTTCTTCCTTTGATAACTCTATTCCAAGTCCTGGTTTCCATTACCAGATAATTTTGTTCTGTAACACTGAAATTTCACTATATACTATATTAGAGTAGACACTTACTTTCTTGGATTAAAAACAGCTACTGGTTGCTTCATAGTAAAACTCAATCTCTGTAGTCTAATCAAAATAAAACAAAACAACACAAAAACTTCATTCAGTTCATCAAAGGAATCCTATGTAACCTATTACAAATATATATGACAGCTGATACAATTAAAACACAGCTTTGTTTTTTTTTTCCTGGTGCCCATTTATCATTTATACAGAGGAGGGCTATTCTTTTTATCCTTGATAAGATATTGACAGGTTCCATAGCTACTAATTCTTAATTAACAGATGTAATTACTCCCATGTTCATAAACTATACTCTTGGACTTCACTAGATGCATTATAAAAAGTGTAAGTCAGAACACTAACTTTTGCTATTCTACAAATTTAATCAGCTTACCTACATTGCTTTCACAATGCTAAAAAATGGGCTTTTCATTAGAATAAGACATATTCTATTTTATCAAAATTATACTGGGATGTATAATTTAACTTTCTTCCTTATATGAAATGTTGATCCATTAGAATCTTTTCAAACAAGAGAGTTACTAGGTCTTACTTGCTTGAGTTTCTGATTTTCTTCTCTATAACCAGTAATCAGGCCTTTCAAAAGTTATAGCTGTTTTTCCTTTAAAAAATTATAATAAATAGAAAATTTTAAACTGAGGAGAGGTTTCAGAACTTGGAAATGCACTTAGTGCATATAGTTCATTAGGACATGTCACTGCTCCATACTGAACTGCTGCCTTTGACTCACTCACAAAGGCCAGTCAAATTTAAAGACTCTTGGGCTCTTGGAAACAATCAAAGCGATGTTTGCTTAACAATTACATCATCTGAAATAATAGCATAAGTTTAAACTTTCGTGGTGCATTTATGCAGCTTTTTAGGTATTAAAATACATATGGGGACTGTTAGTATTTCATAAGTCTTTCAAACTTTCTAATGTCATGGTTGTATTTGGTAAATTAGTTTATGTGTTGACAATTTTACATTTGTTGCTGTGAATGGCAATTTGCTGTTGTCCAATCTGTAAAGGTCAGTTCTTTATTAAATATGAAATTGATACTGGCTTCATGAAGCTTTATCTTCTATTTGATGGCTTGTATTAAATAGGTGATATGTTCACTCTGGTTCATGTAATATATTTATACATTGTTAGTTCTAACTTTGGTCTTACATATAGTAGCAAGATTTTGTTGGTTAGAGTATTCTGCTTTTTAAATTATTTATTGACTCAATAGCACAGGCTATTTCCACCAAGCCAAATGTTCACATGCAGTAACAAATAAAACACCATAATCTTAACAAGATTATTAAAATAAAGAGTCATCAGAGAAATTAAAATTATCTGCTTTAATTATGAGATTATATCCCCATTAACTCCTCCACATGAAAAGTGGGAATTAGGAAATAGGAGAAGAGAATCCATAGATGGCAATTAAAACTCCAGAGAAAATTAAAGGGAGAGTAGGGGGGAAAATCCAACATAGATTCAGATAGTTCAGGTAATTTATTTGGTAGCATTTATTTCTTGTAGAGTACAATTTCCAAACTATAAACACAGGATACATACTATTGTGGTTTTGTATACAGGCAGCACTGAAAGCTACTAACTTAAAAAGAAGACCCTTATTTAAATATGCCTAGAGCTGTGAATTAATTATGGCGTAAATAAGTTATTAGAACAATATTGTCACTGATGCATTATTTATGGATAGTTGTTGAAAAGTTTGTAACAGCAAAAGTACTGAAGTGACATTTCCAAAGACATTAACATGAAAATGAGGAGAATTTGAAGAGAAAAAATTATGCAATGTGCAACCTCTTACTAAGATAGTTTTCAATAATGTATACAGCCACTACATTTTTTTATTTCTAATATACACATGTAATATTCATAGGCCTGCTCTAAAGCTTTCTTCAAATTAAGTTTGCATGTATAAATGAAAATATAGACACACAGTGACAGTAAAATTTATATGATAACAAAATTATATCCAGACATTGTTACCACTTGCACAATAAATACACCAAGAACAAAATATCCTTCAAAGTTGTTATAGACCATACAAGTTTTACAATGAATACTTAATACCTTCTTACTGTGATATTAATGTTTTATGTTTTAGATACACCAATATAATTATATTAAATTTTAGGTGGTCTGTACCTTTTGAAGATTAAATAAAAGAGAAAACAAGGGAACACATTATATTCAGTGAAGCATGTTATTAAATTTCAATATAGCAGCAATCTCACTTGTTTATATTGTAAAAAAAAAGGGATAACATTATGCTATTGCATGAAAAGATCTTACAGAAATTAGCTTCTGATAAGAGATTGTACAGAAACAATTCTTTAAGTAATTCAGATGAAAACACTACCTACTGGCATAATGGTTCAAAGTTAGGGCATATGAGAATAAAAATTAGTTCTTAACATATTTTTTGTGTATTCAATTTCAAATCTTCAATGGTCAAACCAAAATCTTGAATGATCCATTATGCATGCTGTGTATATTAAGATATACAATCCAATCACATAGTTCTGTGGGATCATGCATAACTCAAGCAACCATGAAACAAAAAATGCTGTAGTAGTTTTTGTTAATACATGTGGTCATATTGTTATCCACTTCAAAATGTCATGTGCTTTCCACTATTATCAGGAAATGTGTATATTAAAATCAAGAAATTATTAGTGTTTCAGCATTAGTGTTTCATTTCAGTTTCATATTTTCAGCCTTTGAAACTCTGTCAGTTGATTAACATTTCTGGAAGGCCAAAGCATAAATATTCTTTTAGCTATTTGACTTTATAGTTTTCAGAAATATCCCTGAGGAATTTACATTTGCTTTTAGTTTCAGGGGATATTACTAGGAACTGGGATAGATTCTTTGTTTCTGGATTTATTTGTTTAATTATTTTTATTTTTATTTATTCTTTTTAGTTATACATGACATTAGAATTTATTTTGACATATGCATATACATATTTCAAATGTGTTTTATTCTAATTAGGATTTATTTTGAGATATATTTCTTAGGTTGTTCTTATAAAACGATAAGGTGTAGTTTATGCTAACATAATAATGACCTTAATGAATATTGCTGTTGTTTTTCTATTCCATATCTATTCCTCTTCTCAATTTCGCAAGAGAAAATTCATTTTATTCTGTCATCCTTTATACCTAAACTTTACTCAGAAGCAAAGTGAGTGACTCCATGGCCATTTCATAGGCAGCTCCTGACTCATCTAAGCAGTTATGAGGTTGCCTTCCTGAGACTAATGATGGTTTTAGTCACTGATTTTGACTAAGCAGTTGAAAAAAGTTAGCAGTGGTTTCACAAATTTGGGGAAATATTTTCTTAATTTGAAAAGGTGATGAAGGGGATAACAGAAAATGATAAAATCATTTTGGAGCAAGTGAGTCACCACTAAGGTGCCAAAGAGAGTGGGAAGATCCTATGACATCATTGTACCATTGTTATCCACTTGCAACTTCCTCTGACATACCCTATTTGTTATTTGAGAAGATTTGAGTAAAGATATTTAATAAAGGTCTATGACCTCTGTTAAGGGAATATAAGGTGTCCCCAAAAGATCCTATCTTCATGCAGGAAATGAAATATTTAGATTAAGAAAACTGTAAGCTAATTAGGGATTTAGTCCACTTGACGGATTAATAATTTGGATTGCTAGGTGGTAACTATAGGCAGGTGGGGCATGGTGGAAATAAAAGGATCACTGGGGCAATGCATTAGGGATTATAAATTTTATCCCTGGCTCCTTGCATGCTCTCTTTCTCTCTCTCTCTCTCTCTGCTTCCCAGCTATCATGAAGGAAGTTGTTTTTCTCCCCTTTTGTTCTAATGTCATGGTGTGTAGCCTCATCTCAGGCCCAGAGCAATGGATTTGATGGACCATGAACTGAACTTCTGAAAATGTGAACTTAAAATAAGCTTTTCCTCCTCTAAGTTATTCTTGTAGGACATTTTTGTCACAATGCTGAAAAGCTGACGAACACAACATTCTAATTATTTTAAGTACAAGTAATTGAGAGTCCTTCAATGATAACTCACTCTGAAAAGTGGGATAACTAAGTATATGGCACCTTTGAATTACAGAAGAATAAGTTGCATTTTATATGAGGTATTTCTCACATATTCTTTTCTCTCTGTAACAGCATTTATACTGAATTACTCATTTTAGAATATTTCAAAAATTGTTAATTTTATATTGAAGTTTTTAAGTTTTTTAAACCACTGTAACACTGTTCCTATTTTATTCCGCCAAGTACACTTGCAAGGGCAAAGACTCTTGAAATGATCCCCAAGCTGTGTTCCCTATTAAAGATAATAGAAAATTATTCAAAGTAAAATAATTAATCTAAATGGCATTTTTCAAAATAATCCTTGAAGAAATGGACCTATAAATCTTTGAAAATGTATCTGGATTTTAAAAAAAGCATAGAAAATGGCATTTAGATATGCTTCATTTGAAAAGAAATAAAATTAATGTAAATTCTTTCAATTTGTGGAGATATATAGGTGCTTGGTTTGAATTTCTAATTATGGAGGATTCTTTCTCCAAATATTTTCTCTGATAATGATTTACCTTTTAATCTATGTCAACACTTAAGCTTCATAAAGAATGTACCATTCAGTTTCTTTTCACTTGATTCACATAGTTAATTTTAGCACAGATATTCTTAAATAGACACATATGCAATTAACTTTTGAAGCTAAGGTTTGGCCCCCAAATATGAAAAGTCACTTTGAGGAGAGTGCATATAGGCTGTACTTTAGCCCTGGTCTATGCAAATCTAATCATAAATTTAAAGCAATTTCTTAACAGTCACCTGTGATGTCAGGGAGACTGAGATCTCTAATCTTTCTGCCCTTCCCTTTCTGTTACTAGAACATTATGCTAATTATAACTGTTATTTTTATTGTACAAGCATTTATAATATGTCAGTTATGTGTAAAACACTGGTTTTAAAAAAAAAGTGCTGAGGGTGTCAGACCCACTACTTTTTCCTTCTAGTGGAAGATGCATTATTAGTGGGTGACCTTACAGCAAGAGAAACATGGACACAATACAAATTTTAGAGCAAGTGATTCAAAGGAGAAATCTTGAGAAGTGTCTTCATGAAGGAGACAACTTTTAAGCTAAATATTAAATAATAGCTAGAAAGTGCTAAATGGAGAAGAGGGAAGAAATATCGACTGAACCCAATAGTACAGTCTCACTCATAAGCAATGATACTTCATGAACCTTTATGAACTCTAAGCAAGAAGTAAGAAATAGCCTTGAACAATAGTTTGATTCTAGTCATATTAATATTTCAAAATGCATGTTTAAAAAATGTTAAATTGATTTAAATCAATGATTTCCATGTATTCTGATGTCACTAACCAATACACTATTGGAGAATAAAAATGTTACACTATGATGTAATCAGAACTACCCTGAACATGAACTCGGGTATTTTTATACTTCCTTTCTGAGGTAAACAACATAACACAAAGGACTATAAGACTATGAGGGAAACCCTTGAAGACACTCTCCTCATATTAAAGTTTTTGTTATTTTTTGAGTCATTTATTCGTTTCCTTAAAAAACTATTAGATTATTAAAGGAGTTGGGAGTGAGAGTGTACAATAAAAAGAATGAACGAAGATAAAATGTATGACAATTAGACTATATATGCACAACATAAAACCAGGAAAAAGAACCATCTTTATGCATAATTTCTTGGTGCTGGATTCAAAGAGAATATTGAAGGAAAAACATTCATTCACTAGAAAATGCATCCTTTATATACCAAGTGCTGTTCATTTCACATTATGGAATATTTATTATAATGTATATTTTGCACAAACTAGTTAGGAAATTCACTGGCATTTAGCACATGTGACATCTGGAGATTCAAGGAAATATTATGCAAGACAGAAGCAAAAATCAATAGAAGTATAAAATAACATAAATAATGACTCAAGGAGAGTGAAATATAATAAACTTGAAAAATTTTATTTATTGAAGACATGGCATAGTTTTCATTTTTATCTATCAAAGTTAAATCTGTCTATCTAAAAACAAAGTTAATATTTTATCTTAATTATGTTTGGATAATCTTACTTTTTCCTAAATGTAAATCTAACTTTAATATGACAAGATTTACAGCCATTGAAACTTTCATTCTTCTTTAACTATTATTTATGAAATGTATGGCGAATTCATGCATTTATGCTAATTGACAACAAAAAGTGGTAATTTAGAAAAAAATGCAAAAATTATCTCATTTTTATTTCTCAATTACTATTTGATGGCATTTTGCTTAGTAACTTACTAATTTCAGCAAAAATTAGAAAAATAAACACAAAAAATCATCATATCTTTATAGTGAGCTACCAAGTAAAGGCCTTGATTTATCTATACAAAGGGTTTGTACTGTTAATATCCTCAAATTTGATAACAGGATACATGGTCCAGCTCAGAACTAAATGATCCTTACTCTCAGGCACCACCTCAACCTGTCAGTGCAACTGCTACATTAAGATTAAACAGCTTTTTTTTTTTTCAACTATAAGGAAATGTGTCAGATGCTGTAGATACATTATCCTTTTGCAGAAAACCTATCCACCTCTTAAGAAACAAACAAACAATAAAAAAACCTCAAGAATTTTCTCTTTACATTTTAAATCAAAAAATGTTATGATTTCTGAAATTCAGGCATGTGTTATCTTGTTGTGATAGGGTCACTAAAAATGAAAAAAATATTGAGAACTCCTGAATTGAAATTCATTCACTAGATAATATTATTTGGCATGCTCTGTCAGCATGAACTTGTACAGATGAAAAACAGAATGCTTTACTCCCCAAACGGTAGAATACTCTAAATATATAAGCTGATTTCAAAAGGACTGAGTAATTTCATGGATGATTGATCCATAACAGAGCACCCCCAAAATCTAGAAATATCTTATGTTCATAGTCAGCCTTTGAGACTAATGTCACAGAAAATATTAGTGCCAAACATAGACTCATAGGTTACTGAAAGTTATGAAATAGTATTCTTATCTGAGAATAATACTTAAAATTAGATGAGCTCACGAATGTAAAATCTGTGTCTGTTTAACTATTGTCTGCATAGCACTAGGGGTGCTGTCTTACAGAAAATTACAGCCATGTAAGCATACAAATATGTGCCGTGCTCAAAGAAACTGAATCTTTAGGTTTACACAGTTGTATTAATGAACAAATTGCACTGTACAAAGAGTAAAATGTTAAACAAAAATATATGGTACCAAGCAATGTGTTTATCTTTTTTTTTTTTTTGACTTCTCTCTTTTCCTCTGATTGTGTTCAGTTTACTAGCTGGAAAAACCAATGGTTAGTTAGTGATAAATGTCCAATACACTTCCTAACTATGTCATTTTTCAATGTGAATTTCTGAAGATAGAAAGCAAAGTTTCATTTTAACATCCTCTTGAAATTGAGTTGTCTGTGTTAAACAGACACAGATATTATGACAGACTGAAAGAAAAGAGCCAAGAGACGTGAATTTGATATGGTAGCTTTCTTCTTCTCTCCCTAAGAATGCCTAGTCTTTGTACATTCCATTTTGGAAGCATGAAACAATACTATGGAAAGTGCAGTTTACAAGGAGCAGCCCAGGATAGGATCTCTAGTCAATAGCCATAGATGAACACATATTCCACAACTAGCTTCAAATGTCAACTTTGTAAATCAATCATATTGCTCATTCAGCATAGAGTAGCTTTCAGATATTGGAGCTCCAACAAATAGTTAATTACAAATACATAAGAGATTCCAAGGAAGAGCTATTCTACTGAATCCAGTCAATCCATAGATTGGTTATATAATGATAATTTTTATTTTAATCTATCAATTTCTGGAGTTATTTTCTAGCAATGGACAGTGAAAAGTGAAAAATAGTTACAGTGCATATCATTTGAGGATACATAAAGACTAGAAAGGTAAAAAAAATATGTGGATTGCAATGTGTGAATATGTATGCACATGCATGTGTATATGATATTAATGATATTTCAGTGATTTTACGTGGGAAGGAAGTTACTATCTGAATACAGAGATTGAAAAACAATGTCATGAAAGAGTAGCACAAAGATGACTTGGGATGGTTTGTGGTGGAGTTTCACTGTGTTAATTTACTATATATGACTTTTTAATACAAGAACCATTTTTCATTGGACAGGAAGAACTTTATGGTTTGGTCATGTAAACTTCTCACATTTTCTCTCAGATGTTAAAAATTAATAGTTGTTTTCAACTTTCTCTGGTGGGCTGCTCAAAGTTCATATAGGTGTTTGTTTTTGAACAGTGCAAAGCCAGCACAAATTGTGGATAAGTGATATATTCAATTGTAATATCTGTTAGCAAGTGGAAATAATTCCTTTTACAATGAACAGATGTCATCAAATTTTACAACTTTGTTATCCTATATTTTGTTTAGATCTCCTCCCAAAACATTTCAAAATATCAGTTCATTTTAAATGATTTCAAGGAAAATAAAAACATTCAAAAAATTTTTGATCAAAATTTAATTTACTATACTTTAACAGAGTACACAGTTTATATAAGCCTTTCAAGAAGATTTCTGATATCAAAGCATGAGTTGTGAACTCCAAGATTTAGGAAACTACAACTCTCTTGCAACATAACCCATTATATTAAAAGTGCTATTCAGCTAAGTACAGGGTAGGCACAGGGGTAGTAAACAGCTAAAATTAGAAAAATATCCCCACAACTTTTAAAGATAAAGTTTCACACACCATATTTTTTCTTTTCTTTTTTATTGATTTTAAAAAATAAATTTCAGTGGAATGCATTAAAATTCTTATTATAAATATACAGCACAATTTTTCATATCTCCAGTTGTATATAACTTATGTTGACAGCAATTCGTGTCTTTATACATATACTTTGGATAATGATGCCTATCACATTCCACTATCCTTGCTAATCCCCTGCCCCCTCCCTTTCCCTCCCACCCCTCTGTCCTATCTAGAATTCATCTATTTCTCCCATGCTCCTCCTCCCTACCCCACTATGAATCGCCCTCCTTGAATCAGAGAAAACATTCAGCATTGTTTTTTGGGGGATTGACCAGCTTCACTTAGCATTATCTTCTCCAATGCCATCCATTTACCTGCAGATGCCATGATTTAATTCTCTTTTATTGCTAAGTAAAATTCCATTGTATATATATGCCATATTTTTTTGTCCATTCATCCACTGAAGGGCATCTAGGTTGGCTCCACAGTTTTGCTATTGTGAATTGTGCTGCTATAAACATTGATGTGGCTGTATCTCTGTAGTATGCTGTTTTTAAGTCTTTGGGGTATAGACTGAGGAGAGGGATAGCTGGGTCAAATGGTGGTTCCATTCCCAGATTTCCAAGGAATCTCCATACTGCTTTCCATATTGGCTGCACCAATTTGCAGTCCCACCAGCAGTGTATGAGTGTACCTTTTTTTCCCCCACATCCTTGCCAATGCTTATTGTTGTCTGCATTAATAGCTGCCATTCTGACTGGAGTGAGATGATATCTTAGAGTAGTTTTGATTTGCATTTCTCTAATTGCTAAAGATGATCAACATTTTTTCATATATTTGTTGATTGATTGTATATCCTCTTCTGAGAAGTATCTGTTCAGGTCCTTGGCCCATTTGTTGATTGGGTTAATTGTTTTTCTGGTGCTTAGTTTTTGAGTTCTTTATATACCCTAGAGATTAGTGCTCTATCTGATGTGTGAGGGGTAAAAATTTGCTCCCAGAATGTAGGCTCTTTATTCACCTCACAGATTGTTTCTTTTGCTGAGAAGAAATTTTTTAGTTTGATTCCATACCATTTGTTGATTCTTGTTTTTAATTCTTGCACTATAGGATTCTTATTAAGAAAGTTGGGGCCTAATTCCACTTGATGAAGATTAGTGCCTATTTTTTTTTTCTATTATACAAAGAGTCTCTGGTTTAATTCCTAGGTCTTTGATCCACTTTGAGTTGAGTTTTGTGCATGGTGAGAGAGAGCGGATTAATTTCATTTTGTTGCTTATGGATTTCCAATTTTACCAGCACTATTTGTTGAAGATGCTATCTTTATTCCAATGCATGTTTTTGGCACCTTTGTCTCATAAAGATAATTGCCATTTTGTAGGTTGATCTCTGTGTCCTCCATTCTGTACCATTGGTCTACTATTTGTGCCAATACCATGCTGTTTTTGTTACTATTGCTCTGTAGTATATTTTAAGGTGTGCTATAGTGATGTCACCTGCTTCACTCTTTCTATTAAGGCTTGCTTTAGCTATTATGGATCTCTTATTTTTCCAGATGAATTTCATGATGATTTTTCTATTTCTATGAGGAATACCTTTGGGATTTCAATCAGAATTGCATTAAATCTGTGTAGTACTTTTGGTAGTATGGTCATTTTGATAATATTAATTCTGTCTATCCAAGAGCAAGGTAGATCTTTCCATCTTCTAAGTTCTTTTTTGATTTCTTTCTTTAGGGTTCTGTATTTTTTATTGCATAGATATTTCATCTCTTTTGTTAAGTTGATTTCCAAGCATCTTATTTTTTTGTGTGGTTATTGTAAATGAGCACCACATTTTGTATAAAACTAATAAAACTTAGGCATCCATTCATTTATTTATAACTAAACTGATTTCCATATAATGTTACTCAAACTCAGACTAAATGTATCACCAAAGTTTCTTCATAAGAAAAAATCTATTATTACAAAGTGAATTATGAAAATCAAGATACAATAAAATTGTTAAGAGTAATAACAATTAAATTATATACTTAAATACAAATGAATCACATGAAACTTTATCTCTGAAACATAACATGGTATCCTGCTTAAATATTCTGTCTCCCAAAGAAAAGGGAGAAAGTGACTGGTCTGTCTCTCAGCCTACAGCCATTTAGATATATTTCTAGGTTCTAATTTTTTAAAAATTTTTAAATTCATGTGTATAACACAATAAAACAATGTAGACTGGACATTGGAAATATTTTCATTTACAAGTAAAATTTTCTAGCTTTTGAAGATGAAAACAAACTAATTATGTTAATAAGAGGGTATTATATGTTCATCAGGAATGTTGGTCTGAAGTTTTCTTTCCTTGATGTGTCTTTGTCTGGTTTTGGTATGAGGTGACATTAGCCTCAGAGAATCAGTTTGGAAGGTTTCCCTCCTTCTCTATTTCATGGAATACTTGAAGAGTATTGGTGTTAATTTTTTTTTAAGTCTTGTTAAAGCTGTTTAAGAATCCATTTCGTCCTAGGATTTTTTTTTTCTTGGCAGACTTTTGATGGCCTTTTCTATTTCATTGCTTGAAATTGATCTATTTATATCATGTATGACCTCCTCATTCAGTTAAAGTAGGTCATATGTCCCTAGGAATTTGTTGATGTCTTGAAGATTTTCTATTTTATTGGAGTATAAATTTTCAAGATAGTTTCTAAATATCTTCTGTATTTCAGACATGTCTGTTGTAATATTTCCTACTTCAACTTGTATTTTAGAAATTTGAGTTTCTTCTTTTTATTTTCTTTGTTAGCATGACTAGTGGTTTATCTATTTTATTTATTTCTTCAAATGAACAACTTTTTGTTTTGTCAGTTTTTCTTAATTGTTCATTTTGCTTTGCTTTTATTGATTTCAGTTCTGATTTTAATTATTTTCTGTCTTCTACTGCTTTTGCTGTTGATTTGTTCTTTTTTTTCCCTAGGGCTTTGAGATGTAGTGTTGGGTTATTTATTTGTTTACTTTTTATTGTTTTAATGAATGCACTCAATGCAATTAACTTTCCTCTCACTACTTCCTTCATATTGTTCCAGAGATTTTGATACATTGCATTAGTGTACTCATATACCTCTAAATTTTTTTATTATTTCAACCTTTATTTCTTCTACTATTCATTCATCATTCAATAGTGTATTGTTTAGTCTCTATTTTTAGAGTATCTTCTATTTTTTAATTTATTGTTGATTTCTAATTTCATTCTATTGTGATATGATAGAATATAGGGTATTCTCTCTCTCTCTCTCTCTCTCTCTCTCTCTCTCTCTCTCTCTCTCTCTCTCTCTCTTTCTCTCTCTCTCTGTATTTACCAAGAGTTGCTTTGTAGCATGATACTGTCTATTGTACCAAATACTGGTAAGTATTACATATGTATGAGTGTGTTGTACAACCATTGTGCAAAACACTTTGTCTTTTATATGCAATATAGTCATTCAATTTTAGCAGTAATGCAGAAGAAATGAAAACATGTTATTCCTAATTGCTCAAAACCAGTAAAAAGCTAAATGACTAAAATACATTGAGTGAATATATAATCTTTCGTATAGATTATATGGTGTAACTGAGCAGTTTTTGAAATAGTATATATTAAAAATATATATAATAAGGCAACAAAATTAGTTTAATATTCTATTTTTTATGTATTATATGGAGAGTTACAGTAATTAATATGTCTTTTATAAATCATAAGTTCACCATGTGTCTCAATTATTTTTTTCATTTACTTGCTGCCTGCGATTTCTAAGAATGTTTGAGTTTTATTCTTAGTTCTTGCTCAGTCTATAACTTATAATTGATACAAAGAATTGGAAATTCTGAGGGTTTTAATAAATTGCTTAAATATTATCAATCTTTCACAAACTGAAAACTCATTAAAAAATGGAAAATCTGATACTTGGATAAATAAAAAATTATCTCACTTTCTGATACTGACAATATTATTCTTTTTAGATAAGAAACATGATTTTGGAATATTGGTAGTTTCTTCTGCAATTAACAGTAGAATAATATTTAATATTCAGTAGGGATGATGCAAATATCTATGACTTTGCTCAATATGTTGCTATAAATTTGTCTAATGAAAATGCTAATGAATTGAGACCACATGTTTATTTAGAGTAAATTTTAATCACTTGATGTATACATAATAATTAGCCATGCAAAACAATAATAAGATACAGTAAATTTTGAAGTCATATATGCTAATCCTAAATATGGATAACAGAGCTTAAAATTATAATTAAAATTTAATTAAATCTTAATTAATTAAATTAAGTAATTAAGATTAGATTTAATATTAATTTAGGTGTTGGTCTTAGCACAAAGGTAATAGGAGGATTTTAATGAGTCACAATTTTGGTTCAACCAGGATCCTAGATATTAAGGGAGAGATCATATGGGCAGCAAGGTGAGATCAAATGGTGGGATCACATGGTAAGCTCAGGATCATGGGCTATGTAATGTGGGGATATTTGAATATTCTAACAGCAGTATTTTTACACTAGTGTATATTTACAAAATATCCACATTGAATCAACTGCATGTCCCCCAGCATATTAGAATAAGTTTTAACAATCTAGGAAGTTATTGATACCAATGTTACTTAAAATTGTAATTATGCAAATATGCTGGTCAACTTTTTATTCCTATATCAAAATAAATGAGATAATCAACTTAAAAAAGAGGAAAGCTATATTTTGGATTGCAGTTTCAAAGGTCTTACTTCATGGTTGCTTGACCCTATTCTTTTGCCTCTATGGTATGGCAGCACATGATGGCAGGGAGAATATAGTTGAGCAAGAAACCATGATAGCCAGAAAGGAAAGAAAATTTGGAAGGGGCTGGATTCACACTGTGACCTTTGAGGCACATCTTAAAGTTTCTGCAATCTGCTACTTGGAGACCAAACTTTAATACATGGGGCTTTGGGAAACATTTGAAGGACCAATCTGTAGCAGGAGTGGCCATTGTTAAGTAGTTATCATTGTGCAATAAATTCAAGCTTAGCCACCAGACTTATTTATATTTTCATTGTTACAATTGAGTTATGCATACTCTTGGCTATATATGGCTTGGGCTTAATTACTAATGATAATATCTTTAGAAAGTAATAAAAAAAACTACTGAGAAAGAGAAACTCTAAGTTATTGGGTTTTCAGAAAATTAGGAAACAAAACAAAATAAATTTTCATCATTATTATAATGTCAGCAATTTTATATTTTCTGGTGTTTTACAGAACTTAAGAATGAAAAAATGAGTCTCAGATAAAGATATTTTATTCTTTAAATGATTACAAGAGATATATATTGCCCAGCAAGTAATACAAAAAAAGTTATGAAAGTTTAGCAAGTCTTAAAGTAGAAGAATTCAAAAACAAAATAAAAATGATGTGACCATTCAATTAAGATTGAGGAATTGTGTCATCATTGTTTAATCAAGAGCAGATTTTTTTTCTATGTGGAATATATGTTAATAACGCATTCAATGATCATTAAGGTCCTAGAATAAAAGAAAAATAAATGTGCTAGCTGTGAAGCTACATGCCTGTGATTCCAGAAATTCTGGAGACAGAGGGAGAAGGATTAAAAGTTCAAGGTCAGGCTCAGCAACTTAGACAAACCCTGTCTCAAAGTAGTAAATATGAATCATTGGAAGAGTGGCTCAGTGTCAAAAAAAAAAAAAAAAAACAAAATAACAAAACAAAAATAATCCTGGATTTGAATCCCAGTTTAAAAAAATATTAAATGTTCACCAACTAAACAATAATAAGGAATCAAAGAATGTCTCATAAAATAACTTCAGTAGAAAATCCTAGAGGTTTAAAGTATGTGTTATAGATTATAAAAACATTAAAACTCATTAAGACTTATGTCCTGAATAGAAAAATGGTGAATATTCAAATGGTGAACACTGTTTGCTATAACTCAGCCTCCTCTATATAATGAGGAAAAAAACAAGGGTGGTTGTAAATTTAATGGGCAAAAAGAAAACAAAATATGAAGAATAGTGCTGAGTCACATATTTAAGTGATTTAATATGACAATTGAGATATCTACAAAACTTCCTGGCACAGAGCAGACCACACATGTAAATATGGAGAAAGATGGACTTCTTGTAATTATTTGGCAACTACTTCTTTTAAAGAAATATTCTATGTATATATCATGAATAGTACAATTATTAGTGGAATATAATTTGTGATATGTAAAATAAAAGAAAACAGTATCTTAAAATAATTTTCTGTTAATAATTTTGAAAAACACAAATAATAATTATGATGGTGACAATTTTCATACACAGACTCCCAAACTGTTGAACATGATTTTGTGTCTCACAGAACCCAATTGCTTTCTAGATAAAGGAGCACCTTAGGGACTGAGTAATTGTTTTTGAAAAACCCAGACCCCATGTATAAGATCAAGTCACAAGTTGCCATGAAACTAAAGAATGAGGCACAAAGGTCTAATATTGCACAAAGTTAACTTTACTAGTATCTTACAAAGAGAAGTGTGTCTTAAGTGGCTGCAATACAGGTGGATCTCTGCATCCAAGACAGGAGGAAGGGCTTCATATGTGAAGTTGGACAAAGGTGGGTCACAGCCAACTAGAATCCATTTAGCTTTTCACCCAAATCATCAAAATATCCAGTGTCAGTTAAGAAACAGTACAGGTGCCAGTGGATTTATTGTACATCACGTTTAGCTATCTGAACAACTTTTTTCTACAGTAAGCTTAGAATGTATGTTGGTCACCTGACTAGTAAAATGATAATTATGACCTAGATGTCTGTAGCCAAAGCTGGACCCCTACAGCTTCTCTCAGTATTTTATTTATACATTTGAAAAGTCTCTTTCAAGTGCTGGCTATCAGTCAGTAAGCCCATAATAGTAAATTCTTTAAGTTGAAGAGTGCTGAATAAAACAGACATAATCCCTAAGTTAGTAATGATGAGTCTGATTTTTTAAAAATAGAATTCACTTTGTAATAAAAAAAATCAGAGAAGGAATGAGAATCCACACCTCTGCAGCTCTAGAGCATTCAATAAATAAGCATACATTCAGTTTAAATAAGCACTTTGAAAATTAGAATAACTGGCTTGACTCACAAACTTTTTTAAAAAAAATTCTTAACTTATAAGGTATGTGACATTAAATAATTCATTGGTTTCTATTTACTACTTGTGAAAAGGATTTAGCATAAGTATTTCCAGAGATTTTGTGACAATAAAAACATAATGTATGTAAAAGCATCTTGTGATATTTAGAGCACTATAAAAATGAAAGTTATTGTTTCAATTATTCAAAACAGGAAGCAGAAAGGTTATTCCTGCATGACATTCTGGTGTGATATTAAATGAGTGAATTCATGCAGGGATAAGTGGAACACAAATCCACTAACAAGTTCTGCAAATGGGAAGTTTGGTTTCATAGGCAGTTGGGACTCAAATTTAGGTTTATAGTATATAATCTTATAAGGAGGAGTAAAAGCAAAGTTTCAGTTTTTATATCCTTTAGTAACCATAACCATTGACTGAAAAAAACATAGATACAGACATTTTATTTTATTTTAATGTAAAAAGAAAAAAAAAACTAATTCTCCAAGTTTTAGAAGAATCATAGAATTAAGAGGAAAATATTTAATTATGAGTCTTCCTCTACTTTCCAATTTATTTTTTAAAACTATTAAGTGAAAAATTTAATGCTGTAATTAGATCTTAAAATTTCAGGCATTCTCTATTTCTTAATAAAATTATTTAGAAGATTTTTAACGTGTTTTAAGTATTGAAATGATGATTTTTACCAGAAAATTTATTTGAAAATAAAATGTGTATCTCCCAGTTACTTGGTAATATTTTATAAATTTATGAGACTAAGCTAATTTCTGGAAATCAGTATTGCAATTTTTCAGTAGCAAGCCCTCTATATCTGTTTCCCCATCTGAGAATTCAACCAATTGGAGAACAAAATATTTGGAAAAAAATACACGTGCTGGACATATTTAGACATTATTTCTTATCATAATTCCCTATTCAATACAATAGAACAACTATTTATATAATTTTGACATTTTATTAGGTATTAAATAATCTAGATGACTTAAAATATATGGGTTTGATGCAACAAAGTATAAGTTATATGCAAATATTATGCTATTCTTCATAAGGAATTTCAGCATATCAGGGTTTTGGTATGGTTAGGGGCAGAAGATGAGTGTGCCTGGAACCAATGTCCCAGGGATACCAAGAGAATGCTATAGGAATAATGAGAGTTTGAAAGTAATGTCAGTTACTTCAGAATTTTCTTTAATTTTAATTATGTTTCATAAGAGGTAAATAATAACATAATGTACAACTTGCTTTGTTTAACTTTTGTTTGAACAAGGTGCAAAAATTTAATTTTATTAATCTATATTAGGAGCAAATGTTAAAAAAAATTCTGGCTAAGAATTAGCACAGTGGATGAAGGTTTGCCTTGCCTAAACCCAACAGGCATGAGGCCCTGACCAGGATAACTAGCACAGAAAATTAATCTTTTCAATAACTTCATTTTTATTAATAAAAATATTGCATTTTATGATTTCTGTCTCTTTAAAAGGACAAATTAAGATAACAATGACTGAGACTTTACTCAGCAAATTACTTACACCAACCACTGGGCACCAGGAAACTGAATCATCCTTATAATTAAATTGAGATTGTTTTTGAAAGACAAATCTTTATGGAGAAAAATGACATTCTCTATTAGGGTCTATTTTTTAAGAAATGATAAGCTTTTAAAAATATTTTACTTTAATTTGTTTTGTATGATAGCAGAATGCATTACAATTGATATTACATCCATACATCACAATTTTTCATCTGTGGTTGTACACAAAGTAGAGTCACACCATTCGTGTCTTCATATATGTACTTAGGGTAATGATGTCCATCTCATTCCACCATCTTTCCCTTCCCTTCCTCTCCCTACTCTTTTCCCCTTTGCCCTATCTAGAGTTCATCTAATCTTTCCACCCACTCACTACATTATGAATCAGCATCCTTAAATCAGAGAACACATTTAACATTTTTTGGGGGGGGAATGGCAAAATTCACTTAGCATTATATTCTCCAGCTCCATCCATTTACCTGCAAATGCCATGATTTTATTCTCTTTTAATGTTGAATAATATTCCATTGTGTATATAAACCACATTTTCTTTATCCATTTATCTACTGAAGGGCATAGATTTTGGTTCCACAGTTTAGCTATTGTGAATTGTGCTGCTATAAACATTAAAGTGGCTGTGTCCCTGTAGTATGCTGTTTTTAAGTCCTTTGGGTATAGACCAAGGACTGGATAACTGGGTCAACTAGTGGTTCCATTTCCAGTTTTTCAAGGAATCTCCATACTGCTTTCCATATTGGTTGCACCAATTTGAAGTCCCACCAATAATGTATGAGTGTGCCTTTTGAGGTGAAGAGAAAGCCTACAATATGAAAAGAAAATTTTTACCACACCTATGTCAGATATAGTACAAATCTCTAGGATATATAAAGAACTCAAAAATCATAACACCAAAAAAAAATAAACTCACCCAATCAATAAACAGGCCAAGGAAATGAACAGACACTTCTCAGAAGATATACAATCATTCAACAAATATATGAAAATATTCAAAATCTCTAGCAATTAGATAAATGCAAATCAAAACTACTCTAAGATTTCATCTCACTCCAGTCAGAATGGCAGCTATTAAGAATACAAACAAAAGTAAGTGTTGGTGAGGATGTGGGGAAACATAATAAGCTTTTTATGTGGGTCTATACTCAAAAAGACAATGAGAAAGGGGGTGTTATGATCTCAAAATATGAATTCTTTACTAACATACTATCAGACAAATAGCCCTGGATAGTTGGGTGCAAAATGTGTTTTGAGCAAATAAAGATAAAAATAAATCTTAATTTTCTTAATAAATGTAGGTCACAGCACAAGATCATGAAGGTAATATTTCTATGAAGAGAATGATTCAATATTAGAATTACAAAGTGTTAGAATTTCATAACTTGATGAATTGAGTTATCAAGGTCTGAATGAAATCACCAGTGAAATTCATCAGTGCAAAGGATTTTTAATCATATGTGTTGAGAATGTTTAGTTAAGAAATGAGACTGTCTTTTATGCAGATAAATCTCTAAAAAGCACCTCTGGTTTTTTTTATTTAAAATGTTTTTACTAAGTAAAATAGAATAGATAAATATAAATACTACATTTAAATACCTTCAGAAATGTCAGATATCAGTATCTGTTGTTATCTATATGTAAACATGTCTGTCAGGAAAGGTAATGACTCTGAAATACATTCCTTAAGAAAAAAGTAGATTTTCAATTTTTTTTTCCAGTGTAGAAAGTTTTTAAATTAGATTATAGTCTCCTAATTACAGCAAAGTAAAATGTATCTGGATATTCCTTAACTTGTGACTTCAGGATATAAGTTTGGAAATATTTTTCTTTCTAAGTTAAAGAATGAATCTAAAGAGTTCTGGTCATTAAGTGTAGATATATTAAATATCTACTATTAAGACCAAAAAATCTTTTCAGTATCAGCAGAACTGAATTTGTCTGTTATTCCGATCATGATTGGCATTGATAACCTACTTTAAACTCATTTTTCAGCAAATTGATCACTCACTTTGAGTCAGTCTCTGAAGTGAATAGTGATTGGTAGAAAAGACAGACAGGATTTGGACTTCAATATTGGTCAAGATGCTATATGTTAGCCATTAAATTTTCAGGCCATGGACAAAATCAGTTAAAATATTCAGCAGTATTTGGTTGTTAACAGAGAATGTTAGAAGAGTTTTCCTACAACTATCTGCATGTAGTATTTTAATGATTATTAATATGTTAAAAACTAATTTATAAAACCATATGTTCTACCAAAAATTGGCATAAACTTATAGTAATTTTTTTCATATTAAAAACATCCTAGCTAGGCCTCATAGTTGTTCTTAGAGTCCAATAGAATTAAGGACTTTCTATTTTATTTGACTTAAATACTATCAAAGCAGCTTACTCTATGATCACCATGTTTGGTTGCAAGAATTCTATTTCTAGTTAATGAAGACATTGATACAGATATTAATACTTTCTCAGCTAAAATACATACAGAAGTACTAATTTGGCAAAATAATAACATAATATGTTTCATTAAATGAATATAGGGATTATATCTGAGATTGTTTTATATATTTTACCTAAATATTATTCCTTGGTGTGGAGAATTCTAAATTAATTATAAAATTTTAATAAAATATAGTCAACTTGTGGCTAAAGCCTGGGTACAGAGGGAATGGGCAACCCTTGGAGGTGTAGGTTGGCTGGAAATAAAAGCTAGAAAAGCAGTATTAAGAAATAAATACAGGGGCTGGGACTGGCGCTCAGTGGCAGAGCACTTGCCTAGCATGTGTGAGGCACTATATTTGATACTCAGCACCACATAAAAATAAAACAAATAAAATAAAGGCATTCTGTCCATGTACAACTACAAAAATATTAGGAAAAAAAGAAATAAACACAAGAGAAGAGATTATATTATTCAAAGCGAGGGCACTAATGTATTGAAAAGATGTGATGAGTCTGATCCTAAGGAAGGGAAAAGCCCCCAAATACTTTATTTATAGTGAAATAGATCAAAGGTATTCAGAGAGGAGCTTCTTCAGGAAATCAGGATGAAAATTGGAAAAACAAGTTGTCTGGGCCTTGGCAGGTTACTCCCATCTCTGGGAAGCTGCATTTGAACCTAGGGCTGTGAACTAAGGCAGGGCACCAGCATGATCTGAGCTTTCTTGAACTGGGGAATTTCACCCAGGAGTTCCCAGAAAGCAACCTCCCTGCCTTAGGATGGCTCAAACAAATCCATAATTCATGAATGGCTTCCAAAAGTCAACTAATTACTTAAACGTTAAAATACTATTTCTTTTATTTTTTCCATAGTAAAACTTTTAAAATAATTAGATAATCCTGTTTATTTTGTCAGGTCTGTTTCTTGCTCAGATTCCTCAGATAGATGGTTATATTAGATAATTCTGCAGTACCTAAGGAAAATGTCTATGAGTTCTACCGAAAACCAGACTCCAAACATCTATGAATAGAAAAATCAATGATATTTTTTTTTCCTTTTCTCTCATGATAAGTCTTAGTGTATTATTAGAGAAAATTTGTGGTATTCGTACTCTCTATGATAGCCACAGGATTCCTTATTGCAGGATAATAAACATGTGACATTATTAAAAACTAGGCAATTTACTGACCAAGGGATATATTAATTTGGAGATCGGGTCTTTTATTTATCCTCCAGTTATTATTTGAATTTAGCATTAAAGATATAAAAGAAAAAAATTGTGTCAGCTTTCATGAAACTGAAACTGCAGCTTTTCAAGCATTAAATAAGAAAAAGTTCATTGTGTCTTTCAGTACATGAGCAGAAAATCACAAAGGGAAATTCTCTTGGAGATTCTGATATGCATAAACATAGTTGAAGAGCGACTTTCATCACTTTAGATTACAGGATTCTCTTGATATCTAGTTATATTTTTGTCTTGATTTTATTTTTCATCATTTTGACCCATATTTTTCTTTCTTGTATTAGAAAAAAAATGTAGTTATTCATCCAATGTCTGGAAAAATGTCTGATGATAATAATGTCAGAAATTTCCTGAATTAGTTACATTAAACAGAATCCATTCAACAGTGTAATTATAAAACAAAAAGATATACAAGTATATATATATATATATATATATATATATATATATATATATATATATATCTCAGTAATATGAAATCAATTCCTTAGGGACGGTTAAAGGAGAATAATTATATGGTACAGGAAATACAAAATAACTGATCCTGGTATATAGATTGATACTACAGTTATTTACTTATATAGTTGAAATATATAGATATATATCCATTTATAAAATAAATACATGTGTATATACAGTATATATTTATATGTGTATATACCTATAGGTATGTGTATGTACATATATATTTGTGTGCATTTTTATGTTTGTACACTTTCTATAAATTTGTGTGGGAGGACACACACACACACAATGTACACATATACACTCAGATATATCTGCTACTTTTATAGTAGTCTGGACTCCTGTCATTGGCTACCTCTGTATTTTTAAGCAAGTTACCATATCTTTCTGAACCTGTTTCACCTTACAGAAACTGTGCACAAGGACAGACATTTTTTTCAGGGCTAGTAAGGATCAATTCAGCTAATGGATGCAAGGAGTAAATCTACATAGTCTCTTCTCATAGTAGACAATTAATGCTAAACACCATTTCTCTGTATTTCAATTGCTGCTTAATACTATCACTTTTACTGGAGGAAATTGTTATGCATTTGTGCAGGGAAGAGACCAATTTAGAAGAAAATGTAAAAATATGTGGCTTCTCATATAATGAAAAAATAACAAAATGCTTTTGAGAGAAATTACTGCTTTGTTTTTTTTTACCTGAGTTGGCTGAAGGAATATTATCTCTGAGCACAAACTATTGTTAAAACCAACAATTGTTTTCATCATTTCTTAGTATTTCAAATTATCTTAAGCTATGCTTTAGGACATATTCAAATAAGTTAATCTCACATATGTGCTCATTATCCTTTCAGCTTATCAGAGAACAATCATTTCTGTACTTGAAGTTTCTAAATATGTCAAACTAGCAAAGTGATATGGTATTCAGCCTCAGTTCAATGCATTTTAGATCTCACTGATAAGGACTCTACCCTGCTACTTTTTGAAAAAAAAAAAAAATCTGCTCACAAGTCTGTGTGGGCCACAAAAATTTGTTCAGTAATGGATTTTAATGTTAAGTTTTATATTGAATTTAATGCTATCTAAAAATTCAACACATATTCTTTTTTAGTTTTTCTAATTTATGCAAACATGACATTGAAAAATGTGGAAAATGGGTATCGATGTTAACATGTTTTCTATAATGTAGCCCACAGAAGGGGTTAATTTTCTTTATCTTATCAACAGTAATGTTCTAATTTTTTAATCAATTTAAATTAATTTCTTAATTATAATTAAAAAGTAGTGAGTGATATTAATCATTTCATATTGAACAAATATTTCATGTAGAATGTTCTGATGTGATATTCTGGTCTCTTGTCTATGCAGTATAGTAACTTTTCACATTCCTAATGAAGAAATAAATTAGTTGTGCTTGCTATTTAATTCCTAAATACTTAATGCAAACAATAAGCACCCCAAAAACTTTGCACAAACAATATGTCCAGGTATTCCATGGTGCTTTTTTCTACCAAATCAGTTAACTCTCTCAAATGGCTCTAGGTCATTGTGACTTTTTGGACACTTACTTTAATTGGCAATTCATTTTGACATCACTTTCCTTGCCATCCTTGTTGAGTTTTGTTGAAAATAACAATCAAAAACATATATGATAAACTATAAAGGTGTTATAACACACACACAAAAATCAATAGATTCAATTAAGATTGCTAGTAGCTAAAGTTCTAGTCCTGGCAATCCTCCTGTGGGAAGGGGTTTTTTTGGAAACAATTTCAGAAAGCAGCAGGTTTATCCCTCAGTGGTCCAATTGTTTGTTTTCAAAACAAATTGCTACCTACCTCAGATTTATGTTTCATGATCTTCATAAGAGTTGTTTTGGAAAGAAAATGTGTATTATTACAAATAATTGATAGTCATAGGTCTATTCATTATTATCATTGATAAACATTAGCATCATTTTTCTACTCTTAAAAAATGTACTATGTAATAAAATAATATTACGATTAATTTAATATTGCTGTCAAGCATTTTGTTGGAAAATAAGTTAATGAGTATAAGGAAGTGGCACAGAGTATTACCATAAGATATTGCTATGCTCATGCCAGAGGTGACATTTATCATCTGTAAAATGAATCAACAATTTTCATTACCACATAGTGATCTTTAAAAACAATACTAAATAAAACATGTACATTTTTATAGACATTATTTTTCAAAATAAGTTTGAGGTCATAGAGGATTGAATGAAAGGTACAGAGACTTGTTGCATATTTCTTGTCTCACTCCAACATACTCAGTCTCCCTCATTATCAATAACCCCCACCAAAGTGGCATATTTATTATAACAATGAATTACATTAACACATCATGATCACCCACAGTGCTTAGTTTATATTAGGAAACATTCTTTGTATTTTACACTTTGGGGTTTTGGACAAATGCATATTATCAGGCAAAAGTAATTTCACTGACCTAAAAATCCCCTGTGCTTTATTATTAATACCTCCTTCCCATGTGAAAATGCTTATCTTTCAGATATCTTCATGATCTGTTAATTACTTTCACCTAAATTTTAGAAGTTCAGCCTATTTTTATATGTCAATGTCAGTATTTTCTGCCTTATTAGAGCATAGACACTTAACAGCAGCCTAGTGAATTCATATATATTTAGCTACAAATGAAGAAATGGAAGTTTTTTAAAATGTCAGTTAATGTTATGGTTTAGACATGAGTTGTCTCCAAAAATCTCGTGTGTGAGACAATGCAAAAAAGCTTAGAGATGAAATGATCTGGTTATGAGTCTTAATATAATCAATGTATTAATCCCCTGATAGGGATTGACTGGGTGTAAGTGTTGGCAAGTAGTGTATGCTGGAGGAAGTGGGTCACTGGGGAAATGCTTTTGGTTATATATTTTGTCCCTGATTAAGGGAGTTTCTCTCTGCTTCCAGGGCCATGTACCCCTTGTTTTCCCCTGCTACACACTTATCCTATGATGTTCTGCCTCAGCTTGAGCACCGAGTGATAGAATCAGCTATCTAAGCAATGAGACCTCTGAAACCATGAGCAACAAATAAACTTTTCCTCTTCTAAATTTTTTCTTATCATGTCTTTTAGTCTCAGAAACGAAAAAGATGATTAAAACAGTTGACTTGCTCAGGGTCATATAACGAGAGAAATGTTTTGGCTTCCTTCAGTAGGTGATAATACCCAGACCACACTTTCTGTATACTCAGCATGATTCTCCAGGAGATCTTGAAATCAATGCATTTTCTTGACTGACTAATCTCTAACTAAAACTGATTATAGCAACTATAACCAAGTAAAAGTAGCATATCATTTCTCTAATTTCATTTTTATAAACATGATAAAACTGTGTAGAAAATATACTGATTAAGAAGTTTCACACTGATCTTCTTGATACCAATTGGAAAAAAGGAGAACCAATACCCTCCCAACCTAATGGAAAATATGCACAACCTTGAACGTCATTTATGAGGGAAGAATAAAAGGCAATATCTAAGACATAAATTAGACTTATATGTATAGACCATGGAAAACACTAAGATATATTTTCTGGAAAATGGAGCCAAATACTAAGTGCTTTCAGAGCATTTTTAATGATATAGTTTGGAAAACATCATCAGGGAGGAGTCTACACACTAGTAATTGAGTTAATGTGTTATTTTCATTAAAGAGGTTTATTTGTAAATGATGGGAAAAGTTGACAAGTCATTCTTTCCACTACTATTGGTTTTGTCTTTGGAAGGGAAAAACGCTACATAGAACTTTATTCTGAAGGTCTCTGTGGTCAACTACACCCTCCCCTATTCCCACCCTCACTTTTTTTTTTTTTTTTTTGCTACACCATAATTGAAATAAATATATATGAGACTGAACAATGATGAATACTTTTATGCACTAGATTTAAATCTCTAATTCTAATGTTGCAGTATCTTTCCCCAGTCTTCAATATTTACCAAATGAACAAAACTTACAGATTCAGAATAAATTCAAATTGTTTTTATTCAAAATTAATATTTTCATCAAAATGAACTCTACATTGAAATGACATTAGAATACATGAACAACATAAACATGACAAAAGAGTAATTGAACTATACTTAATAATAAACATGAAAAAAATTCCTATAGATTTTATGAAATAAACATTTTCAAAAACAATTCAAAGAAAATAAAATTTGGTGAAAAGTGAATTGACAGATACTAGAATAAACACAAAGAGTAAAATTTGAAAATTGACAAATAGAAAATAAATTAGAAAATAAGTTCTGCTAAAAATAAAGCCATAAACTGGAATAATTGACATGACATATTTTAGCAAAATAAAACATAAAATAATCTTAAATAATCAGAATAAATTGATAATAATTTTTAATAAAATAAAATCTGTATTAGATGATATCAAATTTGAAATATTTTTTTCCTAAAATAAAATATTTTAATAATAAATCTCTAAAATTATACCATGTACCAAAGTAATAAGGAAGCAGAAGAGTTGAGAGAAAAATAAATGTGTGTGAGCAAACTAGATATAAAGTCAAAAAACAAAAACATATTCTTTCTCAAGATCATGCATATATAGCAAACTAAAAATAAATGCAAAGACACATTATAATTATTTTAATCAAAACATGAATGTTTCAAAGAATTTGTATCTTCTGCATCCCTATTATTCATAACTTTTTCAGTTTCAGTTTTACCTGTCTGGATGCTAATGTCATTTAAATCAGTGATTCCTCCAATTAAATAAACAGAATGATTTCTGGATGTCATTTATATTACAAAAGCAAACAAAAACTTGATCATGATAGATTACCAATAATTATTTGCAGTTATTAATACACAACAGCATATTATCACAATTCCATCAACTAATCATTTGAGGAAAAAATCAGATAACAACATATACAAAAGAATCCTACACAAAATGGGATATGTATAACTAATTAAAACTATTAAAAATGTTAAAGAAGAATCCTACATAAGCTTTTTAAAATTCATTAATAATCTCAAGTGCTATCAAATGACATTTATTGTAATCTTTTTTAAAAAACAATCTTTATTTTGCAACTTATCATGATTCATATATAACAATATAAGATAAAGGAAATTCCAAGAGGGATTATTTTATTTTAAAAAAATCAGCATGAGAGTGAATAAAATTAGTGTGATCACCTCTTTGTTAGATTTTTAAAATGATAGGGCATGATTTAAGGAATCTGTGGCCTACTCATTAAATTAATATTGACAAGTGAGAAAGTGTTATATATGCAAGTGCTGAAGCTAAAAATGTGTCTGTGTATGTGGTAGTATTTTTTCTCCCAAATAAAAATAGGAAAAATATTGATTTTATTGTGTACTTTCTTTATATATCACAGATATTACATGCTATGCAAATTTATTGGGGAAGCATCAATTAAGCAGAAAGTGTAAATGAAGTATGTTAATATGCAATGATTCTAAACTACCACAGGGTGGTAGGAGATTCACTTTCCACAACATTTATCTAATTGGCAGAACTAACTGCTTTGCTACACTTCTTCCACATTCAAATCCCTTATTAGAAACTATATTGCTGTTATTGCTCAAAAAGTGTGAAGAAAATCTCAGAGGCAAAATTGTACTTTAGGATACACTATATTTAAAACAAAAGTTCAATTCAAATAGAAAGAACCTTATTCATGTATTAACTGGATCTTTTTGCTTATTTGTAAGTTTTCCTTCTTTATCATGAAATGTAATTTATAGTTAGTGATAAATTTAAGGAAGACTCACAGGACACATAAAAACATTATTATAATTATATGTTGTTATGACATTTAAAGATTATTTCATCACAATACTCCCAAATATGAAAATGTGCATTGTCATTAATTCAAAATTGTGAATCTAGAAAATAATTCTTAAACATTTAAGTGCAAACTTTCTTATTTCATAGATATAAATACTAAGATTAGAATAAATTATAAAGACCAGCAAGATGATCTACAGAAGAAATAACTGAAGCAGGTAAATATGTTGTGTACACTCATTTACTCATATATTGAATTACTTCATATATATGTAGTCATCCAGGGGTTTTATTATTATACTCCAAGATATACAGGGAAAGAAGGTAAATGACAATAATTGTAATAATAAACGTTTTCATTATGCCCATTTCCTATGTGTTCACAATTAATATAATAAGTGACATAGGATTACATTATTCAGGATTTGGGTCATGAAATTGCATTTTTTGATATTTTGATGAGGTCAAAATCCAACATCTATACACTTACCTGTATGACAAAAGAGATGTAAAAAGTTTACTAGATTTCCTATCTAAACTGGAAACATTATTTTGTTTCCCAAATGCTGGAAAAGGGTATATCTTGTGTTCCATAATATTATATTTCTTAAGTAAACTATTTAAGACATTTTATCTTTTGACTTTCAATGTATATGTACACACACAACTTATACACACACATACACATATATGTCTCTGCATCTGTTTCCAAATACATATAAATACACGTATATATATACACATACATCTCTCTATATAGATAGATAGATAGATACATAGATAGATGTCAATACACAATTCAACTTCTAAATGACATTTGGACAGCAAAGTCTAAACTTTTGCCATTGGCAAATTTAGATATCATGGTTTGTCCAGAATATGAATCAACCAGCTCTCTTACTGCTAATATTGTAACAATATGAATGTCTACCACAGGCAAAACAAAACTGAACTGAAAAACACCTGAGTTGGCATTTGTGTGACAGTTGATTATAAAAAGACACAATAAATCTATTCAATGGAATACAAATATGTATCTTAATTGTGATGATTATTTGAATATATACATTTGTCATAACACATCCAACTGTATATATGAAGAAGCTGCATTTTACTTTTGTAAAATACACTTCTATAAACTTGATTTAGAAAATAATATCTTTTAATATCCTTTATAGTACATCTGAATGATTTTTAATATTTATTGACATATTGGTTAATTTTTGATGATACATATTCATTGCTTCTCAATTTAAGTGAATAATACTACTAAATCCTTATCAACTAAAATTAATATTTGCTTGAGTCATGTCTTTATTAAACTAGAATAAATATTGTCTCAATGATATAGACAGTTGGATTACTTAAAACCTCAGAACTGTGAAGAAATACACATAGAGGATTTTACAAGAGACAGGAGTATACTATATTTTATTTACCAAAATATATGCCAACCAATATGGGAAGAAGTAAAATGAATACTATTAATCAAGGCATGCCTGCCATCTCTTTGTATTTTATTCTACATTTCTTCGTCCCCTGGTAAAATGTTACGGCCTACCCAGCCTTCTGTTTGCACAATCAATGATTTGTAACAACAAATTAGGCAGCACAATCAAAGAAAAAAGCATTAGCTCCTTGCAGATGAAAGCTTTGTTAGCCATACTGTTGATGGCATCACTAATGTAGATGGCAACTAAATTTAGAAGAGAAATGATTCATCTTCCAATCAAATCTGCCTCCAAGTCCGTGTGTGTGTGTGTGTGTGTGTGTGTGTGTGTGTGTTTGGAACTGGACTGCTAATTATCTGGGACACTTATATATTTAAAATATTTTTATTTTTCCTACTGTCTTTCTAAGCCAGTGCCTTTCTGAAAACAAGGAAGATAACTATCTTAATCACCCTCCCCTGTAATACATTCACTAATTTTATGAACTGCAGTGAATCTTGAACAAATATTTTTTTTTTCTTATTCACACATATAAACATTTTAAATCTAGAGCAGAGAAAAATTACAGGAATACATTTTAGAAGCAAGCCTGTACATGTACCTAGTTCATCTAGTGCCCAGAAGATGAACACATACACATTTGCAATTTCATTGTCAAAATCCTTTGAAAAGCATTAAGTACTAATATTAACATAATAAATATTCTCCCCAGTAATATCCATTACCAAAAGCAGCACCAGAGACCTTGATTGTCGAGTTTTACAAAATGTCCATTGTTCATTTGTAAGACATGAGGAATGAATGAAAACATTCTCCCACTTAACAAAGGAAAAATTATATTGGCTATTCTGAAAAGTCAAAATAATTAGAGGATTTTATGAACAAAACCTGAAATTTTTTATTCATATTAAAATTTTACATAAATATTGAACAACTATTCTGTGTGAGTTCATTACCTTCTTTCAAATGATAATTCACATTCCATGATATTTAAAAACTGTTAGTAATATTGGAGTTCATATCAGACTGCTATTCATCAAATATAATATTATAGGTGAATAAACTGACATATTAACTACATGACTCATTCCACTGTTGAACCATTTCAATTCAAAAGATAAAAACTGTTCACCTTCACCCTCACCACCTGTGAATCTATAAGTCTCTACTACTGGTAAAACTTTCAACTTCTAGGACCAAAAATCAAATATGACTCATATTATACATGAATAATCTATTTATTTTTTTAAATGTTCTAATTAGTTATAAATGATAGCAGAATTCATTTTTACTCATTGTACACAAATTAAGGACAATTGATCATTACTCTTTTTGTATATCATGCAGTGTCATACTATTTGTGCAATCATACATGTACATAGGGTAACAAAGTCTCATTCCATCATATTTCCCAACCCCAGACCCCCTCCCCTCCCCTCATTCCCTTCTGTCCAATCCAAAGTTCTGCCATTCTTCTCTTGTCCATTTAACTTTGAAAAGTACAGTTTCAAAATTCTTTTTTTATTCATTTATTTTTTTGTAGTGCATTATACTCATATATAATATCAGGATTCATTCTGACACAGGCATACAAACATGGAATATAATTTGTTCCACTTCCCCTTTCTCCCCTCTCTCTCCCCCATCCCCTGTCCCATTCCTTTACTGGTATTCTTCTATGTATTTATAATTTTCTTAAAAAATTAATGTTATATATATATAATTTATATATATTATATTAATATATATATTAAGGTGAAATTCACTGAGGTATAGTCACATATGTACTTAGCATAATTTGGCCAATTTTCCCAACATTCCTCTTTTAATGTTCCTCAAAATGCTTCTAGTCTAAAGTAAGCTATATAAGGAATAAGACTGAACTGCTTTTTACAGTAAATGTTCAAATTTCAGGAATTTTTCTAGCTTTTGACAAAAGGTTGGTAGCTTGAAATTAAGCATGGCAAAGTATTTACACCATGGTTATCAACAAATATCACAAATCAGAGCTTACCTTCTACTGGCTTCCAGCTAGCTATTAATCATTTGTCAACATGGATGAAAGGAGAAAATGAAGGTAAGAATAAAGGAAAGAGTGAAGGAAGGAAGAAAGAAAAAAATAATCAAACAAGGAGGAAGGGAGGGAGGATCTAAATAATTGTAATTATATTCTCACAATTCTTAAAAATAATCTTTGATTTTGTTTACTTAGTTTTGGAAACCACATTAAATGTAAACTTCTGGAAAAAACATCATTTGGAATATAAATTTGGTTTCCACTAACATTATTTTCCATCTCTTAAAATATTAGGAATTTTCTGTAACAATGTGCAAAAATTCTTTTTAAAGTTTCATGTAAAAATATTTCTGATAAGAAAATGAAAAAGTTTCCATTAATAACCATACATATTTACACCTATAGGGTAAGAATTATAAGGTGAATATTACATATTTTCAATAAAATATGATTTGGAAAGTAATACTAATTTTTGCATTCATCTCCATTGCTATTATAATTATCTGTTAATTTTTGTTTTCTTGATTGCTCATCTCTTTGTTTCAAAATCATTCATTTTAAATATATGCTCTGGCTACTGCCTGAGGGCACTTACTAAAATGTAAAGACTATTGTTATGTCACTATATTGTTTAATCATCCCTTGATATTATAGATTTGTAAGCAATTATTTTGCTATAATATATGCTTTTGGAATTTACACAATAACTATCTCCTTTTTATTAAATATATTTTATTTGAACATATAATAGTGAATAATTGATGTATGGTTGGCATTAGACTAGCCCTGAGATAGACATTCATAATATATAAATGGATAAGGCATAGTTTATGAATCAAGAAATTTATACACTGGTTTGAAAAACTGACAGGAAAATCGATAATTACATAGAAGTTTTTATAGATTAATTAATACTACAACTCAAATTCACAAATAAAATAAAATTCTTAGAGTTTATTATTTTTATTTTAATACTAATTCTTTCTAATTTTCTACCAGAAATCACTAAGGAAATGAAGATAATTAACTAAATATTTTCTCAGATTAAAGCATTGGTATAATGCAAATACTCCTGAGGATACTGCTTACTCTCACTTAGATGGAAACACACACACACACACACACACCAAAAAAAAAAAAAAAAACACAAAAAAACAAACAAATGATTACTATGCCTCAACTCCCTTATTACCTCTACTAAAATGAAGCTATTTATTTGCTTAGGATAGGGGCCATATGCATGTTTCCAAAAAAGAAATAAAAGGAAGTGACAACCTGGTTTTATAATATTTGGGAATTCATGGTCTTCCATCACGTGTGTGTGGGGGGGGGGGAGTGCGCGGGCACTCTATATGTGTAATAAGAATTGTAATGCATTCTGCTGTCATATGTAAATTTTAAAAAAGCTTTTGCAAATAGAAAAATAAATTAAAAATAAATGAATTTGGGAATTAGACCCATTTTGATTTGTCTCTGAAGCCTATAAGTTTAACAATTTTACCAAATCCAATCATTAAAATTACAAATAAATCAATGTTGAGAAGAACAAAAGGAAGAATGATTACACAGATGACATAGCAGTCAGAAATTTTGACTCATGAGTCCATGATCTTTCGTCTTTAATTTTCTATGTATTTCCCTAAAATGGATAGTATTCTATTTTATAAATAAATAATTAAGAAGAAAATTTAGATTTATATTTTTCTCAACAAGATGTACATAAAACAAATTGAAGGTAATATTTTAAAATCACCATATTATCTATCCTTTTCATTTTTTGTTTGTTTGATTTTTTGGTACTGGTGATTGAACTCACTGGTACTCCACTATTAAGCTACACTCCATTCCAGATACTTTTTGTTTTTATTTTGAGAGAGCATGTCAGTAAGTTGCCACGCCTGGGCTTGAAATTGAGATCCTCTTGCCTTAGTACCCCAAGTACCAAGGATTACACATAAACTCACTATCTATTTAATATAATGTTTCTTGTGTTAGTTAATATTCATGTTTAATTATGTCATCTTTATCTCTCCTCAAGATAAGGGGACAAATTAGAATTATAATTTATTATAAATAATAATTTTTACATATTATTTAATATAAATATATCAATTATTTTTGCTGGAAATTTGGGGTACTCACTTGATTGTTTTCTTCTTCTGGCTACTTATATTGAACAACAGCTATTAAAAATTTTTATAAAGAGTAAATGAAACCTGTTTTTATATTAACAGTATAATCCCCACAAAGGACTCCATTTTGCATTGCATTATCATTAAGGCAACTCAAAATATCACATAATGTCCTCCATAAACAAGCTCAACATACTTTTCTTATTTTCCATTCTAGCTCTCAATTCTCTATGGCTCTGCCAATCCCTGAATATGTCTGTCTTATAGCATCCTTTTTAAAAATCTGTTTTAGTTGTAGTTGGACAAGATGCCTTTATTTTATTTATTTTTATGTGGTGCTGAGGATCGAATTCAGGGCCTCATACATACTAGAGGAGCACTCTACCTCTGAGATACAACCCTAGCCCTTATATCATTCTTTCTAGCATGAATTTTGTACATTCTGCCCTGTCATCTTTGAATGCTCATTTCCCACATCTTTGTGCAGAGGTTAATACACTTATGGCTTAAGGCACAAATTGAAAGTTGTCAAGAAGCATGTAATCTAGAAAAATTAGCACTTCATATTCTTTGAAATCAGCACTTCACAAACATGTGATGTCATCTTTATCACACTGCTTTGTAAGTGCAATTATTACAAGTCCATGTTTCCTGCTTGGACGGGATATACTTTTAGTAATTAAAATCTTTGAATAAAATATTTAATATATCACCTTGAATTTTATGTATTTTATGGTCTCTAATTTGTGTATGGAGTATCACCAAGTAATTCTAGTAAAAGGGTCATAAAATGTCAACAATAAGTTAAGTTAAAAATTGTAAATGATTACAAATATAAAAACAGATTGTTAATACTTAAAAAAAATATTTAGGACTCTTATGATTACTTTCCCTTCTTGGAGCTTTCAAAAGCCTAGTTAAGGCTTATTTTTAGGGTAATGATTTTTCTAGCTACCTTGTAAATTTTTAGGAAATGATTTTTCTAGCTACCTTGTCCTCTCTAGATATCAAAAACCACTGTGGGAAATGTTTAATGAATGCAATCTCTAAGTTAATTTTTAACAAGATTCATTTTCTCCAGTATATTATACATTATCATATTTTATGTTTTGCTTAAGAAAAGATCTGAATGTATTCATAAACTATTTCTCAATTCTAAAATCCAAAATTGTATTAGATATAAAAATGATTGGGCCACTCAGTTACAATATTTTGTCTCCACTCCAAAAAATGCATAAAATGATTCAGTCAAAGATTCTTCATGCTATAAAAGTCTGACATCATAAATAGTAGACATGTCTAATAAAAAATATGGCAGAATTCTGAGTGTAAGAATAATGTTAGCCATAGTCATAATGCTATTTTTTTTTATAGTCAATTTACCCCATTTTGCCATCCCAATAAGGAGTTGTGAGCAGATCTTCAGAAAATATTCCTAAATAATGTAATCATTAATTAATTATAGCTCTAATTTTCTAGCACTCAGCTGTTTTTCAAGGCCAGCTTTGGCAACTTAGTGATACCCTCTCTCAAAATAACACTGTGTTTTTAGAAATCTGTAATGCTTTCTTCTTGGCCCAGTGACTTGGCTAATTATGGTAATCCAGCCTTAGCAGAGACCTGACATCATCCATACTTTACGATAGCATTGCCCCAAAATGATTCAGAGTACTAGACTACTGTACAAACTTTCCTTCCACTGTATATATTTGATGTATGTTATCATAATTTCTTTCTCAAAGCACAAGACTATATGTAAATTCTATACAACAATAATTTTCTTAATGTATAAATTTATTAATTCAACCTTTTGGTAGTTAACACATTTCAACATCTGCCCACCACAATCTGTATTCAATGTTTATATATTTTAGCTTTCTTTTCTGTATTTAAGTCAGCTTTTAGGAAAGGGAATACATTATTAAAGAAAAATTTGGCAGTGAACCCAAATTGAAACATGGGGTTTATAGTGTTTAAACAACTGAGAGGAGGACTTTTACTTCTGGTTAAGAGAAATTGAAAGGAATCAAATTTATCATTCCAACTAAAACTACTAAAAACTAAAGAAAACAAATACAATAACCGTGTTCACACAATAATCTTAGATATATGGAAGAAAAAAATTAAGCCCTGTACTATATTGAATCATGTCTCCCCCAAATTCATGTCTACCTAGAAACTGTGATTGTGATCTTATTTTGAAATATGGCTTTTTCAGATGACATCAAATTGTGATGAGGGCATTGAGACTACGATTATACTCTAGTCAGTCCTTAAAAGAATAAGAAATTTTGAACACAATGTTAAATTGGAACATATCATGTGACCAAGGACACAGAGATTGGAAGTTATGGTACCAAAAGGTAAAGAATATCAATAGGTTGCCAGCAACCAGGAGAAGCTAGGAAGAAGCATAAAAGCATCTTTCCCAGAGATTCAGAGAGAGCATGACCTTGCCAACACTTTGATTTCTAGCCTCTGGAGCTTTGAAAGAGCAAATTTTTATTGCTTAAAACCATCCAAGATTTGGGGAATGTTACAGCATCCCTGGGAACTATGCCAAGCCTTAAGACTGTCACAATTTAATGCTGGAGAGAAATTCTACACTCAGCTTAGGGAGGGAGAATCCAGGCATAACATGGGACTCTCCTCATATTATCAAAGCATAGAAAATTCCATGAAGATTAAAATTGCTGGAGGACTAGTAAAAAGAGACTTATATAAAAATATATCTCCAACAGTCTATGGAGGGTCCCTCTTTAATCCTTATCTAAGTTATAATGAGGACATTTGTGTCAGTAAAGTAAAGATGGCATAAAGAACCATGTAGAACTTTAAGTCCTGGAAGTCATAGAGCACAAAGACTAGCTCATGCTTCAACCCACCACAGTAGAATCCCTAAAGTATGGAGTAATGTGAAACTCCTCAAGAACAGAGATAATGAACACAAAGCTGAACTATTCATTTTTATAACAAAGCAATCCTTGAATTATCAATAAAATACATAAAATTCAAGGTGATATTTACCCATTAGACAAGCAAAGAATAAAGAAAAAAGGGCACACAATGAAAAGAAAATCAAGTAAAATGAAACCATAACTAAAATGACAGAGACATAAAAATTAGTACAAAAATGTTTTTTAAACAGTTATTAGGTGTCTAGCTTCAGCTCTGACATGTGTAAAATGTAGGAAGGACATCATCATTTCCATCTTTAAAAACAAAACAAAACAAAAAATCAGAACAAACTAAAACTCAAGAGACTCGAGGTCATTTGCAAACCATGGTGAGAAAATCTGTAGAAACAGAAGAAGCCAGATTCTGAACTAAGATTTACTCAGCTGGAGCAAAATCTGCTAGAATCAAAAAATACTAAGAACACTAAAATGATCACCATACTGAATTGCTAGAATCTGCTTATGGATCACCAGCAGGGGAGACAGTAGCTTACAGTGGGCATCTCAAACTTTCCTGGGTTTTATACTGGAAAGACACATCCAAAATACTTAGGGTGAATACTTCCAAAAGAGGTAGGAATGAGTAAATAGGATGAAATATACTGGAGCATCTTCTCTCTAGCAGAGGCTTAAGATCTAGAAGTAAAGACTAGCAGAGATTCATTCCACTTGGAGGAAGGAAACTTTTCCAATGTCTGCCCCCTGGGACTTCCTGTCTCATCTAAGTGGAAGAAAAATGCTGAGAAACACTTGTGAACATTACTTCCCGGGGACACAGGCACACTAAGACTGTGATTTAATCATAAGATTATAGAATCCTTCCTCCCATGTGTACCTTGCCAACAGAGAAATAGGACTTGAGTACAATAATAGTGGATTATAGCAGAAAGCACTGCAACTCTCAGAAGTGTACTTAAGGAAGCCCAGAATCGATAGGAGGGATGAAAGCAAAGACACTGGAGAAAATGTGAAACCTCTGGCACCTATGGATACACCAAACACTAAGCATAACAAAACTTTAGTCAGATTAATACAAAACTCACCACTAAAGAACTATTTATCTCAATTTCTATCATTTATTACATCATGTTTGGCTTTCAACAAATAAAAGCCATGCTAAAAGGAAGCATGCACACACACACACACACACACTCACACACACAAACACAAGCAAACAACAACAACAAGAAAAAAAGAGAAGGATCATAAGCCTATTCAATTATGACACAGGTGTTATAAAATAGAAAATTCAAAGTTTTATATGTAAAATAATTATGATTAATATGTTCAGACTTTCAGGATAAAAGAAGACAATCTACAAGAACAGATGGACAATTTAGGTTGAGATGAAACACTAAGAGTCAAGAGGACCTGTTAGTGCTCAAAAAATGCAAAAACAGAAATGAAGAATGTATTCGATAAGCTTAATAGGACATAGTACATGGCTGAATAAAGAGCCAGCAAGTTATTGTAACTACTCTATACAATCAGAAGTTAGATGAAAGGCGAAATATGTCAGATAGAAACATGGAGAGGATCAAAAATTCCAATTCAAACACTAAGGATAAACACCATGCTATAAATGAAGAAACACTGAATAGGACTCCCAGGACTTCAGACACTATAGAGGAAAGAAGACTCCTAGACATAGGCTTAGAAGGAACCAAAATAAAAAAGAAGGAAGTAAATAACAAAACATTATCTGATAGGGTTTAATTATGAATTTTAAAGGAGAAATCAGAGAAAATAAAACATATTTAAAGACATGTAAGAGACAAAATAGTTCAAATTTGCTTAAAACTATAAACCTAAGATGAAAAAAAAAATAATGAAACAAGTAACACTAACAAAACTATGCCAAGAGTCATCATAACCAAAATGTTTAAAACCAGAGATTAAGTATAAAATCTTAAAATCAGTCAGCGTTAGTAAAAAAAAAAAAAAAAAAGCAGAAGAATAAACATATAAATGCCAGCATGTTTTAAACAGAAAAGAGTGGAACATCAAGTTTAACTATTAAAAGTACAACAAAACAAAACAAAAAAATTTTCTTAAGCCTAGAATGAATGTGCAAAGGAAATATATCTAATTAATAAAACTGAAGCAAAGACTCTTTAATACATCTAAGAAAATTTCATCACAACAAAGCTAAACTTTAAAGAATGGTTCAGGCAGAAAACAATTGATTTCAAATGGAAAACTGTTCATACCAAAAAGGAGAAAAATTATATTAATAAAAAATTAATATTAATATGTAGGCAAATATACTTTATTTAGTTTTGAAGTTATTTAAATGACTAGTGGTAAAAATTATAACCACATATTGTTGATTTTTTTAATATATTTAAAATAAACCACATGATGTCAATAAAATAAAGAGTGAAAGGAAAATAAAAATATATTGTTGCAAGTTGCCTAAGACTTTACAGAAAAACATTATTTGGACTAAATTTTCAATAGTACTGCTATTAAGAAACCCTATTATAGCCAGGGGCAGTGGCACATGCCTGTAATCCCAGTGGTTTGGGAAGCTGAGGAAAGAGTATCTCTGGTTCAAAGCCAGCCTCACCAATTTAGCAAGGCCCTAAGCAACTCAGCAAGACCTTGTCTCTAAATAAAATATTAGAAAGGGCTGAGGATGCGGCTCAGTGGTTAAGCGCCCCTGGGTTTGATCCCCAGTACAAATTTAAAAATAAAAATAGAAACAAAAAAACTTATTATAAATTTTAAAGCAATCACAACAAGAGCAAAACCCACTACCACCACCACCACCACAACAACAAAAATAGTGTGATAGCTATGAGACAAAAGAAAAAATAAATTTTAAAAAAGACAACAACCAAAAAAACAGGGAAATAAAACCGATTTCAAGAATACTGGACTAAGTCAGTATTAGTTTTAAAAAATGGAAAAAATATAAAGATAAAAAAAGAGCAAAATGAAAATTTAAGTTCTACCACAATGATTATCACAGTAAATGCAAATACTCCACTTAGTTAAAACATAGAAAATAATAACCTATATGCTGTGTGAAAAGCCCTACAATTTTTATAGGAAAATAGGTTAAAATTAAAAGAACAAAGAAATATGTCATGATATGACCACCAAACAGAATATAAATAATTTAAGTATTACATTTTTTTGTAGTGCTCAAAAAATTCAGAAGCAGAAATGAAGAATGTCTTTGATGAGCTTAATAGGACATGTAGTACACGGCTGTGTAAAGAGCCAGCAAGTTGTTGTAACTACTCTATACAATCAGAGGTTAGATGAAAGGCAGAACATGTCATGAGGCACAATTTAAGAATGGTTCACTACATATAGAAAGCATATTTAGAAAATTAGAACATTTTCCATTATCTCAACACTGTATTTCCTTTTATTATGTCACCCTTGATATTGGCCTGTTACGGTATTTTTAAGGTCCATGCCCTGTCTTATTTGGAGAGTCAGATTTGTCCTACACAATTTCATCTCCAGAGTGGGTTGATAAACACTATCTTCAAACTCCGGCCATTTTGAGTAGTTCTCTGTGGTTCTATGTAATTGTCCAAGTTAAGACCTTAGAATGACAAAAATCAATGATAGAAATAATTAGATCCACATTTTTTGACTTCATAATTTTAATAACATTATATGAAAAACATGTACAAAGAGAAAAACATGCCATGAAATCTTGTGTGATATTCAAACTTTCTAAACAATTCCTTTATGCCTTTCCACAGGAGGGATTAAAATTGTCATTCTATTCTGTTTCAAATATACTTTACCTGTTCTTACCCTTCTTTATATGACCACAATTCTGTTGCCCCATTTTTCTTTGGCATAAGAAAATGTGCTCTTGTATCAATTTCCTTGGTATTATTGGTATACAGAATTAAAATCTCTTTGAAGATTCCTTTTAAGTTCAGACTCTTAAAACCATCATTATTATGGAGATATTATTTCCCCCTGACTATACATACACTCTAACATGCTCACTGCATAATTTATTCATCAACTAACATCAGCTTTGTTATTGAATGCCACTATTCTAATGTACAAACTAAGCATTCTGTTCTTTGGAGATGATTTTCCTATGTGATAGGTTTCTTTTCTCTTTTCTGATCCAAATCAATGGAACGAGAGTTTATTCTCTTCAGTTAGATGTGGTAAAAACAAAACAAAACAAAACAAAAAAATGACAACAACAGGAAATAAAACAAACTTAATTTAGTTTGAACTTAAAAATGACTTAAGGGCTGGGGTGGGGACTATCTTAGTGTTAGAACTCATGTTTCGCCTGTGCAGATGTCTTAGTTCAACCTCAAGAACACACTCACACACACACATACACCACACACACACAAACACACATAAAAGAAAAAAGTAAATCATCAACTGTTTGAATAAATATTGGGGGGAGGGACAATATCTATATATATCTTTTAAACCCACAATCATATGTGCTATAGGTACTAATTTAAAAAAAAAAATACATGTTTGAAAAAGAATAATAGGCCGGATGAGGTGGCACAGGATTTTAATCCCAGGGTTTCAGGAGGCTGAGGCAAGAGGATAGCAAGTTAAATGCCAGCCTCAGCAAAAGAGAGGTGCTAAGCCACTCAGTGAGACCCTGTCTAATAAAATTAAAAATATGGCTGAGGATGTTGCTCAGTGGTTGAGTGCCCCTAAATTCAATCCCTAGTACCCCTCTCCCTCCCACCAAAAGAAAAATAACAATAGAACATGGATGTTACTATTTAGATATTTGGTATCTCCCCAAAGCTAATGTGTAAGACAATGCAAGAAGGCTTAGAAGTGAAATGATAGTGTTATAAGAGTTTTAACTGCATTAATTTACCAATTAGGGATTAATTGGCTGGTAAATATAGGCAAGTAGAGTGTGACTGAAGAAAGTGGGTCATTGAGCACATGGCTTTGTGGTATATATTTTGTCCCTGATGAGGAGAATCTCTGCTTTTTGGTGCCATGTTCACAGCTGCTTTCCTCCACCACATTCTTCTGCCATGATGTTCAACATTACTTTGGGCCCCAAAGAATGGAACCAGCATCTGTGGATTGAGACATCTGAAACTATGAGCAAAAGTTTATTTGGAAAAATTAACTTTTTCTTCTTAAAATTGTTCTTGTCCGTTTTTTGATCACTGCAGGGGGAAAAAAAAGCTGACTAAAACAATGGACTACATTTCAAAATTATCAAATTTCTATAAAGTAAATCAAAACAAGTGTTTCGTTGAGGAACAGATAATGATTAACTCATAATGGTGAATCATTTTTTAGTTTAACAGGGAGATTAAGGACATTTAGAGATGGGAAGGGCTCTGGAACAGTTTTAGTCATTTTATAGTCAAGAAGCAGGTAACTAGCTTATAATATCACTAATATTATAATTCACTTAACTTTTATACAAAGATTTTTAATTTGTATAATTTATAGTATTAGCGCTTTTTAAAAAATAGCTTGAAAAATCTTCTTTAAGTCTTCTGGAATATTTTGATGCTTGCCTAGTACATTTTTGAGAGCCTCTGTTTTGAACATTAAAAATTATTATTATTCTATGACATATATAGAGTCTAATTGTCAAATTGTTACAGGTAATTTTGTAGCTGACTTCTTTTTGAAGAAATGTATAGCTCCATTAGGTATGATTTTAAAGATTCTTTTTCTACTTTTCTTAAAATAACTAGTTCATAGACATCTTATCTATATAAAATATCATTAATTTGATAATATTTGTACAACACAGCAATTATAATTCCAACATTTGCACTATAATTTGTAACAATTAAATGGTAGGCTGAATGTGTTAAAATATATTCATTTATAAAGGTGTTTATGTTTCCAAGTGAAGAATGATAATTAATATTGGGGATAATATATTTTGGTTTTCATTTTAGTTTCCAAAATAGACTAAATGCAACAAAACCTAAAGTTAATATAAAGCTTTAAAACGATGCAATACTATAATAATCATTATGTATATAATCTAATACACTACATAAATATTTTAACACATACAATTTATTTTAATAAAAGTCACTTTTTAAATTTATACCATGCTTTCTGTACATATAATCATATAATTTTAAAGGTGAAAATAATTCTTTGTGAAATTCACTTGGCTGACTTTATGTCTGATCACTTGATTTTCTGTATAACTATTTCATAGTCCTTTATTATTGCTTGTGTTCTTTTAACCTACAATAAAATAAATATTTGAGTCTAGATTATTAAGTAAACTTATGTCTAAGCATATAGTATAGCCACCATTTAATAAGTTTAAAACTAGTGCAGATGATATTTTAGGAAGGCTACTCAAATATTTTTCTCAACAGAAAAACATAGAAGAGCCCTTAGTGTGTATTTTTTTTAGCATCACGAGTTTGAAAGGATGTAGTCCTAGAGTAATATATTTTTAAAATTATGTTCTTACTCTAATACAAATCCGTGCAATAAATATGAATGATAGAAATTCTAATGCATCCTAACATATACTCTCTCTCTCTCTCTCTCTCTCTCTCTCTATATATATATATATATATATATATACATATATATATATATACATATATATATATATATATACATATATATACATATATATATATATACATATATATATATATATATATATATATATATATATATATATATACATATATATATATTATGACATGCATATATGTTAAGGATTTAGGGATGCATTATAATTCCTACATTACATATATGTGTGTATTACATGTAACCTACACCCACAATACTTTGGACTATGATCTCATTTAAAGTAGGATTTCTGTTATCATAATTTGTTGAGATGACTTTGTATAGTAGTAGAATAGACCCTGAATCTAAAATAACTGATGTCATTATAAGAACTTGATGAGAAAATCTGATGGAAGAACTTCATGTAGCAATTAACACAGAGACCAAAGTTACATAGCTTCAGGGAAAATAATGGCAAGGATTTATGGCCACCAGCAGATCTTAGGAAATTCAAGGAAGGATTCTATTTAGAGACGCATAGGGAAAACTGCCCTGCTGCCACCTTGATTTCAGACTTTAAGCCCTAAAATTGTGAAGCAGTAAATGTGATTTTAAGCCGTATAGTTTGTGATACAGTCATGCCTTTGTATCCATGGTGGATTGATTTCAACATTTCTGTAGACACCATTATTCCTGTAATCTCATATCCATTATCTAAAATGAGTTAATATTTGCATATAGTTAACCTACATCCTCTATTAAATTGAAATCATATCTGAATTTCTTATAATAGCTAATAGCACTTTGTAATTGTTATTCTGTTATTTAATTAAAAACATAAATATGAGTAAAGTATGTACCTATACAGTAGAAACCTGATATAAAATATATGTACATGTACATATGTATATATGTTTATGATTCTCAATTGGTAGAATTCATAATGTGGAATTGGTAAATTGGGAGACTAACTGCACTTTGTTACACTGTTCCTGAGAAATTACTAGAGTGTTACTTTCATTTCCCTGCAGTATTTGGGAGAAAATATATTTGCAAATTAAAATATGTATATTTGTTTTGTACTTGCTTGGACAGCAGATTCCTGCCTTCATTTATGTGTTTGTGTATATTCATATACATACACATATAGCTATTATTTATATATGTGGAATTATAAATGTCTGTGTCTATGTATATATAACTATGTATGAATGTTAATATATACTTAAGCCTAACTGATTCTGGTTGGATCCCAGGATTCTGTATTTCTTTGTCAGTGCCTAAGAAAATCCTAATATATAAGTGTTTGAGAGTGGTCATTCCATGTTTTGCTGACCTATTATAAATATTACTAATGCATGTAATATTATTATTTCTACAGAAATATTTCCCAAGATGCTCTTGTGAGTTGCTTACTTAGCTATTTCCTACTAACATACCAAGCAATCCAAAAAGAGTAATTTTGTTCAGTGTATCTCCTCCTTGGAAGTGTGTGATATACTTTAGCAATAATATAAGAGGACAAAATTAGGAATTATAATTAATATTTTATCTCTGAATTTTGCATATTTCCTGGACCTTCTACCCATTAAGTTAATATCCTTTACTGCTACCCATATTATTTGTCTTCTTTTGATGAAAGAATGGAGAAGGGCACCATAGAAATCACTTTCATTTCACAGTTAATAGGCTGGGGAACAAACTTCTTCAGATTTGCAAAAGTAAGATTAAAACATTATAAGGCCAAGAGCAGAAGGTCTCTGCAAATGAAATTCTTCATATAAAAAAGGAGATGTGAAAAATGTGTGACTATGTAAGTACCAGTTTCCCCTCTGAAGTTGACCAACTGGTGGGTAAGAATGAGAGAAATCATTCATCTACTAGAATGACTAAAATAAAAAAAAACAATACTGACAGTGACATTTGAGAGAGAAAATGTGGAGAAGCTGGATCCCTCATGTATATCTGTAGAAATTCTATAACTCTTCTGAAAACTCCGTTGGCATTTTCAAATAAAATTAAAAATTCACTTATCTTGTGACTAAAAGATATCACTCCGGGATTTTTTCCTAGAAAAATGAAAACCTACGTGCACGCAAATATTCAACATATTTATTTTTGTTTAAAAAATGGCAAAAAGTGGGAAAAAATAGTTGTCCTTCAATATAATGATTGAACAAACTAATATATACATACCATTGAAATCTAATTATCAATAAAATCAAAGATACCGGCTAGTGATCCAAAAAACTTGAATGAATTTTAAGGATGTTACACTGAAGGGAAAACCAACCTTAAAAGATCTAAGTATAATCAAATTTGTATAACATTTGTTTTAGTCAAATTTTTCATTACTGTGACCAAATGACCCAATAAGAATAACGTAGTGAAAAAAAAAAAAAAAGTTTATTTGGTCATCAAGGTTTCAGAAGTCTCAGTCTACAGACAGCTGACTATACTGCTTTGGGTCCAAAGTGAGGCAGAGAGCATCATGATGTAAGAGTGTGGCAGAGGAAAGCAGTGAATGACAAGATAATTAAAATGCAGAGAGAGAGCTCCACTCACCAGGGACAAGATAAATAACCCAAGGGTATGCCTCCAGTGACCTACTTCCTGTAGCCATACACTACATTCCTCTAGTCACCACCAGTTAATCCATATCAGTGATTACTACTGTGATCATCTAATAATTTCACCTCTGAAAATTCTTGCATTGTCTCACAGTTGAGCTTCTATCTAAATTAACATTTTTATAATTGACAGACATTTGTGAGACAAAATAAAATTATCAATTTTCAGTAGTTGAGGATGGGGAGAATGTGGTTACAAATATGAGTGGGGAGCAAGAAGACCTCTCAGGATGCTGGGGCAGTTTTGTATGCTGATATTTTAAGTGGATGTCATACAAATCTACACATGATAAAATATCATGAGATAATCCCTTTAAACATACAAACAAATATGCACAAATTATTGTGTGTAAAAATTGAAAAAAAAGATTTAATTCGAGTCTATAATTAATTAGTAATAATTTCCCAAATCAAAGTCCTGGTTATATTTTTACTTTGTTTATGTAAAATGTTACCAGGAAGGTAACATGCTCAAAGGATATAGAGTTGTCTCTGTGCTACATTTGAACATATTGAGTCCATAATTATTTCAAAATTAAAAGGAAAAATGAAAACCAACAATCCATTTGGCCTATGACTCATAGATTATTGATTTATGAGCCAGGAATTAATATATTTCAATCATAAATTAAAAAAACTGAAAAAGAATTTAAATCAAACATATTGGTTAATTTTAAAAGGTGTTATAGTGGATAAAATTTGATGTTGCATGTGTCTTTTGAAAACAGGTGCCTTCCTGTACCTCTTTCTCATATGTGAAAACATAATGGGGAAAAAATGAGTCACTTAAAGAATGAACTGAAAGATTTGTACCCAAAATGCAGCCCCATATCCAAGTTGAAGGGGAAAAATGGTGAACTCTCTGGTACATATAGAAGAGAAGTCTTTGGTACTCTCAAACATTAGAGAACTGTGCATGAAGAATCACCTTAAACTTTGACTTTCCTTATGACATGAACATAAATTAGAATCCATAACAACTCAGAACACCAGTCTCTGTACCTGACAAAGCATATGTAGAGTTTTATATAAGTTATGTGGTCTAGCTTATACTGCAGTAAAAATATTCTTCCACACATGCACAATAATTTAGTAACTAAACACAAAACAAAATTGGTTTTATTTTGGTTTGTTTGTTTCCTTTTGCTCTCAGTACTTTCCCAATGCATTTGACATGGGGCTCTGTTCATTCTTGTTCCATATTAGTGGGATAAACAGGTCCTATTTTGAAACATGCTTTCCACAGTCTCTAGAAGAAAAGATAGAAACATGTAAGGAATTGAAAAGGCAATTGAATTATTCAACCATAAACAGACACATTCCTTTTTCATTTATTTTCATACAGTAGGATCAGTCAAACCACTAAATCTAGCCAAAAGATACTGGATGGAAAACTAAATTCGATGGAGAAGGCTTAATGATTACCAAACTGTTCACTACCTAAAATTTATTGAGATGAATAAAATTTCGAGGATAGCTGAATACAAAGAATAAATGGACTTTCCCCCCATCTATGTTAGCATTATGTGAATGTCTGGGAATATCATACCTACTTTTTCACATATCTGGGGTATGGTGAGAGATAGGCATCATGAAAATTGAGATAAATTTGCACAACTTTGCTTTAGACCAGTGAAATATTGCAATATGCCAACATTCGCTTTGTCACTCACGTTTCATGTTTCAGTCTCATGTGTACATCCAAAGAATATATATACTGCAGTTTGCGGGTACAGTGCTACATAAACATCAAATATTTTAAGGTAATTATTATACATTTTCAAATATTATATCATTATTATTTTGTACACTGTATTTTTCTGTCCAACCCTATTTTTCTATTATAACTGTGTGTATTTTGAAGTTATTGCATTAATAATGAAGACACATTTAGTATTGTTAGTCTTTTTGAAGGAGGAATTGATCATTTTATCATTAGGGAATGTCTCATTTTATGAAAGATACTGCCTCTTGTCTTGGGTGCATTGTTAATATTGCATGGTAACTTTATTTATCCTTTTACTTTTAACCTACTATGTCCTTGTGGTTCCATTCTGTCTCTTGTAAACAATCTCTTATTTGTTGTGTTGTTTCTAGGCTGGTAATCTTTATTTTTAATCAGATCATTTGATTCAAACATGTGTTATTTAAAACTTGATATATTTTTGTTTTTATTTTTTCCACCCTTCTTATCCTAATCTCATATTTTGGAAACCAGGTGGTTGTACCTTAGTGTTACATAACTTTGGCTGGGATAATTGGACTTTTATTCTGTGGTCTCTCACTTCCTTCCAGTGTGTTCTCTCAGGCATGTTCTCCTGGCAGAAATGGACTACAAGGGAGAGCTAGCCTAATTACAAAAGAGGAAAGCAGTAATGTGCACATTCTTTTTGAGAGTAAGCATTATGTTTATTATCCTATGGAAAAAAAAGTAAACATAGGCTAAGCCCAGAGTCATAGAAGCAACATAAACAAAACAGGAAGGACACAGAGGAAGGCAAATAATTGTGACCTTTAGACCAACTAGTGTGTCAATTGATTCTTTACAATCATTTGAGTTACTAATTTTGCCAATTCAAGTCTTACAAGATATTCAGAATAAGCCCATTTATCCTCTCTTTTGTACTGTTGTTACATATTTAACTTCCCCATTAGTTATAAATTCCAGAATAGGCTGTTATTATAAATGTTATAACAATGTTATAAATAATTGATATCAATCTAGATAGTTATCCTTTCTCATGCTCTTAGTTCTATAATGAAGATTTCCATCTAGGATCTTTTCCCTTGAGTCTAAAGAACGCTTTGTAATTTTGCTTACAGCAGGGATTTGTTATTATGTTTCCTCAGCTTTGTTTGTCTGAAAGTTTCTTTAAATTTCAATTAATTTTGAACATTATATTCACTGGATAAAGACTGTTGATGTTGGTGTTCTTGTAGTACCAATGGTACCCTGCTCTATATAATAAAATTGTGCTGGTGATCTCCTTGAGGGAAAATGGGTGGGAGGTGAGGGGGGGATGGGATGCTTCAGTATTATGTGAAATGGCTTATGTCTTGATGAAAGAAAAAAAGATAATGAAACAGCTTTTCCAATTGTTAAACTTATTCAAATTTATCAGATTCAAATCCACTGGAATTCAGTAAAGTCTTAGAAATTATAGGTACAACAAATCTTAAGAAATATTTTTCCTATTTGATTACAAATTACAGCTAAAATAATGATTAATCTAGCTAATTAATAGTAGTTTCTTTTCCCTTCGGAATTAGTTATTTCTCAGGACTCTCTTAAAGGTCTTTTACAATTGTATTTTTATTTGTTCATTTCATCAATTTGTTAATCACGAATGATTTCCAGCCATAGATAAAAAAACAATGGTTATCCTAACATCTTGGTTTTTATCATTTTGATACAAAAACTTAAAATTATTTGTTTTCCTTCCCTAATTTACATAATAATAGATGTTTGAGCATTGTTTTTAGAATCTAGCAGAAAAGGGCCATTTATTTTAAAAGGTTTAAATTTTTGTTACTTATGATAATTAATTTTATGTGTCACTTTAGATAGATAGGTAGTTGCTGCCCAGCTGTTTGGTCTAACAGAAAAAGTCTAGTGTTGCTGTGTGTGAGAGAGAGAGTGTTGTGTGTGTGTGTTCATGCGCACACTTAGTTCTGATTACTAAATTACTTTACTATCAAAATCAACAAATTTTGAATAAGGCTGTGTATTATTTAGTGTTCTCTAGAGAAACGTGTTTTAAAAGGGAATTTATTAGATTGGCTGCTACAACCAGAAGCTGAATAGTCCCACAATGACTCTCTGCAGGCTGGAGAGCTGGAGGAACCAGTATCTGTGCACTCCAAAATTATGAAGCCTCAGAAAAATGTGATGTTATCCCAGTGCAGAACTCAAAGCCTGGAAATTCCCTGGAGAATCACTCACAGAGTCCACACTGGAAAAGTGAAGGATCTGGAGTCTGATATCCTCAGGTGATCCAACAGCTATCAAGAACCTGTTCAAGAATCACGCTTGCATCTGCTGCTGCTTCCTTGTTCTTCCAAGTTTTATTCCATCAAGGCCTCCAAACTATTGGACAGTGCTTCCCACACATAAGGAAAATCTTCACTTCAGATTGCTATTCCAAATGCCTGCCATTCTCAGCACAACCTTATTGAAACATCCACAGGTCTCTTAATCTTAAGAATCTCTTAATCCAACCAATTTGGCAATTAAGATTGACCATTATAGGCAGAATACCCTCTATTATGTGCACAAGATTTATCCAGTCTTTGGAAGGCATTGAAAGCAAACTGAAGTTTCCAAAAGAGGAATGAATTCTCAAGACTGCACAATGGAAACTGCTGAATTCCTCATCTCCTGCTCTGGGAGCTTAGACTCAAGACTGCAACATCACCTCTTTCCCAATTCCCCACCCTTCTGATACCCTAAATAATGCAACACCCAAAAAAACAAATGATGAAATTATCAAAATACCAGTAACTCATTTTATCAATGATGACTCATTTAGCACTCCAGTTAAAAGGAAAGGTAACTTCTCACCTAGAGAGAAATAAAGAGAGAAGGGGAAAAAAAAACTTATATTGCCAAAGTCTTAATTGAAGTAATTGCAAACATGAGGCAATACTTATAAGCAAGTCTGTTAATAGGTTAATAAATAAAGGCTTTATGTTTTGCACTCTTCTCCATCTCTATTTGTGATTTATTCTATAGTCCTTGCTTTAATTATATCTGATAAGTTGATAATTATCAAACATATACATAAAATGAAAGAATTCTTATTGACTCTATATCTTTGCTAAAAATCAATTATCCATTGAGATATCCTTTAGATCTCTGACCGACATTTTTAAAGTAAGCTTGTTTACATCCCCCTTGTAACATGGGCCCCTTCCTCCCCAGTAACTAATGCCATTATCCATAAACAGGCCCATGCTAACATTTAGTCATTCTTCTTCAATATATCATTTCCATTTCATTATTTCCACCAATTCTTTATTCACTTCTTTATTTGCAAAGTTTTATTCATCTTTGAAAATCTTAATATAGTCCTCATAACTAGTACAGTGAGCTCAACCCCTATGTTAACTTCAATTAATTTTCTAACTAACCTATAACACCAATTCTATCACTGTACTAGTTAAAATGCTTCAATTGTTCTCTATTATGTGCCCAATAAGTGCTAACCCTATGAAGCCACATAGTATGAAGGAATGTGTTTGTATGACAGAAACACAACTAGAACTGTTTTAATTACTATTTGAATATTCTTTGTCCCTATCCACTGTGACAAGGGACAGCATTTCTTTTTATTTTATATCCTAGGCGCTCATTGTTATGTTATTCATTTTATCTTGTAAACACTGAGTTAGTGCACCAATGGATTGCAGTATAAATCTTATGCATATTTTATAAATCCTTCATGTTCTGATCTCTGCTTAGTTTTCTGGTTTAATTTTACCAGCCTAGTCTCCTTTGACCTTATTCATGAGGGCATTGAAGGCTTTGGAGATGCTCTTCTGTAGTGCCATGAGTCTCAGCACCTGCTGTTCTCTCCACCTGGAATTGCATTCTTCGCTTATGTCTCATATGCTTGTGATATTTCCCTCCATAAACACTTCCTTTGCTAAAAGAGTCAGTTCTCAAAAGCATTTATTTGGCTTATATGCCTTCTAAAATATGCAAGGTGTAAAACTATAATCATATAATCTTTACTCATAAGCTCTAATGATTGTTATAAAAGTAAGACACTCAGTTTAAATGATTTTCCTTTATAACTGATAGGGAATAAACCAGATGTTACTTAACAAATACACAAAGTAATTGCTTTTACTACTGGGACCACATTGACCTCTCTTTAGTCATTATCTTTAAAATACCTATTGTCTAGACAAAACAAAACTCCAAATGAATTTAAAGGTTTATTTTATGTGCTAATTATATTAAAATTTTATATTAGGATCCCCTTCCATCTCAGAATTTAATCCATTTTCCCCAATCATAATATTAAAAATATGTATATGTGTGTTTGTGTGTGTGTGTTTATACAGAAAGGAAGACTTGAAATATAATATTATGCTTTTTGGCAATACTAAAATCTCCAGTCAGCAATAAAGACAGGGGGAGAGAAAAGTGGCACATTAACTAAAACAAATCGAGAGAAACAAATTTCAAGATAATTTGCAAATTATATCCCGTATGAAGAAATCCACTCCTCATAACATGGGGGTGAATGTAACTGCATATGACCCACGTGGAGTTACTTAATGTAAAATGTAAATTCACCAACCACTAAACTTTAAGGAATATAGGAAAAGACAGAATATTTAGTTTACCTTAATACTAGAGAAAGAGAAAAATTTCTAATCCAAAGATTTAACAATATCAAATAAGTGTGGAAGATGTGCAGAAACAATTAAGGTCATTGGTTGAGATACTTGAAAACTGTTGTATTTTTCTCCCTTTATTATATTAATTTCTCAAACAGCAATAAATTTTTAAAGAAGAATGGGTATTAGAGTCAGACAAAATTGAATTTCAACTGCCTATTTAATATGTATCCTTTTCTAAGTTACTTAGGTCTTCTATTAATCATCTTTTTTGTTTCTGTGACAAATATATGAGAAAAACAACTCAAAAGAGGAGAAAGAATTATTTAGGCTCCTTGTTTCAGAGATTTCAATCTCTAGATGGTTATGTTCATTGTTTTGGAACTGACATAAGTCAGACATCATGGGAGAATGCTGTGGTGGTAGATAGTTGCTTAGCTAATGGCAGCTGGGTAGGGGAAAAGGGGGACACTGACTAGAAAGGGCTAGGGACAAGATATACCTTTCAAGGGCACAGCCCTTAAAAACCTATGTCGTCCAGCTGGATTTTTCTTCCTATAATTTCTCCCACTTCCCAGTAGTTCAACTATGAAATCCTCAGTATATTAATCATTTGATGATGTCAGAGTCCTCTTAATCCAATCATTTCCCAGAAGTCCCATGTTTGAACATTACTGCACTGGGGACCAAGCCTTCCCACATATGAGCCTTTGAGGGATATTTTATTTCTAACCCATAGCAGATCTCTATCAAGATTTTCACCTATAATAATAATGATAGAACACCTACTTTGAATAATGGAGGTAGAGATGAGCTATATGAACCTTTTCTAAATTATTGCTTCTAATGTCTCACTAATGGTGAATAAACTTGTGTAATCAACTATTTTTACTTAGTTTATGCTATTGATTATCTTCAAGCCAGGTACTGTTTTAAGCACTGGAGGCTAACAGTGAACAAACACTAGAGTTGAGTCCACACATACATTTACGATCTACGAAGAAAGATAAAACTTTAAATCTAAGTGAGCTAGACATACAAAGAAATAAGTAGAATCTATAGCACCCTGTTAATTTACCGAACTTGGAATCAAATAAGGAAAAGTATTAAGAATTGATCAGAAACTTAGAAACTACATAGGATATGAAATTTAAGGGAAAATATGTGAAGATATTTTTACTTGCTTGTTTGTTAACATGAGATGGCCTGGAGAGTATGAATATGTTTATATTCTGAAGGGAAGAGCTGATGGAAAGAAAGATGTTAAAATATATAGTGTTGCCTCTGTGGTAATTTAAAAATCAGCAAAAAAAAAAAAAATCTTTACCTACCTCAAAAACATATCCCCTACTGACCTATTATTTTCTCTGAAATTCTCACAAGTTTGGAGATTTTATGCCAAGAAAAAAAAAATTTCCATGACAGTTCTGCTAAAAAACAAATAAACCCTGCATTATGTTACTTGAGGAAGTCTGCAAGTTTTTGCATAGGATTCATGGATTGCAACTTTTATCTAACTATAAATCAAAAACTCTGAACAATAAAGACAGTTCTTATTTGTTTGTGAGAACATGAAGACTATATTAGAGTATTATACAAAGGTGAATGAAGTTGCTGGTAAGACCTTAAGTACAATAAGCCAACATATTCAAAGAGTCTAAAATATACCTCTTCCTGAACTAGGAAACTGAGGATTATGTCTAATCTATTCAGAGGTAGAGGCTTAGTTCATTCTGACCCATAAAGAAAAAAAATGCTATGCTGTAAAGTGATATTTTTGAGTGAAAGGTAAGAGGGGGCAATCTTTTTTTAACTAAGAATGGCGTATTTGGTAACTAGGCTTGCCTTCTGAATAAAAGAGCTAAGACTGCTTTTTAAAAATGAATACAGATGGGATGATAAATGATTATTGGATCACAGAAAGTAATGTGCCAATCAATGATTCACTTTTCTTAGCACTTCCCATATATGCTTGTGCTTGCAATTACTAAATTAACCTTGTAACAGGAAATCAGAAGAGCCCTTTAGTTTGTATTATATCCCAGTATGGAGGAACATTAAATTGCCAGCTGTTCACTTTTAATAAAACAATATAATGTCTGTGAAGTCCAACAGAGTCCTAGAAAACTCTGTGTCATCGTAGTTTTTTCTGTTTGCCTCTTTCCCCCATGGGTACAAAAGAAACTCTCATATTACATGATGAATTCCTGTAATATCCCAAAGTGACTTTAAAAATTTCAATAGCCTTTCCCTCTGATAAATAACACCTCTTCCATTCTCTTGTTGCATATTTGTGCTTTCCTTTAGTAAGTGAAAACTGAAGGGGAAATTTGAGAGCTCTAATAGCTTCTGTAGTGTTCTTATAATAGTAATGTTTTTAGCATCACTATAGTTAAGGACTTGTCAGCACTTATAAACCCCTACTTTAGTGAAATTTCACTTGGCATATAAGCTTTCAGCCAAGGAGCAATTTTCATTTTAAGCTCTAAAACCATCTCTTAGGATATTTGTGATGGTGTGGTTAAAACTTAAAACAAAAGCTTAGTGTTCTCTGATGATTCCAAATCCCTTCCAAAATTGCTCTTTGCAGGTTTCTTTCTTCTATAAAATCAATTAGCTCATAATAGCTTGAGAGTGGGAAGAATTTCTTAACAGATATAATGATGGATGTAATACAGTTTCACACATGAAAATCACATAATTTTAAAGAGTCAAAAATAAAAATGTTGATAAATAAGAATTTTGTATATTTTAATATTTAACAATTACCATGAAAAAACCCAGGTTCTAGATGATAACTCAAATATGAAGATGAAACTCTTGGAGTAAGAGTATTAGTTTCAACCTTAAAATATCACACTATGATTTTTCAAATGATTGCAAGATTTGAAGTTTTTAATATCTAGCAAATTTAATTTAAAGAATTTGAGATAGTTGGACCCTCTCTCCCTTTCTTAGGTATTTTTTCTTTGCCCTCTTTTCTGGCTTCTCCTTTTTTACTTCATTTGTAAATGATAGTGTCCTAAGACACTTCTCTCGATTTCATTTATTCATATGGCTTTAAATTTTATATATTTTCTGATAAAATTCAAATTTATATCTCTACATTGGAAATCTTCTAAGTCTCAAAGCTCAATTTGGGATATTTTAGAAGCATAGGAAATTTAACTTGCATAGGTTAGAATCCTGAGTCTCTTCCACCATTGCTTCACAGTCTGTCTCTCTCTTAGCCTCTTTCATCTCAAGAAATTCCATAGCTCATGAAAAAGTAAAACCAAAGACAATGGCAAAATTACCCAAACATGATTCCTGATTCCTTGTTTCCCTACTTTCCTCACATTCAACCCATTTGCTGGCCCTTTCAGTTCTACCTCAAAGCACATTCATGCTGGTGAATTGCAAAACAATTTGAGGACACTAAAACTATTTTGTAGGATTCTGTAATGGTGTACATGTCATTATATATTTATCAAAATCCATAGCATGTATAATACAAGCCCTGCATACTAGTAATTATGCCATCAATGTAGGTTCATGAATTATAATAAATACACAACTACTCTGGTATATGATGTTGACAGTCAAGAGACACTGTGAAAGTATGGCCAGGCATTAAAAAAAAACTCTGTATCTTCTTAATTTCATAATGAATATAAAGCTTCTCTAAAAATAAAGTCTATTCAGAATTAATATGAGCATATAGAAATCTTATTTTAAGTATTAAGCTCTTTGAAAATATACCCATATACAATTTTTAATTAAGGATTACCATTGGATCTTTGGTGTGGGAGAAAGTAGATACATATATAAAGGAGGTTATGTGAACACACTAGTCTTGAATCTAGAAAGAATCAGCATGGATTTCTTTTTTCTTTAAAAAAAAAAAATATCTGTTTTATTAGCTCTCACTATTGAAAAGATTCCATAGCACACAACACTTCTAGCACCAAGATATGGGTTCCAAGTACCACTTCCATCTAACATAAGCCAGTGCTCTTGGGACAAATGGCTCATTCAAAGACAGGGCTTGAAAAGTACATAAAATGAGTATGACATTTTGTGTTATACTAGAAAGAACAAAAATGGTTAAAATTACTGGGGTCATATAAAAGTTACTCAAGAATCAATGAGAAGAAACTGCCACTGAACACAATATATGTTAATATTGATAAGACTGACAGCTGGAGTCAGCATACTTTATATACAACCAGAGATATGAAAAATTTTGCTCTATATGTGTAATAAGAATTGTAATGCATTACGCTGTCATTTATTTTTTAAAGTTAATAAAAAATAAAATTAAAAAATAAAAAATACATATCCCCCGCCAAGAAAAAAAAATAAAGTCTGATAACTGGAATTAATTGAAGCATACCAAAAATTTTAAAAGACTAACAATCTTAGATATATTTAGATAATTATGTTAAGCAAATTCCCTATTTTGTAAACTGGTAAATATAGGGAGAGAAGTAATTACTTATCCAGACTTTATTATTCAAATTATATTTCAGTTTAAGATCACATTTTTTGTCATAGAATTTATCCAGCCACTAATTGAAACCTAGTAGGAGACCTTCAGGTTAAAAACATTAAATCCATCAAGAATTTTGAATTCTGAATCATTTCACCAAAAGAAAGAAATTCAGATACTGAAGACTTTTAATGAAAATTCAAGTATATATGAAATATTGATAGTGAAATTTCAAAAATAAGTCTAATAAAATCTAGATCTGATTCTTAATATTCCAGGAATACAAGAGAAAGTGGCTTATAGAAGACACCATAGAGACATAATCAAAGAACCAGAATCCTTGAGCACTTTAGATCACATTACCATATACTGGCATGTCTATTACACAACAACCCAATTTTGTTTTATGTGGGTGCACTAATAAATACATAAAACGATATGGAAATTTTTGTCAGATGATAGGCACTGAACTGTATGAACACATGATTAAGTATAAAAGCTGGGTTTACAGCACAGAGAATGTTGGGTGAGGCCAAAGAATCCAGGCTGTGTTCAGTAAGTAACACATAGTACCTAATCTTCCTGAAACAGTGTCAACAAAAAGGCTCATTTTGGGAATTCATCAATGTTTTATCCTTTTAAAAAATGTATTTAAAGAAAAAAGGGATTAAAAGAGCAATCTGAAGATGAAAACTGATTTCATATGTAAGTTTTCTTATTTATTTGTTTATGTTCACACATCTACAAATGAATGTGTATGATGAATGTTTATTTAGAATTTTAAGGAAAAGAATATATATTTAAAAAAAAAATTTCATGTAATATAAGATGTTTGGTCTTGAAATTCTGCTTAAGACCAACCTGAAAGTTTGGATCATTATGGCTAAAGTGTTTCAGTTGATGTAATTATCTACTATATATAGCATTGAACACAAAAGAAAATATTTCCTTAAGTGCTTTTGCAATATTTCATTAAATGCCACTTATTAAAATGGATTTTTCTAAAATAAAAATTTAAAACTACAAATTGATGTTTTGTGACTTTAGAGATCAACTAATATGACTTCATAGCAATATCATTTTTGAAATATAAGTGCTTATAAATGAAAAGTTTTCAAATATAATATAATCATGTCCCTTCTCCAAAGCTTTCCACAGTTGGACTATTATGTTAGGTATTTTGAAATGCACATTTATGTTCTGAGTGCAATAGAATGGGATTCAAAGTAAAGACAAAGTACATATTGACTAAGTTTTGTGATTTTTATTAGTTGCTGCATGATTTGAATGCCTTGATTTAATAAGTAGAATGCTATTTCTTCTCTTCATCAGCGCAATTATAGTAATGTATAATTTGATTAATATGCCAGTAGCTTTTTAAATTTTTCTATTATGGTATGTGAAAACATCCCAGATGCAAATAAATTAAGATTTGTGAAAATAAACAATGATAAGTTGTTTCCTCCTTAATAAATTTTTACAACCAAACGAAGGAAAAAAGCATTGTCTGAGGAATGTCAAGACACAATCCCTTCACCAATGCAGTGATTAAAACAGGAAGAATTTAGAGATATTTTCAGTTAGGTCAATTACATGTAATGGGAGATGTAATTGACACAACAAATCATTGTTATATAGAAATTGTAATATTTGTAGGCAAAAAGTCTTCTACTACTTTTATTATGTAGGAAAGAAGACAATAAAGTTATGGCACTTAGGAGTTCCTTGGAATCCTTGGAATATACTAACTATCAATAAGGAATTGATATGTACTAACACTAGTAACAATGGAGAAATTGTCAGTTGGCAAAAGCAGGAGCAGAGCCCTACTACTGAGAGCATGTGAAGGTGTTCATGCATACACACAAAAGCACATACATACAATAAAAACATGGACCCAATATCCTGCTGTGCTGTGCCTATACACCTCGTTTTTTTCCTATGAAGGTGAAGATAAAATTCTCGTACTTATGAAATTAGATAACTCAAAATTTATAAATTGCATATGGTAAGCTTGCTTACATGCCTATTTGACTATTTTTTAACAAAATCTTTAATAGTAATGTCCTTTGTAATTATAGCCCTAATTTGGAACTACTAATCATCTCCTTCAAATTATTTTAGAATTAATTTGCTTTATTTTCTTTATCATTTTAGAAAAAAATGCAATTCTGTTCTTTATCATTAAAGATTTGTCACTGTCTTTTTATCCAAGAAGATCAGGAAGTTTTAAATTTTTGTATGACATGCTAATATTGTTGTAAATATTAATTGTCTTAAAAACAGCATTTGCTAATATATGAAATGCGCCAAATACATTCTAATTTGGAAAACCACAAGATCATGAAAAAATTAACCAATAACTTCTATTTTTGAAAAATTAATTTTAAAATTTTGCATATAAATTAAATGCAATAAATAGCTATGTAGAAATCTTGAGTAGGGTAAATATTTGAGGTACTTACCTTTGTAGACAGTGATTTAACTTAAAATCTCTTTCACTTGACAAAGTCAGGGAAAAGCAGCAGGAAAAAGCAGAATTTAATTGGTGATTAACAGTGAACCATGCTTCTTTCTATTCTTGCATTTTGCCTTCTAGTAATTTCTTTTCTTATTAGCACTTCAACAAAGAAATGGGATTGGAAGAGACTGAAAATAAAATTCACATAATCAATTAAGCCCCTAATTTGCAGTCATTTATAAGATCAGGTGGAGAAGTGACTGACATTCTTGTTTTGGTTAAATAGTTCTATTTTAACTATCCTTCTTATGTGTTTATGCTGTTGGGATAGCAAAACATTTTGAACTAAGTAGTTTGTATAGTAAATGTGCACATCACTGTAGATACTTAGTTCTTACTTTGTGGGACAATAATCAGCTTTATGTACTTAAAAACGTTATGTGTTTTTCACAAGACCGAATCACCACTAAACTATTATTTCTCTTCAAATATAAGCTACTAATTTTATCTTATCCTGATCAACATTTTACTTCTCCATTTATTGTTAATTTTTACTTTGAAAAACTCTGATTTAAAATTTATTAAATTGATATAATAAGAACACAAGTATATATATATATATATATATATATATATATATATATATATATATATATTTATGTCCATTTCTATTTTCTTATTAAGTATAGTTGTCCAAATGTGATAGTTCTCAAATGTGAAGGATCCATTTATCCAAGAGGACATATACATTTTGTATTGAGAATTTAGAGGTCATAGGCTGTTGTCTCACAAAGATTGAAGTTCCCTCTGTAGGCAGTGGAAATGTCCCCTTTAAAACTATATTTCATTCTCAATATTGATCTTTTTCATTATTTTAATATGAAACTATAGAAGTTTAATTAAAGATAATCATTTTGATAAAGGTGAAGTTTACTCATTGTATTTTCCAAATCCCAAATTTCTATTTGGAAAACTAGTTTAGCACTAAATAAAACATAAAAATATGCATAGTCACTGAAGACTTTGTATGTATTACTCATATTTCCTATGAAATAACTTAAATATAAATGTGCATACCATATTTTATGACTAATAGAATATTTTGAAAGTTATTAACTATCTACTAAAAATTGTACATAATTCTACAGTCATACACTTATTGTTACAGCAAAATTAAATGGAAGGTAATAAACAGAGTAATTACCCAGTTTCACAAACACTAGACCTCTTGGGTTCAAGACTATTCTCACCACTGCGGTCTTTGACAAGTTATTTAAATTATGTGTACTTAGTTTTGTCTTTAAATGGCTTAATAATTATTTTCCTGAATTATTATGAGGATTACATAAATTAATCCATACAATGTTTCTGCAATTCTGTTCGGCACAGAATGAATACTACAAAAATACTGATCATTATCATCATTACTATTTTTTCTTGATTCTTTCTTGTATGGGAAGTAGTAGGAATCAAGTTGAGTTTCAAGGTCTCATTTGATACTCAGCTGAGTATCAGTAAACTGAATTGCACCCTGGGCTCTTACCTTGCTTGTCCCTGATCCTACCAGCAGCAGTCCATCAGAACAAGACTCATCTCTACCCTCTTTTCCCAATCCAGGATGCTAATGAACTAGCTCCTGCTGCTTCAGCTTATTTATATTATTAGGGAAAGCACAATGAGAAAATACAGAAATAAAATTATTTATCTAGCCAGTTCTACCAACTAGTACAAAGTTTTCACTGATCCTTTGTTCATTTTAAGTGAAGATATTTTCATAATTAAAACCTGAACTTAATGTCTTCTATTAAATGGGGAGGAAGGAAAACTTGCTGCAAAAAAAAACATTCCCAGTAGCTGAGAGCTGCATTATCCTTCTCAGTTCCACTGAGTTCAATAAACACTAGCAGGCCTTGATAAAATATCTTCTATAGCTGGGCAAGAAAATTTCTTAAATTATTTTAAAACTCCCATACAGATTTCTGAGCTTTAGATAAATTGTTGTTGCCATCTTAAAAGTAAAATTATTTTAAACTCAGAATAAGAGACACAGAGGGAGGAAAAAAGGGTGCTGGACCTACAAACATCTAGAATAACTATAAGTCTAGTAGGCAGTGCCCCATCCCTACTGGACACAAGTCTTTATTTAACAGAGGAAAACACTCAGACTTGCTTTGGGATAAAATTTGTGGGTGCATTAGAGTTATATGTATTACTTAAGTCCATTAGACTAATCATACATGCATGGAGTTTAATTTACCCTATTTTTCCCTCTTTTCCTTCTCCTCCTTCCTCCCTCTATTCTCCTTCCTCTACTCTGTTGGAATTCCTGACATTCATTTGTTTATTTATTTTTAATTGGTACTTTAATATATATATGGAATTCACTATGGTATATTTATACATATATGCATATAGCATCATTTATTCAAATTCATTCATTTCCTCCCTTTATCCATCCTTGTTCTCTCCCTCTTAATCTCCTTCTACTCTACTCTTCTTCCACATTATTATTATGATATCTGCCACCCACTTCATTTACTTTTCTCTAGCTTTGCATGTGAGAGAAATTATTTAACTTTTGATTTTCTAAATCTGTCTTATTTCACTTAACAAAATATACTCAAATTCCACCAATTCACTGGCAATTGCCCTAATTCCTCATTTCATTCATCTTTATGTCTGAGAATAACTCCATTATGTATACAGACATCATTTTCCTAATTCCTTTATCCATTGATGTGCACTGGGCTGTTCCATGTCATTCCAATGTTTGTGCAAACATTGATGTGGCTGTAAAATGCTGATTTTACATTTTTGTATATTTACCAAAGAGTGCCAAATCTGGGTTACATGTTGGTTCCAATCTTAGTTTTCTGAGAAATCTCCATACTGCTTTCCTGTTATGGTTTGGATGTAAGTTGTCCCCCCAAATCTCATAAGACAATGCAAGAAGTTTTAGAGGAGAGATGATTGGGTTATGAGAATCTTAACCCAATTATTCAATTAATCCTCTGATAGGATAAAGTGAGTGGTAATTGAAGGTGGTTATAGTGTGCCTGGATGAGGTGTGTTCCTAGGGGCGTGAGTTTGGGGTATATAATTTCTATCTTGTGAGTGGAGTCTCTCTGCTTCCTAATCATCAAGTGAGCTGCTTCCCTCCACCATACTCTTCCACCATGATGTTTTACCTCACTTTGAGCCCTGAATAATGGAGCCAGCTGTATATAGACATCTGAAACCTGAAACCATGAGTCCCCAAATAAACTTTCCTCCCCTAAAATTGTCTGGTCAGATCTTTTAGTCACAGCAGCATAAAAGGCTGACTAAAACCAGAGTTGTTATAATAATTTGTAGTCCCACCAACAGCACCTTTCCAGTATTTATTATTATTTTTATTCATGATAATTGCAATTTTGTCGGAAATGAGACAAAATCTGAGTGTAGCTTTGATTTGCATTTTTCATTACCTTAATTGTTAGAAATTTTGAACATTTTTCGTACATTTGTAAGCAATTTGTGCGTCTTCTTCTGAGAATTTTTCATTTAGTTCTTTTGCCCATTTCTTGATTGAGTTCTTTGTTTTGTTTGGGGATTTTATTTTTGTTTTTGTCTTTTGTTGCTTTTTTTCCCCCTTGGTGTGAAACTTTTGTAGTATTTTATATATTCTGCATATGAATCCCCTATCAGAGGAGTAGCTGTCAAAAATTTTGTGCCATTCTGTGGATTCTCTTTTCAAAATCCTTACCAGTTCCTTCACTGCTAAAAACCTTTTTAATTTTGATCCTGTCTCTCTTACTGACTCTTGGTTTTATTTATTGAACTTTGGGGTCTTGATAAGAAAGTTGGTGTCTTCTCAGGTTATCTATGTTTCTGGTATAAATCCTAAATCTGTGATTCACTTTGATTTGACATTTTTGCAGGGTGAGATACAGAAAGCTAACTTCGTTTTCCTACATATGGATATCCAGTTTTTCCAGCACCGTTTGTTTAAAAGGCTCTCTTTTTTCCCATATATATATATATATATATATATATATATATATATATATATGCTACCTGTATCAAGTATCAGATGTCTATATTGATTTATTGATCTGTCTCTATGTATTTGTTCTGTTCCATTAGTCTTCATGTCTATTTTGATGCCAGCACCAAACATGGTGTTTTTGTTACTATAGCTTGGCAGTATAATTTGAGACCAGGTATTGTGACGTCCCCTGCATTGCTGTCTTGCTCAGGTTTGCTTTAGCTATTCTTGGTCTCTTATTTTTCCAAATGAATTTTAGGATTTATTTTCTTTTTTCTCGATCTAGAAGAATGTCATTGGTATTTTAATGGGGATTGTATTGAATCTGTATTGGATCTATATTGAATGTATATACATGGAAGTTTTTTCCATCTTCTATGAACTTCTTCAATTTCTTTATTCAGTGTTTCATGATTTCCACTGTAGTAATCTTTCACCTCTTTGATTAGATTTATTCCTAAGGTTTTGTGTACCTTTGTGTTTGTGGATTTGTAAATGGGATGGTTTTCCTTATTTGTTTATCAGCAAAATCATTGTTAGAGTATAAGAAAGGTATTGATTTATGAATGTTGATATTGTATCATACTAAGTTGCTGAATTAATTTATAAGCTCTAGTAGTCTTATGGTGTTTTTTTTCACTTATTTTGTTTTCTAGATATGATCATATCATCAGAAAAAGGAGATGATATTAGTTCTCATTTTTATATTTCTATCACTTCAAAGTTTTTCTCTTTCCTGATTTCTCTGGCTAGAGTTTCAAGAACTAAATTGAATAGAAATGGTGAGAGTGGACAGCCTTCTCCTCTTCCTGATTTTAGTAAAAATGCTTTCAGTTTTACTTTGTTCAGTATGATATTGACCTTGGGTTTTTTGTATATAGCCTTTACAATGTTGAGGTAATTTTCTTCTATTCCTAGTTTCTCCAGGGTGTTTAATATTAATGGGAGCTGGATTTTATTAAAGGTTCTTCTACATCTACTGAGATAATCATGATTCTTGTCCTCAATTCTATTTATGTAGCAAATTATATTAATTATATTGGTTACTTTATTTTGAACAACAGTTGCATTCCTGGGATGAATCCCACTTGATCATGGTGTACTATCCTCTTGATGTGTTTTTGAATACAGTTTGCTAATATTTTATTAAGGATTACTGCATCTATGTTCATCAGGAGTATCATCAACCTATAGTTTTTCTACCTTGTTGTGTCTTTGTCTGATTTTGATATCAGAGTGATCCTGGCTTTATAGAATTACTCTGGTCGTATTCCCTGCCTTTCCATTTTAAGGAATAATTTGAAAAAGATTGGAGTTAATTCTTCTTTAAAGATAAGGTAGAACTCATCTAATAATTTATCCAATCTTAGACTGTCCCTTGCCAGAAGATTTTAATTGCTGTTTCAATCTCACTGTTTGGTATTTTTGTATTACTTATATCTTTTTGGTTCAATATGCGTGAGTCAAATGTGTGTAGATATTTGTCAGTGTCTTTCCAATTTTCTAGTTTATTGAAATGTAAATGTTTTAAATAGTTTGTCATGATACTTTTGAATTTCAGAAGTAATCTGAGTTGATATATCCCTTTTCATCTCTAATTTTGTTGATTTGGGGCTCTCTCGCTCTCTCTCTCTCTCTCTCTCTCTCTCTCTCTCTCGTGGGTTTTGCAAAGATATATCAAACTTGCATATCTTTCAAAGAAAGATATATTTAGTTTGGTCCTGGTTTTATTTACCTAGTTGTTCTTCTACTCAACTGCATCTATTTGGGTGCTTTGGAGTTTATTTTTGAATTCTTCTGTGTGCAATGTATTTTAAAATATTCTTGTATTGATGGCTTAGTTGTCACAGATTCTTTCATTTTATCCCTATCATGGAAAGATTTTATTTTTTACATCAATTTTGAAAGATAGCTTTGCTGGACATAGTAATCTTGACTGGGATTTGTTTTCTTTTATAGATTGGGATATCTCACTCTAGGCCCTCCTTGATTTTAGGGTGTGATTTGAGAAATCAGAAGTGGACTTTATTGGTTTGTCTCTATAGGTGACCTGATGTTTTATCTTGAATCTTTTAATATTTTTTCTTTATTTTCTATGTTAGGCATTTTGATTATTATGAGTCTGTTTTTTTTTTTTTTTGTTGTTGTTGTTGTTGTTTTTTATCTTGTCTATTTGGGGTTCTATGTGTCCTTTATGTGGATATCTACCTTATTTCTAAGGTTAGGAATTTTTTGTGATTAGTACATAATAAATTCTTAATGTTTTAGTCTGCATTTCCATACTCTCTCCTATCCTAATGAGTCTCAGGTTGGGTTTCTTAATTTTGTCCCAGAGTTCTTGTATATTCTCATCTTGATCTTTTATTTGCTTTTTTCTTGAATACTCATGGTGAGTATTCAAGTTTATTTAACCTGTCTTCAAGGTCTAAAGTCCTAATTTTAAGAACTGAAATTCTATTTTCTACACAATGCAATCTATTAGTGAAATTTTTAAGTGAATTTTTAATTTTATTAATTGTCTCTTTTATTTCTAGGAGTTCCAATGGGTTTCTCTTCAACATCTCCATTTATTTATTCAAATGATGTTTCTTTCTTTCTTTTTTTGAGAGAGAGTGAGAGAATTTTTTAATATTTATTTTTTAGTTTTCGGTGGACACAACATCTTTGTTTGTATGTGGTGCTGAGGATCGAACCCAGGCCGCACGCATGCCAGGCCAGCGAGCTACCGCTTGAGCCACATCCCCAGCCCTCAAATGATCTTTCAACTTGTGTATTTGGTCTTCTTTTAGTTCTTTGAACATTTTAATAATCAGGATTTTATAATCTTTCTCTGGAATTTCATCTACTTCCATACTTTTGAGTTAATTTGAGAAATTTGTTTATATTTTCAGAGATCTTGATCTTGTACATTAGTTAAAATGGGTTTCTCTTTTGTTCATGACTCCTTCTGAGTGTTGTTATATGTTATATATTATATTCTCATTAATTCACTTTTCTTTCATCATATAAGTAGATGTGCAATAGTGGAAATTGAGGTCCTCCTCTACGTATTCCTACTTGGGGCCAGTTTATTGGCTTGGGTTTTATGTCTCCCTTATTCTTTGTGTTAGAATACTGTTGAGGCTCAAGTGGAGCTAAGTTGTGTGTGGAGTGAAGTTCACCATTACTTTGTTGTTAGGATTTTTTTCTTGGCAGCAGAACCTCTACTCTGATAACTTGAAGTGTTCCAATCACTTCCCAGATGCTGTCAGAGAAATTGATATGGTGGTGGTGGGGAACCTAGGAAGAATAAAAAAATATCCTCAACTAACTTAGAGCCTTAAAATAAATGTGTGGTGTCTACTTTGAATTCTGTAACACTGATTACACCCTTACAGATATGGTGAGGTCAGCATTTAATTAAGTACAATTAATCAACCATGAACTAGATCAGATATTAAGCCACAGGTATCTATTACATCATTCACTATATTAATAACCACAACAATATGAATGGAGTAAAAATTACTAAAACTATATAATTCTATCAGATGTTGGAATAATAATAGTTTCTTAAGTGAAGAGAAAAATAGGACAGGAAGGCAAGTTAAAATGTGAACTATTTAAAAAAATGGACAAGCAAGAGATGGATTGCAGATAATTGTTATAAAGCGGGATTAACAACTAACTAAAAGTTATAAAATAAAGAGTGGAAGATGGAGCAGGAAAATTTGGCAATTAGTGAGGAAAGAAAGTAAAAAGGGGGCAATAAGAGGAATAAAACCCAAAGTACAAGCAAACAAACAAATAGAAAATCAAAATGACTCAAACTCATTCGAAATGTTACCTTACCAAAATAAAACCAAGCCTAAACAATAAATGAGTGAAGATGAAAACAATTAAAGCAAACATTACATGATAAGAAAATATAAATAATTATATAAATAAAATTTGGAACTTATCTATGTAGTGAGAGCTCACACACCCCTAGACAAAAAAAAAATTCACAAAAAATGGAAAAATTTAAATTAATAAATAAAATAAGAAATAAATATAAAAAGCTTAAAAAATAAAACAAAACAAAAAGTGGTGATACAAAAAAATTCTTAATCAGAATTAAAGAGTGTGTTTCTTCTTAACTGGTCAAAACTGTTAGCAAGGATGAATTTTGATTGCTTATACTGATGCACCATTCTTCATATTTAATTTGGGCTTAGTGACCTTTGGATCAAGGGCTGGGGATGTCAAGTCCAACTCCTTTGTGTTTTTCACCAAACTGCCAACCCTTGTAGCCAGAAGCCAAAGCTGGTTATAGTAGCTCTCAGTTTCCCATTTTTCAGTATAAGATGGCTAGACTGGAGAGCCTTGACAAATGATATACTTCATTAGATGGGATAGTTCCAAGTACTAAATTGGGAGTTCCAGCATTTAGGATTAAGATTAAATCTTTTCTGACCTTTGGGATCTGTTGGTGGTATTTGAGATTTGATCCACAATCCTGCTACTGGGGAGATGCTTATCTCTCTAGGATAATTGGTCTCAGATGTCTCCCTAAAATTCCACTTCAAGAGAAAGGAGTCTAAAAATCCATAGGTATCAGTGAAATACCTAGAATCAGACTTAAAGTACAAACATACTTGTCTAGACAGTTATTGGTGTCTTGTATGGGATGCCTATGACAGAAAGAGTTCTCTTTTCTCAGAATCCTGAGCCTGGATCAATCTAGAAACATGTCTCTCTACCTGTTTCAAAGATGCTAGTCCAGGAACACTCTGGCGACTTCTGGATCATGTTGGTGACTTCCTTTATGAGTTCCCCATCTCTTTCTTATGCTTGCTGTGGCATGGCAAATAAACAATGGTTCTTAAGGCTATGATTCTCATTTCTCACAGACTCTCGACACATTGGTCTAGTGATTTTAATCGCTTTTCACTCAACAATTTTCCCTACCATCTTTAGATTTATTAAAATCAAGTTCCTTCTCTATTCCACAGGCCATTTGGTGCTGTTTTTGTTTTCCTTTCTCTCTCCCATTATTGGTATCATTAAAATTATTTGTAATAATAGAAAATGGCTCAGTCAGATATCCAAGAGCAGTGTCAGATCAATATAATATAATATCACTATGAGGGGCTTAAATGAAAAAACAAATATTAAAACTATTTTAAAAATTAAAATATCAAAGAGTATAGCTCTTTCATTGAATTAGGCTATACAAAATAACAATTATCTCCTTATTCATTTGAAAGGGGATCTCAATATTACTGCCAACCCTTGTAGCCAGAAGCCAAAGCTGGTTATAGTATATATATAATAATATTTCCTGTTTTAATTTTATAATCTCTTCTCTTTTTGCAAAATTTTCTCATGTAGAAAATAAAACCTAAAATTCCCAAGCAAGTAATTTCTCATCAGTTGAAATAATATTTAACTTCTGGTAGCTCATTCTTCTCCCAACCTAAGTCACTTTTGCCTGATCAGTGAAGCTCATAAACTCAGAAACTGGGGAACTATATACTGTATTATCCTATTGCTGCTACAGCAATAACTGCCACCTTCACTGTGTAACATATAGCCAAGGGGAGAACATGGCTCATTAATACTTTTCACTATTATGCAGTGACATTGTTCACACTATTATTTTCCTATTTAAAAGACCTCAGTGAGTTATCCCACTGAAATCATAATAAGATGTTTGCATTTTTTTTAATATACTTGGAATATGACTCCAGTTTATAAACAAACAAAAATAAGCTTTGATATATGCTCTTTGAAAAATATTTAATACACAAGCTTTTCTGTTTTCTGGGGATAGTATTTTATAGATTTGTAATAAGATCAACTTTTTTGGCAATAAATCAGAAAATACATAGATTATACTCATTTGAAACTATCCAGTTTGCTTAACTGTACCTTAGATCTATTTCCTTTTGATATTAGATATTCATTTTCAATTGTTCTTTATATTACATGAAAAACTTTCATTTTAAACCAAATATTTTAAATTAAAAATTATTATTGTAGACAAAGGAAGGAAAGGTTTTACTGATATGATTTATTTATTTAAAATTACCAAACTAATATTATGTATATACAAATTTATGTGTTTGATAATAAATTATTTCAAATGCTTTTTTTCTTTTTCTAACTACATGGTTTTTATAGGGAGTTTCTTTAAATGATTTTTAAAATTTATTAATGGTTATTATTGAAGTAGTAAAAAATACTCAACACATTAATTATTGTTTGTTATTTCTTTCATGTAATAATTTAGTGGTATAAGGAGAAAATGCTATTAATTAAAATTTTAGAAAAGATTTAAGGGAATATGGCATTTTGGTATATTATCATTGTTGTTGTCATTATTATCAGTAGGACTTAAATTTTTTTTATTGTTGGTTGTTCAAAACATTACATGTTTCTTGATAAATCATATTTCACACTTTGATTCAAGTGGGTTATGAACTCCCATTTTTACCCCATATACAGATTGCAGAATCACATCAGTTACACATCCATTGATTTACATATTGCCATACTAGTGTCTGTTGTGTTCTGCTGCCTTTCCTATCCTCTACTATCCCCCACCCCTCCCCTCCCCTCCCCTCTTCTCTCTCTACCCTCTCTACTGTCATTCATTTGTCGCCCTTGTATTATTTTTCCCTTTCCCCTCACTTCCTCTTGTGTGTGCTTTTGTATAACCCTGAGGGTCTCCTTCCATTTCCATGCAATTTCCCTTCTCCCTCCCTTTCCCTCCCATCTCTCATCCCTGTTTAATGTTAATCTTCTTCTCCTGCTCTTCGTCCCTACTCTGTTCTTGGTTACTCTCCTTATATCAAAGAAGACATTTGGCATTTGTTTTTTAGGGATTGGCTAGCTTCACTTAGCATAATCTGCTCTAATGCCATCCATTTCCCTGCAAATTCTATGATTTTGTCATTTTTTAATGCAGAGTAATACTCCATTGTGTATAAATGCCACATTTTTTTATCCATTCATCTATTGAAGGGCATCTAGGTTGGTTCCACAGTCTTTCTATTGTGAATTGTGCTGCTATGAACATCAATGTAGCAGTGTCCCTGTAGCATGCTCTTTTTAGGTCTTTAGGGAATAGACCGAGAAGGGGAATAGCTGGGTCAAATGGTGGCTCCATTCCCAGCTTTCCAAGAAATCTCCATACTGCTTTCCAAATTGGCTGCACCAATTTGCAGTCCTACCAGCAGTGTACAAGTGTACCCTTTTCCCCACATCCTCGCCAGCACTTGTTGTTGTTTGACTTCATAATGGCTGCCAATCTAACTGGAGTGAGATGGTATCTTAGGGTGGTTTTGATTTGCATTTCTCTGACTGCTAGAGATGGTGAGCATTTTTTCATGTACTTGTTGATCGACTGTATGTCCTCCTCTGAGAAGTGTCTATTCAGGTCCTTGGCCCATTTGTTGATTGGGTTGTTTGTTCTCTTATTGTCTAATTTTTTGAGTTCTTTGTATACTCTGGATATTAGGGCTCTATCTGAAGTGTGAGGAGTAAAGATTTGTTCCCAGGATGTAGGCTCCCTATTTACCTCTCTTATTGTTTCTTTTGCTGAGAAAAAACTTTTTAGTTTGAGTAAGTCCCATTTGTTGATTGTAGTTATTAACTTTTGTGCTATGGGTGTCCTATTGAGGAATTTGGAGCCCGACCCCACAGTATGTAGATCGTAGCCAACTTTTTCTTCTATCAGATGGCGTGTCTCTGATTTGATATCAAGCTCCTTGATCCATTTTGAATTAACTTTTGTGCATGGCGAGAGAAAGGGATTCAGTTTCATTTTGTTGCATATGGATTTCCAGTTTTCCCAACGCCATTTGTTAGATGCTATCCTTCCTCCATTGCATGCTTTTAGCCCCTTTATCAAATATAAGATAGTTGTAGTTTTGTGGATTGGTTTCTGTGTCCTCTATTCTGTACCATTGGTCCACCCGCCTGTTTTGGTACCAGTACCATGCTGTTTTTGTTACTATTGCTCTGTAGTATAGTTTGAAGTCTGGTATCGCTATACCGCCTGATTCACACTTCCTGCTTAGCATTGTTTTTGCTATTCTGGGTCTTTTATTTTTCCATATGAATTTCATGATTGCTTTATCTATTTCTACAAGAAATGCCGTTGGGATTTTGATTGGCATTGCATTAAACCTATAGAGAACTTTTGGTAATATCACCATTTTGATGATGTTAGTTCTGCCTATCCATGAACAGGGTATATTTTTCCATCTTCTAAGATCTTCTATTTCTCTCTTTAGGGTTCTGTAGTTTTCATTGTATAGGTCTTTCACCTCTTTTGTTAGGTTGATTCCCAAGTATTTTATTTTTTTTGAAGATATTGTGAATGGAGTGGTTGTCCTCATTTCCATTTCAGAGGATTTGTCGCTGATATACAGGAATGCCTTTGATTTATGCGTGTTGATTTTATATCCTGCCACTTTGCTGAATTCATTTATTAGCTCTAATAGTTTCTTTGTAGACCCTTTTGGGTCTGCTAGGTATAGAATCATGTCATCTGCAAATAGTGATAATTTAAGTTCTTCTTTTCCTATTTTGATGCCTTTAATTTCTTTCGTCTGTCTAATTGCTCTGGCCAGTGTTTCGAGAACTATGTTGAACAGAAGTGGTGAGAGAGGGCATCCCTGTCTTGTTCCAGATTTTAGAGGGAATGCCTTCAATTTTTCTCCATTCAGAATGATGCTAGCCTGAGGCTTAGCATAGATTGCTTTTACAATATTGAGGTATGTTCCTGTTATCCCTAGTTTTTCTAGAGTTTTGAACATAAAGGGATGCTGTACTTTGTCGAATGCTTTTTCCACATCTATTGAGATGATCATATGGTTCTTATTTTTAAGTCTATTGATGTGGTGAATAACATTTATTGATTTCCGTATATTGAACCAGCCTTGCATCCCAGGGAAGAATCCTACTTGATCATGGTGCACAATTTTTTTGATATGTTTTTGTATCCGATTCGCCAGAATTTTATTGAGGATTTTTGAATCTAGGTTCATTAGAGATATTGGTCTGTAGTTTCTTTCTTTGAAGGGTCTTTGTTTGGTTTAGGTATCAGGGTGATGTTGGCCTGGTAGAATGAATTTGGAAATTCTCCCTCTTTTTCTATTTCCTGAAGTAGCTTGAAAAGTATTGGTATTAGTTCCTCTTTAAAGGTTTTGTAAAACTCTGCTGTATACCCATCCGGTCCTGGGCTTTTCTTAGTTGGTAGTCTTTTGATGGTTTCTTCTATTTCCTCAATTGATATTGGTCTGTTTAGGTTGTCTATATCCTCCTGAATCAACCTGGGCAGATCATATGACTTAAGAAATTTATCGATGCCTTCACTATCTTCTAATTTATTGGAGTATAAGGATTCAAAATAATTTTTGATTTTCTTCTGTATTTCTGAAGTGTCTGTTGTGATATTGCCTTTTTCATTCCGTATGCTAATAATTTGAGTTCTCTTACTTCTTCTCTTCACTAGCATGGCTAAGGGTCTGTCGATTTTGTTTATTTTTTCAAAGAACCAACTTTTAGTTTTGTCAATTTTTTCAATTGTTTCTTTTGTTTCGATTTCATTAATTTCAGCTCTGATTTTAATGATTTCTTGCCTTCTACTTCTTTTGCTGTTGTTTTGCTCTTCTTTTGCTAGGATTTTGAGATGAAGTATGAGATCATTTATTTGTTGGTTTTTTTCTTTTTTTAAGGAATGAACTCCAAGCAATGAATTTTCCTCTTAGAACTGCTTTCAATGTGTCCCATAGATTCCGATATGTTCTGTCTGTGTTTTCATTTATCTCTAAGAATTTTTTAATTTCCTCCTTGATGTCTTCTATAACCCATTGATCATTCAGTAACCTATTGTTCATTCTCCAAGTGATGTATGCTTTTTCCTTCCTTCTTTTATCATTGATTTTCAGTTTCATTCCATTATGATCAGATAAGATGCATGGTATTATCTCTACTCCTTTATATTGTCTAAGAGTTGCCCTGTGACATAATATATGATCTATTTTTGAGAAGGATCCATGTGCTGCTGAGAAAAAAGTGTAACTGCTTGATGTTGGGTGGTATATTCTATATATGTCAATTAAGTCTAGGTTATTAATTGTGTTATTGAGTTCTATAGTTTCCTTATTCAACTTTTGTGTGGAAGATCTGTCCAGTGGCGAGAGAGGTATGTTGAAGTCTCCCATGATTATTGTATGGTGGTCTATTAGACTCTTGAACTTGAGAAGAGTTTGTTTGATGAACATAGCTGCACCATTGTTTGGGGCATATATATTTATGATTTTTATGTCTTGTTGGTGTATGGTTCCCTTAAGCAGTATGTATGTAGTGTCCCTCTTTATCCCTTTTGATTAACTTTGGCTTGAAATCTATTTTATTTGATATGAGTATGGACACTCCTGCTTGTTTCCGAAGTCCATATGAGTGATATGATTTTTCCCATCCTTTCACCTTCAGCTTATGTATGTCTTTTCCTATCAAATGCGTCTCCTGTAGGCAGCATATTGTTGGGTCTTGTTTTGTGATCCATTCTTCTAGCCTGTGTCTCTTGATTGGTGAGTTTAAGCCATTAACATTTAGGGTTATTATTGAGATATGGGTTGTTCTTCCAGCCATATTTGTTTATTTCTGTTACTAAACATGGTTTGTTTTCCTCTTTGATTATTTTCCTCCCCTTTACTGTCCTACCTCCCACTGTTGGTTTTCATTGTTATTTTCCATTTCCTCTTCCTGTAATGTTTTGCCGAGGATGTTTTGAAGAGATGGTTTTCTAGCTGCAAATTCTTTTAACTTTTGTTTATCGTGGAAGGTTTTTATTTCATCTTCCATCCTGAAGCTTAATTTCGCTGGATACACAATTCTTGGCTGGAACCCATTTTCTTTCAGTGTTTGAAATATGTTATTCCAGGATCTTCTAGCTTTCAGAGTCTGTGTTGAAAGATCAGCTGTTATCCTGATTGGCTTACCCCTAAATGTAATCTTCTTCCTTTCTCTTGTAGCTTTTAAAATCCTCTCCTTATTCTGTATGTTGGGCATCTTCATTATAATGTGTCTAGGTGTGGATCTCTTATGATTTTGCACATTCGGCGTCCTGTAGGCTTCTAGGATGTGGGATTCTGTCTCATTCTTCAAGTCTGGGAAGTTTTCTCGTATTATTTCATTAAATGGTTTGGAGCTCTGTACCTTCCTGTATCCCAATGACTCTTAAGTTTGGTCTCTTAATGTTATCCCATATTTCTTGGATGTTCTGCTCATGGTTTCCTAACAGTCTTGCTGAGCTGTCTATGTTCTTTTCCAGTTGAAATACTTTGTCTTCATTGTCTGATGTTCTATCTTCTAAGTGTTCTACTCTGCTGGTAGTATTCTCAATTGAGTTTTTAAGTTGGTTTATTGCTTCCTGCATTTCTAGGATTTCTGTTTGTTTGTTTTTTATAACCTCTATCTCCCTGTATAGTTGATCCTTTGCTTCCTAGATTTGTTTGTGTAATTCATTGTCGAAGTGATCTTTCATTGTCTGATTTTGCTGTCTAATGTCTTCCTTGATACTCCATATCATCTGAAGCATGTATATCCTGAATTCTTTATCTGACATTCCATCTGCTGCAGCTGTTATCTCGGTTGCAGGTCTGCTTACCCTGCAGGCGCGGGCGGTGGCTCTCTTCTGCCCCCCCTCCAATTGGTGTGACTTGTCTACCACACCCGTGGACCGCTGGGCCTGTTCTGGGCGCGGGCGAAGGCCCTGCTCTGCTCCTACTCCAATTGGGGTGACGTGCCTACCACCCCGCCCGCCGCTGGGCCTGTTCCACCGGTCGATCTCAGGTCTGCCTACCTTGCGGGCACAGGCGGCGGCTCTGCTCTGCCTCTACTCCAATTGGGGTGACGTGTGTACCACGCCGGCAAGCCGCTGGGCCTGATCTGCAGGTTGGTCGCAGGTCTGCCCACCCTGCGGGCACTGGTGGCGGTTCCGCTCCGCCCCCACTCCAATTGGGGTCACGTGACCACCACACTGGCGGGGCCTGATCCGGGCGCGGGCAAAGGCTCTGCTCTGCCCCTACTCCAGTTGGGGTGACGTGTGTACCACCCTGGCATGCCACTGGGCCTGACCCGCCAGTCTGTCGCAGGTCTGCTTACCTTGCAGGCACGGGCAGCGGCTCTGCCCTGCCCCTCCTACCACGCCCGCGTACCACTGGGTCGCAGGTCTGCCCACCTTGCGGGCGCGGGTGGCGGCTCCGCTCCGCCCCCTCTCCAATTGGGGTCACGCGACCACCACGCTGGCGAGCCGCTGGGCCTGCTCCGGGCGCGGGCGGCGGCCCGGCTCTTCCCCTCTGACTCGAAGACAAAGCGAGAGAGACTTGGGTGTCTGTGACTCACCCTCCCTACCAGGAGACCAACTGTTTCTGTCAACGCTGGTATTGATGAAGTTCTCTCCTCCGCCGCTTTCTGATGACATCAGATCTCTGCCATGTTGGTATCCTATGCGAATGGCAGCATTTCGTTCCCTTTTCCGGGTGACCAAAGCAACGGGTGAGTCCTGACCGGCCCTCACAGGCCCCGTCTCAGTCCTGTTGCCACTGCCCACGAAGGCTCGGTTGGTATTTACCTCCACAGTACTCAGCAGGACCCGGACAGAGAAGCAGTTTCCGCGGGCTCCTTAGCCCTGGGCCAGAGCAGTTCCGGGAGCCAGAACTCGGCCGCTCCGTGCTCGGTGTATGCTCTGATAAGAGCAGGCTCCAAGAAGCATTTTCCGCGGGTTATTTAGCACTGAGCCTGAGTAATCTGTCTGCAAGCCGCAGGTGAATGGCAGCCTGAAATTACCTGTTTTATGGCTGAATGAGCTGCGGTCAGTCGAAAACAGGGATGGTGACCTCAGCTCTCCAAGATGGTGGCCGCTGGCCTCCTCTGTGGTCTGACTGGTGTGGAGAACCGAATTGGACCACTTCCTTCCCCCGTCTCGAACCCAGAATTCAGCACTGAGTATGGTGCTTGCACGGCTGTCAGAAACCGCAGCGCTGTATCCCTGCATCGCTATCTCCTCGTTTCACAGCGCGCACTGCAGACTCTAGCAGCGGGGCGATTTGCTGAATAAGCAGTGTTACCCTCCGTGCGACAAATCTCTCGCGTTTGAGTCCCCGTAGCCGATACTCGTGAGATGGAAATCCTTCCTCCAGGTTCCAGAGCACCCCACTATTGCTGGAAATTCCTAACAAGATAGCCTTTAGCCGTCCTGACTCGTCATTCTCCCACTCAGTGATGCGGCACACGGGGGCAATTCACTCCCCTCGCCGCCATCTTCCACTCCAGGACTTAAAATTTGATACTGCTCACTTCTACATACAAGTAGTAGTATAGCTACAATAACAAAGAAACTCTTTAAATACTATACTGGAAATAATCCAGATTAACTTGCTTTGTTTTCTTCAACACATTGACAAATCCTTTGCTTTGTAAAAATGGACCTTATGTTTGGTAGGGAATGAAGAGTGAAATTGGCCAAAATAAAGGAGTGGTGGTATTTGTCCAAAAAAACCTAATGGAGATTGGTGTGGAAAATGGAAGAACAGACTAGCAGAAATATAAGCATACAGGCCCAGGAGGTAATGGGCTAAAAAAACTAACTTCTAGAATGTCAAAGATTCAGTTTTAGTGATTTTTATTATTGTAAAATAAAAGTGTGTAGTTTCAAGATTTCAGTAAAATCTACTTCTGCTTTGAAGTAGAAACCATTATTAAAAAAATAAAATGCTTGCAGATAGTTGTATTTGTAATCTGCTCTTTTACTTCTGGTTATAGTAATTTAAAAATGATCCCTTCCTTCAGGCACATTTATTCATTTATGCATGTAGACAAATCCAGTCACCACTGTGTGAGACAGTAGAAAATAGTGAAAAGCTTAACACAGATCATTTGAACTTTATGGAACATATGAGGAAAGTAAGCCTACTTGTAAATCTAGAAAGAAAGTAAATAGATCACATACAGATGGAAGGACAAATAGTTTTATTTTGTTTGTTTGTTGCTGCTGTTTCAAAGTTCTTTTCATGTTTATTTTTACACTGAGATTATTATTTCTTTCCACTTAGTAAAACATTAGGCAATGCAATGAAAACATAGGTGACAAAGAGTTTTGAAGAAAAATTAATACAGATCTAACATGCATACAAGACAAAAGAGAAACAAGGTACACTTTAGAGACCGATGTGATGATATACTTTATTAATCTCTACTGAATGTGTTTTATAAAATAAATTTAATTAAATTGCTCCTAAAATTCTTTGAACTTAGCTATATAAAGTTAGCAGGATTGAACTAGGATTAGTATGCAGTATCAAACATTTTGTTCAAGTTTGTTCTTCTTCCATTTCTTTCCTTCATGTTCATCCTCCATACTCCACTGTTTTACCAGATGGTGAATTGTAAGTATGGTAAAAGATATCTGGATCAAGTGCATTTCAACAGAACATTGGCATAACATGTTAGTTTCCAACTTGTCTCATGTAAATAGCAGTTCTTCCTGAATCATATTATAATGAGACAGAATCTAATTGCAGCACATGAAATCTACATTTTTATATATAGTGAATTTATATAGGAAATAACACACTTTGTATAGGAAATAACACACACATTCTATTTATTTATTTATTTTTATGAATGGTAGTGATTTACAGTTACGCACTGTGATTATTTCATTTTTCTATCGTCCAGTATTGTATAATCTTTTTCTATGCTAAGTTTCCATATTTTTGCATTACTTATAATCATAAATAAATAAAGGAACATTTTTAGAGATGGAAGTATCACAGGTATTTTAAGTAAATTTTATTGTGAGTGTAAAAATATTCAATTGGATACAAATATAGATGGATGTAAAATTATATTTGAGTATTCTATGGTTCAGTTAAATGAACAACTTTCTTGTTGCAGGATCTTATTTATTTATTGTATATTCATTCATTCTTTTTTTAAAAAAAATTAGTCTGGTTGCGCTAAGGCCAGATTTCACTTCTACAGGCAGCTAGATCTATAATTGCCAGGTTGCCTTTGAGTTAAATAACATTTCTGTAGAAGTCTGATTTTTGTTACTATTGTCGGAGAGGTTCCTTCAACATAAGAAATGATGAAGATGAGGGAGTTAATATCATGGTGCAGCTTAGATTCCCCTCAACTCCCAATTCTTGTAATGGATTTGAATCCTTACTGGTGCAGGGATGAGTGTATTCAGATGATTTAGCTTTTCAAGAGATGCTCAGTACACTCCCAGCACAAGCATGAGGAAGTCTGATGAAGGGTGAACTGCATTGGATTAGAAAGGCTCTCATAGGTCACAAGACAACCTCAATGCTGGGAAAATACACATTAATTTAATACCTCTGGGAATATCTGCCAAGCACTATTTGATTCAAAGTCAGCATCATCATCATCATGATAGGTGATGATGGAAGCAAAATTTCCCCAAGTTATTCTGATTTGAGCAGACGAGAAAAAGTAAATACTTCATGACCAATGAATGTAGTTGATGAAGTTCTTCCTGAAGACACATGGCACACAACTTTCCAGAGAACAAAAATAAAATATTTGAGAATTTGGAAATGTCAATAATCCTATTTTTTTTTTAAAAAAAGCTAATAAGAGCGAATATTAGAATCTTATCTTTCAATAATAGTATTACTGTTACAAGTAGGATTTGCATGGAAATCAGAAAGAATAAGAGGGGAAAAACAATTTTGTTGCCCTATGTTTTCTCTTATTTTGCAATCTTTATGTCATAAAAGTTCATTTTATTTGAACTTTAAATCCACTTGTCATTCTTTATTGAATTTCTCTGAAATTTTTTTTTTTTAATTTTTTTTTATTGGTTGTTCAAAACATTACACAGCTCATGACATATCATCTTCCATACATTTGATTCAAGTGGGTTATGAACTCCCATTTTTTACCCCAAATACAAGTTGCAGAATCACATCGGTTACACATCCACATTTTTACATAATACCATATTAGTGACTGTTGTATTCTGCTACCTTTCCTATCCCCTACTATCCCCCCTCCCCTTCCCTCTCATCTTCCCTCTCTACCCCATCTGCTGTTGTTTAATTCTCTCCCTTGTTTTTTTTTCCCCTTTCCCCTCACAAACTCTTATATGTAATTTTGTGTAACAATGAGGGTCTCCTTCCATTTCCATAGTTTCCCTTCTCTCTCCCTTTCTCTCCCCTTTCTCTCGCCATGCACAAAAGTAAATTCAAAATGGATCAAGGACCTAGATATCAAATCAGAGACTCTGCACCTGATAGAAGAAAAAGTTGGCTTCAATCTACACATTGTGGGGTCGGGCTCCAAATTCCTTAATAGGACGCCCATAGCACAAAAGTTAATAACTAGAATCAACAAATGGGACTTACTCAAACTAAAAAGTTTTTTCTCAGCAAGAGAAACAATAAGAGAGGTAAATAGGGAACCTACATCCTGGGAACAAATCTTTACTCCTCACACTTCAGATAGAGCCCTAATATCCAGAATATACAAAGAACTCAAAAAATTAAACAACAAGATAACAAACAACCCTATCAACAAATGGGCCAAGGACCTGAACAGACACTTCTCAGAGGAGGACATACAATCTATCAATAAGTACATGAAAAAATGCTCACCATCTCTAGCAGTCAGAGAAATGCAAATCAAAACCACCCTAAGATACCATCTCACTCCAGTAAGATTGGCAGCCATTATGAAGTCAAGCAACAATAAGTGCTGGCGAGGATGTGGGGAAAAGGGTACACTTGTACATTGCTGGTGGAACTGCAAACTGGTGCGGCCAATATGGAAAGCAGTATGGAGATTCCTAGGAAAGCTGGGAATGGAACCACCATTTGACCCAGCTATCGCCCTTCTCGGTCTATTCCCTGAGGACCTTAAAAGAGCATACTATAGGGATACTGCCACATCAATGATCATGGCAGCACAATTCACAATAACTAGACTTTGGAATCAACCCAGATGCCCTTCAATAGATGAATGGATTAAAAAACTGTGGCATTTATACACAATGGAGTATTACGCAGCACTAAAAAATGACAAAATCATGGATTTTGCAGGGAAATGGATGGCATTAGAGCAGATTATGCTAAGTGAAGCTAGCCAATCCTTAAAAAACAAATGCCAAATGTCTTCCTTGATATAAAGAGAGCAACTAAGATCAGAACAGGGAAGAAGAGCATGAGGAAAAGATTAACATTCTCTGAAATTTTGAATGTAAATAAGTTGAGAATAGGACAGCCTCAACACCATATTTTATTAGTAAGCTCTGCAGTGTTAATTAGGATAACTTGCAGAAGCACTTCATGCTCATCAATCTCATTTCTAAGGGGGCTGAGAAATAAACACTTACTCACTTGAGGGAAGAAGAAAAGAAAGGATCCAGGACAAAAGCACATATGTAAAATTCTCTATAAACTCTATGTTAAAAGCTTAAATACCATAAACAATTCCTTCCTAAAGATATTTACAAATTTAAAAAGCCACATTTGTAAGACATTTGTGTTAATAAACTGCTTTCATTAAATAGATGAAGCTCATAACATGGGATCCTTTCTATTTTACTATGACTTATACCTTCTTGTTGAGTATCCATCTTCCCACCTTCTTCCCAGTCCTTTCTTTTAACAAAGCAAAATATTAAGTATGAGTCTTTTCTATGACCTTAACCTCAGAGCACAGTGATTGGTCTAAGTATGGGCAGTCATAACACCTGTTATTTCTGGATAGTGTAATTTGGGGCCAGTTGAGTTAAGTTAGGTAAAATCCTTCCAGGAAGGGGTAGAGGCTAATTTATGTATAGTTTTGAAAAGAAGCAACTTCCAGAGAAAATATATTCAGCAAGAGGAGAAAGACTGTATCTCATGGGAAAGAAGGAATCTGCATACACAAAGGAAAACACAGACAAGTGGACTTAAGGTGACTCCCTAGTTCTGTCCCTCTCTGAGGCTGGTTTCTGTTCTTTCATTTTCAGAGGTTGATCTCACAAACAAATGCAATTCCTTTTTTGCTCAGGTTATTTCAACATGGATTTAAGTCACTTGGAAAAGTCACATTGAAAGACCACATCCATGTTTTTTTTTTAATACTGCTTAATCAGTAAATGAAGAAGCAATATAAAATAAGTGTAACTGATGGTACAAATCTTGCAGAAAAAAATAAAGCACAAGTAAAAACAAAATGAATAAACATGAAGACATTACACATGAGTAATTCAAAATATATTTAAAACTTTCATTTTAACTTTTAAAATTGTATGTGCTTTCATTTATTAAATTATATCCAGAGTTGATTAAGGTACCCTTTATATTTAATACAGCCCACTGGCAGCCCATTTTGTTATATTCACTATTTTTGTCTTTTTCCCTTTTATCCAAAGAACAATCTTATTGAAAATGTAACAAAGTATAATTTATACTTGCTATCCACTGAAGAGTTGAAATGAAAGTGTTTTTCTAAAGCAGAGATAACATAATCAATGTAAACACATTGATTTGGAAGTAAAATAAAAATAATAAAATAAGCAAAGTTTTTGAAAAATTAATACTATGAAACCGAAAGATCAAATGAGGGCACAGTTTCTCATTGATTTCCTACTACTTATGATGGCATTCAAAACATATAACTGGCAAGCTGTGCTGATCTCTTCCAAAAGTTTGCTGACTTTCTCTAAACCTGGGTCTATAGTTTTAAAATGCTCTTTGAAACTTATAATCTTCAACTGAAACAAAGTGTGTTTTAAATATAATACATGCCAAATACACACTGCTGTCACAACTGGTATATATGTGTGTTACTTATGGCTGTCCCCTTATCAATATTATACACAGTAACACATTAGAAATAAAGTGAAGATGAAACCCTGTGAACTAAAAAAAATTTAAAAATTACAGATTACAAAGACTAGTAATTTATTCAATAATTTACACATAATGTATAATCTATTTTAGACAACCTTCATTGCCATTTCAAATAGTCAACTAAACTAAGGACTCAATTTAAGAAATTCAAATACAAGCTACATAATGATATTCTCTAAATCATTCTCAATATTTATGCCACAGCCTACATCTTTACAATTTATTTTATTTTATTGGCAAATAGTTTTTTTTTATATTTACATAACTGCAAAGATAAAACATATATATATATATATATATATATATATATATATATATATATGTCCTTAGTTTAGTTTTTTTAATATAAAAGCACTGTTCATGGATTATTTTCATTCAGTTGCTTTATATTCTACAACCCTTTCATCATCTCATATTCCTGTAAAAACTAACAAACATTCTTCTTTTTATTTCCTTTCAGAGAAATGTTCGTAAATGAATGTTGAGTAGGTTGCCACTTTCAAATCATACTATTGTCATCCTGAGCACTGAAAATAAATTGTTGGAGTTATTAAGTACTGTTAAAATATTTGCGGCCAATAAATATGACATTTCGTATAAGTCCCATTCTGGTTTGTATATTGATAATGCATGAATGAGCTTTATCAGATATAATAATGACACATATAAGCACATCAAAAATATTTGCTCTGTGATAGTGTGTTTCTAAATATTAAATATCTATGAGACAGTTCCTATCAAACATATTTGTGTAATTTTAAAAACTCATGAAACCACAGAATTATTAAAAAACAAAAAAATGTCTAAAATATTCTCTACAAAGATTTTAAACAGGTGCTTTAAAAGAGAGCCTTTTGAAAGCACCAGGTATTTAAATCTATTTAGGGTATAAAACTGATATAAAATGAGGCATTGGATATGCAAAAGAAATCAGGAGAATGCATAAATTATAAGAATATAAATTTTTGTCTTTATTTTTTCTACTTTTCTTGTGTGGGATGTACCTCCAATTTACTTGACCTAAAAATTAGGTGTGCCTGCAAACCTTTTGCTCATGAATATGTGATCAAGTTGTGAAAAATGTTCTCCAGTATTATTTTCTCCTCCTCCTCCTCCTTCTTGATATTTGTAGAATTAATTTCTAAGATGTATAAATTGATATTTTAATAATGCTCTTTACTTAAAATTATTTTCTACTCTAAAATAAGTTATTAGAACATAATAATCAGCTGTTTATTCATTAACAGGAAAAAAGCTTCGCTCTTATCCATAACTGAAATGATGTTTAGAACAAGATTTTTCTGATATTATAAGATAAATAAATCTGGTGATAATAATATTGCAAATGATAGTAATAACTGCCTTTTGAATCTTTATTGTAGCCAATATGCTAAATGATTCACATATACTATCATTTTAAATATCTTCAAGTCTGCTCTGAAGTACACATTGCTATTCTCCTTTTCAAGATAATTAAGCTAGTCTCATAAAACTAAATCCCAGTCTTCATAGCTAGTAAATGGCAACTGATAGAAATACATTCAGGAATGTGTATATCCAAAACTCAGGTCCTTAATGTCCCCTTTCTATGATTCTCAATACAATGTATTATCATGAGTCTGTTTATTACTGATGTGTTAGAGGGAGGCATTTCTGTAAGAAATCTTTCTAAATGGCAATGTGCTAATTAAAGGGAAGTTATGATAATTGTAAGATTTCTCAAAGGGAACACAGTGGCTATCCAGAATTTCTGATTTTTTAAAAAAATATATAATGTCATGTTTCTACAATAGCAAACATTTCTCTTTCCTAATGCTTTGTTTTTAATTCCCTGAACACTGGCATGCTCTTTCCCATTAGCTTCCCTAAATACAAAAAATGAACATTTCAATTACTCATTGAGACCTGCCAACTCTAAATGCTTATGTTTGTATATGTGTGGTGCCATAGCTAGTTAAAAATGCTTATTATGATCATGAAATGGGTAAATTGTGAGTCAATACACTATTAAGTTTGTGAGATAAATCTGCAAACTGAATTACATACAGTTGTTGTAGATGTCATACATCCAAGGAATCTAATTTACCATGCAGATTGACTATTTGAAATCTCCCAAACTTATATCCACTTGTCAGAATAAACTTATGTTGCAATGTTAGTTTCTCTCTCTCCATCTTGTAATTTTAAATTATCTCAGATAATTTAATAAAATTGCAAAAGCTGATCAAGTCCAGTGTACTATTTAAAGTAATTAGAAAAGAATGATGTGTATTTCTAAGTGTATAAAAAAAGATTTCTCTATTTCTATTGCACAGATGCCAAGAATTCAAAGTCCACAAAATGGAAGGTATTGTCAATCTTTATCTTCCTATGAATATAGTGCCAGGTTTTGCATGTAGAGATTTCTCTGGATAGAAAGATATCCAATGTAAAAAATTAGAATTGAAATCAAAGTAGGAAAATTTGACTTATTTTCTCTACAATTTTTGTCATCTTTTTAATTTATGTATGTATCAAGAGTACTGATATTCTTATTTAAGGACATTTTTTAAAATCAAAATTATGAAGTATTTGCAAGTTACCAAATGAATTACTCATTGATTTTGGTTTGATGTCATTTATAGTTATTCCATTAACAAGTACAATTTATGGTAAATTTTACTTCTACACTAGAAGCAGATGGTTATATATGATAACTTTGTGAACAATTTCCCTCCTTCTAGCTTAAACTATCAACTACGGGGAGTACATCTAGGCCTCTGACTCATTGGAGTTCATACCAGGCAAGAGAACCAATTGCCTTTCTGCCAGAAGTTACTGTCACACTTTTATCTTTTAAAAAATGCTATATTGGCACACTTTTCTGACAGTTTAGTCTCTCCACGGGGGAGTGTGGCTACACTGAGATGCAGGTCATCAACACAACTAATAGAGTGTGATTCCCTGGAGTCACTGCCACCTTTTGATGTCAGAAGATTTCACTCCTCCAAGTTTCCAGTATCAAAGGCTGTAAATTGGCATGCACCTATCTGTCATCTCCTTGACCAGCCCTCCGAATTCTTGTTTCCTTCTGCGGGGGCTCACTCACTGAGATAATAAATGGGTGTGCCATTTCCCCTTAAGCCACTGAGCAATCTTTCAGATCCTCAATATGTCTGTCTGTCTTCCTTTCTCCTCCCTCCCTTCCCTTTCTCTTTTTACTTTCTTTCTCTTTCATGATCTTTCCCACTGAATATCCAAAGTAATAATACCATTACGTCTTTCATCTCTGTGAATAATAGTCATCTCTAGGGGACAAAACCCATATCACCTACTCCCAAGTTTTAAGCTGATATTGCTTATGTGCTGACTTGATTCTTATTGGTTTATGTGCTGCTGGTGCCTATAACCAACCAACTCTCTCTTTACTCCATTCTTTTCCACTGAGCTTTGGGATCCCTAGTTCACAAACAAAAATTCCCCTGTAATTACTCAAAATCCTCTAACAAATTTCTACTACCCAGAGTTTCTTAATGGAAATTGTGCTGTATTGTCAGAATACCACTTCAGCCCTACAAAGTTTGTAACTCATAAACCCAAGGTTCCTTTTTCCTGGTGCCAATTTTAGACCATTCTTCAATTTTAATCATTTGAAAATCTATGTTGCCTTGGAAGTCAAGTAACCTTAATGTACCATTCTTTCTTCTACTTATTGAACTCTCAAAAACTTATAATCACTTACACAATCATGTTTAACCCCTTTTTACAATTTTCTTTTTCCTCCAATCCTGCTTGCCATTGACAATGAGTTTATGGTTCACATACAGTAGACTTCAAAACAATGCCTTCAACACATAATCTCTTTCTAATATCTAATCTCCAGTACCATCTATGGTAACTGGCTAACTTTTGTCCTAAAAAAAAAAAAAAAACAACCTGGAAAATTTATAAATTAACACATTCAGACATTCCATTATTATAAGAAAACTTGAGATGTTTCCATCCCATAAACCAGTTCTTCAACTTCAAGACTCTGCATCCTTTGCCTTTGATAATATCAATACATGCTTTAGTTGTTTCCTTTCTTCTTCCCTACTTCTCCAGGTTACATATTATGGTCCAGCATTATTATCATTCCTTTGGGTTTATTATTAAGCATCCTCCTGTTGCTCTTAGATAAGAGCATAAATATTTATTTTTGACTATCATGTTCATACAAAATAATGCATCAGAACTTATTGCTAAAAAAACTACACAATAAATCAGAATGACTTTACCTAAAAGCTGGATTAAGAAGAAAAAAAAAACTGATGCCAATATATTCTAAACCATACCTGCTATAATTCTCTTGTAACCTTTACACAAAGACTCAAAACTCACCCGTTTTTCTTAAGATGATCTTTTGGTGACATGTCTCTTGCTACATTTTTCCTTGCTTCTCTCACATGCAATTCATTATATGTCTAAAAGACTGAATTTCCTAAGTAAATTCTTCATATGCTCACTTATAACTGTAGTAAACATTCAATAAGCATTTCTTCATTTATTTATCAAGGGAGTGTAACCCTTCGCAAAGGATCAACTTAGTTTACAATTTTCCCATGGATAGATATAATTCTTCTAAGTCTCAATCTACATGCCTCAGTTCCTGGGGTGGGGGAGAATTAAATCAAAACAATAAAATCTGTGCATCTTAAATAAATTGTTAAAACCTCAATATTTTGCTTGTCTTTCTTAACCTCCATGAGCAATATTTTGAAAAAGGTTATTAAAATCCCCTTTATTTTCTATCTTTATTTTGAAAAGGTTTCTATTTACCTTTTCAAACACTGTATACTTCACAGCTGCCTCTATAACCTCTCAAATTTTCCCACTTTGAAAAAAATATATAACCTGAAAAATTTTGCTGTTTCCTGCCTGCACCCTCTGAACTCCTCCCATATTAATTTCATCTTGATCACATTACTGGAAGAACTGTGAGGCAAAGGGGATGACCTGCTTGAGTTTTGTGTTGTATAATTCATTCTCTCTCTTTCTGATAAAAATACATATTTTTTGTGTATGTGATATAATTCCATTAAATTCTGATGAAAGATAACCTATATGAACTTCTTCCTTTATGCTGAAGGCTTTGTTTCAGGAGTGTGTGTGTGTGTGTGTGTGTGTGTGTGTGTGTGTGGTTTTTACTTGTACAAATTTATATCATTTAAGAAACCAGGCTTACAGATTTTGTTACTTTATTCTACATGATATTATTGATTCAATGTGATCTTTTGGCTTCTAAAACCTGTAATTTAAATCTCTTTGTTAGTGCTATTCTTTGTCTACTCATGTTAACTTTTACATGTTTCAAATATATATCAACATATGCATATTGATTTATGATTTGTAATTTTATAGCCCCTATGGTTATAAAATATTCTTATTTGCCTTCATGTTTTTTGTTTGGCATTCTTTTTTCCTATTTTAAAAATATTAGATCTTCTCTTCTTGCACTTTAGTCAAATGGCAAACATTTAAATCTCTGTAAAAATAATTTATTCAGTTATTATTATTTTATGTGACTTGTATTAAAGGATATTGTTAGGGCCAGTTCCTTCTAATGTGACACTATCTACCTTTTAATAGGGATTTCAATTCATTGCAAGTCTGGAATGAGCTATATGTCTGGTCTTATTCCTAATCAGAGCTATCATTAAGTAGATTTGGAACAGACATATAATTTTTATCCTTTCAATTATTTTGCTACTCTTTTTCATTTTTTATGTATTTCCACTTTTTTGTTCTTTATTAGTTAGTTATTGCTTTTTTTTTTTTTCGTTTACTTTGCTTTAGTAGTCTTGAATACATTCATACTTTTGCTAGGAAATAAGTGATTACTCTTAGTTTACTAATTTTAAAATGTAGAATTGTCTTTCACTGTGTACAATTAATCTCTGGCTCAATAGGGATAAGAAAGAAAAGATGGGATTAACCAAACTAAACTGTTTTTACATATTACAGTAAGACTTTTCTTATTAATATCATTGGTCATTGGTATTGGTATTTTCATAACAATTACTTTTATACCACAAAACAGCTTTGACTCCATTAACCATAAAATTATTAGGATTTTGCGTTTAGATTTTTTTTTTACACTGTGCTTGATGTTTTTATATGTAGTATTTTATCTGACCCATCAAATAAAGCACCTATGGAGGTGGGGACACCCTTCAAAAAGATTTACTGGTAAACAAGCAAGACACATTTTTATGTCCTAGAAATTTGCATCTAGTTGGATGAGATGGAAAATGAACAAAACAAAGTAAACAAAGCAATAACTGGCAGGCAAATATAAGGTGGTGACAGATGTTTTTGTAACAATGGGTAGGTGATTGCGGCAACAGCATCTCACAATGACTGTGCATTTTGTGATCAGTGATCACCTCTCCAAGAACCTGGGGTGCAGTTATTCAGTCAGTAGAGGAGGGACTGGTGTCATTGAGGGAGCCACTACTGAGTCACACTTGTGGCCAGTGGTTACTGTGCAGGCTGGTTCAGAAACAAAGCCTGGGTTAGGTCTCTGGACCTTGGTCTCTAAAAATCACATGTGGTTCCAGGCACTGAGGAGAGGGGTCTAGGTGAGGCCTTCAGTTTGTGCCCAGAAACTCCTGAGATTAGAGAAATTAGTGAGAAACCTGCCGAGAAGTGAAGTTACATTTATTCACATCAGGAATTGAATTAAAATATATCATTACATAGTAGATTTGGTCATCAAAAGCTTGATGTGAATACAATCCTTCTGAATTAAATGTGTATTTTAAAAGCTCTTAGAACTGTTGAAATGTCGATAATTGCTGAAGTAGAATAAATGGGTTGAAAGAATGAGGTCCAAGCTTGGAATTTTTCAAAGGAAAAGTATATGAAGAAGGAAATGAAAAACTCTCCTCTGGCAGTGATGTCTCTCTTGTTTCCTCTTGTAAGTTGAGAACCATTACTTCTAACTGATCGTTTTCTAAAATTAAATTTTGCAAAAAATTACCTAACAACCATTTCTGGACAGTGCGTTTTTCTGAAATGACAACGTACCATGTTGAAACTGACTTGCTGCATCAGCCTCACCCCTGGTCCCCTGGTCTGCTGAATGGAGGCAGCACCACCCTCCTTCCTGGCCCTCAAACCTCTGTGTTCTTTCTAAATTATTTACTCCATCTTCCCTGCTATTGCATTAGACATGACATTATCTTCCCAATGCCATCCATTTGCCTGTAAATGCCATGATTTTATTCTCTTTTACTGCTGAGTAAAATTCCATTGTGTATATATGCCACATTTTTTTTTTTATCCATTCATCCACTGAAGGGCATCTAGGTTAGCTCCACAATTAAGCTATTGTGAATTGTGCTGTTAAAAACATTGATGTGGCTGTGTTTCTGTAGTATGCTGTCTTTAATTCTTTTGGGTATAGACTGAGGAGAGGGATAGCTGGGTCAAATGGTGGTTCCATTCCAAGGAATCTCCATATTGTTTTCCATATTGGCTGCACCAATTTGCAGTCCCACTAGCAATATATGAGTGTATCTTTTCCCCCACATCCTTGCCAACGCTTATTGTTGTTTGTCTTCATAATAGCTGCCATTCTGACTGGAGTAGATGATATCTTAGAGTAGTTTTGATTTACATTTCTCTAATTGTTAGTGATGATGAACATTTTTTCATATATTTGTTGATTGACTGTAAATCCTCTTCTGAGAAGTGTCTGTTCAGATCGTTGGCCCATTTGTTGATTGGGTTATTTGTATTTTTTCTGCTTAGCTTTTTGAGTTCCTTATATACCCTAGAGATTAGTGCTGTATCTGATGTGTGAGGGGTAAATATTTGCTCCCAAGATGTAGGCTCTTTGTTGACCTCACAGATTTTCATCTGCTGAGAAGAAACTTTTTAGTTTGATGATGTTATTCTCTTAATGGAGAAGAGAGTCAGCATACCTTTAGTCAGTCCACGACTACTTGGTGGCCTTGTGGAGGAGCTTTTTGAAGCCTATGCTAACAAGTACTTGCAAAATTGATAATCATTGCTGATTTATTGTGAACCATTTCTCAGATTTTTCACCCTTTTCTCTTGTTTAGAATCTTTTTTTTGTAATATGTATTTGTAATATATTTCTACCAAGTGTTATGTAATTTAACTTGTGCATCCATATATGTAAAAAAAAAAAAAAAAACCTTCATTTAGTGCTAATTTTTCTAATGTTCAAATTAAATTTTGCTCCAAACTTTGGAGTTTTCACTCCTTCTGTTTCTCAAGTCAATCTAACTCTCCTTGCTTTCTCAGATATTTTACTTTAATTTTTTTGAAAATAAATTTTGTACAAACTATTCTACATTTTAAATTTTCTTTGTTCTACATTCCATGAATTTATATTCCTGATTATAAGTTTTATAATCATCTAAAATTACTTTTATTAGTAACTCTTTCAAAAATTTAAAAATTTTAAAGAAATACTTTTTGTAATTAACAGGTTTTAGATTTATGTTCATAATAGTTTTTCAATTTAAGTGAAGAATAGATTAAAATTGTTTAACTGTTCTTTTTCATATGAATTAAATTATTCCTCTGTAGTTATTTGCTTGTTTTGTTCTTCATTTTGATTTTTGTTCATTCTAAAATGTCTGGCAAATATTGAGTATCACATACACAAATAAAAAAAATTAAAATACAGAAATCTTGTATAAGTTTCAAGTAAAAATATGCTGTTTCAATTTTATGCATCTCTCTTAAATTAATACTAATTTTGAGTTATTTTTCTCTAACGTAAATGGTATTTTGGTTGAAAAGCTTCAATTTTGAATTCAAGGATATCAAGGATTTTGTTTTGTCATTTTTTTCTGCCCTGCATATTTTCAGTCTTGTTTTTACTTTTTTTTAGCAGTTCAATCATTTTTGTTTTTAAGAAACTCTTCACAATTTCTTTTTTAATGATGGTGAATTTTCCCTTCCCATATTAATGGGGAGGGGGAAGAAAACCTTGCCCTTTTTACTAATTACTTCTCCAGATCATTTATTTTCCTTTTCTGTTAGAAATTGAAAAGGTTTGCCCAGAGGAAATAACTATAATAACCTCAGACTTTTTAAAAATAGAGATATTTATTACCCTTAACACAAGTATCTTACAGGTTTAACAGTGATAGGTTTGTGTTTCTCTTAATTTCAGATTACCAGTATTTTCCTAATATTTTGTTTTGTTCTGTTTTCCATTTGTTCTATAGTGACTTGTTGTCTGTTAACTACATCTTGAATATAATTATAATATTGCCTCAGTGACTGATGCTGATATGTCAATGTGAAATACAAATTTTATTTATTCTGAAGACTCCAACAATTTTCTTGTTTTAATAAGATTTACAAATTTTAATGAACTTGAAGATTTGGGGATTAGATACTGTTTGACACTAGAACCTTGCCAAACATTTTAAGCCAGTCTCTGAGATTCAGGGCACAAAAACCTAAAAATTACAATGTGTACACTAGTCTTGTGATCAGGATTTTCATTCAGATTTCTCTAGGCAAAGACAGATGCTCAACATTGTGAAGTCAGAGCAGAAAGCTACCCCACAATTCCTCATATCTTAACAGCAGATGCTGACTGAGGGCAAATATAAGGTGAGCGGGAGCTTTTGGACAAGACTGGCAAATCTGTGTTTCACTAAGAGAGAATCATTAGTAGCTTCTGGAAATAACTATAGAGCCAAAAGTAATTCTCCCTGACTTCAGTTCTCCAGACTTTTTTAGCTATTTTGTAAACATGCAATTTATTTTAAGTACTATTTTCCTTTAAAATACCTACAGCTGCATGGGCTCTCTCATCCAGCGAGGAGGTCCACGGAACAGGATAGAGGAGAATGTGGCTGTGTAGTTGCTAACTAAGACCTCCAAAGACCAAGCAGGAAGCAGGTCTGATTTTATTGCGTAGTTACCATGTATATATACTCAGGCAGTAGGTAAGCAGATTACAGGCAGCCACCAATGTAATGTCTTTGCAGCGACCAATGGAGGAGTGGGCTGTGGAACAAGCTCAGGGATTGCAACACATGGCCTCATGCCCAGGGCTGTGCCTACAGGGTAAGCATCCTTCTGCTCACATACCTAGCATAAAGGGGAGTGGCCTGCCACACAGACGCCCTTAATGTATGCCATGTATGCTGTATTCCAAGCACTTGTCCCCGTATACAGCAATTTCTGTTTTTAGAAAGGCTGACTAAAGTATTTTCTTAACTTATCCTGAGCTGATTATTGGTTAATACACAATTGCAATAAAGTAAGAATGAAGGAAGACAGAAGATGCATATTGTTTGGACTTCTGGATGGAGACAATTTATTAATAAAGAAACTGGATTTAGCTTCTATAATTTGAAACATTGGATTGCTTCATAAAAAAGCATAGAAACATTCTTTCATCTGTGTAAAAGTAGATGTCTCTCAGAGAATAAGTATTATCATATGAATCATAAAATTACTCTAGCAGTTGTTCTAGATATTATGTATTTAAAGAAAAATATCAGTTCAACCATGTGTTAGTCAATTTTCACTCATATGACCAAAATAAATACCTGACAAGAACAATTTAGAGGAACCATTTTAGCTAATGGTTTCAAAGATCTTGTTTCATAGTTGGATGATTCCATTCATTAAGAATGAATCTAGGCAAAACATCATGGTAGAATGTCATGGCAAAGGGAAGCTGCTCACCTCATGACAGCTGGGAAGCAGAGAGAGAGAAGAGTCAGGGGAACAAGATAATAATCATCAAGGTCATAGCCACAGTGACCTTCCAGCTATAGCTCTACTGCCCAGAGTTATCACCTAGTTCAGTAGTCCATTCTAGTTATTAATCCATCAAGTGGATTAATCTACTGATTAGATTATAGTTCTCAGAATCTAATCATGCCATCTCCTGCCTACATCCCACATGGATGGTTGAGTCAGAGTTCCTCTGCATGGAGTGAACTGGCTGTGAAATAGAGCTAAGAAAAGAAGTTGGGAAAAACCACACTACACAGAAAGTAATTTTGAAAAGTGAGGGTGAGTCAGCTCTATGACCTTAGGGGGTCCAGCTCCCACACTGGGAAGAGAGAGAGCAAGTACCTGCATTTGGTTTATGTATATGGGAGAGACATCAAAAGTGTTCTACAGAATGTTCTTTACCAAATAAGTCAGGAGGTGGGCTGTCCAAGCCCAGTGGGTACACCCAACTCCAGAGCTACAGAGCAGTTTTCGTAACCAAGCAAAGACTGAAGTCATGGGCATTGCATAATCCATTAACTGGGAAGGACCACAAAATACAATGCAATGCCAAACCAAAATCTGCTTGGCTCAAGGCCAGGTGAAGACTTCTCAAAAAGCGTAGGGGAAGCTCTCCACATTCACCTATAATATTCTGTCATTAACACAGGAATTTTTAAGAGTCATCACATTTCCAAAGCACATACCAAATTTGTGGTATCAGCTTACTCATCTGAAATTTGCTCTTCTTCCATCCTTACATTCACTGTAAGGGCTGCTAAAATCAGTTTGAGTCTTACCTTGTATGGCTTAAAATTACAATTTAATGTTCTTATCTCAGGTTAAAGCAGTACCAAGAGGTATTTTCAATGTGCTTCTCAACACACTCATTAAATATTTTATAAAACTACAATTTGTGTAGGAAATAAAAGAATATAGAGTACAATGAGAGTTGCATTTTCCACGTGGGACATAAGACCCACCATACCCCCAAATACTTGCAGTTTCTGTAGCAAATCTAGATGATATATTGAGCTTCTGGAGATAAATGAAATAATGATAGACTAGACCTCAAGTATTTAGTAACAAATCCATATGTTCTTTAAAAGGTAAGTATTCTTCTTTTGAGAAATAGCTCTTAGCTTTTATTCAGCCCTGGCAAAGACTCAAAGCGTACCGAATGCTATTTGAATTTCTGTAAAAAATTAAATATGTACAGAGCATCTAAAATTTTATTTTAAGATAATTCATGTCTTCTTCTGATAATTATTGCCCTTTTCAGAAAGGCTTAGACTGCTTCTAATCAACACTGGAAGTTATATTAAGCCTACTATTAAGAAATCAAATAATCATATAAACTGAGATTCTGTTATAATTTGGATCTAGAATACCACCTCACACCCACTACTGCCACCACCCAAAGCTCATGTTTTAAAAGCATGGTCCCCAGTGCAGCAAGGTTCAGAAGTAGAGTTTAGGCAATGATTGTGCCTGCAATCTCATCAGTGGATTAACCTGTTTGCTGTATTATTAATCTATTGTTACCTAAATAAACAAATGGGTGGTAACTATAAGCAGGTGAAACACAGTTGGAGGAATTAATTCACTGGGGTCATGCTCTTGAGGACTATATCTTGTTCTTTGGTCCTTGCTCTCTCTCTCTCTACTTCCAGAATGCCACAAACTGAGAAGTGTTTCTCTGCAATGACTTCCCTCCATGATGTTCTGCCTCACCTCAGGCCTAGAGCAATGATATTGGTCAACTATCCACTGAATTTCCCAAGACAATGAGCCAAAATAAACATCTTCTTCTCTAAGTTATTCTTTTATAGTCACAACAACATAAAGCTGACCAACACAGATGTTCATCATAATTGACATTATCTTTTCCACCAAAATTCTAGGCTTGTGCTTATAGCGAAGCAATATGTCATAGTAGAGAAGACAGTATATAAAAGGTCCTAATTGTGCAAGTTTGGAACACTAATATATGTTGCAAGGTTTGGTAGATGATGAAACATCAATGCTAACCCCTGAACATTATCTATTCTTCCTTAATCGAGACCTAAATTATTATATGGCTTGTTACCTGGGTATAAAAAGACTTTTCCTGGTTTACAAATGACTTATTTGTTAAACCATCTCCAAATGATAATGAATAAGTGCAGATATAAATCCTCATACAAAAGTGGCCTTGAAGTACCGTAAAGGAGAAAAACTTTTCTAGTGGATGAACATTCAAGCAATACTTTTCATTTTCTACATAGTTTAGAGTAAGAAACTTTCATAAGTAAAGATTGAAGTCAATTCATAAGTATTTATTCACAGGAAGAATGATTCAAAGACTGGGAGAATTAAACAGGATAGGCTTAGAGAAAACTTGAGGAAAAATATTTGGATGGATTTCTACAAATGTCTAGAGATTGTGATGACATTTGTATTCCATTTGTGTACTCACCAAAGATAATCATCTGCAGAAAATTCTTTCAAGAGTCAGATGGACAGGATGACATATACTTGTGCATATAATTCATTCATTTTCAAAAAATCTCCCTCTGATTACACAATAGACCCATGAAAAAATATTCATGATGATATAAATGTAAATGCAAATTTCCCTTTAAAGGCTGAATTTATTTCTATATTAAATACCTAACCTGTCAACAGCACAGAAAATATTCTTCCCTATAGGGAACCATGTTCTGGTGGTAGACTCATTGAATTGAGCCTATTATACCATGAAGCATGCTGTTAATTTTTCTCATATGAATAAAAATATATCATGCACATATATTTGACTCTTTTAACCATGACATTGTATGTCTACCATCAGTGAACTTACCAACTGTCTCATTCTCCTTCATAGTATTCCAAACACAAGTGCTATTAATAAAGGTACAGGTATCACAGCATAACTGGTACAGCAATGAGCTCATTTCTATAGAATTCATACCTCTGACTGCATGCTCCATTAGCTATAAGCAGCTTGCTTAGCACAATAAATACAAAGTACATGTGATTGGAAGATTCAACCAAAGTACACCAGTTGAGAGACAACATCCTGGAAGGAAAGGGTTAAAGCCTATAGAATGCAGCATATTCTTTGGATGAGAAAACAATGTTGGGTGTAGGGATTGTTTCTTGGGAAGGAAGCAATAAGACAATGGTCCTTTTTCTCCTGATTGCACATAATAACTTACTCCATTTTTCCCCTCATTTATTCCCACAGGTTTTAGCAATGCTGTTGTGGTGATCTATCTCTAAGGCATTATTTTCAGATTGGACACAGTATTGATTCATCAAATTGGAACTTTTTTCTATCACTCACTCAGTCAATAGTTTCCTCCCTCCCTTCCCACTCCCTGTCCTCTCTCCCTCTCCTCCTTTAAACTTCTTCCCTCTTTCTCTTCCTTCCTCTTTTATTTCCCTCCTCCCTTCACCCTTCTTTTTCTTTCCTTCTTTCACTATTAAGACAGCAAATAGAGAAGAGATTTCTTTTGTTAGCTTGGTAATTGATTAAACTTACAAGTGAAATAGCATTGCTGTTATTCCACAGAGTGTCTAGGAAAATCTGTCTGGAATTTGTAGGGTGCCCCATTTAATACTTTCATGTCAAGTAGTAAAAATTAATACAAAATTACAGCAAACAAAGGAAAGAATCATTAAGGGTCCAGACTTTTCAGGAATGAATGTTTTTTGTCATGCAACAGGTAAATATCTAGATCTTCTGAGCTCTTACCTTAGAGCAAAGGAAACAAGGAATAGGTGACACAAGGTCCCATATAGATCCATAAACACATATAGGTAAAGAACGGTTAACGACTTATGCACATTTTCCCTTGACTATTATACATGTGTTTTTTATTTATGTGTTTGTTTTACAACTACAATTTTGTCTTGTCCCTCTGTTATTCCTTGCTTATTTTACATAACAATGATTGGTGATTGTTTCATAATTAAATCTATAGCTGCAGAATATTCATATGGGATTATGAATGAATTTGAGAAGCAATTAATATAACACAGAGAGATATACTATGATTGTCTCCAAGATTTTGATCTACTGAGTGAATGTGGAGAGTAAGTTCATGCAAAAGAAAATCGCCACTTTTAAACTACACTTTGTTTGTTTGTTTGTTTAAATGTCTGAATGCGGAGTTAGATATTTTTTTGACTCTCACTTTCAAGTCTTCCCAGTTCAATTCTAGCTATGCTGATGATGAGAAACTTCAAACCACACTTGTATCTTATTAGCTGGACCCTTTTTGCATTAATGCAATACAAGCTCTGCAGAAAAAAAAAAAAAGGAAGAAGGAATTTGCTTTTTCCTCTACATTTCCTATTCCTGTTAGAGTCAACCCTGAAATCATTTTCACCTTGGCTGTGATAGTTGATTCAAGTAGAAGCAATTGATTTCAGTCTTAAGTTTTCTCACATTATTAGAAACAACTTGGCTGCATCTCTTGAGATCCCAGGATTGTTGGCTGGTTCTGCCTTTTCTAAAGCCTGAGTTCCTGCTCCATGGGGCTACTTCTCAGTTTTCAGTATCTCTTTGATTTCCATTTGTCACCTCAGGTAAATGGATGGTGCTTATAATATTTAACTCTAGAGTAAGTCACTTTCACCCTGGGTAACTTTTTGCTTCTAAAATGCTTGGAAAATATTTTTATAACATATTCTCCCTGTTAAAATAATGAATAAAATTTCTGCTTGTTGTGTGGACCTTGAACTGATATGGATATTATGTTGAGTGTTGAAAGAATAATTAATGAGGCAAAGTTCCTACTCACAGGGTCACAACAAGGGAGAGAAGGAACAAGTAAAAAGGGAAATGAAAGAGTGTGTTATATAGAATCTATTTTTACAAAACCTCAGAGGTAATAAAAAAATTCAGGAAAATCTTGCAACAGTTTCTCTGTCTAGAACATTTAGTTCATTTGTTTAATTGGTATTTATTCAGCACCCAGTATATATCAGCATTATTTCTGGGGATAAAATTTTAGTGAAATAAATAATGGAAGTAAAACTGTTTCTGTGGTGTCACGTAGCTTATTATCTATAGCAACTCGACTGACTTATTTGAACAACAAGAGATATCTCTAATTATAAATTCTGATATAAAAAAACACTCTGAAGGAAAAATGCAGAGACCCAGGAAAAAAATTCAGAACATTTTCTATTCTGGTGAGTAGAGATGGTTTTCTCTGATGAAGAGACACCAGATCAGAAATTATAACCCTAACAGGAGTTAATTATGAGAATAAATGTAATAAAATATTTCTTAAGTTTAGAAACACCAGGTGCAAAAGATATGTGTTTAAAGGTGGCACAGGTAATTCTAAGAAGAGAAAGCTGGTTCTCAGCACTCTATCTCCCTCTTCCTTCTGCTTAAGAATTACCTTATGTATGTTTTTTCTCCATACATAGTTGGTATTGAGGTGCTTAATGAATGGATACTACTTGGTGTGTGGAAGTATATATACACTTGTATCACTGTCACCATGATGGAAATAATACATTGGCCCGTGATCATCCAATATTTCCTTGTGCTTCTTTGTCATTGTTTTATTGTTAACTTTTTGTTATGGTTTGGATATGAAGTGTCTCCCACTTAATGCAATAATGTTAAAAACTGAAATTATTGTATTATGAGGGTTGTAACTTAACCAGTCCATCCCAGTTTGAATAGACTGGCTATAGGCAGATGGAGCAGGGCTGATAGAGGTGGATCATTTTGAGTGTGCCCTGAATGGGTGCTTCTTTCTTGTGGCTCCTTCCCTCACTGACACAGCCACTGCTTCCTGAACCTGTATGAGCTAAGTAGCTTCCCTCCTTTAAAACTGTGCCCATCTGTGCCGCAGTCTGGCTGGGCACAAAATCATGAGCCACTCAAGCCGGAACAAACTTTATTTCCAAAACACCTGCAAACACCACACAGGCGGCCTTCTCCTGGGACACACCACACCAACCGGAAATCCCTCCTCCGGAAATCCCTCCTACCGCACTTCCCCAACCAATGGGAACTCTCCGGGAATCCCCACAGAGCTCCAAATTAGCAGGCCAAGGTGGACAGCAGGGGTCTAATATCCAATTGAATACACATCTTAACATAACCATTATCATCTCAATGGCTTGCTGGCATCACCTTTCAACCAAAGGCTATGGCTCTCAGCACTTCTGCCTCTATGTCCTGCATTATGTTGGACCCAGACTCATGGAGTCAGCCATCTAAAGACTGAAACCTCTGAATCTCTGAGCCACAAATTAACTTTTCCTCCTCTTAATTGCTCTTATTGGGTATTTTGGTCACAGTGATGAAAAGTTAACTAGAAGACTTGTTTTCCTGTGACAAGGACACTTAATATAAGGTTGACTCTCTTAATAAATGTAAGTGTACAATAACTTAGAGTAAACTATAGAATTGATGTTGTACAACATTTATTTTGGAACTTGACTTCTATAATGCTAGTTTACAGTCATGAAAAAAAATATACCCCTCACTATACTTACTAACAATCACAGTTCTATTATTCTCTTCCACACATTAGAGTAGTTTAAATAACTCACATAAGAGAAGCTACATGGTATTCAGCTTTATAGGGCTGATATTTCAATTTGCATCTGGTGTCCAGATTCACTCATATTCTCAAAATTATACAATTTCCTTCTTTTTTAGACTGAATAATATTTCACTAAATGTATTTAAAAGGACAAAGAACCTAACTAGACTTTTTTTTTCCTAAGAAGATATGTCAATAGTTAATAATACATGAAAAAGTGTTCAACGTAACATTTCTCATTTTTATCAGAGAAAAAAATCAAGATCACAAGGAAATATCACCTCTTAACTTTTATGGTGACTATTATGAAAAAGTAAGTGATAACAAATGTTTATAAAGAATGAGGTATTAGAGTAAAGGGAACCATTATACAATGTTTGTGAAAGTATAAGTTGGTACATCTATTATGGAAAGCAATAGGGAGGTTATTCAAATAATATGTAGACTATGAAATGTAGCAACCTAACTTTGGGATATATATCCAAAGGAATTTAAATAAATACTTCAGAGAGATAGTTGCATTCCTACATTCATTGTAGCATTATTCTCAAAATAGAATAAAAGAATATGTTGAAAACAGTAGTCACTGATAGATGTATGGATAATGAAAATGTCACACACACACACACACAAAAAAAAAAAAAACAAAACAATACAACTCAGCTTTGAGAATTGAAAAAGAAATACTGTCATTTGCAGCACTGTAGATGAAACTGGAGGTCATTATGTTGTGTGAAATATGTGCCAAACAGAATGACTAATATGAGATATCATTTATATGTGGTGTCTTAAAAATAAAGTTGACTCACAGATGTAGATTGTAGAGTGCTACTTGCCATGGACCGAAAAGTAGAGGAAGTAGAGAAAGACTGGTCAAAGGGTACAGAATTTCAAAATAAGATGAATAAGCTCTACCGGTCTAATGTACAGGCACAGTGATTACATTTAATGACACTATACTACAGTACTTGATCTTTGATTATAGAGGCCATTTTATGCATTGTCTCTCTCACACACACGCACACAATAAATGAGGTCATGCATATGTTCATTATCCTAATCAGAGAAATAATTTCACAATGTGTACACATATTCAACCATCACATAATACATTTTAAACATATAAAATTTTAATTAGCAATTATAATTCAGTAAATCTGAAAAAAAATTAAATAAGAAACCATAGTGAGCAGAATCATATATAAAGAGATGTTTTCTTCCTCTTCTTAATGCCAATTGTCGTATGAGAAGAATAAATACGAAAAGAGGATTTCTTTTTTCAAAAAAAAAAATTATGAATCAACGACAAGAAGCTTTCTTTCTATATGCTTCTAGGAGATTTATGGCTTTAGTTTGACATTTAAGTATTTATTCCTTTTCAATTAACTTTTGTTTATTGTGTAATTTGTGTCCAATTTCCTAAAGGTGGATGTGAATATCTGCTTTTTCTAGTATCATTTACTTGAAAGATGAGCATTTTATCATTTGTGTATTCTTGGCATCCTTAATGAAGATCATGTATGTGTGAGTATAAAATCAGTATTACCCTAATACCACAAGTAGACAGATATCACAGGAAAAATAAAAACAAAAAAAAATAAAAATAAAAACTATAGCTGAACATTTCTGATAGTCTCCATGGAAACAACTTCAACAAATACTAGCAAGTGAATTCAACAATGTATTAAAAGGATCATAAACCATGATCTAGTAGGATTTATCCCTGTGATGTTAGGATGATTCAACATATACAAATCAATTAGTGTGATATACCACTTTAGCAAATTTAATGACAAATAACACATGATTATCTCAGTAGATGCACAAAGAACATTTGACATAATTCAACATCCTATCCTGAAAAATATTCTGCAAATTAGTTATAGAGGGTTTTTACTTCAACAGAATAAATACTTGATGTGAACCATTCACAATTCACATCATAATGATGAAAAATTGAAAGCTTTCTTGTTTATACCTAAAAAAGAGTGGGCACTCTTGCTACTTCTATTCAATATACTAATAATATGACCATAATAGAAGAATACGAAGTCCACAGCAAAAAAATATGAAGGCATTCAAATCAGAAAGGTAAAAATAACTTTATCTCTGTTTGAAAATAGCATGACTTTATGTATAGAAAACACTAAAGATTCTAAAATAAAAACCTGTTAGAAATAATAAATCACTTCAGTAAAGTTGTAAGATATAAAAATCAACACATACAACAATGAGATATGTTTCAATATATCAACAATGAACTATCCAAGAAGCAAATTTAAAATTAATCTCATTTATAGTAACATGGCACAGACATAAATATTTATAATATACAATGAAGAAGGCAATAGAAGAACATACTGAAAACTACAAACTAGTGATAAAGGAAACTAAAATAAATACAAATAAATGGAAAGGCATACTGTGTTTGTTTAGTGGAAAAATCAATATTATTAAAGCTGCCCTATTGCTCAAAGACATCTAAAACTTTAAATGCAATTGCTATGCAAGGAATTTCTCTTATTAAAAATAGAACAAATTCTTAAAATTCATATGAAACTATAAAGATCATGAATAATCAAGGCTACTTCAAGGAACAAAAACAAACTGAAGGTACCATACTTCCTGATTTCTAAATATATAACAAATTTACTGTTAATCAAAATAGTATGGTATACACAGAAAAATAAACATATAGACCAAAGCAACAGAATTAACTATCACCAGTTAATAATTCTTAGAGGAATTTCAAGTTCACTTTTCCCAGGAAAAAGTTGTCTGAGAAATTTTAATTTCTCATCACCTCCCTTATTTATGTCCAGATTTGCTTCCCTATGCACACATTTAGCTCTCCATCTTCTTACATGATATTTTACAATTCAAACTGTTTGTATATTTACCTTATTCATTGAACAGGCAATCAGTCACAATTCCTTAAAGGCAGGTAGATTTTTCCAAACATCAGACGTTCCAATAACAATACATGATTTTTGTTATATCTAAATTATATCCCCTTTAATCACTGAATTTTTTCTTAATTTTGATTCACTGTATTTAAATGTTTATCTTAAAACACATCATAATTATTAATTGTATATAGATGCAAATATGAGAAATAAAGGGGTCATCATAAAAACAAAATAATAAAACATTAATGATATATTTTAATAAAACATAATCAATAAATCAAAACACTGTACATATACATACATACATAACAAAAGTTCCCCAATAAAAAGAACAACAGTTTATGATCATTAAAATAATCATATTTTCACTAAAATATTATTGAATTTGAGATTGGGTTGTATTAATTGCTAAATGATGTGCTAAATACCATCTGGAGAGCAGTACCTTACATATTCTTTGACTCGGGTTCCTAACTCTCAATTTAAAAACAGCAACACTGTTAGTATTTTTATTTGGAGTGAATGTTCATCCTAGGTAAATGGAATTTTGAATACCTTTAGAATAAATACATCTCTCCCTTTTTCTCTCTTATATTCATCGTCTTTCCATATCACAGGCTGAGTATTGCAAGCCTATACAAGTCTGGGCTAGGTGGAGGATACCCTAGTTACTTCTAAGCATGTTTCCTTCTTGAGCTTCTTCCTATACTAAAGAATACAGTATATTCTTTGTATATAAGAATGAATATATATATTCATTCAGCATCAACAATCCTTGATCTCAATGCTCATTTTAACTGGCTATAAGTCTGCCTATGCTCAGTCAAGAGAAAATACTCCTGCATCTCTAGTTTCTTAATTGGCCCCCATCAGAATTATGCATACTACCTTTGAGAGGGGAAAATACAACCTAACAACAAGATATATATTTGATTGAACTTTGATAGAAAAGAATAAACAAGATGTTGATAATACACTGACAAAGAATGAGACTGGGGGTGAGAGACTATATAGAAAGTTATTCATAAAAATAGTAAAAGACCCACTTTGATCCAGACATTTTTCTAAATACTTTACATTTAATCCTGAAACTATTCCCAATTATTGCCTGTTGGTATTATTCCCACTTTACAGAGGACCAAGTTTTCACAGAAATAATCGAAATAAAGACGCCCGCCAATCTGACAGACACAGCTCCTACTAACTTCTGCTAGTATTAATAAGCATTGTCATAGAGGATTGTGTTCTATTCTATATTAGTAGCTTCGAGGAGCAATATCAAGATTAAGAATTATCATGGTATAAACTAGTTTATATTACCTGACTCTTTCAGAAACCTCAAAAACCAACACTTTGAAAGCACAGGATACCCACACTCAAGTTATTACCTTCTTATGTCAGGTAAATAGGAATGCTTTCCCACCTCTCTTTCCTGTAATAAAGGAGAGAAATATAGAGCTATAAGTTATATGAGAAGATAAATAATAGGTCTTGATAAATCATCGAATGTCTTACTTTTATTCTTTTATTCTAGAATGTAGATTTCAGCTGAAGAGGAAAAGTTGATTTAGTGAGAGGCTATTGAAATAATTGGTTCTTAATATAAGGATATTTCCTTGAAATCTAAAATTCATCAATACTTTTTTTGATAAACTCAACCAAACCTGTAAACTAGTAAAAATCTTTCCTGGCATGGCAAGTATTCTCTGTAATATTCCATATTATAGCTCTACTATGAATCTTGTAATGTGGTAAAACTGTTTTAAAAGGAAAATCTCTGACTTGATTTTAATCTTGATAACATAGGTGTTTAGATTGATGTATTTTGATCCAAAGCAAAGTTCTACTTGAGAAAATCTAAAATAAAAATATCAAGCATTTTTTTAAAATTAGCTAAAATATCTGGGTACAATGGTGCATGCCCTTAATCTCAGTGGCTCAGGAGGCTGAGACAGGAGGATTGTATGTTCAAAGCTAGCCCTAACAATTTAGTGAAGCTGTAAGTAAGTTAATAAGTTAATGTGACCCTGTCTCAAAATAAAATGTAAAAAATGACTGAGGATGTGCCTTAGTGACTAAGTGCCCCTGGGTTCCCTGGGTTCAATAACTGGTGTATATATTAAAAAAAAAAAAAAAAAAAAAAAAAAACAGTTCGGAAGCATGAATGTTAGTTTATAATTATAATTACTATATTACTTAGCAATCTAGATTAAATCTATTAAAATCTTGTTATGATTTATAATCTATAAAATATGATATTACTAGATGTGAGGTTGTAATAAAATGACAATATTAAAAAATTATCCTATTAGAGGTAATTAATTTCTGCTGTATTTCTGAAGAACAAGGAGAATATTACTAATATGCAGAAACATCCATAAGGACACATGATGCACAAACAAATAATCAAGATGAAAAGCAAAAGGAATGGCAAAGCATCCCTGTGGCCTGACATAAGAGAATAATAACGAGAATCTGTAACATGTTTTTAAAGTATAATCTTCTGATAGAATCAATTCTCTTATTGTTACTTTTACTGTTTTACCATCACCCATTAATAGGTTTTTATATAATTCTTCATAAAGTATATGTAAGAAAAAAAGCAAAGGCTTTTAATTTCTGAAACATTTGAGGAAAAATTAATTTCTTCATTAGAATATATATTTATTTAAAAATATATACCTATTTTTAATGAACGTAACCCATCAGGAAAATTATTAGAAGGTGTATATTCAAAGAATAAGAAAATAGATCTGATTCATGACTTGAAGAAGTTAAAAGTCTAATGTAAGAAATATATGCAGAAGTAAATAATTAAGCACAGGAATAAATATATAAATGTAACAGATGATATTACACTCTCATGCTGTGAAGGAAACAGTGACAGATTTTTAAATGTTGGGGCTAGGAGATTACTTAGATAAGTTAGCTATAAAATAATTTCTTTATAGAAGTTGAATTGAAGGGTTAAAAAAGAGCAGAAACCAAAGATGCAATATGTGAAAACAAATGTATTTCAATAAAATAGAGCAGAATATAAAGGAGTAGAGGCATAAAGGAGAATGCCATGTAGAAAACTGAATGGGGTTTGATGTGACCCAATCTTAGTAAGTAGTAGATGTCAAAGAAATGAGTCAAGTGAAATAGGCAGACTTAACCATGTCAGAATTTTGGCTACAATAAGGTAGTTTAAATTTACAAGAAAAGTTTGTTATGTACTATGCATGTTTGAGCAGTGCACACCCACAGTAATATTGTTCAATTTATATTTGTAAATTGTTCCTTCTACTTAATGAAAATTAACTTGAAAACATTAATATTGAAATCAGAGGACTCAAGATGAGGCAATGGTCCAGTAATCAGAAGATAAAGAAGAGACTGATGTGATGCCATGGGAAAAAAATAAAATAAAGAAATATTTCTGCCACACGACCAGCACAAGATTCATAAAAGAAGGTTTAATGCATAACAAATTGCTAGTGAGTTTTAATTAAAGAGACAGACTCTCATTTACCGTTAAACCCCAGCTCCAAGACAGCTTCTCCTAGTTCCTGCCTCCAGCCACCTAATGCAGAGGTGAGGTTTACAGAAGAGGCTAGCAAGACGCCAGGGAGTGAGCTTTTATTGGGGAACAAAAAATTTGAGGGAAAATCCTATCCAATGAAGGATAAGGGGGGCAGCATCCCAAGGTCAGGGACAGCGATTGGGTCTTCAGGTCAGTGGCCAGGCATACCTCTGCATGGACAAGCCCTCCTACCTGGGAAAGGGTGGGGAAGGCTCTGACACTGCTGTGTCTAAGCTCCTCTCACCCAGCCAGGGAGGTAACTCAAATCACGTGTGAGGATAACCTCCCACAAATATTCACATCTATTTATGAAATAATGGGCTTATATAGGAAAAATGTGCACTAACACTATCAAGCATTATAACATAAGCAACTGGTTGCAAGGAGACTCCATTCAGTCATGCTGGGAGAATACTTAGGAAAAGATATAATATAGGTTTGGAACATACCAGGTTTGCATTGTCATTGATTAAGATGTCATTACTTAGTTAGATATTTACAAGAGAGACTTAGGAGTTGTCAGCACATTCAATGTAACTTAAAGACCTTTTAGTGCTATACAAATGTGATAACTAAAGAAGAGAGAGAGAGAGAAGAGAGGGCAAGGCCGGACTGTGGGTGGAAGAGGAAAGGTGGTCACATTGAGAAGAAAGTTTCAGAAACACAAGAGCAAAATCCAAAGTTCACGTGGAACCACTGAAGTCAAGGTATCTTCAGAGACTGGCCTTTCTGTAGCAATACCTTCAGAGGTTACATAAAATAAGAATAGTAAGTTTCCATTGGACTTGATAATATGAAAATGATTGCTGTCCACATAAATATGAGTTATTGGGGCAGCTTGTAGTATAACATAGACTGTCATGATTTGAAGAATGCAGGAGAAGTGAGAAGCTAGATATGTCTTTAGGCATTTCTTCCAAAACTTTGACTGTAATGTTAAAAAAAGAATTTGGTTACTTCCTGGAAGAGAAGGAGAGCTCTTGGAATAATTTTTAAGGATTAAAATGCTATAGGTTTATTTTTTATAGAATCAAAGAAAGATGATAGCTGAAGAAATAAAATAGTCTTTGAAGACATGAGAAGAAAAGAGAACAAATCCAGGTTTTATCCTAGAGATTGACCTTCAATAAAAGGGAAGGGAGTTCATGGTTTTAATAGCATGGTGGAAAACAAGGTGGCTAGAGGTATGCTTGGAGATTTGACAGTCTATTGTGACTTTCCTTTTTAAGAATGCATATGCAAGGATTCATCTACTGAACTCTATGTAAGGAAGAAAAAAAATGACAATTTTGTCAAGAGATGAAAAAGTTAAAATTGTCATTTTGGGTAGTAGTAAAGTAAGCACTAAGAGCAAATTAAGCACTCCAGAAACTCAAATTAGGATTTTTGAGCAGGATTTAGGTGGCATTTAAGGTTTAATTCTTAGAGCACAGTCAGCATGTCTTATTTTTCGTCAAGTTTCATCAAGTTTCAAATGTTTAAGTTCAGGGAACAAGAACTTTAATTTGTAACACTGCATAGTATTAGATGAATACGTTAGATAAAGAAAGTTATTTATGCATTTAATAAAGTGATTGCAATTATGAATGATAAATAATGGCTCATTCCCTGGACAAGTAAGACTAGAGAGACTAAGGAGGTTGAAAGAGGTTAGAAACTGTTAGATGAAATGGATATACAGGATAAGGTTAAATAATCATTGCAAACAGGTTCTTTGGTAGGTGCACCTGCAGGGCAGTGCATTTTGTTAAGAAAGAGAAATGATAAAGAATTCAGAGATGACAAAGTTTTGGTAAAGATAAATTTCAGAAGAATGGTCATAGAAACAGATGGCTTTGAGGGAGTGAAGGTAAAGGTCATTGGTAATGAGGAATCCAGGAAAATTACATGTCAGAGAAGGTTTAGATGGATCACCTAAATGATACTAAAGGGACAGTGATAATAGGCATTGAATTACAGTAGAAGTATGAACCATACGCTGAATCCTCAATAACTGGAGAAGTATGCAAGAGATCAGAAATGATAATAGCCAAGAGTAAACTTGAGAAGTTCATTAGGATATTGAAATATCAAATTTAAAGTAGTAGTAATTTAGGAGATGGCTGTAGCATTCTAATGTTCTATATACATCCATAAGTAACAATGTAAATACCAATCACCCATATTTATCCTAATTAGAATAGCAGATGTAATTAAAAATATAGAACTAAGTATCATTAACGTTTTCTAAATACAAATATAGTACTAGCTGATTAAGTATGTGGTTAATTGAATTATCACAATAATGAAAGTTAAATGTTATTATTTGTACTTCTCAAATTAGGACAATTAGTGAAGACTGGTTATATCAAGTTTTTCTGTTAATTATTAAATAAGTGGATGCAGTGAAAAAATCAACTATGAATGTACTTGACATGCACATCATAATTTTATTTCATACAAAATCATGTGGTCAACTAAAACTAAATGTAATTTAATAATGTTTTTTTTTAATTTTTTATTGTTGGCTGTTCAAAACATTACATATTTCTTGATATATCATATTTCACACTTTGATTCAAGTGGGTTATGAGCTCCCATTTTTACCCCATATACAGATTGCAGAATCACATCAGTTACATATCCATTGATTTACATATTGCCATACTAGTGTCTGTTGTGTTCGGCTGCCTTTCCTATCCTCTACTATCCCCCCTCCCCTCCTCTCCCCTCCCATCTTCTCTCTCTACCCCATCTACTGTAATTCATTTCTCCCCCTTGTTTTTTTTTTCCTTTGCCCTCACTTCCTCTTGTATGTAATTTTGTATAACCATGAGGGTCTCCTTGCAATTCCATGCAATTTCCCTTCTCTCTCCCTTTCCCACCCACCTCTCATCCCTGTTTAAAGTTAATCTTCTTCTCATGCTCTTCGACCCTACTCTGTTCGTAGTTACTCTCCTTATATCAAAGAAGACATTTGGCATTTGTTTTTTAGGGATTGGCTAGCTTCACTTAGCATAATCTGCTCTAATGCCACCCATGTCCCTGTAAATTCTATGATTTTGTCATTTTTTAATGCAGAGTAATACTCCATTGTGTATAAATGCCACATTTTTTTTATCCATTCATCTATTGAAGGGCATCTAGGTTGGTTCCACAGTCTTGCTATTGTGAATTGTGCTGCTATGAACATCGATGTAGCAGTGTCCCTGTAGCATGCTCTTTTTAGGTCTTTAGGGAACAGACCGAGAAGAGGAATAGCTGGGTTAACTGGTGGCTCCATTCCCATCTTTCCAAGAAATCTCCATACTGCTTTCCAAATTGGCTGCACCAATTTGCAGTCCCACCAGCAATGTACACGTGTACCCTTTTCCCCACATCCTCGCCAGCACTTGTTGTTGTTTGACTTCATAATGGCTGCCAATCTAACTGGAGTGAGATGGTATCTTAGGGTGGTTTTGATTTGCATTTCTCTGACTGCTAGAGATGGTGAGCATTTTTTCATGTACTTGTTGATTGATTGTATGTCCTCCTCTGAGAAGTGTCTGTTCAGGTCCTTGGCCCATTTGTTGATTGGGTTGTTTGTTCTCTTATTGTCTAATTTTTTGAGTTCTTTGTATACTCTGGATATTAGGGCTCTATCTGAAGTGTGAGGAGTAAAGATTTGTTCCCAGGGTGTAGGCTCCCTATTTACCTCTCTTATTGTTTCTTTTGCTGAGAAAAAACTTTTTAGTTTGAGTAAGTCCCATTTGTTGATTCTAGTTATTAACTTTTGTGCTATGGGTGTCCTATTAAGGAATTTCGAGCCCGACCCCACAGTATGTAGATCGTAGCCAACTTTTTCTTCTATCAGACGGCGTGTCTCTGATTTGATATCAAGCTCCTTGATCCATTTTGAATTAACTTTTGTGCATGGTGAGAGAAAGGGATTCAGTTTCATTTTGTTGCATATGGATTTCCAGTTTTCCCAGCACCATTTGTTGAAGATGCTATCCTTCCTCCATTGCATGCTTTTAGCCCCTTTATCAAATATAAGATAGTTGTAGTTTTGTGGATTGGTTTCTGTGACCTCTATTCTGTACCATTGGTCAACCCGCCTGTTTTGGTACAAGTACCATGCTGTTTTTGTTACTATTGCTCTGTAGTATAGTTTGAAGTCTGGTATCGCTATACCGCCTAATTCATACTTCCTGCTTAGCATTGTTTTTGCTATTCTGGGTCTTTTATTTTTCCATATGAATTTCATGATTGCTTTCTCTATTTCTACAAGAAATGTCGTTGGGATTTTGATTGGCATTGCATTAAACCTATAGAGAACTTTTGGTAATATCGCCATTTTGATGATGTTAGTTCTGCCTATCCATGAACAGGGTATATTTTTCCATCTTCTAAGATCTTCTTCTATTTCTCTCTTTAGGGTTCTGTAGTTTTCATTGTATAAGTCTTTCACCTCTTTTGTTAGGTTGATTCCCAAGTATGTTATTTTTTTTGAAGATATTGTGAATGGAGTGGTTGTCCTCATTTCCATTTCAGAGGATTTGTCGCTGATATACAGGAATGCCTTTGATTTATGCGTGTTGATTTTATATCCTGCCACTTTGCTGAATTCATTTATTAGCTCTAATAGTTTCTTTGTAGACCCTTTTGGGTCCGCTAGGTATAGAATCATGTCACTGCAAATAGTGATAATTTAAGTTCTTCTTTTCCTATTTTGATGCCTTTAATTTCTTTCGTCTGTCTAGTTGCTCTGGCCAGTGTTTGGAGAACTATTTTGAACAGAAGTGGAGAGAGAGGGCTTCCTTGTCTTGTTCCAAATTTTAGAGGGAATGCCTTCAATTTTTCTCCACTCAGAATGATGCTAGCCTGAGGCTTAGCATACATTGCTTTTACAATATTGAGGTATGTTCCTGTTATCCCTAGTTTTTCTAGAGTTTTGAACATAAAGGGATGCTGTCCTTTGTCGAATGCTTTTTCTGCATCTATCGAGATGATCATATGGTTCTTATTTTTAAGTCTATTGATGTGGTGAATAACATTTATTGATTTCCGTATATTGAACCAGCCTTGCATCCCAGGGATGAATCCAACTTGATCATGGTGCACAATTTTTTTGATATGTTTTTGTATCCGATTCGCCAGAATTTTATTGAGGATTTTTGCATCTAAGTTCATTAGAGATATTGGTCTGTAGTTTTCTTTCTTTGAAGTGTCTTTGTCTGGTTTAGGTATCAGGGTGATGTTGGCCTCGTAGAATGAATTTGGAAGTTCTCCCTCTTTTTCTATTTCCTGAAGTAGCTTTAAAAGTATTGGTATTAGTTCCTCTTTAAAGGTTTTGTAAAACTCTGCTGTATACCCATCCGGTCCTGGGCTTTTCTTAGTTGGTAGTCTTTTGATGGTTTCTTCTATTTCCTCAATTGATATTGGTCTGTTTAAGTTGTCTATATCCTCCTGACTCAATCTGGGCAGATCATATGACTTAAGAAATTTATCGATGCCTTCACTATCTTCTAATTTATTGGAGTATAAGGATTCAAAATAATTTTTGATTATCTTCTGTATATCTGAAGTGTCTGTTGTGATATTGCCTTTTTCATCCCGTATGCTAGTAATTTGAGTTCTCTCTCTTCTTCTCTTCGCTAGCATGGCTAAGGGTCTGTCGATTTTGTTTATTTTTTCAAAGAACCAACTTTTAGTTTTGTCAATTTTTTCAATTGTTTCTTTTGTTTCGATTTCATTAATTTCAGCTCTGATTTTAATTATTTCTTGCCTTCTACTTCTTTTGCTGTTGTTTTGCTCTTCTTTTGCTAGGATTTTGAGATGAAGTATGAGATCATTTATTTGTTGTTTTTTTCTTTTTTTAAGGAATGAACTCCAAGCAATGAATTTTCCGCTTAGAACTGCTTTCAATGTGTCCCATAGGTTCCAATATGTTGTGTCTGTGTTTTCATTAATCTCTAAGAATTTTTTTAATTTCCTCCTTGATGTCTTCTATAACCCATTGATCATTCAGTAACCTATTGTTCATTCTCCAAGTGATGTATTCTTTTTCCTTCCTTCTTTTATCGTTGATTTTCAGTTCCATTCCATTATGATCAGATAGGATGCATGGTATTATCTGTACTCCTTTATATTGTCTAAGAGTTGCCCTGTGACATAATATATGATCTATTTTTGAGAAGGATCCATGTGCTGCTGAGAAAAAAGTGTAACTGCTTGATGTTGGGTGGTATATTCTATATATGTCAATTAAGTCTAGGTTATTAATTGTGTTATTGAGTTCTATAGTTTCCTTATTCAACTTTTGTTTGGAAGATCTGTCCAGTGGCGAGAGAGGTGTGTTGAAGTCTCCCATGATTATTGTATGGTGGTCTATTAGACTCTTGAACTTGAGAAGAGTTTGTTTGATGTACATAGCTGCACCATTGTTTGGGGCATATATATTTATGATTGTTATGTCTTGTTGGTGTATGGTTCCCTTAAGCAGTATGTAGTGTCCCTCTTTATCCCTTTTGATTAACTTTGGCTTGAAATCTATTTTATTTGATATGAGTATGGACACTCCTGCTTGTTTCCGAAGTCCATATGAGTGATATGATTTTTCCCAACCTTTCACCTTCAGCCTATGTATGTCTTTTCCTATCAAATGCGTCTCCTGTAGGCAGCATATTGTTGGGTCTTGTTTTGTGATCCATTCTACTAGCCTGTGTCTCTTGATTGGTGAGTTTAAGCCATTAACATTTAGGGTTATTATTGAGATATGGGTTGTTCTTCCAGCCATATTTGTTTATTTCTGTTACTAAACATGGTTTGTTTTCCTCTTTGATTATTTCCCCCCCCCTTTACTGTCCTACCTCCCACTGTTGGTTTTCATTGTTATTTTCCATTTCCTCTTCCTGTAATGTTTTGCCTAGGATGTTTTGAAGAGATGGTTTTCTAGTTGCAAATTCTTTTAACTTTTGTTTATTGTGGAAGGTTTTTATTTCATCTTCCATCCTGAAGCTTAATTTCGCTGGAAACACAATTCTTGGTTGGAACCCATTTTCTTTCAGTGTTTGAAATATGTTATTCCAGGATCTTCTAGCTTTCAGAGTCTGTGTTGAAAGATCAGCTGTTATCCTGATTGGCTTACCCCTAAATGTGATCTGCTTCCTTTCTCTTGTAGCTTTTAAAATTCTCTCCTTATTCTGTATGTTGGGCATCTTCATTATAATGTGTCTAGGTGTGGGTCTCTTACGATTTTGCACATTCGGCGTCCTGTAGGCTTCTAGGATTTGGGATTCTGTCTCATTCTTCAAGTCTGGGAAGTTTTCTCGTATTATTTCATTGAATAGATTGCTCATTCCTTTGGTTTGAAACTCTGTCCCTTCCTGTATCCCAATGACTCTTAAATTTGGTCTCTTGATGTTATCCCATATTTCTTGGATGTTCTGCTCATGGTTTCTTAACAGTCTTGCTGAGCTGTCTATGCTCTTTTCAAGTTGAAATACTTTATCTTCATTGTCTGATGTTCTGTCTTCTAAGTGTTCTACTCTGCTGGTAGTATTCTCAATTGAGTTTTTAAGTTGGTTTATTGCTTCCTGCATTTCTAGGATTTCTGTTTGTTTGTTTTTTATAACCTCTATCTCCCTGTATAGTTGATCCTTTGCTTCTTGGTTTTGTTTATGTAATTCATTGTTGAAGTGATCTTTCATTGTCTGATTTTGCTGTCTGATGTCTTCCTTGAGACTCCAGATCATCTGAAGCATGTATATCCTGAATTCTTTATCTGACATTCCATCTGCTGCAGCTATTACCTCTTCTAATGTTGAGTTGACCTGCATTGCTTGTGGTCCTTTCTTACCTTGTCTCTTCATACTGTTCGTGTTCCTTTCTACTTGGTGAAACTGTTGTGCTATTGAATTTTCCCCCTATATATTTATATTGGTCTTGTATAGTTGCAAAGTCTCCCTCGCAGGCCCGGGCGGCGGCTCTGCCCCTCCTCCAATTGGGGCAATGTACCTACCACGCCGGCAGGCCGCTGGGCCTGCTCTGCCAGTCGGTAGCAGGTCCGCCTACCTTGCAGGCGCGGGCGGCGGGTCTGTCCTTCTGCGGGCCGCTAGGCTTGTTCTGTCGGTGGTCGCAGTTCTGCCTACTTTGCAGGCGCAGGCAGCGGCACTGCCCCTCTGCAGGCCTCTGGGGCTGTTCTGCCAGTGGGTCGCAGGTCCGCCTACCTTGCAGGCGCGGGGGGGGGCGGCTCTACCCTTCCTCAGGCCACTGGGCCTGTTCTGTCTGTCGGTTGCAGGTCTGGCCTGTTCTGTTGGTGGTCACAGTTCCGTCTACCTTGCAGGCGTGGGGGGAGGGGGCGGCTCTGCCTCTTAGCAGGCCGCTGCTCCTCTTCTGCCGGTGGGTCGCAGGCCCACCTACCTTGCAGGAGTGATTGGAAGCTCTGCCCCTCCGCGGGCCACTGGGCCTTTTCTGTTGGTGGTCACAGTTCCGCCTACCTGGCAGGCGCCGGGGGTGTGGGGCGGCTCTGCCCCTCAGCAGGCCGCTGGGCCTGTTCTGTGGGTGGTCACAGTTCCGTCTACCTTGCCGGCATAGGGGGAGGGGGCGGCTCTGCCTCTCAGCAGGCCGCTGCTCCTCTTCTGCCGGTGGGTCGCAGGCCCACCTACCTTGCAGGAGTCATTTAATAATGTTTTAATTGTATATCAATCATGACTTTGTTTCAACTAAAATTCAAACTTTACTGAGACTGAAGTATTAATGGTTTGGCAGCCCCCCTGAGTTATCTTACTTGAGTTTATTTGTATGAATTGATTTTTATATAACTAATTCAGAACATTATAAGTAGTTTCCAGGGTTTTGAAAATAAGAAGTTTTCACCAAGATGAAAAGTGCTCATGTCTGTTCTTAAGGACTTGGTCTACAACATTTCAGACAGTGGGACAATTACTGCATTTCAAAGGTAGTTTGACATACTATAGTGGGATAATGCTTCAATTCAAGGAAACTATTCATAGTCAGAACCAGTTATTCCAAGTGGAAGGAACTTCTTTTCCTCATGTTCTAAGATATAACACCAACAATAAAAGTTCTGTGAGTTAGATTAAAAGAGAAAATTAAAATAACTTTAACTGAAGAAATAAAAAAAAAATAATATAGTGCTTTGTAATATACCGCATATTTTTTCTAATTGCTTTGTGTATACTAATACAAAAACCTTACAAGAGACTTTAAAAGTGGTCCTCAGATGAGAACCATCAAAACAAGAAAATCAGATTGTTGTGAATGGAAACACACTAAAAGGTAAGTAGAAAGGGATAGGGCCTAGAAAGGGATAGGGCCTATGACACATGTATAAGAATTTTATGACATATGTAAATAAAATTTATTTGATTAAATATATTCATTATTTCTTTAATTACCACCAGGACATAATTGCTCAATAGGACTAAAATGAATAAATGTAAATTTAGCTAATGTTATTAACCAACATTTCTATAAACATCAGTATTTCTATCCTAACAAATAAGGACCTGATTTTCTTATGTTTTGAGAAAGGAAATTTACTACTCTTTATTTCAAAAAGAATCATCTGTGCTTGCCCGCCATGGTGTTACATGCTTGTAATTCCAGTGACTTGGAAGGCTGAGATAGCAGGATTGCGAGTACAAAGCCAGCCTCAGCAACTTAGTGAGGCATTTGCAACTCAGTGAGACCCTGTCTCTAAATAAAATATTAAAAAGGGCTGGGGATGTGGCTCAGTGGTTAAGCACCCTGGAGTTCAATTCCCAGTACCAAAAAAAAAAAAAATCTGTGCTATTAAAGTTAAAGTTAATTAAAAATACTTTTCTAAAATGCAAACTGTAAATATGAATAAGAATCATTTCCATCATATCTAGGTTCCTTTTTTCTACTAGTAACAAAACTATTATGAGATGGTCCAAACAGAATTTGTCAAGCTTCCAGATTGCAAATATTTGAGAAAAAAAAATCTCATTTACTCAGTGAACAGCCTATAAATTGGACATTCACAGAGGCACAAGATCATTAAATATCCTTTCAAAAGTCAATTTTATGCTTCCTAAATTAGTTCTAGCACTGGGCTATTTTGGGATGGCAGGCTGGGAATAATATACAGATCTTGTGAAATCAGGTTTAGGCCATTTTGAGCTAAATCACATTCAATTCAATAACAACCACTAAAAACAAAGAAGAGTCAATAAAAATAAGTTGCAGAAAACTTCTTTGTGGAATCACTATTAAGTTTCAAAAGGTTTTGTACAGTGAAGTTAGAAATGATCATAATTGACCAACCTTGGCCTTTGGAACTTTTTGAACAAAAGGGAATCAGTGGATTTGTGTGAGTGTGTGGGTTCAATTTGTATTTCATACAAATTGATCATACTCTGAGCACTATTGTCATTTTAATATTCACTATAGTATTTATTTAGAGACAGAGATACACATAATGTCTTTATTATTTTTTCCCTGAAGATTGTAGGTGTATGATGTTTGAGAATAAGAAGCTATATTTCACTAAAGGTTATTTAATTTTAAGGTTAGGTTTTCTTCAATCATACTCTGAGCACTATGATCATTTTAATATTCACTCTGTATTCTAAAAGGAAAAAAAATAAGATTGTTTTATGTTGCAGTTCATGCAAAAAAAATTATGCCATAAAATAATTTCCTTCAAAATGATCACTTCCTTGTTTTTGAAGTAAGGTTGCTTTAATCCACCTTCATAATGTCCCTTAGTTCTGGGGATTTATTTTGCATGATATTTATAATATTTTTTAAATGGAGTTTCTTTAAAAGCTGATATCTCTTATATGACAAGGTAATGGTTATGATTTTAATTTTAGATTTATGCCTCTACAGGCAAAATATTACGTATAATGTTGATATTTTGTAGTAGAAAAAAGCTGCTTTTATGTAATATTTTATCTAAAGTTATAACAGAAAAACAATTCAGTGATGTCTATTCTACTTAATAAAAATAGATCTTGTTTCTAAATTACCAGTAAAACTATTTGCTAAGTATTTTACATTGAATTAAATTTCAAAGAAAGAGAAATCTCAAGTTATCACAAAAGACTGGGTAAAACCAGTCAGCAATATTTATAAAGCCTAGCTCTATACAAACTAGAAAGTGGGGATAAACTGCTTATAATGATGTGAGACCAAGGAAGAAGTGGAAACATAGGAAAGAGGTGAAGAAAAGCCTCATGTATAAAATATATCATATACCAGGTATTATGATCCCCAAAATAACAACCTCAGAAGTCACTATTAAGTTTATGGAAATCTTCTGTAATTTTAATCAAATAAAACATGCCAGTAATCAGGATTAGGTGGGAAGAAAACAAAAGTTATAATTTGGGTAATTGGCATCTTTTCTATTCCATTGAAGAAATAATCAAGTTTTGTCATTGCTATTGTTTTTACCTAAACACGTTTAAACTTAAGCATGTATTTGAACCTCATTTTAGTTGTCATCCAAGAAATGAAAGAGGAGGGAGGAGATGGCATTTTGAGGGCACAGGCATAATAGACAACATTGACCAGGGCATTTTACAGAGTACCTAAGCCTGGAGGCAATCATGAACAATCTGAAGTGGTATGGCTTGAGATCATGAGAGCAGGATAACAGTAACTACTAGGCACCTGTCACAGTGCATCAGAAGTAGGAAAGAAACCAGCATGGTAATGGTAACAGAGAAGTAGGACAAAAGTCAGTTACTAATTTGTCAGAAGACTTCCCATTACAATTATACAATAAAAACCACATAATGATAACAATTGCTGATTTTGTAACACATACTTCAAGGTTACAAGATAGTTCATATAAACTATTTATCCCAATTGAACTATATTATTTATTTATAGACAGAGAAAGAGACACACATAATGTCTTGAGTGCATTAGCATATAAGCAGCTTTTATATATCTTAATGCAAAGACATACACTTTACCATGAAATAACATGGATAAAAATCAAGTGTGAACATGATGAAACCTTTAATCCTTTCAGAGAATAAAAAGCATGCTATTTGTAACACTACTCTTGTATATTGCTTTCTTTATAAATTTGTTATGTGATTCAGTGAAAAGGTCACATGATCACCTCAGGTCAGGTTCAGAATGATTTTTTTTTTTTCTTTTTTAGTTTTTAATGGATCTTTTATTTTATTTATTTATATGCAGTGCTGAGGATTGAACCCAGGGCTTCATACACACCAGGCAAGCGCTCTACCACTGACCCACAACTCCAGCCCCCCAGAATGAAATTCTTGACTTCCAAAAAACAATTTAGAAAGAGCTGCCTCCTCTGAAGTAATTAGGAAAACACCTAGTTCTCAAATAATAGGTGCAACTGTGTGGTATCATGTAAATATAAACTAATTATAGATATAAGTCAAATTATTTTGGCAATTGGGGCATGAGCACAGAGCTCATTATTAATTCTATTTATTTAATATTTTTAAAAATATTTTTTGAGTCACATCTTGTCCGGCAGCCATTTTGTTGTTTTCCTGGTTTTACCCTCTATGTAAGAATGAAGAAGTACTAAAATGAAATTAATGCTATTTTATTTGCTGTAAAAATAATTTTAACTTTCTCAAATAGCTTAGCTTTTTGAAAAAGTATAGATGGCAAGAATCAGAAAATGAGTTAATACATGAAAGAATGAGTGACGGTGTGCATTCCTTCTAAGCTATATAATAAAAATCATATGTCTACACCTATATGAGATGTAAGTTGTTTGGTGATAATGTAAAAGTTGTAGTTATGATATCATCCATGGATTAATTCTTGGAAGGTGATTTTTATTTGACATATCTAACATCATCATGTAATTATCTATATTTTAATGAGATTTTTTTCTCTTGCCCTAGAGTCAATATTTTAAAAAGAATTTAAAATATTGTCTGAATAAGTGCCTGTCAGTATTTTTTTTTTGCAAGATTTTATTTAGTTTTAAAAAGAGAGCTCAGTCATCCCATAAGTAGGCTAGATCATATTATCCAAACTAAACTTTGTTTTATTTTCTTTCCACAGTAATCCTTAGAAGATTTTAAAACACCTTTTGTCTATAGAATTTGAAGTCAGTATTTCATGAAAATATTTTACTTCTCTCCCTTTCTTGAATGTACATAACTTACGTATTTAAAACTTATTTAAACTTTCTATGATTTTCCTAATTCTTTTTTTCTGAAAAGTTTTAACTCCTCATACATCTCAGTTTCCTATGAAAGATGAGAGAGGAACTCTGGATACACATGATTTGCATTCATTTTTAAGACCTTAAATCTCCTCAATTAAATATTCCTACATTGAAACAAATTTCTTCCAAAATGTCACCATTTATTTGACATTGTTTTTTTTTTTTCATTTGTGTAATATTTTATTTTCCAGAAATGTCTATATTTTACAGTTTCAGCTTCCCCCTTTGTTTCTTCCAGTGGCACTGCTCAGGACATGAAATTATGAACTAAAATAGGAGATATTTCATCACTAATTGCAGGCTTGCATTTTCAGGTTAAATACATGGCTTGTCTTGGTTTTATAACTGAAAAATGATTTAGTTTTTAAAGTAAACTGCTGGCTATTAGAACTAATATACTCATGGGTAATGAGGACACAAAATGAAAAATGACCAAAAAGTGCAATATTATAGCATCTTGTTTATTTCCCTGTAAATTAGAGATACTCACACAGCTTTAGGAAAAATGCAAGATAGTTTTCAGAACCAACACATAAAAAGACAAATCAAAGAAACTCTTTATTGACCTATAACCCTCAAAAGCATGTTTACAAATGATATATTATTTTCCCCAAAAGTAAAGCATAATGAATTATGCATGGTGTGAAGAATGGGAAATCTCTTTATTATAGCACAATGAATATTTTTCTAAGCTCCTAAAATCTAACTTCCCTAGTTAGATGGTATGTGTTACATGTTGTCTGCTTTGTTAATACAATAGAATTGTTTTGGTTAGCTTTTATGGTTCTCTCTCAGCACCTTTCTGCCTTAATTTTTGTCCTCTTCTCAACTCTGCCCATTTCTACATCTCAACAGCCCCACACAAATATTTGTTAATTTTAGTGCTATAGATGCCTAAGGCAGTAACTGAAGATTCCAGCTGAGCTAAACAGTATATTTGTTCTTTGCTAAAACATAAGGTGATTTGCTAGGTTTGCAGTTTTTTTTTTTTTTCCTATTATTGTACTTTTCAGGATTATATCACCTTTCTAGCCTGTCTATATTCCTTCCCATATTGTTCATGGATATTCCAAAAATGTGTACTCTGCATTCTTCTCCACAGATGTTGATGTAGATTCTATCTCCTGACCCAGGAGTCTTCTGGATGTAAATGTGCCTGTGATTGATGGTGACCTCCTCTGATATTTATAGTACAGCTGTGGGACATAATGCATGGGCTTAGTGATCTGTGAAGGAAACCTGCTAAGCTTGCTGAGACACTCTGTTTTAGAATTCAATTATGTGTTTAACAGCAAATTATATGTCCATGTTAGAAAGATATAATTAATTATTTTCAAGATGAATGCATTTTACTCAAAACTCATTTGATTAAATAAAGTACACATTCTACATGCATTCTATGGGATCTTGTTCTTTTTTTGTTTTTGTGTTGCCCCACTATTATATAGTGCATTAGAAGAAATCATTATGTTGGCCAACTTGAGATACAGAGTTGTTTCTCCCACTATTTAACATTGGATTCGTGTAATTTTTAAATTTAATTACAAATTTCATAGATTATCTCTCACTCCTTTTAAAAAAGCTTTCAGAGTAATTTGATATTTTAAAAAAGCTTGCAGAGTAATTTGATAGTCTGGCATGTACAAAGCTTGGAAATTATTACACCTGTCCAAATAAATGAATTCATAAATAAATAAACTGAAAAATAAATAAATAAATGGATTGCAAAACTACTCTTCTTAGTTGTATCAGGGAACCCAATTCATATGGACAAAACAATGCCCACAAAATTTTAAGACAGAAATAGAGAATTGCAGCATTCCTGAGCAGAGGTGCAAAAGTAGATAATGTCATAAGAAACACTATTAGGGTAGGAAAATCTAACCTGTCCTGTGATTGATCATTTGCTGAAGGCTTACTGTAGATAAGTTTGAAAGTCAAAATCTCCAGGGGAGGCCATTTTTAGTGGGGTGCTTACACATTTTCATGAGTTTTACCTACAAGAGCCCTACCAGGCACTCATAGTGAAGATCTGAGGAAAACCTGCTAGTCTTTCCAACACAGAAATTGAAAAAGTGAACACTATGAAATATGTCTAAACCACTCTCTTCTTCTTAACAAGATCTGTCCTCAAGAGAAACTGCTTTCATAAGCATAACTGACTGGAATGTTACAAGAGCCTAACTGACATGGGAGAAAGAAAATATTCAAAGACAATTATACTAGACTTCCTGTTGTGGTTTGGATGTGAGGTGATCCACAAAAGCTCATGTGTGAGACAATGCAACAACATTTATAGATGAAATTATTGGGTTATGAGAGCATTAATTCAATTAGTAAACTATCCCCCTGATGGGATTAACTGAATGGTAACTGAAGACAGGCAAAGTGTAGCTAGAGGAGGTGAACATTTGGGGCATGTCTTTGGAGTTTATATTTTGGATTTGGCAAGTGGAATCTCTCTCTGATTCCTGATTATGCCCTGACCCACACTATTCTGCCATAATGTCCTGCCTCACTTCAAACCCAGGGATTATAGCTGTATGGACTGAGACCTCTAAAACTATGAGCCTCCAAATAAACTTTCGTCCTCTAAAATTGTTCTTGTATGGACTTTTGGTCACAGCAAGGAAAAGCTGACTAAATATGTCCCATGTCACTGAGTGGGAAAAATATAAAATCAAAATAAACAAAATGGGCAGCATGTAGGTATTCAAGCACAGGGACATAGACTTAACAGAAGACCAAAAGCTAATCATGGCATTGTAACATCCTCCCTGTTCACCACATTTACCACCACCTTTATAATACTTCTTCATAAAAACAGGAATATAATGGAAGAAGTGCACAATCAAAAGTTAAAAAATAAATCCCTAGGGAAACCCTAAAACAACAGAACAGATGAAAAATAGATACCACATGAAATTTTAGCTCTTGACATCATCTACAGCTATAGAAAACATACAGCATAATCTCTTGCAAAACATATCTAAAACTTCACAATAAAAGCTATGTACTTCAATTGTTTTACCCAATCTATCATGTCCAGATTTGAATAACAACCAAAAAACACACTAAAGGAGAATAAATAAATGAAAAAGATACAGAACAAATATCAGAACCAGAATACCATATTCACAGCAAATAAATCAGGGTTATGCCTGCTGTATTATTATTGTAGATTTTAAGTAACAATGATTAACATGCCAATGTTTCCAATGAAAACAAAGTAGAACATGCAAGAATAGTTGAATAATGGACAAGGTGAAAACTCTTAAGAAATAAACAAACAGAAACTTTAAAACATCATAACAGACATAAAGAATGCTTCTGATGGGCTCATCAATACATCTAACAAAGTCCATGAATGGATCAGTGAGCTTGAAGAAATATCAATCAAAATTTCCATAACTGAAATACAAAGAGGAAGTAGTATGAAAAACAGAACAGATTACCCAATAAATAACTGCAGGAAAAATTAAACACACACACACAAATACACCAAATGAGATTATCAGAGGGAAAAGAAAGAGAAATGAATGAACAAACAAAAAACATCAAACCACAGATCTCTCAAGCTCAGAGAACATAAAGCAGAATGAGTACTGAAAGGTTCGCCCCTATCAAACTCATTCTACCAAAGTCAAAAGCCAGGAAGGAACACTGAAAAAAGCCAGAAGAAAAAAATCTGCTGCTCCACTGAGGCTCCTGATATATTTTGCTCACTAGTAACAATTCTGGTAAACTTATGGCACTTCATTCCTTGATGCTTTACAAAACGATAACTCCATCATTTCCTCTGACCAAACTTTTGATGAGTTTAGTGTCAAATAAACAATTTTCTTTATCCTTTCATAATTTTATTTAAACCATCAACTAAGTCACAACGTTTTATGGTCATACCCTGAAAATTATCTATACCAATAACAGTGTCCACCTCCTAACCCACATTTCATACATCTATAACAGAGAAAATTTCTTTTAAGCATTCTTTGCAAAATGACCCTCAAACCCTAGGTTCCTCTCTTTTTCCACAGCAATTGTTACTTTCTAAAAATATATTCCCTACTTTCTCTTACTAATATAAGCACCAAAAGTATATGTTAAAAAATAAGAATAAATTTTTCCTCTTATTCTTAGCTCTGCCTAGTCTTATATCAGTGTATAAATCATGTTTTAGTAGAAGTAAGAAAAATAAGTAAAGATGAATATTTGTAGAAACATTTCTATAGTTACTCTAAATAAATTATTTGCATTCATCATATCCAAAATATTTTACTAGTGACTTGACAAGAAGTGAATAGTATGTGTCTATTTACAAATATAAAAATCTTAAAAGTTTAAAATATTTATTGGCCATAATATGAATTAATTTACCAATGAGTTCAAGAATTTAGAAAAGAAAGATAAATGTAGAAGAAAAAAAGTAAGTATGCTTTTTTCTCTCACTATCAAAATTTCATAAAACTTCTTGAAGGAATGTACTTTCAATGGCCAAAGGGTTTTTGTTCAGTAAAGAAACATTTAATTGAAAATAAAATCTAAGTTGTATTAATTGTAAGCACTATTTCATATCTATCTCTCAGGACAAAAATGAGAATTATATTGAAGTGTAGATGTAGTCAAGCAATTGCTAGTGTGAAATAAGTCTACATGGATTCAGATCCCATATCTGCCAAGCAGATATACATCAATATGTATCACAATTCAAACGTGATTCCTATGATTTGGCAGAAAAGAAAATATCTGGAGCTGTATAATGTATTTTTCTCTCCAGTGCATCCTACTATATAATATATCTTGCCCTTTAAAAAAAATTCAGTTGTAAGTTTAGAAAGGATTTACAGATATTTATAACAAATAACCTTAATGTAGTCTGTTTCTAGAGGAAAAAAACACATCATAATGGTTACACTGATTTTAAAAAGAATAGCATAACAAAGCCAAACATCTAAATTTGTTTTGATATTATATTATTGTTTATTAAGATAAAGTTTTATGAAAAGTTTTAATTCCATAAGAATACATAGTTGCAAGACCTAATCAGGTTAAATTTTGCTAAGAGGTGAAAATTATATAAAAACCCCCACATCTTCCTTCCATTGTTCAGATGATTCCACTTATGTAACTCTAAAAGAACATTCTATACTATATTAAGTAAAAAAATAAGAAATATTATAATCCATTATATTTACAGATGACATTGCTTTTAGCCATAGGTGGCTTAAAAAGAAAATGATCCCATAAGTAATTTTGTTCAATGATGGATTACATTCCCTCTTCAAAAATACACTATAATTTTTGTTAAATGTAGACAACCCACACATGTGCACATGGGTTTGAATGTATTTATTTAAAGAAGATAATTTTATATGATTATCTCCCTGTATTTCTTAATTCTACTTTTCTAGAAAATTAAACAGAAAGCAAATTTAGTATCGAAAGAAGAGACGATTTCTTGTAAACCAAGCAATAAACAACTCAAGATATTAGTGTGGAAAAGTTAATCTTCAGAAGAACACAGCAATGAAAACAAAGTCAGTCCAAACTCTTCATTAATAATTGAAACATGGTGCATACGTGAAGTGCTTTGTAAGTAATGAGAACCAGGCATAAATATTTAACAGTTTGCTTATAAAATATGTCCTAAATTATGTCTAAATGTTAACAAGGATGTCTTATACTTGACAGAACAATGAGGGACATAAATATTTCAAAGCAGCAAGCATGACAGGTGGATGCTAAAAAAAAAAAAAAAATAGAAAGCAACTTCCATGTTCATCCAACACTTCAACCTTCAGATATGTGCTTTTTAAGTTTAATAGGAACAAAGTGTTTCTCCATCAAAGCTGATGTTTATATCAGTTACATCAAAGTTATACTGAGATCTCTTTAAAGTACACTTACCAGACAAATAATTCATACAAAATGATGTGCCTTAGTGGTATAAAGGGAATTGACAAATAAGATAACTTATTTGAAGAAATGATCTCCTTAGTAGCCAGTACACCCTATTTTGTTTTCTGAACCACGTCCTTAGGAAGACACATGTAGATTCTGGAAAATTCTCAAGGCTGTGATTTCATACATACTGATGTATGTATATACATACATACACAAGCAAGCACAAAAAAGGAGACAGGGGGTGATACAATGAGTGCATGAACCTAGCAGAAAATGGAATGAGATTGTTGGTTTTATTTCTGAAAAAAAAAATGCTATGATAGTATAATATCAGTTGAGATATTTTGAATGCATAATTCATCCAATATTTTCTTTTTTCTCTAATAACAAAGGTCTTAATCTAAAGCCAACATAAAAAAAATTGTTGAGTATAAGCCAAATAATATTGGGATCTTTGAAGAATGAAAATGTATGGAGACAAGATTAAGATAAAAGCTTGGATCCCATCAAAGTTCAACCAGGGATATGTCACAAAGCTTTAGAAAAGCTACTCACATTCTCCTGAAATAATAATGTTCCCAATTGAGTAATAAAAGAAAAGGTCATCACTATATTCATTTCCAACTTAAAACTGTTTGGCAATATAAAATACAAAAAGCTCTATGAACATCAGAATCATTTGATGACACAGTTTTCAAGAACCAGATATAGAGGTGTCTCAATTAATTTGAATATCGAGATTGCTGACCCTCAGTACAGAAGGATTTTAATGAAATTTAATGAATTTTACCAAACAATCGCTAGTTTTATTTTGTTAATAGTCTTGTTACATTTTACTGTGTAAGTATTTTATCTCTTATTCCTGCAGTATTATTTCCTAGCATTACTCCTTCAAAGACTATCAGTAACTTTCTTATACCTGAATCAATTTTTTTTTTCTCAGAACAATAGTTTCTTATACTAAACCACTTAACTACTTATGATACTAGTCTTTGTCTCTACCCATACATTCATTTATTCCTTTGTTTATTCATTCACTATAAAAATACACATCTTTTCCTGTGAACTATGTCTCTAATCATGACCCCTGAATTGTTACTCAGACTTTGATCTCATGTTTCTAATATATATGCTAACAATACTGCATATTCATTTCTACTAAAATAAATAAATGGTTTCCAACTTCATAAACCAACTACCAATTTAAGGCAATATTACTATCAAAGAAAAAAATTGGATATTACATGAAGTTCATTGTACCAACTTTGAATACTGTTTGGTTTTCTTTTGATATAGTAATACAATTCAAATGCTTTGGTGTATAATTCAATTCCTGCTATTGCTTAAAACTATCGTAAATTATCTTAGTTTTATCATAGTTATCCTCATTATGTAAATTTTCCTTCCTAATTATGTTTCAGTTCTTTTCACTTATTGGTGTTACTATTACTATATAGCCTAAATTGTCATCTTCTTTCAAATGGATTCTTAAAAAAAAAACAACCCTCTCATTTATTCCTTTAATAACTCCTACTATCTGTTTGTACACTTATTAAAAATTATCATGCAGATTTTAAGATTTATTATTTTTAATTAATGAGAAACCAGTACTTCATTATAGATCAAAACATAAAGGCAAAAACTCTTAACAAAACACAAGGGTCTCTACAGTTGTTTGTCCTGGTGTCATGTCAAGTATTTCTGCTTCCCTTTCCATTGTTCTGAAAAACCTTCACTCTTATGCATATTTCATATTGTACTTTACTGTATGGATTTTATGTGTGCTGCTTCCTGGGTCTAGAACACAGTTAAAATTAACTTATCTACTAAGTACTTCTATGAAATTCCAAATAATCATTCTACGTAATAGAGACAGTTATTTTTGCTAATTATTCCTGCAACTCACAAAGTTGCTGAGGCTGGCCTCGTAATTGAAAATCTCATTCCACAGCCTCCCAAACTTCTACTAAGCTATGGTCTTAAAATTAAAATTACAGTGAAGGAAGAACAAGGAGAATTTTCCTAAAAGGAAGAATTTTCTTGATGTTAACACTTGATGTTCTCTCTGATTACACAATATTATTTTCCTGTATCTAGCCATACATGTTGTCTTAAAAGATGAAAACCTAATCATTTAATAATGATAAACATTCTTTTTTTTCATTTTCATTCACTCCATGTTTATTGTTGATGTCTTAAGCTGTATTTGTGTGTGTGTGTGTGCGTGTGTGTGTGTGTGTGTATGTTTTCTTACTGGGGATTGATGAACCCAAATGGCATTTTACACTGAGCTACATCCTCAGACCTTCTCTTTTTTCCTTCTTATTTTGTAACAAGATCTCACTCATTTGTTTAGGACCTCACTAAGATGCTGAGGCTGGCCTCTTGAAATTTTCGTTCCACAGCCTCCCAAACTTCTACTAAGCTATTCTATTAAAATTAAACATACAACTATGGAGAGCAAGAAGAATTTTCCTAACAAAAAAGGAAGAATTTTCTTGAGGTTAACACTATTACATAAAAACAGGCATGTAGTCATAAAACTATTCAAGTGGTTAGGCAATTGCTTTGGAAACAGAATGCTTTCCAATATCATCCTAGGCAACAAGGTACTATATCAGGAATCTTTTTTGATACTACTATAACAACATAATTAGTAACCTCTTCTTTGATATAACAATGGAAACTTGAAATTCATACTGTAAATTCTTTCAGAGTAAGTATTTTTGAAAATACACCTAACTATTTTAGTTGGAATTAAACAACAAAATCAGTGTGTAAACCAAGCATTATGGATATTATGTATCCAGGATATGCACATTTTAATATTGTTTTATTCACACATTAAATTATACAAATAACCATAGTGAATACTAACATTTTGCTTATAATACTTATAAAGATTAAACATGGATTTATTATGTGAAAAATATTGTGATTTTTTTTCTATCTCCAATCCCTTGCACAGAACATGGAAATATGCAACAAATATGATAAATGTCATTTCTAAAAAGTATTTCAACCATACATTGGTATTCAAAAATGAATTAAATTAGTGCAATTTTATAAGCAAATTTCTGGATATCACAAACTTTGTGATTTGTTTTTGCTTTGTGATTGCTCAACAAAGTAGAGAAGAACATGAAAAAATGCACATATATCTTTCAAATGAAAATTCACTGTCAGAACCAGTCTTTCAGAATAGAAATTTCTCAAGTTTAAAACCAACCTCAACACTGAATTTGGAGGCAGAAAATACTAAAATACACTTTTCATTCATACCTTTCCTTGGTGTTAGTGAAAAATTGGGATTATTGAGCAAACTTTGTTTTCTTTAAAACTCTTTCTTTACACTTCTGCTTTTTACCCACATAGAATAATCAGAATTAGATTTACCCTCATTCCTGAAACAAGAAAAATGACAAAACACATAAACACAACTTTTTGAAACATAAGGCAGTTTCAAAGGCTGATCAGTAATACAGGAGAAACAAATGTTGCTGGGTATATAGTTGAAACCAGCTTTTAATTGGAGATAGTAGAGCCAGAGCAAGAGGAGGAGCCCAAACAGAGAACAGTCATCCCCCAGAGTTGAGGATAAGAAACTAGAAGGGAAGGGGCACAAAAGCACCTATATTTACAGTAGCATAAACAAAGATAAGCTAAAAAATATCAGTTTCACATTCCAAAGAAGCCACTTGATATTTAGTATGGTTCTGATCAGACCATGTTTGTGAAGAAACTTCAAGACCAGAGACAGACAATTTCTCAATGGTTTTCCAAATGTAATGATGCAAGAAAAACTTTTAAAATGCATTATTTGCTTATTGAATAATTTATGTTTGGACATGAATTTCTTTAAAACTAGATTTATTTTGAACATATTCTTCTTTATCAAAAATTTCCCACATTTAAATTTTTACATAAATGTTAATTACATTTTCCTAAATTTATTTGCAGAAATTAAATTTTAGACAATATGTTTAGTATTATAAATTAAACATTTTAATATAATATTTCTAATTAGATATTTGTTATAATAATAATACAATATTGTCTAAAATTAATACATATTGTCTAAAATTAGTAATATAAATTAATATATTTATAATACAATTTAATAAGGATATAACAATTTTATTCATTTAATTTTTAAAATTGGTTCAGCAAGTATGACAAGAAATATGTAACTTAGATTTACTTACTTTTTATTTGTGAATAGGTTGCTTTTAGCATCTCCATAAATAAGAAAAATGTAGTAGTTGTGAATCATTATAACATGATTTTAAATCACAAAAATTTCGAATCATGTACATTTTATGGCGATATATTCTTTAAAATATCCTGCATGTAAAACTATTTCAAAATCAATTTCCTATTTTAAAATCCATTAAGAATATCCATTGTATCCATCTCTTACTATGTGTTATTAAAAATTTATTAATCAAATGCTTGGTATCATTCTATCTAATTCCATGGAAATACATGTGATGGTCATTTTTAAGAGGACGGATTGCAGAATTTCACCCAGATATATAACTCTGCATACATGTATTATTGTATTTTCAAAGTGTTTTTCCATTTTAGTGTTCTGCCTTTAGGATAATATATTCCATTCTCCTTCTATTAAGAGCATTTCAAATGTTATTTGAAAATTTTGCTAACAAACGAATCTCAGACTCTTGGTATGCCCTATTATATATTCAAACATTCATAAAAGAATTTGCCAACAAAGAATAGCTTCTTTCTCTCACAAATTCTGTTGTCAACAGCTAAAATAATGTTAGTATTTTTCATCTCATGCATATATATTAATATATATCAGTAAAATAAAAATGGTAGACTGAGATGTTTTGTTTTACAGAAGATTAGGCATTGTAGAACTTAAAAGTTATTAGCTATCACTCAGTAAGAGAAAATAAGAAAATTGAAAAGAATATTTATTTTTAAATGTTTAACTTATTTTACTGTGGAGATTTAATAGTCAACATGATATTCATTTTTAATCAATTTTTGATTATTTTACTCACTAAAAGCAAGAATTTGTAAGTTATTCTTCTATAAAATTATCAGAAAGCTCTCTGATACATGCCATAGTCTCTAGAAAACACCTATATATACTGTCTTTTCATTAAACATTTATTTTAAACTGATGCACAAAGTCATAAAACTTTTATAGTAATGGAGTGACATGTTTTCATGTATGCATAAATTAAATTAGGTCAAATGTGTTTATCTCTTTAAAAAATATAATTTCCTTTTGATGAAAACATTCATCTCTTTTTGCCCCTCTCTTGAATAACATGGAGGTACAACTTGGAAATAACATTGTCATTATCAAGTTAAATTTTAGTTTTTGTAAATCCTTTGTGTAATTTGCTTATAAATGACCAGTGAATATTGGAATATCTGTTAATTAAAAAAAATCTTTGACTACTATTATTAAAAGACTTACAGTTACAAGCCAATTTTATGTTCATTAAAATATTTTAATTTAAACTTAAACAATTCACCACTGCTTGAAATATATGGTCATTTCTCATTGGGGAAAAAAAGATAAATAAATTCTATACCACCTACACAAATTTATGAACATTTTTGAATAAAATAATGAACTAAATATTTGACTACTTTGCTCCAATATGATCTTTCATTCCAGTGATATAAAGCTTGATGGAACTGACAGAATTCTTGTTTATTTAGTATTAAGTGATACTAACAAGATTTCCTACCATAATTTATTTTTGAATTACCTAAAATATAATTTGCTGAATTCCTCAGTTAAGGACTCTAGAAGAATATTATTTGAAATTAAATTTGTTTTTAATGCAGTTGAAAGTGTTTTGCATTAAGTATAAATTTATAAAATGGTATTCATAGCATGTACACAAAGCTCTCACTTTCATTTTATAAAATGAATATGGTCTTGACACCCAAACTCAACAAATACAGTTAAAAGAGATGACAAACAAAGATCACATATTACATGGATCATAAAAATTAATTATTAGAAGCCAGATGCTCTGGCATATGACTGTAATCCTCTTTATTTGGGAAACTGAAGTAGGAGGATCACAAGTTCAAGGTCAGCCTCAGCAATTTAGCAAGACCTTAATGAAATAATGAGAACCTTTAATAAAGACCAAAAGTCTTTTGGTGAGTTTTTTAGATTATCCATATAGATAATCATATCATCTTTCTCCATCTCATTCTATATAGATTTATTACCTTTTCTTTCCTGATTGCATTTGCTTGGGTTTCCAGGATAATGACAAAAGTGAATGTTAAGAGGGGACATATTTGCCTTGTCTTGGTGGAAAAGTTTTGTGTTTGTCACCACTTAAGTGGTTAGCTGTAGATGTTTTGTGGTGATTCTTGAGAAAGTTAAGAAAATTCTGCTCTACTAGTTTAATATGAATTTTTTAAGATGAATGAGCATTGGATTTTGTCAGAATACTTTTCTGCAACTATTGATATGATCATGTAATATTTATTTAGCATTTTGATGTGTTGGATTACATTAATTAAATTAAAACAGCTTTCTACCAGCAGGATAAATTCAGTGCCTTTATGATTTATACTTCTTTCTACATATTGCTGGACTCGATTTCCTAATATTTTGGTGAGTTGTGCATCTATATTCATGAGACATATTGATATTTTTTTTCTTTAATGTCTTTATTTGGATTTGTTATTAGCATCATAAAAGAAATTAGAAAATACTTCAGTTTCTGTCTTCTGAAAAAGATTGTAGAGAATTTGTACAGTTATGAATTACGGGACTGAATAGACACTTCTCAAAAGAAGACATAGAATCAATAAACAAATATATGAAAAAAATGTTCAACATATCTTGTTGAGAGCCATATCCGAGTCCAAATGAAGAATGGCATTGATGCCAGAATGGAGTGGTTGAGAGGTGACACCAGCAAGCCATTGAGATGATAATGGTTATGTTAAGCTGCGTATATTAGACCCCTGCTGTCTGCCTCTGCCTGCTACTTTGGAGTTCTTGCGGGGATTCCCTGAGAGTTCCCATTGGTTGGGGAAGTGCCAGAGGAGGGATTTCCAGTTGATGGTTGCTGGAGGAGCTGTGTGCGTGGCGTTCGGGAGAATTCCCGGGGAGCCTGTGTGAAGTGTGCTGGTGGAGTTCATAAATAAAGTTTGTTCCTCCTTCAGTGGCTTATGATTTGTGCCCAGCCAGACTGTGGCACTTGGCAGCCTGTGAAGGGAATGCCTGAAGCTCGGAGGTAAGTGAAATTGTTCGCCCCTAAGGGAAGGCGAGAGAATGGGTGACCATTTCAAAAAACAATGTGTTCTTGTTTTGATTTGTTTTGTTTTTGTTTCAAGCTGCCTATCCCTAGAACTTTCTCAGGCAAACTGGGAAAAATGGTTGGCTCAAGGTTTGAGGTTGTTCGCCCCTGAGGAAGAGATAGAAATGGACCACAAATGCACATGTCAAGAAAATAGAAAAATTGATACAATGATTTTTTGTTCCGTTTTTGTTTCATTCTGTTTCTGCTTTGTTTTGTGTTATCTTGTTGGGTTGCATTATCTTTACAGTAGATTAGAAATTAGTAAAAAACAAACCAAAAGAGTGTTAAGTAAATTGTTAGAGGTTCAGACCATGGAGAAAGACATTTTAGATCAAGTAAAAGAAAAGGTCTCTCAAGCTAGTCAGACAGAGGAAGAAAATTTAAAGGAGGAAGAACTATCAGGGAAAAAGTTACAACAGGAGGCTGCTACTAACACCTTTCTATCACCAGAGGGCGTAAGTGTCCAACCAACTGCTCCACCTATAGAGACAACATATGCTATGGTTCCCCCAACCCCCATAGTTGATAGATGGGATCCTGAGACAGGACCTCAAAGATTAGCATGCCCTGAACTTGAGCAGGCAGGAGGGAAGCGAATTCACCATGCTTTAGATTTCAAAACAGGGAAGCAGTTAAAGGAGGCTGTAACAACCTATGGTCCCCAAGCACCCTTCACTGTAAGCATGGTAGAATCCATTACCAACTTGGACATGACACCAGCAGATTGGGCTAGCATGTGTAAATCTGTGCTAAATGGAGGATACTATTTGTATGGAAGGTAGCCAATGAGGAATTTTGCATGGAGACAGCTAGGCGATATGCAGCAGCCAGTTATCCTCAGAGAAATCTAGATATGTTGTTAGGAAATGGACCTTATGAGGATCAGCAGCAATAAATTAGATATGATCCTGCTATATACTCACAAATTGCTGCAGATGCAGTTAGGGCATGGAAGACTTTACAAGGACACGGAGATTTACAAGGTCAATTATCTAAGGTAATACAGGGAGCTAATGAACCTTACGCTGAATTTGTAGATAGGCTTATTCAAACAGCTACCAGAGTTTTTGGGGATATAGAACAAGCAATGCCATTAATAAAACAACTGGCTTATGAGCAAGCAAATTGTTGGTGCAGAGAGGTCATTAGACCATGGAAACATGGAGATTTAAACACATATATTAAATTATGTAGAGACATTAATGAACAGGGGCAAGTCTTGGCAGCTGCAGTACAACAGGCTTTAGATGCCAGGCCAAAAACATGCTACAATTGTGAACAAACAGGACATTTTAAAAGGAATTGCCCCATAGGAGGAGGGTTTAACAAAACTAGGTATCAAAGGGGTAGAATACTGGGTATTTGCCCAAGATGCCGTAGAGGGAGACATTGGGCTAATGAATGCTGTTCTCAAACCACCATAGAGGGTATTCCGTTATCAAAAAACGGACAAGGACCAGGTGTTTACCCACAATATCGTGGAGAAAGGCATCCGGCTCCATTGCCAAAAAATGGACAGGGGGGGCCCAATGCTCTGGGGCCCACAACCACAAATATACGGGGCACTGGAGGAACCCAGAAAAAACATGGAGGAACCCAGCAACACCATCAGGGTAGTGCCCAGGACACATTATCCATCAGATCTCTCATCAGATGAACCAGAGGGAGCGCAGGGTTGGACATCTGCGCCTCCGCCAGAGCAGTACTAACTCCAAAGATGGGAGTTCAAATCATTCCCACAGGAGTAAAAGGACCTCTTCCCCAAGGAACAGTAGGCTTTTTGTTAGGATGCAGTTATTCTACTCTAAAAGGACTTATGATAAGTCCTGGGGTAATTGATCCCGATTATGAAGGTGAATTAAAAATTATAGCTAGTTCTCCAAAGGGTATATCAGTAATTTCACCAGGAGACAGAATAGCACAGTTATTAATAATACCCAGCCTACATGATAAATTTTTCAGTAGTATTATAGAAAGAGGTTCCAGGGGATTAGGCTCCACAGGTGTAGATTGGGCTATGCTGTCTTGAAATTTAGATTCTCTCCCAATGCTAAAACTAAATATTCAAGGATATGAATTTAATGGGCTACTGGATACAGGTACAGACTTTAACATCATATCTTGTCAAGACTGGCTGAAACATTGGCCATTACAACAGGCCAATCAAACTCTTCGAGGCCTAGGAGTGGCAACTAATCCCCATAGAAGTAAAATGGTATTAGATTGGAAGGATCCTGAAGGATGTGAAGGAACTATACAGCCATATGTATTGGATCATCTTCCTATAAATTTATGGGGATGAGATAGATGTCCTAGATCAATTAGGTTTGACATTAACAAATAACATCAATCCAAATGTGCCCACTATTAGGGCTAGACAAGGTTTCAGGAAAGAAAAAAGATTAGGAGAACATGAACAAGGTATAGCAGCACCAATTCAAATAGATCAAGGAATAGATAGACATGGATTGGGTTTTCAGAAGGGGTCACTGAGACAATAAAAATTACTTGGAAATCAGAAAGACCAGTATGGGTTCCTCAGTGGTCCCTGACTAAAGAAAAGATACAAGCAGCCCATGACCAGGTCAAACAACAATTAGCAGAGGGACATATACAACCTTCTGTATCTCCCCATTATCCTCCCATTTTTGTCATCAAAAAGAAATCTGGTAAATGGAGATTATTGCAAGATTTAAGAGCCATTAATAATGAGATGATTATTATGGGACCTGCTCAATCGGGGATTCCCCAATTGTCTGCTTTGCCAAAAACCTAGTATGTTTTATCTATAGATATTAAAGATTGTTTTTTTTTTCAATTCCAATTCATCCTGAGGATAGTCCACATTTTGCATTACTATCCCTGCACTGAGTCATGAAGGTCCTGATCAGAGATATGAATGGAAAGTACTCCCTCAAGGGATGGCTAACAGCCCAACTATGTGTCAAATTTATGTTAACAAAGCAATCAAGCCACCTAGAAATCAAAATCCTGAACTAAAATATTTCACTATATGGATGATGTATTGTTAGCACACAAAGATAAAAACACATTGCTAGAATGTTATGCCACACTTACAAACTTATTAAAAAAATATAATCTAGAGAAGGCAATAGATAAAAGTACAATTAAACTTTCCAATTAATTATTTAGGAGTTCTATTATCCTCAACCATGGTCAGTCCACCAAAAATTCAAATACGAGTAGACCAACTCAAATCACTTAACGACTTTCAAAGTTATTAGGAGACATAAATTGGATAAGGCCTTATCTAGGTATACCAACAGGAGTGTTGGGATCTTTATTTGATATCCTAAAAGGTCCATCATATCCAAATTCACCCCGCATGTTGACGCCTGAAGCAAGAAAGGCATTAAAAATTATTGAAACATATATGGAAAATATGCATTTGGATAGAATTGATATAAGTTTGCCTTTGTTATTTATTGTACTACCAACAAAAAATATTCCTACAGGAGTATTTTGGCAAGAAGGTCCATTATTGTGGATGCATTTATCTTATTCTCCTAACACTATTCTTACTAGATATCCTGAGGCTGTAGGACAATTAATACTCAAAGGAATAAAAGCAGCAAAGGGAGTGTTTGGAATTTCTCCCAATAAAATTATTACTCCATATACTATGGAGAAAATTGTTGAATTAGATAATGAGTTAAATAGTTGGGCAATAATCATGTGTAAATCTAATGTTTCATTTGATAATCACTTACCATCTAATCCTTTATTTTTTTTTTTTTGATCTTCACATCCTGTAGTTTTTCCAAAAATGACAAGAAAAACACATATCATGAATGCTCCAAATATATTCACTGATGGGTCAAATAATGGTACAGCAGCAGTAGTTAGTTACCCTTGATCAAATTTTTACATTTTTAGTACCCAATCAGCTCAAAAGGTAGAGCTTAATGCAATTTTACAAGCTTTTGTGATGTTTAAAGATTCAGTATTTAATTTATTTTCTGATAGTCAGTATATAATTAATGCTATAGTATCCCTTGAAGATGCTGGTAGGATTTCTCCTTCCTCTACTGTTTACTCTTTGTTTTCCACTATACAAAGTCTAATCTGGGACAGAAAAGATCCATTCTTTATAGGACATATCAGTGCACAAACAGGATTGCCTGGAGCCCTTAGTTTGGGCAATGATTTAGCAGATAAAACTACACATGACATACATATTTTCTCTACACTAGAAGAAGCTACAAATTTTCATAAAAGGTTCCATGTCAATGCTAATACTTTACAAAAGCATTTTAAAATAACTAAAGAACAAGCCAGACATATAATAAAACAATGTCAAAATTGTGTGACATTTTTACCACAAATTAATCTTGGAGTCAATCCTAGAGGACTGATACCTAACCATATTTGGCAGATGGACATCACACACTTGCCAGAATTTGGAAAATTAAAATATTTGCATGTTACAGTTGATACTTCTTCCGGATTTTTGATGGGCTCCCTTCATGCTGGAGAAAAAAACTAAAGATATTATAGCTCATTGCTTACAAAATTTTGCCACTGTGGGCATTCCAAAACAGTTAAAAACAGATAATGGCCCTGGTTATACTGCTACCTCTTTTAAACAATTTTGCTCATCATTTGGCATTACTCACATAACAGGAATTCCATACAATCCACAGGGACAAGGCATAGTTGAAAGAGCTCATCAAACTATTAAAATGATTATTAAAGCAAAAAGAGGGAATTGGAAAGGGGTATATATCCCCCAAAGATAAACTTAAAATAACCCTTTTTACTCTAAACTTTTAAAATTTGGATTCATCAGGGCTTAGTGCTGTGGAAAGACATATGTATCCAAAAAATATACATAAGCCTAAGGTACTTTGGAAGGATATTCTAACAGGACAATGGAAAGGTCCTGACCTAGTGATTGTCTGGAGTCGGAGTTGTGTTTGTGTGTTTCCAAAGGGAGAACAGCACCTGATTTGGATTCCAGAGAGACTAACCAAAGCGATTTCTACAGACCAAAAGAAGATGATTTGACTCAAATCCATAAGAGCTGATATCCAGAGCTCCAGCTTGGCTATTCTTACATCTGCAACAGTAGTTCTCCCACACCTGGAGGCTAATGAATAATGAACACCATTAAATCCTATTTCAAATATAAAAAACCTTGGGGCTTGCTTGTGGGAAAAACTTCAGACCCATTATGCAAGTTACAGGAAAAAGGATGGGATATCCAAAAAAGAGTCAAACCCAGGTGGTAACCAGGATGCTTTTTTCAATATCTATTTTATTATTGCCTTTTCCCACATCATAAAGTTCTATTTTATTTTTTGAGCTCATACAGACCTAGGTTAATGTTTTTCTGATCAGTTTTATTTTTTGACCTCGGAGTTTTTAAACATTGCAATGGAGATTTCACCTGTGTAAAGCTACATGGCCTTTACTATAGTTTTATGTGTTGTATGTTATGTGTGCACACTTGTGTTTTGTGTTGTATGTCTGTATGTGTGTATGTCCATAGATCATATATGAGGAGTGCTCATGAAAAAATGGATCCAAATAATTTTATTATTCACGTGATTTACATGGTTTAATTTAAATTGGGTAAACAGCTGTTGAGGATTGTTTTAATATGTGAACAAAAAAGGAGGTTAACAGATCTGTTTGTTTACTTTCACCTTTCCTTTTCATTATATTTAATAATTCTGTTCAAGATAATGTGAATTGTTCAGAAAATTGTTTTCTTAGTACCTGTTGGAATGTTACATAATTTTTTTTTAGCCATCATTGCCAGAATTCCTATCTTCATCCCAGTGCCAGTGAAGAAAAAGATAAAACCAAACTACAGCTTCTATGATAGCTATTACAACAACTGTATAAACTGATGCATCAATGAGTAATGTAACTCAACAAGTGATGCTCAATCAAGAAGTTGATTTACTTTGGGAGGAAATGGACATATTAATAGATTCCTCTGCTTTGAACTGCTTGCAGAACTTGCCTGGACTATGTATCACTTGTATGCATTGTGAACTATCTGTTGGTGCAGCGAATTGTGGTAGTGCTGGCATATCTTTGCAGATGGTGTCATCGGTGGTACAATTTTTCCAAAAAGAGCTGTCATTTGGCTTGGTGTCATGGCATTTTGCATCCTCCTCCTTTCTGCTAGTGATGGTCTAAAATTTGGGGGCCAATAGAGGTGAGGCAAAGAACCTCACCCCCCCACTGGCACCAAGGCCAAATTTGGGAGGCAACAGAGGTGAGGCAAAGAACCTCACCCCCCCCCCCACTGGTGCAAAGGCCTATCCACAAGTATGGCTGTATGCTGGACTAGTAGTCAGTGATGGGTAAGATCCAATTGCAGTGGTACCAACCTAAGATAGCGGTACAGTGGTACCAACCTAAGACAGTGGTACCAACCTTGAGGTCAGCTCATCCGATGACGGGTAAGGACCATATGTAGTACTGGACAGCCTAACAGGCAGGGTCCCTAAGCCACATGCTTGGTGTTCAATTAAACACAAGGGGGGAGATGTTGAGAGCCATAGCCAAGTCCAAACGACACATGGCATTTTTGCCAGAACAGAGTGGTTGAGAGGTGACACCAGCAAGCCATTGAGATGATAATGGTTATGTTAAGCTGTGTATATTAGACCCCTGCTGTCTGCCTCGACCTGCTACTTTGGAGTTCTCGTGCTACTTTGGAGTTCTCACGGGGATTCCAGGAGAGTTCCCATTGGTTGGCGAAGTGCTGTAGGAGGGATTTCCGGTTGGTGGTTGCTGGAGGAGCCGCATGCGTGGTGTTCGGGAGAATTCCCAGGGAGCGTGTGTGGAGTGTGCTGGTGGAGTTCAGAAATAAAGTTTGTTCCTGCTTCAGTGGCTCGTGATTTGTGCCCAGCCAGACTGAGGCAATATCTAGCAATTAGAAAAATACAAATCTAAGATTTCGTCTCACTCCAGTCAGAATGGCAATTTTCAAGAATACAAGCAACAATACATGTTGATGAGGATGTGGGGGAAAAGGTACACTCATACATTGCTGGTGGCACTGCAAATTGGTGAAACCACTGTTGAAAACAGTATAATGGAGATTCTTTAGAAAACTAGGAATGAAACCATCATTTAACCCAGATGTCTCACTCTTCAGTCTTTCCCCAAAGGACTTAAAATGAGCATATTGTAGTGACACAGCCAGCCACATCAATGTTTATAGCAGCTCAATTATCAATAGCTAAACTGTGGAACCAATATAGATGAACTTCAATAGAAGAATAGATTAAGAAACTGTGGTATATATAAGCAATGGAATATTATTCAGCATTAATAGAAAATAAAATTATAGCATTTTCAGGTAAATGGATGGAGTTGGAGAATACCATGCTAAGCAAAATAAGCCAATCCCCAAAAAACAAAGGCCAAATGTTGTCTTTGATAAGTGCATGTTGATTCATAATTGGGGGAGAGAGAATATGGGAAGAATGGAAGAACTTTGGATTATGCAAAAGGGAGGAGAAAAGGGGAGGGGGCATATGGATTGTCCAAGATGGTGGAATGAGATGGACATCGTTACTCTACATACACATATGAATGTACAAATGGTGTGACTGTGATAGTAAAAGCAAAAGTGATTCCATTTTGTCTTGTGACTCCATCCTGTAAAACAACCATTACAAGTAGAAGGGTCATGACCAGGGAAAGAAGTTCTTTTCCTTTTTGCTATAGAAACCTTTGATAACACAGAACTACCTAATGGGGTGTTGTTTCTGTAACTAGGGTAATGGGGCTCTGTTTCTGTAATTGGGGTGATTGGGCTAATTGTGATTGGTTGACTGAACTCTCCCGCTTTTGTAACCTGGCTTGCTTGCATTGACTAGACCCCCAAACATCCCTTTTGCAGTTTTCAGGTTTATAAGGAGTGCCCTTGCAATTGTTCGGGGCTGATCAGGGGAACAGCTTTCTGGTCAGTCGCTACTGGTGTGCTTCAATAAAGGTTTGATTGGATTATAAATGAGTGGCCTGGGGTCAATTTATGAAACTCTGGAACAAAGTTTTAACTATAATATGACTCTGGATCATATACTACCAGAGAAATAAGAAGTTTTGCTCTTTTGTCTACAATGTAATAAAATACATTCTGCTGCCATGTATAACTAATTGGAAAGAATAAAAAATAAATAAATAAATAAATAAATAAATAAATGTTAAACAACAATGTATTGGTAGAGGTCATTGAAAACCTTTTGGCCAGGTCCTCTGTGGTTTGGAAGGTTATTAATTGCTGCTTGAATACAATAATAGAGGTAGGCCAAATCAGATTGATCTTTTTTTTTTTTTTGTACTGAGTCTTGAACTCATGACCCATCTACCACTGAGTTATAATCAAAAGTCCTTTTTTATTTTATGACAAGTTTTTGCTAAGTTGGCCAGGCTGTCATAAAACTTGTGACCCTTCTGCATCAAACTTCTGAATAGTTGGGAGTTCAGGCAAACTATACCTTGCCTAGCTTGTTGATTTATCATTGTACATTTTGGTATATTATGTCTTTTGAAGTATTGGTAAATTTCATACAAACACCAAAATTGTGGGCATAGAGATGATATTTTTTTAAATGTCAGCGGTATTTGTACTACTCTTCTCTTTTCATTTATAGTAGTAGTAATTTCTGTTTCTATTTTCTCCTTTGTTATCCTGGCTATAATCTCATAAATATTATTGATTAAAAAACCTAGCTATTGGTTTAGATTAATTTCCATATTTATTAACTGCTTCTAAAATCTTTGATTTGTGCTCTAGATTATATTACTTTCTTTTACAATCATCATTATTTCCCATATTATTTATTTTTAAATAAGTAATTTCCCTTTTCTTTATTATTATTCCTTGTGTCTGAGAATATGCATAACAGTTTTGTTCATAAAATTCAAAGTTGAAAATACCAAAAATTTCTTCACCATAAATTAATAAGAAATCACCACATATTCATATAATGGAACATTTAAATGGAAAGAAAAGAATAATTTATAGTTAAACACAAAAAAATGAGTTAACCTTATAAATTTAGTATTGACTGAAAGCAGCAAGACAAAAGGAATATATATTTTATGATTCCACTTATTTGAAGTTTTTTGTAAGGCAAAATTAATACTTAGTGATGGAGTTCAGAGAAGTGAAGGGGTTATCTTGGGAATGGGCATCAGTTTCTCTATGGAGAATAATTAGATATTTAGGAGATAGAGTAATGAAGATTGTGCTATTTGTTTCTTGTACTTTGTGAATTATTCATAAACTGGTATATAATAATCTAAATCATAAAAATATGGGAGTTATAATCAAGATAGAGACAAAAAATCTCACAATTTGGTCATATTTAAATATAAATATGTGAATTTGTAAATCTGTCATCTGATATTAGATTCTATGTGTAAAATATATTTAGATCCATGAATACTGTGAGTGCTCAAGACACATAGCAGCTTTTTGCCAAAATAGTATCATCATATCTTCTAATATGGTAAATTTATTTTATTCTCATGTAAAAGATGTTGAGGTTAATCTACATTTCCAAACTCAAGAAGATATCATTTAGCACACACAATTTAGAAGAATGAATAATAATAAATTAGAATTAGGAAATAAAATCCCACAGCAATAATCTCAATAGGAGATATTTTAATGTGGTCAAAAATCTAAACCCCCTTGACTATTTGTGGAAAGAATAAATTAGAAAGTGTTAGTCTTATAGATTTTCCATGTACAATGATGGAAGACAAATAAACATTAGTTAGTGCAAAATAATTTTCTCACTGAACAGAACTACAAAACAAATATAAAGCAAGTGACAATTTTTATTCTATTTTCATGCTCTCACAAATGTTACAATCTAATTTTTATCCTTAATTACTAAGTCTTTCTGATATTACACATTTTGAAAAATGTTAGAAAAACCATGAGTCCTTAGAGGCTGCTATGTAGCTACAAGTTGAGGGTTTTTTCTCAATATGTGGTTATAGTGTGAAATGTAACTGTGAAAATGACATTGCAGGGCTGCTATATTTATCCTCTCAATGATTTGAACAGTTCATCAAGTTTACTTAGTTTATAATTATTTTTAACACTTGATGCTACAAGCACAACCTGAGAGAAATTTAGCATTTGTTTTCTGAGCTTCACATCATTGAACATAATAGGAACTCAGTACTTGTATTTAATTGAGAAATTGATTGACACCTCAAGGAAACATTATAAGTGAGCACACTGGCAACCGCTCATTGAAAACCCAATCCTAAACAGTCTTATTTTTATCATTATTTTATTTTGAAATTAACAAGAAGTTAGAGGTACATTATCTTTTCTAACCTAATTGTTTCTCTTCTATTTTATAGAGATCCTCCTCATTTTCTTCTTTGTTTCTCTCTAGCTTATTCCAGAGAAATAGATTCACTAGTTGTGAATTAAAATTTTATTGAAAATTAAAAGGAATATTATTCTATTAAAAATTAAAAGAAATATGAAATTCAAAGCTTTTGTGAAAGCTTTCTCTAAGACTTCTAAGTATTAGAATAACTAGCAATTTTGGGATGGTGAGAATCAAATGAAATACCAAAGAAATTAGGACTTGTATTCAGAAGATTGATTTTGTTATTGTACTTAAAAAGTTGACTTTTTTTGGTAAAATGAATTTACTTCATTATGCTGAATGTCTGTTACTATAAAATCAAATACTATCGAGTTTAATGAGTTATTCCTATGGAATATTAAATAATGTGGACTACATATTTTTGTAACTATAAAGCATAGCAGAAAGTTTTACCAAAGTTCTTTTTTATTCTCAGAGAGTTAAAAGTATAGCAGAGTAACATATGGATTTTCATATGGTAACAAATGTTTGAAAAATCTCAGTGGCTTAAAACAATAGGCAGTTATTTTTCAATCTTATCCTTTGTAAGAGATGTGTTGATCATAATCACACAGATGCCCAAACTGATGGTGCAGCCACTGTATCAAATATTTCTGTTTGCTACACCAGATAGAAAATGGAAAGCCTTGTATTTACAATTAAATAATCTAAACCAAAATTTACACATCCATTTCTGCTAAATAGTTTTATTGGTAGGAGTAGGAAATTCTATAACACCAAATAATCCAGAAAATGTGGATTTATTATGTGCTTAAAATTGGAACAAAACATTGTTAAAAACAATAATGAATAACAGAAACATGGAAACTGAAGAATTAGAATAAAATGAATTTTAAGAATTATCTTCATATCCATCATATTTTTTTAAAAATGTCTGATATTTGTAAACATCAACAAGTGTATGGCAAAAAAAAATTCTATTTACCAGAAATATGAGTACAAATAGATGCATGCTATTAGGAGATAATTTTGGAAAAACCTAACAAAGTTAAAGACATAAAAACAATAAATTCCATTATTCAACTAATTATACTCTTAGGAAAAAATACATGAAATAAATTATCCAAGCACATAAGTAATTATTAAACTTCATTGTAAGAAGTTTACAAATAGCTTTCATGTCAAAAATTTCAGCATAGAATTAATAAATAAATATTTTACATATACACACCCACATAAAAACGGATATACTAGAATCATATGTAACAATGTAAATAAAATCCCCAAAATACAAATATTGACTTTTGAAAAATAAATTACACAATGATACGCATATTATCACATAAAACTTAAAAATGCCAAAGCATAATTATTTATCATTTATGGCAAATAAACACCTGGCATATACCTATATTTTAATTATATGACATATATTTGATTATGTATATATATTGTTAAGGTTTGGATCTGTAATGTCCCTCAAAGCTCAGGTGTTAACATCATGGTCTCCAATGTGACAAATTTCAGAATTGGAGCTTTTCGATGGTGCATGGCTAGAGGAGAAGTGTTAGTGGGAACATGTGCTTGGAGACCATATTTGCCCCTGGTATCTCCCCCACCCCCCTGCTTTCCAGCTGACATGATGATCTAAGCAACTTCCCTCCTCTACATTCCCAGGCAAATACCACATAACTAACATATTTTTAAAAGGTGCTTTACAGAGAATTTTATAGTATTCTTAATGTATATTTTACAAAACTATCTACAACATTTTCCAACAAGATATTAGAAAAGATTCTGTAAGATGAAAAATAAAGTTAAATAATATGTTAGGATTATTTTAAAATTCATATTCAAAGATCATTGATGATAAATAGGAATAAACTAAGAGAAGAGGTCCCATGCAAAATTTCAGTTCTCGTCTCTATCATTTTTACCACTTAAAAGTAAATGATCTGATGATAAATTTGGATAAAATAGTGATTAAATCTACTAGAAAATCGATGAATCAAATCTAATAAGATAAAACTGTCCAAATGTAACTGTCACACTTGATACCATCACAACCACCCCCCCAAAACACAAAATAAACACTAAGCCCAGATTCCTCCCCCCACTATTCACACACACACACACACACACACACAGAGACATGCATACACAGACACACACACACACACACACACGACTCCTAAACTTAGCTAAATGTTTACAAATCATTCAGTGGGAAATTTTGCCTTTTGAATTAAAAAAAATTCTATGTAAGAGAAAATTACTCATATTCCCTTTGACATTTTTCTTAGGTGGATGTTATCCACTTCTGTGACTTTGTGTGATCCTTGGCTCTGGTCTAATGTGTGATAAAACTGCCCTTTAGTTCCTAGTTTGAGAGCTCTGTTTGCGTCCCAGAAATCACTACTCCCTATACATTTCAGAAGACTCAGTGCAAACTCTATTACTGTCCCCAGTAACTAGAAGACTGCTGCAATTTTGAGTTACAATAAAATCAGGAAAGAAAATAAGAAATGAAACAAATGATTTACCAGATAAACCAAAGTTAGCTGATCTCCCCCATCAAATCCATGAGAATCAGGAATTAAAAGGCACATGAAGAGCATGTGAGATTAAAGCAACTGACGCCTAAAAACAAGGACCAGATTGAAAGTCAGTGTGAGGAACATGATGGATCACTAGATGTCAAAACAAAACCATTCCCCCAGAAACTGGAAGGAATGTTCTAGGGAGATATTGAGCCAGTGACTGAAGACAGAGGGACCCAAAGTATAGCCAAATGTGTAGATGAGGAATCAGACTAAACTAGGAAATGTCAATAATCTAGGACTGTCAAATAATCTTTGCAAGAACAGCAACACTTAGGGTCCAAATGTTTGAAAAGTTTGCAGACCTCAGAATTACTTCTTATAAGTTTAAAATTGCTGCTAAAAACTGTTAAAATATATCAACCACATTTGAATGTGTATATCATAGGCGTAAGGGTTCTCCCTCCATAGGGTTTTACAGGATATACTTTCTATCTGAGAGACAGGATATGCTTTCTAACTAAGAGTAGGTACCATCAGCATGTGAACAGAACACTCAGAACAAGAATGGAGCCTTGACTATGGGTTCCTTAAACTTACGAATGTCCATACAGACATTCTCTCAATATAGAACCAATCTTACTTTCTAATCTCTCCAATACCAGCTACAAATCACTAATATTACTATTTCAATAAAGAAATAGCATGTGCAAATCATCCTGAAACTTTAGTCACATAACTTAATAAACTTATACATTTTAAACTTGATTTAAAAGCATTACTCTTAATATATTTCATGACTCTCCCAGTCACCCATGTACATTTGTTATGGAAACAGCTAGGCCAGTTCCAGATCTGCTGCATTTGATGCTCAGAACACAGCTACCAATGGATTTGAACTTTCATCACAACCCCAAATTCTGAAGACCAATCTGTATATCCTTAACAAGAAACTAGGGAATCTTCTGAAGTTATTGAATTACTGTATGTAACAGACATATTGAATACTCAAATTTAAAAAGCTCACTAACAACCTGATCAAAATACAATGAAGTCCACAATGCACACAAATATTCCAATCAACACTTTAAATCATCACTTTTTAATTTTTTATTTCTTAAATGTTTTCTTTATTTGTGAATGGACAGAATGCCTTTATTTCATTTGTTTATTTCTGTGTGATGCTAAGGATTAAACCCATACTAGGTAAGCACTCTGCCACTGAACTTCAGCCCCAGCCCTAGATCATCACTTTTAAATAAGATTATTAGTAATATAAATAAGGCAAACCTCCAGGGTGATATTAGAACTCAGAATCTTAGTCTTGGACAAAAAGAAGAAAAATCAGAGAAATTTAAAAACCTTAGATATTAAATATTTGATACAAAATTAATAGATAAATATGTAAAATAATACAGAAATTTACTAAACTTTGGACAGCATAACATAGACAAGAATAATAGGTGAAAATAAGACAAAGACAAGTGTTTGTGGGAGTCAGGGAGAACAAGTTAGAGAGGAGTAGCAAGGACATTTCCAAGGAAATAATGAAAAAAAAAATATGTATATAAGTATCCAGATGGGAAGAAAACTCATAGCCCAACTCAGTTAATGAAACAGATTCATGTGAGGGTACTTCAATATAAAATTTCAGAAACATGGGGAAATATATGAAAATTTTTCATAAGACAACTAAAATCAGGTAAAATGAAACAGGATTTAAAATATAAATTCTGTCTGATCATCAGTATCATAAACTTGATAGAATTCAATAGTATATTAAGTATAAAAAAAATTTATTCTTTGGTGTCTCAGGAAATTGATCTGATCTGCGTCTTTGTTAACATGTTATAAAGCATTACAAAAGGAAAGAGGCTTGATTTTAGGCAATGAATCCAGCACAAATAGTAATAAGCACGCGCACGCACACACACACACACACACACACACACACCCCCCTCACATGTAAGGTGTATAGGAAACGAGGACATGAAGACACAGAGGTGATTCCCATAATCAAAACAGAAAGAAACCCTAGCTCCATAGTGGAGAATAAGAAGAGGAGGGATATCTCCAATGAGGAAAGTAAGGTATTTAATTGTGTGACAGGATTAAAAATGTAGAAAATTATGGTGAGAAATATACTACAATGCTTTTCCATAAATTCAGTGAAATTATGCAAATGAAAAATACAATCATCTATTTGTGTAAAACATAAACTTGAACCAAAATTGAAATACAATTAAAGCATACTGCTTGTCTCAGTATAGAACAATATTTTCATACTAAGAATAAGGGATTTAAACATAAATTTTAAGATCACTATGTTGAATAGAAGCAGGAATGTGAGTTATTTTTCTCATCTAACATAATGTATATTTGATAATATTTATTATTTCATCAAAATTTAGCAATTTTTATTTTTATTTCACGTTTTAGATAGAAATATTTTTATTTTGATGGTGACTTACTTTTTTAAAATTTAGGTTTATTATGTAAATTAAAGGTATACAACTTAATGATTCAATGTACATATACTTTATGATAAAATCATTATAAATAAGCTAATTAATATAACATAATCTTGGACAGTTATCACTTTCTTCCTTTTATTTGTTGTAAGAACACTGACAATAGACCTATTAGCAAATTTTAAATACACAATCAAGTATATTTTATATGATATCCTTATCATACATTAAGAAGCTCTGGATTTATCATTCTGAAAAACTAAAACTTTGTACTCCTTGATCAACATCTCATTTTCCCCTATTCCTAACCTGTAGCAACCTTCATTCTACACTCTAATTGTACGTTGGATTTTTTTAATATTCCACATATAAATAAGATCATGCAATATTTGTCTTTGTCATTTTTCTGATTTATTTCACTTAGCATTGTGTCATTTTAGGCTTATCTATGTTGTTGCAAAAGGGAATAAGATCCCATTATACACATATATAAATGCTTTTTAATTTACAGTGGAGTTACACCACAATAAACCCCTTGCAAAATATCATAATTTGAAAATTTGCTCAATACATAGCCTACTAAACATTGCAACTGAGAAACTCATTACACTATAGAATATCAGTTGTTTACCCTTGTGATCATGTAGCTGATTGGGAGCTGCAGCTACCAGCAACACAGAAGAATAATAGTATACATTGATAGCCACAGGAAAGATCTATTCTCCAAATTTTAAGTATGGTTTCTACTGAATGCATATTACTTTTGGTCTGAACAATCAAAAATCATAAGTGACGACATTATGAATCAAGGACAATTTCTCTGTGTATCTGTGTGTGTGAGTTTCACATTTTCTTTATTCATACATCTGTCAATAATATTTAACTCATTTTCCTATCTCAACTATTGTGAATAATTCTGTTATCAACATGGATGTGTAGATCTCTTTGAGATACTGCATTTATTTCCTTTGGATAGATAGCCATAACTGGAATTGGTTATTAGTTCATTCTTACATACCTAAACCAGAGAGATTTATTCTATAAGAAATGATTGAAAGAGTTAATAGCTACTTATTTTGAAAATGAAGTTTGAAGAAAATGAACTGTTGGATTTAAGATTGTACTAATAAGTCTTTTCACTTATAAGCAATTTAATATATTTTTTTTAATTTTTAAAATGTGCAATTACAACTGATTTTTTTTTTTTTTTTTAAAAAAGAAAACTCTATTTCTTCAAAAATGTTGTGCTTGTAGTTATTTCAGCAGAGACTAGAGACCTGGTTTCATGGGATATTGAATATGATAACTTTAAAACCAGCTTTAAATCATAAAACCCAATAATTGTGTAATTTATTTTTCAGCTATTATTACTTTTCTGTAGTGTGGGAGGCCACTACATCATGGACAAACGTTTTATTCTCCTGATTGGTTTGAGGCACTTTCGGTCATTTCCAGTGATCTGGTCACTTTCAAGTGGCTATAGACAGTAGCCCCATCTTGAGAGTAGTAAAAATGCTGCCAAATATGCCTTCATGTGTGGGCGTGCCTTCCCACATCCCCAGGTATCAAGTTACCTTACCTGTCCTTGTAACCCTGCCCCTCTTGACCTTTTTTGGATGAAAATTTCTAAGAACCAGAGTTCCCCCAATAAAAGACCACTCCGGAACATGCTAGCTCTCTCTCGCCAGCCTCTTATGACATTCCTCACCCTCCCATTTGGGGAGCTTGAGGCCAAGGACAGAGTAGCCATCCCCCGGCTTGAATTTAAAATTGTTTTATTTGATACCTTAGGAAATTCACTTGAGCGACCTCTAGTTTAGCTGCTTGTACTGGTTGCGGGCAGTGCTGTAGGTTCTGTTAAACTTTTCCTTGTGTCTTTTGCTAAGTACTTAAATTTTATGTTCTCCAAAAATATGTAAATGTGGCTATGGTAATTTGAGAAGAACTACTAAATTAAACTGGATGACAGCTAAACTTCAAATTGTATGTGCCTAGTCGCATAACTTAAATGACAGAGGGCCAAGAATAAGAAAGTTCTCAAATCTGCTAGAGGAAGAAGAAAACCTGTTCAAGACACATTCTGATTTTCAATTTCCATGTTAGAATTATCCAGAGTGATTTAGTTATCATTTTAAGATTCATTCATATTCAAATAGATAAATTATTTACTGCTTATTATTTTCCTTATTTTAATAAGCATTGTTGATAAAGGATGTCCATTCTCTTCAGTTACTCTTCACTCATTCTACATCCCTGTACTAAACTTGGCCTCTAATATTATTCCAAACACTCCTCTTTCAACAAAGACTATTATTTTGTGTAAATTTTTATTTCTTGCACTATTTGATCCTGTGCATCACTCCATCATCCTTAAAATGTTATACTTTGTGATGTCTATGAATATATGTTTTCATAATTTTATTTTTGATCCTTATTCTTTATTTCCTTATATTTCAGTCAATTATCTTGCAAAACCTAATATTTCTGTCCAGAGTCTTTCTGTATGTATTTTTTAATAGTAGTTTCTATTACATTTTTGCTGAGATTTGAATGTACATCTCAATACATACCCTTATTCAAAGCACATGCTATAACTGCCTTAAAAATATTTCTAAAGAGATGTTACTCAAATTCTGTTCAGCAACTTATGCAGCACTACATTCTAGGAAGTTGTTATAAGGATTATCTCAATTTTTATAAAAATCGTATAAAAGTAATAGTATCATCATTTCTATTATTTAAATGATTAAATTGAAGCACATAATACTTAAATAAGTAGCCCCAAATGCAAACATAATAAGTGTCATAGGAAGATTGTGTCTCCAGAGTCTATTGTGTTACCTATATAAGAACTACATTTGGAATATATTTTGGGCAAAGGAGATGTTCCACCCAAATATTTCCTCTAGTAAGGGAAATAAAATTTATTGCACAACCTTAAAATTGTATAATTACCTAATAGGTTATTTCTGTGGATGACTGGAAGCACATATTCTTGATTATGTCTACAAAATGGTCTTCGCTTCTCGGAAGCTATACTTCCTTCAATGGAGTAAAAGCAATAAATTGCCTTTGCAATTTAAAAACACATTCTTAATGGCTCCTTCCACTAATAGTCATCCTTTCCCTTCCTCTTTCTCTTTACTTTTCTTCATTTTATTTTTGCACAGTCCCTCTATTATCGTTTCCCAGTGGCTTAATGACAAATTCTACTTCTTCATCTAATGAAGTTCAGATTGAGCTTCATTGATCTCTGATACTCATATTTGCTGCTAGGCTTTGCCATTATTTGATCTACTATATTGATCTCTGATTTTCATATTTGCTGCTAGGTTTTGCCATTATTTGATCTGCTGTAGAACCATTTGTCCTGATTTTGTTGACTCAGCTCTGTATCACAGAGCCCAGCTCCTGCAGTCTGTGCTTCACATGTTACTATCTAATTACTTCAGTTGAGTTCAGTCAATGGGACAAAGTGACAAATAAAACAAAATGGCATGCTCTCTTTCTGTCCTTTCTTGGCCATAGGCAGACATCTTACTTCCTTGATCACCTTACTTCCTTGGTGTATTTGGCTTCCTTAGGGCACACAGCTTTGACAGGTAACCAAAAGCTTGTGCTCTCGTAGAGCTCATGACTGCATTTACTATTCCACTTTTCTGGTGATCAGCAGTACATTCTGTTGCTGGTCTCTAGACTGGCCAACATTTCCTTCTTAGTTTTCCTGTTTTTAATCTCCTTTTTAGATTTTCAAAGCATTATGCTAAATTCTCTTGATTTAAATGCTTAAAGTGGGTTTTGTTTTTCATCTTTAAAAATAAATCAAAGACAAACCCTTTAAATATTACCTCCTTCATGTGTGTTTTCTGGTCTGGGGTTTACGTTGGTACTTTACTTTTCTGAAACCTCTATAGTATTAATTGCCTTCGTTGAGTACAGCTTAGTATTTACATTAATGTTCCTGTACTATTACTTTGTGATTCTGGTTAAGTATTTGAAAAACTGAACAAAGTTAACAGGAAAGTGGATTCACATTTCTTAAATGCTACAGAGAACACACTTAACTATAGTACCTCAGATTAATAATAATTAGTTGCCATTTTTTTTTCTGGTGTGTGACCATGAAGAAATGTAATAACACTAAGAAATAGGCTCCTTATAATAAAAACAACGAATGAATGGTTGCCAAGAATGGGGAAACATGATAAATGTTGAACTATAATCAAATTCCACTAATGGTCAACTTCTCCCTGTTCATTGTTTTTTGCATTTTTACTTTTTATATCATGTTACTTATTTTCAAATGGGCTGAATAAAAATTATATAGATACATTAAGCAAATATTACAGAACAAAGTGGAAAGTTATGTAGAGAAAAGTAAATCCATGAAGTAAAATTCTTATCTTATTATGATAAGAAGGTTTTACTGGTGTAACAAGCAATGAAGTATTATATATGCATATACAGAAGGATGAAGGGATCTCCTTACAAAAGAGCCAATGGAAAAGACTTTAAAAGTCAACCTGACTTTTCTTTCTTCTCCCCCCTGCGTGTTTTGTGGTGCTGGGCATCAAACACAGGAACTTGTCCATAGCATTGGCTATATCTGTGGCACTCGACTTGTGTCTTCATGTACTTTCAAAATGTGCAGAACCACACACAACTTAAAATGAGATTTGGTGTAGTTTCTCAAGAGAAATCCATATCCATAATGGCTGAATAGTAATTGCTTTAGAGAAAAAGATGATAGGATGATTTATCTGATTAAAGTAGAGACTGTAAATATCCTTTCTACATTGAGTTCTTACTAGGTTGCAGAGACTATTTTAACAGTATTGACTTTATAAATTCAATGGACACTATAATTCTGTGAGATCTGTAAACATGGTACTCTTACTACCTTTTTTTAAGCTGAGAAAACTGAGTCAGGCTGAGGGTAAGCAACTTAAATCAAATAACTAGACAAATATAGATACATTATACATTATAGAAAAATAGTTAGAAATTGAGGCTCAGGGAGTTTGGCTAGAAAGCTTATGCTTTCCTTCCAGCTCAGCCTGACTTACATAGAAGATCATATGACCAGAAAGTTCAATCTACACTTATTAAGCTGACCCTCTTTTCCAGGTTAAAAAAAGTAGCTGAAGGTCCACTGAAGGTCAAGTTGCTCAGAAAATATGCTCAAAGTATTCGCAGAACTCCGCATAGCTATTTTTCCAGGGAGGCATTAGAATAGTGTTTTCAAACTTGTCTTCTAGTGCAGGAAGACTGTCTTAACCACTGATTTGCCTTTTTCCATTTCTGTAACTTTGGGGTCACTATTAATTAGTATCTAAATTAAACCAATAGCAAATGGAAACTTTGTAAGACAATGTATAGGCTTTTATTAATATAAATCTCAAGATTTAGTTAACCCTCAAAATTACATAGGGACAAAAGACTGATAGTAAAAAAGACTGATAAACTACCTACAGAAAAGCATGAAAATGATTGATACATATGCCATTAAAATATTTCTTCATTATAAATAATAGTAAAGACCAAGATTCTCTTGTGTAGAGTTACACATGGTTATTTCTCAGTGATGAGATCTACTGGATATGTTATCTAAGAACAAAAATAAATATTCCATTTATGCTCAATCTACCACAGACTTTCAATGAGTAGTACAAGTATAGGGTAGATGTAAGAAATCCTATAAAATGTTCACCTATCCAATCATGAAACTGGGAGAATATGAGGGCCCTCTGTTTACTCCTAAACTCTGGGAGCACTATTAGGTAGTTCATTTATGTTTAATGATGATTTTTAGATAAAATTATATAAAATAACATAGGAACTCACAACTTATAAATTGTAATGAAAATGTAATATCAATGTTATTTTTGAATGTGAACTCCCACTGTTGATTATATAGTTACATACTTTGTCTAAAAACTTATTCTGTAAATCTGATACTTTTTTGATACAGTGAAAAAGTCAATAGGAATATTCACTTTTGTATATTACTTCATCTAGCATGCTATCTTTAGTTTCCAAATAAATTAAACATCATATGTTTATTACAAGAGGTGTTATAAATCAAACATCACATTTCAACCATGAATAATTTTTCCAACAAATATATTAAGCTATGATATTTTTACAATCCACTATGAGTGTGCAAAACTCATAACTTTGCAAAACTGGGGCATTCTAGATTGGAATCTTCAGGGATTTAGAATAGAGTTATGTATGACTGCCAAGATTATTGATCCAAAAATGTAAAAATTATTTTACCATGTACCTAGTACATACTGAACCCTATTCTAGGTATTAAGAATATAGCAATGAAAAATGAAACTTCTTCCTTTGTAGAGATTATATTTTATTGTACGTAAGGAAGAAAGATAATAAATACTAAACCACAATTACTGAGATAATCAAAGAGACTAAAAGATATTATAGATGAATCAAAGAAATAATGTGAAAAAGAATGGCTGAGACTGAGAGTAACAGCTACTTTTAAATACAATGTTTTGGAAAGAACTTCCTGGGAAGATTGTATTTTAGCTGTAAATTTAGCCAACTTCCCTTCTACTCTTTAGGACACTATTAATTAGTAGATAAATTGAACCAATTGTAAATGGAAATTATGTAAACAAGAGCCACTTGTAACTACCTTCAGGAAGAGCACTGCAAACATAATAAGCAACAATACAAAGGAATGCTTTTATACATTGAACAACCAATGAAGACATATCTAAAGCTCAGTTAATAAGAATATATGTGGTGAGAGATGATAGTATAGAGGGGTAAATGTAGAAGCATATAAACACTTAAAGCAATTTTAAGATTTTTACAAGTTATTCCAATTTCAAAGAGACTATAAGAGGAGCTAGATGTCAGAACAGTAGCAAAGACTAAGAGGAACCACAGTGGAACTCATAAAAATAAAGGTGAAACAAAGAGTTGGTTTTAGGAATATTGATTATGTTAAGGATTTGTCAGTTTTGGTACAAACAAAAAAGAGAATTAACAATTTAAACAGGGAAAGTTAAATATGGGGAATTATTGACTCTAACAGATGTTTAGAATTGTGAGAGATCAATAAATAAGAAGTATAGAGAACTCTTGAAGTAGATGAATATTTTTGTATGGAATCACCAATATAGTAGGACTAAGAGCATTATTAAGAATCTCCAGCCCTTACTTTAAGAAGCTAGCTGAATTCCAGACCTTGTTGGAGAGGGCGCATGATTCACTGAATACCAAGAAGTTACTAGGGTTTGCAACAATAGAACTTACTGAAAATCTACCTTTTGGAATTTGCCAACAATATATGCAAGTTAAGTGAGAGTAGTTTGTTATAGTGATGTTTCATTGTTGTCACCCACAAAAATAACAGTCCAAGGTGCTGTCAGTCACAAATTTATCCAGATAGATACCAGGTGAAAACATTATACAATGCATGCTCTCCACCTTGAATGACAAGATTCAGACACTGGAGGTGTATGTGCTAGAGAAGGTTTCTGAGCACCCACAGGAACCAAACAATAATAACTCTTTGCCATTTCTATGTCTTTATCTATTTCTATATTGGCAAAGCTTATCTTCATTTAATCTGGGAAAGGAAAACAAGATTTGAAGGCTCTGTTTTGTTTTTTAAAGAATAAGCAAAAAAGTGTACGTTTGGAGCTGATAGATGACACATTGAAAAAGGACAATGTATTTGATTCAAAATCTCCTCCAACTCCTATCATATTGTGTAGTGCTTGTATCAAATAGGTATCCATTCCTATGGAGTAATTTGTATTGAAGTGTTCCCCAGATGTAGAATGGGTACAGTGTTTGGCTTATGGATAAAACAGTCAGTTTTCTCCAGAGGGAAAAAAAAAATAGAAGACACACTTATAGATAAAAAATAGGTAAGTTGGTAGGTAGGTAAGTATGTAGATAGATAGAATAACTAGCTTTGTATACCTGTTGCCAAAATACCTGCTAGGAACAATTGAGAAGAGAGTGTATTTTGAAACATGGTTGCTTAGGTTCAGTCCAAGGATGTCTGACTTCATTTCTCTGGGCCTAAGGTAAGGTGGAACATCATGGCAGAAGGAAAATAATGCAGGAAATCTACTAACTTCAAGGTGACTGGGAAGCAGAGAGAGAAAATGGAAGGGACCTCAAGGAAGATGAACATTTCCTGGGCGTGTGCTCAGGGACCCACATCATCCAGCCACTCCCCACTTGCTTACAGTAAACACCCAATTATTTCATCCAAACCAGGATGGACTGATAGGTTACAACTCTCACAAGCTAATAATTTCACTTTCAAATATTCCTGCACTAACAGGACACCTCATATCCAATCATAGTAATAGATAATACTTGACAGTTTGATTATAAAGAATTGTGTTGCAGTTAGAGAAGCTGACATACTCCAAGATCTGCACACTGCAAGCTGGAGATATAGGGGAGGCAATAGTGTAGGTTCCAATTTAAATTCAAGTTTGATATTCGAGCTTGAAGACAGCTAGGCTGAAAGAGCAAATTTTCACTTAATCGTATCGTTATAGTCAGATTTTAGTATATGGGATGATGCCCAATCTCATTGGGAGGGTAGAATTTTTTACTCAATCTAATAATTCAAATGTTAATCTCATCTAAAATACCCTCTCAGACTCTCTCAGAATAATGTTTAGCCAAATATCTGGGGGATCCCACCAATTTGGCACATAAAACCAATCACACATAATAAATGAATGCTAAACAACTACAACAACAAAACAAAAACAAAACAAAACAAAACAGTTTAAAACCTTGAACTGTGAACTTCTTACCAACTAAGAACAGAAAGCACTTGTTCTTTCTTCACTGAAACAAGAACAACAAAACTGAAAAAATATATGAAACAAAGAGTTTAAGACACTGGCCCCCTGAAAAGAAAGAAAGAAAATGATTTTTGAAAGACAAAAGCAATGAGGCAAATCCTAAAGATACACCTCCTTACTACCTTGTGAGAGTTTCCCTGATGCAGTGCAAGGAAAGGGAATTCAGGTTGATCCTGATGGGAATCCCTGAAACATGGAAATTACTTCAAATGGTTAGGATGGCCAAGATGTTGAGAATTTAGGATACCCCAGGGGAAAGAGCTATGCAATAAAAGAACTGCAGGTATTTGCAGAGGGATCACCTTTGGCATTCAGCAAGTGCTAATCAGTGCATGAATGTGAGAAAGCAGGCCAGAAATGAAAAGTAAACCATCAGAGAGAAATAGAAGGAATAGTATCTGATGTTCATTCAACACATGCAGATTTTTTAATATGATTACAAAAGCTCATAAATCAGGTGATATTTGGAAGTAAAACCAATCTAGATCTTGATTCAGTCATGTAAATAATTAAGCCCAAGTTAAACGCTGCTCTAGTTTCATAAGAAAATAATATCATACTACATGCTATAGCAGAGATCAATAATATTTACGAGAATTAATATTTACGAGTACCCAATAAAGGTAAAAATCACTACTATCTGGCAGCTTATCATAAATTGCCAGACATGCAAAGAAGAAAGCTGAAAAAATTCATGATGAGGAAGAATATCTACATTTAAATGAAAACACAGCTGATGCAGATTTCAGAAACAATAGGCAAGGACATTAAAACAGCTATATTTATAGATACTATGTGTTCAAATCTAATAATCACATGGAATACAAAAAAATAGTCTTTGCAGCATATTAATGATAAAACTACAATTTTCAAGATGAGAAATATAAAGGAAGGAATTTATCACAGATTAGACATTATGGAAGGATATTCTGATAAACTTGAAGATGTATCAGTAGAAACATCCAAAATGAAAATCAGAATCCAACAATAATTTAGCAAATGACAAGAGAAACAGTTAGTTAAGTCAACTTAAAGTAGCTTAATGTGATTATAAGAAGAATCGCCAAAGAATGAGTGTAATAACTATTTGTAAAACAAAAAGCCGAAAATTTTGAAATTTTGATGCAAAATATAAACCCATAGTTCAATGCAGTTCAACAAGCCACAATCATAGGAGCCAAAAAGAACATAACACCAATGTTTATTAAACTACACACTACCTGTGAAAAAAAGGAAAATCTGAAAAGCAGTAATAGGTAAAAAATGGCACACAGGCATGATTAGAGAAAAAAAATATAAGGGCTCTCATCAGGAACACCAACTGTGAGGAGATAGTGAAATAACATCATTAAGTAATGACAGAAAAATTTCATCAACTCAGAATTTTTTAAAAAGCAAACATACCTTTCAAAAACGAAAACAAAATATTCTTTTTCGATCACACGTTAGTCAATAATGTTAATCTTCCAAAGTACAAGATTTTATTCAATGTTAAAGTCAATTTCCGCAGGCTGAAATGAAGTTATACTCTGTGGAACTATGAGGTTGCCAAGCAGGAGACTAATTTTTCCCCCATTCACAAAGGACATTTAGAAACATCTGGAGATACTTTTATTTGTCCCTGTAAGAGTTCAGGTACTACAAGAAATCTAGGGAATAGAGGACAAGGATGCTGCTAAACAAAATCCCACAAAGTACAAGGTAGCCCCACCCAACAAGGGATTTTCTGATCTGAAACATCAATAGGCAAGCATTGAAAAATAATGTTTTGCATATAAACAAACCAAGAAAGCACTGTTTTTTTTTTTTTTCTCATGTTCAAATCTCTTTAAAAATCAATTGACTTTAGAGAGCCACCGCCCACGCCTGCAAGGTAGGCAGACCTGCGACCTACAGGGAAAACAGGCCCAGCGGCCCGCCAGCATGGTAGACACATCACCCCAATTGGAGGAAGAGCCCAGCTGTCGCCCGCAAGGTAGGCAGACCACACGTCCGGAGAAGGGGTCCAGCGGCCCACTGGCGTAGTTGAAAGATCACCCCAATTGGAGGAGGGGCACAGCCGCCGCCTGTGCCTGCAAGGTAGGCAGAACTGCAACCTGGAGAAAGGACCAGCGGCCCACCAGCGTGATAGACAGATCACCCCAATTGGAGGAGGAGCACGGCCGCCTCCCGTGCCTGCAAGGGAGACTTTGCAACTATACAGGAGCAATATAAATATATAGGGGGAAAATTCAATAACACAACATTTTTACCAAGCAGGAAGAAACGCGAGCAGTATGAAAAGACAAGGAAAGAAAGGACCACAAGCAATGCAGGTCAACTCAACTTTAGAAGAGGTAATATCTGCAACAGATGGAATGTCAGATAAAGAATTCAGGATATACATGCTTCAGATGATCTGGAGTCTCAAGGAAGACATTAGACAGCAAAATCAGACAATGAAAGATCACTTCGACAATGAATTACATAAACAAATCCAAGAAGCAAAAGATCAACTATAAAGGGAGATAGAGGTTATAAAAACCAAACAAACAGAAATCCTAGAAATGCAGGAAGCAATGAACCAAATTAAAAACTCAAAGGAGAATACTACCAGCAGAGTAGAACACTTAGAATATAGAACATCAGACAATGAAGACAAAGTATTTCAACTTGAAAAGAACATAGACAGCTCAGCAAGACTGTTAAGAAACCATGAGCAGAATATCCAAGAAATCTGGGATAACATAAAGAGACCAAACTTAAGAGTCATTGGGATACAGGAAGGTATAGAGGTCCAAAACAAAGGAATGAGCAATTGTTCAACGAAATAATACGAGAAAACTTTCTAGACTTGAAGAATGACACAGAATCCCAAATCCTAGAAGCCTACAGGACGCCGAATGTGCAAAATCATAAGAGATCCACACCTAGACACATTATAATGAAGATGCCCAAAATACAGAATAAGGAGAGAATGTTAAAAGCTACAAGAGAAAGGAAGCAGATTACTTTTAGGGGTAAACCAATCAGGATAACATCTGATATTTCAACACAGACTCTGAAAGCTAGAAGATCCTGGAACAACATATTTCAAACGCTGAAAGAAAATGGGTTCCAACCAAGAATTGTTTATCCAGCGAAATTAAGCTTCAGGATGGAAGATGGAATTAAAACCTTCCATGATAAACAAAAGTTAAAAGAATTTACAGCTAGAAAACCATCTCTTCAAAATATCCTCAGCAAAACGTTACAGGAAGAAGAAATGGAAAATAACAATGAAAACCAACAGAGGGAGGTAGTACAGTAAAGGGAAAAAATAATCAAAGAGGAAAAACAAACCATGTTAAGTAACATAAATAAACAAATATGACTGAAAGAACAATCCATATCTCAATAATAACCCTAAATGTTAATGGCTTAAACTCACCAATTAAGAGACACAGGCTAGTAGAATGGATCAAAAAAAAAAAAAAAAGATCCAACAATATGCTGCCTACAGGAGACACATTTGATAGGAAAAGACATACATAGACTGAAGGTGAAAGGTTGGGAAAAATCATATCACTCATACGGACTTAGTAAACAAGCAGGAGTGTCCATACTCATATCAAATGAAATAGATTTCAAGCCAAAGTTAATCAAAAGGGATAAAGAGGGACACTGCATACTGCTCAAGGGAACCATACACCAACAAGACATAACAATCATAAATATATATGCCCCAAACAATGGTGCAGCTATGTTCATCAAACAAACTCGTTCTCAAGTTCAAGAGTCTAATAGACCACCATACAATAATTATGGGAGACTTCAACACACCTCTCTCACCACTGGACAGATCTTCTAAACAAAAGTTGAATAAAGAAACTATAGAACTCAATAATACAATTAATAACCTAGACTTAATTTATATAAATAGAATATACCACCCAACAACAAGGAGTTAAACTTTTTTCTCAGCAGCACATGGAACCTTCTCAAAAATAGATCATATATTATGTCACAGGGCAACTCTTAGACATTATAAAGGAGTAGAGATAATACCATGCATCTTATCTGATCATAATGGAATGAAACTGGAAATCAACGATAAAAGAAGGAAGGAAAAATCATGCATCACTTGGAGAATGAACAATAGGTTACTGAATGATCAATGGGTTATAGAAGACATCAAGGAGGAAATTAAAAAATTCTTAGAGATAAATCAAAACACAGACACAACATATCGGAATCTATGGGACACAATGAAAGCAGTTCTAAGAGGAAAATTCATTGCTTGGAGTTCATTCCTTAAAAAAAGAAAAAAACAACAAATAAATGATCTCACACTTCATCTCAAAATCCTAGAAAAAGAAGAGCAAACAACAGCAAAAGAAGTAGAAGGCAAGAAATAATTAAAATCAGAGCTGAAATTAATGAAATCAAAACAAATGAAACAATTGAAAAAATTGACAAAACTAAAAGTTGGTTCTTTGAAAAAATAAATAAGATCGACAGACCCTTAGCCATGCTAACAAAGAGAAGAAGAGAGAGAACTCAAATTACTAGCATACAGGATGAAAAATGCAATATAGCAACAGACACTTCAGAAATACAGAAGATAATTAGAAATTATTTTGAATCCTTATACTCCAATAAAATAGAGGATAGTGAAGGCATCGATAAATTTCTTAAGTCATATGATCTGCCCAGATTGAGTCAAGAGGATATAGACAACCTAAACAGACCAATATCAATTGAGGAAACAGAAGAAGCCATCAAAAGACTACCAACTAAGAAAAGCCCAGGACCAGATGGGTATACAGCAGAGTTTTACAAAACCTTTAAAGAAGAACTAATACCAATACTTTTCAAGCTATTTCAGGAAATAGAAAAAGAGGGAGAACTTCCAAATTCATTCTACGAGGCCAACATCACCCTGATTCCTAAACCAGACAAAGACACTTCAAAGAAAGAAAACTACAGACCAATATCTCTAATGAACCTAGATTCAAAAATCCTCAATAAAATTCTGGTGAATCGGACACAAAAACATATCAAAAAAAATTGTGCATCATGATCAAGTAGGATTCATCCCTGTGATGCAAGTCTGGTTCCATATACGGAAATCAATAAATGTTATTCACCACATCAATAGACTTAAAGATAAGAACCATATGATCATCTCCATAGATGCTGAAAAAGCATTCGACAAAGTACAGCATCCATTTATGTTCAAAATGCTAGAAAAACTAGGGATAACAGGAACATACCTCAATATTGTAAAAGCTATCTATGCTAAGCCTTAGGCTAGCATCATTCTGAAAGGAGAAAAATTGAAGGCATTTCCTCTAAAATCTGGAAGAAGACAGGGATGCTCTCTCTCACCACTTCTGTTCAACATAGTTCTCGAAACACTGGACAGAGCAATTAGACAGATGAAAGAAATTAGAGGCATAAAAATAGGAAAAGAAGAACTTAAATTATCACTATTTGCAGTGACATGATTCTATACCTAGCAGACCCAAACGGGTCTACAAAGAAACTATTAGAGCTAATAAATGAATCAGCAAAGTGGCAGGATATAAAGTCAACACGCAAAAATCAAAGGCATTCCTGTATATCAGCGACAAATCTTCTGAAATGGAAATGAGGACAACCACTCCATTCACAATATCCTCAAAAAATAAAATAAAATACTTGGGAATCAACCTAACAAAAGAGGTGAAAGACTTATACAATGAAAACTACAGAACCCTAAATGGAGAAATAGAAGAAGATCTTAGAAGATGGAAAAATATACCCTGTTCATGGATAGGCAGAACTAACATCATCAAAATGGTGATATTAAAAAAAGTTCTCTATAGGTTTAATGCAATGCCAATCAAAATCCCAATGGCATTTCTTGTAGAAATAGATAAAGCAATCATGAAATTCATATGGAAAAATAAAAGACCCAGAATAGCAAAAACAACTCTAAGCAGTAATTGTGAATCAGGCGGTATAGCGATACCAGACTTCAAACTATACTACAGAGCAATAGTAACAAAAACAGCATGGTACTGGTACCAAAACAGGGGGGTGGACCAATGGTACAGAATAGAGGACACAGAAACCAATCCACAAAATTACAACTATCTTATATTTGATAAAGGGGCTAAAAGAGTGCAATGGAGGAAGGATAGCGTCTTCAACAAATGGTGCTGGGAAAACTGGAAATCCATATGCAACAAAATGAAACTGAATCCCTTTCTCTCGCCATGCACAAAAGTTAACTCAAAATGGATCAAGGAGCTTGATATCAAATCAGAGACACTGTGTCTGGTAGAAGAAAAAGTTGGCTCCGATCTACATATTGTGGGGTCGGGCTCCAAATTCCTCAATAGGACACCCATAGCACAAGAGTTAATAACTAGAATCAACAAATGGGACTTACTCAAACTAAAAAGTTTTTTCTCAGCAAAAGAAACAATAAGAGAAGTAAATAGGGAGCCTACATCCTGGGAACAAATCTTTACTCCTCACACTTCAGATAGAGCCCTAATATCCAGAGTATACAAAGAACTCAAAAAATTAAACAATAAGAAAACAAATAACACAATCAACAAATGGGCCAAGGACCTGAACAGACACTTCTCAGAGGAGGACATACAATCAATCAATAAGTACATGAAAAAATGCTTACCATCTCTAGCAGTCAGAGAAATGCAAATCAAAACCACCCTAAGACACCATCTCACTCCAGTAAGATTGGCAGCCATTATGAAGTCAAACAACAACAAGTGCTGGCGAGGATGTGGGGAAAAGGGTACACTTGTACATTGCTGGTGAGACTGCAAATTGGTGCGGCCAATTTGGAAAGCAGTATGGAGATTTCTTGGAAAGCTGGGAATGGAACCACCATTTGACCCAGCTATTCCCCTTCTCAGTCTATTCCCTAAAGACCTAAAAAGAGCATACTACAGGGACACTGCTACATAGATGTTCTTAGCAGCACAATTCACAATATCAAGACTGTGGAACCAACCTAGATGCCCTTCAATAGACAAATGGATAAAAAAAATGTGGCATTTATACACAATGGAGTATTGCTCTGCGTTAAAAAATGACAAAATCATGGAATTTGCAGGGAAATGGATGGCATTAGAGCAGATTATGCTAAGTGAAGCTAGCCAATCCCTAAAAAACAAATGCCAAATGTCTTCTTTGATATAAGGAGAGTAATTAAAAACAGAGTAGGGAGGAAGAGCATGAGAAGAAGATTAACATTAAACAGAGATGAGAGGTGGGAGGGAATGGGAGTGAGAAGGGAAATTGCATGGAATTGAAAGGAGACCCTCATGGTTATACAAAATTACATACAAGAGGAAGTGAGGGCAAAGGAAAAAAAAAACAAGGGGGAAAAATGAATTACAGTAGACGGGGTAGAGAGAGAAGATGGGAGGGGAGAGGAGGGGAGGGGGGATAGTAGAGGATAGGAAAGGCAGCAGAATACATCAGACACTAGTTTGGCAATATTTAAATCAGTGGATGTGTAACCGATGTGATTCTGCAATCTGTATACGGGGTAAAAATGGGAGTTCATAACTTACATGAATCAAAGTGTGAAATATGATATGTCAAGAACTATGTAATGCTTTGAACAACCAACAATAAAAATAAAAAAAATAAAAAAAAAACTAATGAGAAAGTAGTTAGCAAAAATAAATAGGTTACATTTTTTATATGCTTTGAAACAAAATCAATTGACTTTAAATTTAAAGTATATCAATATGAAACAAGGTGTTTTAAACACATATATCAGGAAAGAGCACAGTTATGTAGATTACATTGTAGGAAAGGGGGGAGAAATAAAAGTATATTATTGTAAAATTCTATATTCTCTGTGAACGAATACAATGTGCTTATAAATACAGTGTGCTGTGATAAACTATATATGTATGTTATTAACCAACCATTAGCAACCACTAAATCAAAAAATGTTTTTTAGCTAATAAGCGGATAAGGGAGATACAATGGGATCATATATTCTTTCAGTAAATTTATAATTCCTTATTGGGTGAAATTGAGAGCATCTGTTTCAGTCTTTGGCTACTCTACCCTATATTTTCCAGTCCCTCCCTCTGCCCATCCAAGAGTCTGTGCCTGTACTCCTCTACCTAATAACTGTCCTTCATGAGCAACCTACTGAGGGACTCATGTCACAGACTATCATTTTAATTGAAAACACACCAATCCATTACAAAAGTTTGGACTTTTCTGGTAGCCTAGTTTAAGTCACAACCTTATCATAAGATATGTAAGTATATCTAAACCAAGAATTATGACCTGAGGTCCTTTAAGGAGAGCACTCAATCATATGTGCCTGTTGCTAAATGTGAAATATTAAAAGTTTCAACTATATCTGTATCAGATTCTGAGGAGCACACAACAGTACCACATAAGACAGCGTAGCTCTACGCACAAGTTAGCCAGCAGGCGGTGGCTCAAAATGGGTGCTAACTTCCAGCAGCAGAACCTATCTCATGCCAAAACAAAAGAAGGGGATTCCTGGAAATGGTGCCCACTGCCTAGATGTTCTACTCTTGATGCCAATTATTATGCTCCCCCTAAAGAGTAGGAAAGATCCCTACCCAACATTTGTATTGGATGCCAAGTCTGATGAGGACACACACAAAGATGATATAAAAATATTTACTATTTATAAAATGGAGAGTTTTGAGGGAAAATAGGACAGTTCCCTCAAGGTCTGAAAAAGCCAAAGAGACTGGCTGGGTGTTTCCATTATGACTAGGTAGTGGGGCTGGAGTAAGTGTTCCTGCACAGAGACAGGGACTTATATACCTTAGGTCTCCCACAATGCCACAGGAGAAGGTATTGGGCTTGCTCATGGGCTTGTTCTGATGTGGGAGGGGAGAGGCCTAAACAATGTTAGAAGTCAAACATCAAAAACTCTCAGAAATTCTTTCTTTGTTACAATTAACAATTTGACAAGAAATAAAGTGATGATCCTAAAATGTATATGAAGGAACTTGAATAGGCAAAATTAAGTATGAAAATAAATGATATGTAGCACAGACACTATTTGAATTCAATATTGATTATAAATCTGTAGTCATCAATCAGTATGAAAGTACATAAAACCAGATAATATATGAATGAAAAAAGAAAAGAAAATCCAGAAGTAAACATGCATGTATTAGAATTAACAACTTTTAGCAGAACTTCAAAAGTAATTCACTTAAGAAAGTATAGCCTCTCAACCCATGGATAGCAAAAAGAAAGAAAAAAGAAAACTTTAGTACTACATACTCTTCCCCACAAAAAATAATTGACATGTAAATATATGTATGATTTAGAACTATAAATTTCTAGTAGAAAATTTAGAAGAGAATTTTTGTTATCTTGAGCCATGCAAATAATTCTTAGATATAACAACAGAATCATGATGCATAAAAAACATGATAAACTAAACAGAATAATAACTGAAAATCTCTTCTAAATTCATTATTAAGACAATTAAAAGGGAAAACACAGACCAGCAAAAAAATTTGCATACATATATCTGGTAAGTGACTTACATCTGAACATGTTTCTTTTTTTAATATTTATTTATTTATGTATCTTTAGTTTTAGGTGGACACATTATTTTGTTTTTATGTGGTGCTGAGGATCAAACCCTGTGCCTTATGCATGCTAGGTAGCATTTTACCACTGAACAACAACCTTAGCCCCTGAACATGTTTCTTCATAGCAAGAATATTGATGTTTTGGCCTTGATTTTTTTTTTTTTAGTGGTCAGTGTATCTATGTCCTCTTTCATTTGCTGATAGCACCACCTTCCAAACCCACACCACTTTTGGGATAATATGTCCCACAAGATGGGGGAATTTCACTGCTGGAAAACCTATATAAAAATATGAAAAAGCTCTGAAATATGAATAAAATGTTTCAAACAGAAATTTTGCCACAGATGTGCAAATTTAAAATAAGAGCATGAATATATACTCAACCTAAATATTTGTTAGAGAAACATAAATGAAAAGGTTACTACAATATAATAGAAGAATAAAATGAAATATACATATTGTACCAAATGTTGGTGAGAATGAGGATCATATTAAAGTATCATATATTGCTGGTAGGAATGTAGAATGACACAGCAACTTGATAAAACAGTTTCTTTTAATGTACATTAAACATTCAACCATATCAATCAATCACAGGACAACATACCCAAGCAAAGGAATAATAGCCTACAATAAAGAGAGATCAGCTTTATTTTGGCCTGGGGAAGGGGTGGTTAATCAGTTATTAAACCAAAGGGTGCTTAATTTCTGAATCACATCACAGTCCATTTTATTTTTTATTTTGAGTTAGGGTCTAGCTATCTCTAAAGTTCTCTAAGTTGCTTAGGGCCTCGATAAATTACTGAGACTGGCTTTGAACTTGCAATCCTTCTGCCTCAGCATCCTGAGTTGCTGGGATTATAGGCATGCATCACCTTGCCCAGCTTGGATCAGCTATTGATACATAAAAACTATTGCTGAATCTCAAAAAAAAAAAAAAAAAAAAGCATGGAGAAAAAAACAACCCAAATATGAAACATTGCAAAGTCTATAGTTGTTTTTTAATATAAAACTTTGATAATTTAAACAAATCTAGAGCACAAGAAAGTAAATAAAAAATGGATTAAGAACAGGGTCATATCAAAGAGAAATATTTTCTATCTGACATGTGCATGGTAAAAATTAGCTCCCATTCTGTAGGCCCTCTCTTCACCTCATTAACTGTTTCTTTTGCTGAGAAGAAGCTTTTTAGTTTGAATCAATCCCGTTTATTGATTGTTAATTTTATTTTTTTGTGTTTTAGGAGTCTTGTTAAGGAAGTTGGTTCCTAATCCAATATGATGAAGTTTGGGGCCTACTTCTTCTTCTATTAGGCACCGGTCCATTTCCTAGGTCCTTGCCATTTTGAGGTGAGTTTTGTGCAGGCTGAGAGATAGAGGTTTAATTTCATTTGATCCATATGGATTTCCAGTTTTTCTAGCACCATTTTTTGAAGAGGCTATCTTTTCTCCAATGTATGTTTTTGAAGCCATTGTCTAGTATGAGATAACTGTATTTATGTGGGTTTGTCTCTGTGTCTTTTATTCTGTATCACTAGTCTACATACCTAGGTTGGCGACAATATCATGCTATTTTTGTCATTATTGCTCTGTAGTATAGTTTAATGTCAGGTATAGTGATGCCACCTGCTTCACTTTTTTCGCTAAGTATTACTTCATCTATTTTGGGTGTCTTATTTTTCCAGATGAATTCTCGGATTGCTTTTTCTGTTTTTAAGAGGAATGATGTTGGGATTTTAATTGTAATTGCACTAAATCTGTATAGCATTTTTGGTAGTATGGCCATTTTGACAATATTAAATTCTTCCTATCCAAGAACATGGGAAATCTTTCCATCTTCTAAGGTCTTCTTTAATTTCTTTCTTTACTGTTCTGTAGTTTTCATTGTAGAGGTCTTTCACCTTTTTCATTAATTTGATTCCCAAGTATGTTTTTAGTTTTTAGTTTTTTGTTTTTGTTTGTTTGTTTTAGGCTATTGTGAGTGGGGTAGTTATTACTAATTTCTCTTTCAGAGGATTCACCACTGATATATAGAAATACATTTGCTCTATGGGTATTGATTTTATGTCCTTCTGCTTTGCTGAATTCATTTATTATTTCTAGAAGTTTTTCTGGTGAAACTTTTTGGATCCTCTAGGTATAGAATCATATCGAGTAGTGATAGCTTCGGTGCTTATTTTCCTATTTGTATCCCTTTAATTTCTTTTGTCTAATTGTTTTTACTAGAATTTCAAGGATTATGTTGAAGAGAAGTGGTGAAAGAGGGCATCCTTGTCTTATTCCAGTTTTTTGAAGGAATGTTTCCAATTTTTCTTCAACATCATTTTACAATGTTGAGGTATGTTCCTACTATTCCTAGTTTTTCTAGTATTTTGAATGTTAAAGGGTGCTGTATTTTTTCAAATGCTTTCTCTGCATCTATTGATATAATCAAATAACCCAATCAGATACATGGGCAAAGGAACTGAACACACACTTTTCAGAGGAAGATATACAATCGATCAACAAATATATGAAAAATGGTCAACATATTTAGTAATTAGAGAAGTGAAAATCAAAACTACTGTAAGATTTTATCTCACTCCAGTCACAATGACAGTTATCACAAATACAAGCTGCCAGCTGCCAGGTATGGTGGCACACACTTGTAATCCCAGTGGATTACATACAATACAGTAGATTGCTTATAAAACCAGGCAAAACTCCATGGATTAAAAATGAGGAAAAGAAGATATTCTTTAATATATTTAGATATGTATGTGAAGCTCATTGTTGTCTTGAAGAGGGAATATATATATACATAATGTTTTAATTACCCCCTATGTTAGGTAGGAAAATCTAGAAATTTCCCCTCTTTTTCCCAAGAATGAAGATCAGGTTGGGAGGTCATATTCATTTGCCTTTATAATGACTCATGGGGAGAGAACATAGCAGAAATATCAAAGTAAGAATGTGAATATTATTAAAATTCTGAATAATAGAATATTATTAGGTCAGATATCACTTGTCCATTGACACAAATTAAGGATATAGCAACCCATAGGAGATTTGTGGACATGATGATGTTGAACATCTTATGAGGTTAAAACACTTCCTTGGTAGGGGCCAATTGAGAAATCAGTATTAATTAGAAACCCTTATGTGAATGCTGAGAACCCTCTGATTTGTTGAAATGCACCAAGAGGGCTATGCAGGGGGGCAGTGTAAAATCTATAAGCATCTTCAAGTGAAAACATTTTCTCTGCAGGAATTGATATAAATTTCAGACCAGAATCTTTATAAATACAAGAATACAGAGGTCATATTGAATTCCTGAATTCTCTTTTCACTTATGAGGTCATGAGTCTCTATTCCTTTATATTCCCTCTATACTCAGAAACTATTTTGAAAAGACTTAAGGTACAGAGTACATTGAAACCAGACTGAGTTATCCAAAGAGACAACTTGAACAAGAAGCCAACACTACAAAGAGTTAAATTAAAAGAATAAATATCAAGTTCATATACTATAGTATAATGTTTTATTGAAATAATATAGACAATGGAGTTTCTCAGAATTAATACATTAGTTAAAATAAAAGATATTAAACTTTGTTTACATATGTGAACAAAGTATTTACAAATTTGAACCTTAATATATCCTTGGATATGCCAGTCAGTTAGAATACAGACGAACATTATTTAATTTTAAACATATATTAAATGTTCTTTGAAGCCATAAAATTGAATAAAAATATATCAGCTATAACAACTGGGTTATATTTTATTGAAAAATATGCTTATTTTAAATATCAATTTTAAGGCTAAATTTTAGCATGAAAATTTAAAACTGTTTGTTGTTAGTGGACAACAATCTTTTTATAAATATTCCCTAAACACAGTGGGCAATATTCAAGGTGATTTGCTTTAAATGGCAGAGCAACTATCTGAAAACTGTTTCTTAATATCAGCTTAGATTTGTTAGGTCTGAAAAAAAAACATATTTATACTTCAATAGTTCCCAAGCAATCTGCTTTGTTCTGCATGTGCTTCAATTCAGTTTCATAAACAAGTTGTATTTTAATCCACTCTGCTATTAAACTGATAGCTCTCTTTTTCTTTAAGTTTCATAGCATAGACTTACAATAAAAGTTAAAATGAGAGAACATTTTTTAAAAGCTTGTAGTTTCAATAGTTTCCCAATCATTTTTTTTTTCATTCTGAATATATAATGATTCTGAGTTGCTGTTTTTTAATAAGAAGTATTGCTATCTTTTTACATTTTTAAAAATCTCATTTATCATGAATATATTCACTTAGCTGCATTGCTATTAGGACATATGAGTAATAGCTATTTAACTATAAATTATAGAGTAATCAGTATTTGAGATGATCAAATGAGATAAAATAAAATAAAAGACCTCTGCCCTCTAGAGATGTACAGAATATCTTAAAAATGACTCTATTTTCTTTTCTCATATTATCCCTCCTGTTCCAGTGAAAAGTAATTAAAAATGAACTCATTTAAAAACTATTTCTTTCATTGTGACAAATATTTATTATAGAATATTATAGAAAGTGGACTTTATTTAGGATAAATAAAATAAATATTTTATCATTCAACACACAATGCAGAATTATTAAAAACTACATATAATAATATAAAAAATTATTTATATCAATGATGCAATCAAAATAGAGATGAAAGCAGTTTGTTATATTATTTTTTTAAGTTTCAATGTTAATATTTTTATCTGATATTGTCAAACATGTCTATTAAAAATATTTTTATATTTTACAGAAAAAGTGGGCATACTTTCAAGATTAATTACATTTAATAGTGAATACATAAATCAATATTATCCTAACACCAAATGTACCAACCAACATGAAATTCCATGTCACTTGCATAAAATATAAATACATTTAAAGACTTTTTAAAAATTCCATCTTAGACAAACAGTATATTTAATTTCTTCATTTTCTTGTTTCTTAATTAAAATATAATTTATAAAAGCATTAATTTATACAAACCAATATTGAAAGTAAGATATAATTGACATGTTAAAAATAAACATGAATGTGAATATTCTGGAACAAGTTGGGTTAAAGTTTATGGTCTTCTCATCATGTGTCTTTTGATTCTGGTTAGTATTTTTCTTCTATTTTTACAGGAGTCTATTCTTATAAAATGTGGATAATCTGCTCATGTGTTTAAAATAGGAACTCACATTCATCATTATACTTTATTTGAACATCCATGTTTTAGTCATTTATTCAGTAAAAGGGAGATACTTGCTGTAGTCATAACTCCTAAGTTCTTTAAAATCAATTTAGAGGTGGCGAAGAAAAATGTAACCAAAGATACAAATTAGGCAGAAGCGATTGTTGCAAAGTTTCAACAGAGCAGATCTGGAAATATGTTGTAACCTTAAAGCATTATGTGAATTTAAAGCTGCTGAATTTGGCAGATCAGATCTGAAAGGCAATAAAGACACTCTCTTTACACATGATAACATTTATACTAGCAATAATATGAAAAAAAAAATTGAAATGTGAGAGAGAAAAAGAAGAAATACATTGACAGATTGGAAATGGGTTGAGACATCAATACATGAGGTCATGTAGCTGGTGAGTCCCCAGACAACTTCTCTGGATCCTGACTGGGAAGTCCCCAGTAGAGCATCCTCTCCACTGGTGAGACTAGAAAGTCTTATTCCCAATGGGCCTCTTTAAACACAAGTTAGAACAAAGAAAACTCTGTTCAACAACCTGCATGACTTATTGATCCCCTTAAGGACATTTCATCCTCCCAGGGACTTAACAGATCCCCAAAGGGAGAGAGCCTTTACCTTGAGATCAGTGAATGTTTCTGAATTCCCATGAGTGAACAAACTCAGGGAGAAGTTTGCATTTTTCAGATGTTCTATCAAAGATGCACAAAGGTCATGACAGGCACATGGAGAGGGAAGATCTTTAATATTTTCCTTAGCCCTTTATATGCTGAAATACTAGAATGAGGTCCATAATAATGCCACAGAACATAATTGCACTTGATGGTCTGTAATTCAAAAGTATATACCCATAATTAAAATTTCATTTATATTATGCTTTTCTTTTCCTCTTCTTAAGTTAAAAGCCCCAGGATTTTCTCTGGTCATTAGAATATCTTTCTTACAGGTTCTGTTCAAAATTCCTACAAGTTATTTTTGTTTTGTTTTCTGTGGTTATTTGGGGGGCTTGCTGAGGATCAAAACCCATGCTAGGCAAAGGCTCTATCACTGATCTACATCCCTAGCCCATTCCTACAACAATTATTGTTAGTAGGCTGATAGGCTCTTGATTATTGCCTTTAATTTCCAATGTTATTTACACTTTGATCTGTCCCTGGGTTATAGTCCCCTAAGGCCTGCAGTAATATGGAGTCTCTTATAGCCTTAGGTTTTGGTTTTGTCCGGGACTAACATGTTGGGTACAGTTTTGAACCATCCTCAAAGAAGGTTGTCTCTGAATAAAAAAAAAAGAAAGAAAAAAAGAAAAGAAAACAAAAATGTCTTGGCCTATATTTAAAGCAATTGTATAGTATATTCCTGTGGTATCTTTCAATAGCATCATTATTTTTCCTAATAAGCCTAAAATAATTACTTAAATATTTTATCCTATCTTGGTATTGGCTTCTCAGATGTCTGAATAAACACAAGTTTATTTTATTTTCTTTCACTGTAAATATACAAAGATTGACCACATAGTTAAACATTCTGTCATTCTCTATTCTTCCCTAAATCACTCAGCTGTTGTCTTTTAGAACTTCATTCTTTTCTGTAAACATCTAATAATATTATACTTAGAATAATTCTCCCATAGAGAAATGTTGTCATTTTATATTTGACTGAAAATAAATCTGTGTACTACAATCATAATTGGAAGAGATGTATTTTATTGTTATGGCTTGTCATTGACTATCTTCTTGTTGAAGTGGCTGTACAACCACTAGAACCTAGCTGATGTCATGGGGAACTATTCATTTCTCAAATGCATAAATATATTTTAATTGATAATCTTTTTTATAACTGTCATGATTAAATGAATCAAAATACTTGAATTTAGTCTTCATTCATGGTTGTTTCTTTCAAGAAGTAATTCTTTCCTCACCTAAAATTTTAAACCAACAGTATATGGCCTACTAAGGAGAATAATATGCAAAAATAATTCACCCATGTAATTCAGATCCCAATAAGAGAATACTTGACCCAAATATCACCATTAATTGGGAAGACCGTAAACATATCCCATTTTATAATAAAAACCAGTTGCCAAACCATGGATTATGTTTGATGCAAGATTAAACAGTACATATAACCTAATCAAAATTTTCTCTTTATAAATTATTTGTGAACATATAAAGAAATAATTAAACATAAATGTAGTAAATCTCCTTCACATGCTGCTTCTAGGGTTTTAAAAATAACTACTTTTCCATTTGCAGTAATCTCTATGTTTATAATGCTATTGACAACTTTATCACTGAGAATACTCTTTGTTCTCAATATTTATGTCATTGATCTTCACATTTGAAGGAAACTTTTGTGATATATGGAAATGTGAGTCAATTATTTTTCTTCAAAACTTGGAAGATATTTGTGATATAAGATTTCATTTTTCTATTGATGAGTCAGCTGCCATTTGTGATGTTCCTGTGAAGTACATGTGTCTTGTTTTCCTGAGTTTCCTTTTATATTTTCTTTTATTTACTTTGCAAATACATAACATGATATATGCCTTCAGCTGCATTCTAAATCAAAACTTGAGAAAGAATGTTGGTGGAAGTCATTGACTATTGGAATGTTCTGAAGTAAAGGGGAGTGAGTGAAGCATGAAAGGGCATTGAAGGAAAACCTAGTCAAACAATATGACAACAGTTGCAATGGAGCTCTATGTTCCAGGAAGCCATGCAGTCTTTTCTTTCTCTACAGATTATGTTAGGTATTCATTGCATGAAGGTTTCTACTGTGAGAAGAGTTCAATCTCTTGAGTGAATGAGCTCTCCTTAGTCTAAGAACAATAAACTGGAAAAGAGATAATTATGAACTATTGGAAAGAATGGTTACCAACAGAATGGAAATCTGTGTCCAACCTGATAAATAAAATCATGCTGGGATATATACTGTGTAATGACAACTTAGTTGTACTTAGTTGTAATATATTCTGAATTTGTTCACAATGGAGATTGTAATTGTTTTCACGTTTGTGTCTTTGAATTTATTATGAGTTGTGGAATATTCTTAGCTTAATAATAATATTGTTAATATTAATAATAAATATTAGTAACAGTAATATTAATTAGTAAATACTATTATTGTTTTTTTACATAGGTTTATTTTCACTTTATCACTTTGTTCTTTTCCTAGGACTTCAATTACATGTTCACTAGAATTTTTCACTAAATCAAACATATGTTAATTTTTTTTTACTTACAATTCCTTTGTCTTCAGTATAAATACTTTATTCTGGTCTAAATTTATATTTAAATGTTCCATTTGTGTATATTTCTGATCTAATTTTTACCCAGATATTTAGTAATTAATTGATATTATTGTACTTTTACATAGTAAAATTTGCATTTGATTTGGTTTATAGGTTCCTTTTTCTGCTGAAATTATCTTCGTTGTCTTTAATTCTTTGAATTTATTAATCAGAAACATTACAAAGCTCTTATGAGACAACTATGTTAACTGAAGTCCTGCCTGTGTTCTTCACTTTTTAAATTTGTTGTTTGTTTGATTTCATTCAAGTTATGTTTTCTATTTTCCATGGTGATTTTTGACACTACATTAGAAAAAATTAAATGATTTATTATTAAATAACGTTATTTCACTCCATGAAAAAATTAGATTTGCTTTCACTGATAAATGGTACTTATAATCCTAGATCACATTTGGTAGGAAATTGATAATATTTAAATACTAGTTTCATTCTGTGAAAGCTGATCTATTTCTCATGTATTATTACTCTTAGAATGCAGTGTTTTGATGTCTAGACTAAATGTCTAGAAAGACTCTGAGTTCAAATTTTGTCTTTTCTGCTCTATGAGTCTGCCTACAAATGTGATTGGATTCAGAGTTTATGAGTACCTTGGACTTGGTTGATTTCTATCATGCCTTGTATTTATCTATTTCTTAAAAAAAAAAAAAAATATCTTCACACAAATATTTCCCACTGAACTAAATTATAAATAAAATGGTAGAAGACAAATACTTTTAAGTTAGCCGAAATAGACCCTTGGCCAAAAGTATATATGACTACCCAATAAAGAGAATATACATAATTTTCAAATAAATATAAACCATGAAAAATGACACTATCAAACAATTTAGATGCATTATACGAAGGTTACCTCACAGTCTCGTAATGCAAATGTTACAAAATCTAATCATACTTTTTACCTTAATATAATTATTTTCTAAAATAATGATCATTTCATTGTTTCCTTGTAGAAAACAATGGCATAAATATTAAAATTGCTGATATCCTTCTATGTCTCTTTCTCTTTTTCAATATTGTTCATAATTTTTCTCTCAACACTTTGGAAAATTTTCAATTGCCAGTTTTCCATTTCTATTGTTCTGCCTTTAAGTGTGTCTTATTTTTATTCCACTTAGAAATTTTCTAATTTTACATTATATATTCTGTATTCTAGAATGACAATCTTCAATATGAAAGTACCTTTGTTATATTTTATAAAAGAAAGCTCGCTATAGTTTAAAGTTGCATAGGAATTACTTTTCAACGATAACTAAGAATGCAATTTACTACTTCATAAAACATGCTTCTTACAAGATAAAAATAAATTTTACTGGCATTAAGTGCAAATGAAGTCATACTGATATACAAATACAGATTCTTTTTTACAAACAGCCCACTTTCATTAGGTGGTAATGAACATTAATTACCATCAAGTCACAGTGTGGTGACTGTCAAGTGTCCAATACTTCTCATCAGGTTTCACAATCACTGCTGGTGGTGTGATATGATTCCTCAAACAAGGTGATTCATTGAAAGCACAAAACACTTTAAAATGATACCCTGCTTTTAGACCCATCTTAACACTTAGAATATCAAGAAAAACTTGACACAATGAACACTATATTTTTAAAAATCTTTTTAATCGATTTGAGGTTTACAAAGGTAAGAAGAGTTTGGGGTTTATTCTGGTAGTGTTGACTCACAATTGATAATATTGCTTCACTACCAGAATGAACTGTTTCATTACTCTAAAATGATTAAATTTTAGCTGTCCTATTTCAAGAGGATGATAAACTAAATTTTAATGTTCTTTTACAAATCTTATAACAATTTCCACAGACAGATTTTAAAAATGATTGTTTTACCAAATAAATTTTAAAATGAACTTGATTTATACTGATTGTAGATGTTTTAAAAGCTAATATAAATGATTGAGTGATTGCTGAGCAAAATAAAAAGTAGGGAATTTAGAAGTTTCTTTTTAAAAATTCACTAATCATTGCTTTGTTTATTTCTATCTATTCTATATTTAACTATAAGAGACATCTTGAGTTCAAACATTTATTTATTATATTTTTAAGTCCTAGCAAAGCAGGGATGAAAAAAATCCCAGATGTGTGATATTACTTTACACTCCTATTAGTATTTCTTAAATGATTGTTGTAATAGACATGTTTCTAAATTCAGGATATATTGCCAATTTTACATAAAAAGATCTTCCTTTATTCTTCAAGGTTGACTTGTTTTAAACTTCAAGTGTCAGTTTAAATATGATTGTACTCTCACTAATATGAAGTGTCCCAACATTATTTTTATGCTTTTTTGTAATATTTGTTTATATATATATATATATATATATATATATATATATTTACATAGACATATATTGCATATACTATATACCTTAAATATTCTATTGTACCAATTGCTAGTTTCCCATATTGCAACATGACACAAAAGAAAATATCTAGACAATTAATCATTTTATTCTAAGTACCCTTGAAGGAGTAATGCTCTAGTTTGAGAAATTCCATTTAAATATTGTTGTTGTTTAGTACTTCTTCAGTGCTGTGACCAAAAGCCTGACAAGAACAATTTTAGAGGAGGAAAAGTTTATATTCTGCTCATGGTTTCTGAGGTGTCAGTTCATAGATGGCCACCTCCATTACTCTGGGTGAAAGGTAAAGAAGAACATCATGGCAAAGTGTGGTACAGAGAAAAACAGCTGGGAACATGGCACCAGGAATCAGAGAAAGAGCTCTGTTCACCAAAAACAGAATAAATACCCCCAAGGGAATGCTGCTCAATGACTAACCTCTGTAGTCATACCCTACCTGCCTACACTTACCACCCAGTTAATCCTTATTAGGGGATTAATGCATTGATGAGGAAAAACCTCTCATGACCCAATCATTTCACTTCAAAGCTTTCTTCCATTGTCTCTCACGTGAGCTTTTGGGGAACATCTCCTATCTGAAACAATACACTAGTTATCATGCAAATTATCTTTTCTGTAGAAAGAAATGTATATTTTTGTTTTAAAGGAAACTCTCAAATTTTCTACTGTTCATTGTTAAAATTATATTTGCCAACAAGTTCTGTTTGCTGACAATGGAACATAAAAAATGATGCACCATTTATAGATCTCAGCAATTCCTCCTAAGCACTTGCCAGTGCCACTCAAAGGGAGTCAGGAGTTCAAAACTTAATGCTCTAATAAAGTCCTACTTCCCATAGTGAGCCATTTGCAGTGATACCACATCATCAGTAAAGTGAATCCAGATATCCTATACATTATGGCAAACAGTTTCAAACCTCATCTCCCTACAGCATTCCCAGTGAAATGAAGCTGAATAAAACAAATCCTGATTTTTCACATTTACTGTTATTAAAGAAGGGAACAAAGTAGTGCCAAGGGGAATGAAAGAATAAAGCTACGGCTATTCGGTTGTGAAGAAAGTAAATTAATAAAACTAACCTCATTTCTTTTGTACATGCTTTCAGTAGATGCCCCTGGAGATCAATTCCCTTTATGGAATAGAGAAAGTTTGGGGGATGCACTATGAAGATTTGTAACTGGGTCTCTCAGTAATATTTGCACTAGATATGTCACAAGGAACTAATGTATCACCCTGTTTGCCATCTGATGCTTGGTTTCTTTTTCTATGTGCTCTTCTTTTCCCATGTTTACTAGAATCTTTGATAGATATTATATTTTCAATAAATATGCCATGTAAAATGTGATCAGGGGAAAGAGCAAAAACAATCCTGTGTGTATACTCCAGAGAATTCTTTAAATCTTGAAAATCGGATAATACTCTAAGCTCATGTAAAATATTAAATCCATCTTTTGCCATTGCTGTACAAAAATTAATATAGTATGCTAGGAAAGCCTTTATCCACTATGACAAACTGAACAACCTCCAGGCTGTTCATGTGCCAAGATGAGGATTTTTTATTTCAATGGCTAGCTGAGTGATGTATGTGCAGATATTTTCAAACCTGTCTGCCTTCCTGTCTCTTTTCTTTAGTGGATTCCATTTAAAAATTAGTCCAGCATCATTGAATAGCATGCAATATAGGAATGCACTTCTCTCAAGAGATAGATGTGCACACAGACATATTTCAATTTTTAAAGAAGAGAATGAAGCCAAATACTCCAGAAAAAATATATATTTGTCAAAATCTGAATCTACCAATGATTTTAGACTTTTTCCTTGATGATGGTTTTTCCAAGATTTTTTGTTCCATATAAATCATCTCTTCTGCATTAAATAACTCAAAATATGAAAGATACAAAATTATCATTCTGGTATAATTCAACAATATTTTATAGAACAAAGAAATTGTACATTTAGTATAGTATATTTTTGTTATTCATAAATAATGGATTTGTGAACTTAGTTTAACTATGTAGTATTTAATCTACTGTTCTGATTGTTATGAATCAATGAATCATTATATCTTGTATATAATACATAAACTTTCCATATGTTCATTTTCCTGTAATACAATCCTTTCTAAATTAATTTACAGAGAATATATTCCATTTAAAAAGTGAATTTATAAAATTCTATGGATCTACCAGTTAAAATAAAAGATGTAGATTCTAGGTTAGAAAAAGACAGTAATCATTTTTTTGTTCAACTAACCAGCTGGCATGAAGAATTTCCTGAAATTTTGAAGCTTCTTCTATTTCTCTTTGCATTTTAAGACAAATTGCTTTTTTTTCTTGATCATTGCATAGTGACAACTTTTTAAGTGTCGAATAGTATATTATAAACAATCTCCAGCAAAGTTGGCAGAGAATGTTGATTCCTGAGTTTTTTTCCTAAGTATTAAATTATAGAAGGTAAGTCTTAGGATATGATATTTAAAGAAGATTTCAGGTTGGTTTTTAAGGAAAGATATCCAGTCCATGATTCAGGAGCCATAACATAAGCAGAATAAAAACAAGTAGGATGTTCTGAAAATATTTGTGTAAAAAATTTTGCTCAGTTAATTGCTGAACATAAATTTTTATCTATGAAAAGTGAGAAACATAAAAGTGGTTAAGCATGAGAACAATAAAGTGGAAATATTTTCTGAATATTGCATGTATATTATTTAGTTCTCCCTAAGTGTATAAAATCAGGACTTCATGCTGCACCCAAACACACACATACATAAAATGCACATATATTCAGACTAAAATATTCAATATTTTATATCAATTTTAGGAATTAATCTCTTTGTTGTTCATATAATCCTTTCACCAGCAGAAATTCCTTTGTCCTTTTTTGGGAAAATCATTAATTCTGAAAACTCATATCCATCAAGTTCATATTTTATATTTCCACTTCGATTTGGAATAAGCCAGGTTTCCAAATTCCACTGGTTCCTTTTAGAAAGAAATGAGTGTTATCAATATAGTAGAAGCCAAGCATTTTCCACATTAAAAGAGTCATTCTTTCCATAACATATTTTAATAATACAGATGAAAATGTTTTTAATACACTTGTTTTACCTCTAAAAATCTAATTTAGTCCTAGATAAATAAAAACTAGGATTTAGCAACAATACATGTGTACTTAAATAGATGCTGATATTTTGTTTAGTGTAGTAATAAATGCTGATCAACTCAATTTGGTTTTAATATAGTGTTTTAAAAATCTAGCCTTTGTGGGATCCAAGATGGCATGCTAGAGGAAGGCCGCATTCTGTGTTGCTCTGGGACCTGGGATCCAAGTAGTGGGAATACTGTTTCTCTGTGAGTGATTAGAGGACCCTGTCAGCTCCTTCCCATAGGAATCGCAACTGCCATGCCATGTAGGTTTCCAGTCCTCAGCATCAGCACAGGACTCCTGGCCACTAATCCATGAATGTCCTCTGGGTGCCCAAGTAGGACTACTGGCATTAGCACCCATGCAGGGCTGCTGGCTGATCACCTATGCAGAAATCCCAGTCACCACTCCCACACAGGACACCGGGCCAATGCCCAGGTGCAGAATTCCAGCTGCCACTCCTGTATGGACCCCCATCTACCAACATGTGAGGTTCCTCTGGTAGCCTTCATCTTGGGACACTGCAACTACTTCTGCAGTCCCCTACACATGGTGGAATGTACCCGGGACACTGTACTGGGTCCAGAGACACCATCCTGCCACAATACTGCACACTATAGAGCTGCACTTAAAACACACTGCTCAACACCAATTCCTGGCCCCATGAAAAGACCAAATTTAAGAGTTATTGGGACAGAGGAAGGCATAGAGTTCCAAACCAAAGGATAAACAATCCATTCAATGAAATAATATCAGAAAGTTTCCAAACATAAAGAATGAATTGGAAAACCAAATACAAGAGGCTTATAGGAGGCCAAGTGCACAAAATCAAAACAGATCCACACCAAGGCACATTATAATGAAAATGCCTAGAATACAAAATAAGGAGAGAATTTTAAAAGCTACAAGAGAAAGAAATTATGATATATATATAGGGGGAAACTAATTAGTTTATATGCAGATTGTTCAACCCCGATGCTGAAAGCTAGAAGATTCTGGAACAATATATATCAAGCTCTAAAAGAAAATTCATTCCAACCAAGAATCTTGTATCCAGCAAAATCAAACTTTAGATTTGATGATAGAATAAAAACCTTTCATGATAAACACAATTTAAAAGTATTTACTAGAAACTCTGTAATAGAGAACATTCTCAGTGAAATATTCCATGAGGAGGAAATAAAAAATGAAAATGAAAGGCTGGGGATGTAGCTCAAGAGGTAACACGCTTGCCTGGCATGCATAGGGCACTGGGTTTGATCCTTAGCACCACATAAAATAAAGATGTTGTGTCCACCGAAAACTGAAAAATAAATATTAAAAAATTCTCTCTCTCTCTCTCTCTCTCTCTCTCTCTCTCTCTCCTCTCTCTCTTTAAAAAAATGAAAATGAAAATCAGCAAAAAGAGATATTACACTAAAGGAAATACTAATCAAAGAAGAAACCAAGTCAAGTTAAATACAAAAAAAAAATAAACAAATATGGGCAGGAATACATAACCTGTCTCAACAGTAACCCTGAATATTAATGGCTCAAACTCATCAATCAAAAGATACAGACAGGCAGATTGGATTAAAAGAAGAAAGATCCAACAACATGCTGCCTTCAAGTGACTCATCTCATAGAAAAAGTCATCCACAGAATTAAGGCGAAAGGTTGGGAGGAAACATACCACTAACATGGGACTGTAGAAACAAGAGGGATTTCTATCCTCATATCAAATAAAGTAGACTACAGCCAAAGACAATCAAAAGGGATAAAGAAAGACATTTAATACTGCTGAAGGGAAGCATACATCAACAAGACATAACAATTATAAATATATATGCCACAAACAATGGAGCATCTACATTCCTCAAAAAAACTCTTTTCAAGTTCAAAAGTCAAATAGGACACAACAAAATAATTATGGGTCACTTTAACAAATCTCTTTCACCACTGAATAAATCTTTCAAAAAAGAGGTAAACAAAGAAACTATAGTACTCAATAATACAATAAATAACTTAGAGTTAACTGACATATACCAAATATTTCATCCATCAAAGCGTGAATACACTTTCTTCTTAGCAGCACATGGATTCTTCTCTAAATAGAGCATATATTATGCCACAAAAAAAAAAAAAAAAAACTCGGAGTAAATACAAAAAAAAAAATAGAGATAGTACTCTACATTTTATCAAATCATAATGGAATGAAATTAAAAATCAATGTTAAAATTTTGAAAAAAGCTACTCTCAACACCTGGAGACTAAATAATATGCTATGAGTGAACAATGGGCTGCAAAAGACATCAAAAAAGAGATTAAAAATCTTAGAGGTAAATGAGAACACTGATACAACATATCAAAATCTCTGGTACATTATGAAGGCAGTATTAAGAGGAAAGTTCATTGCATGAAGTTCATTACTTAAAAGAAGAAAAAGTCAACAAATAAATGACCTAACATTACATCTCAAAGCCCTATCAAAAGAAGAACAAATCTACATCAAAAGCAGAAGACAGGAAATAATTAAAATCAGAGCTGAAATAAATGAAATTGAAATGAAAGAAATGATTGAAAAATTGACAAAACAAAAAGTTGGTTCTTTGAAAAAATAAATAAAATTGATAAACCTGTAAGCATGTTAATGAAGAGAAGGCAAGAGGAAGCTCAAATTCTTAACATCCATGATGAAAAAGAAAATATCTCAATGGCCACTACAGAAATACAGAAGATAATTAGAAATTATTTTAAAAATTTTTACTATAATACAATAGAAAATATCAAATGCACTGACAAACTTCTAGAGTCATATGCTTTTCCTAAACTCAATCAGGATGATATACACAAATTAAACAGATTGATTTCAAGCAATGAAATAGAAGATACCATCAGAAGTCTACCAAGTACGAAAAGCCCAAGGCCAGATGTATACACAGCTGAGTTCTACAAGACTTTCAAAGAAAAACTAATACCAATATTCCTCAAATTATTTTATGAAATAGAAAAGGAGGGAACATTTCCAAACTCATTCTATGAGGTCAATATCACCATGAGTTTGAAACCAAAGGCACATCAATGAAAGAAAAATTCAGACCAATGTCTATAATGAATATAGATACAAAAATTCTCAATAAAATTCAGCAAATCAAATACAAAAACATATCACAAAGATAGTGCACCATGATCAAGTTGGATTCATCCAAGAGATGCAAAGTTGGTTCACAAAAAGAAATCAACAAATGTAATTTATCACATCAATAGACTTAATGGTTGAATCATATGATCATCTATATAGATGTATAAAAAGCATTTGAGAAAATACAGCACCACTTTATGTTTAAAACACTAGAAAAATTAGGGATAACAGGAAAATATCTCAATGTTTTAAAAGCTATCTATGTTAAGCCCCAGGCCCACATCATTCTAAATGGAGAAAAATTGAACGCATTCCTTCTAAACACTTGAACAAGTCAGGGATGCTCTCTTTCACTACTTATATTCAACATAGTTCCTGAAATTACAGCCAGAGCAATTGGACAGACAAAAGAAATTAAATGGATATAGATACAAAAAGAACTCAAACTATCAATATTTTCTGACCATATTATTTTATACCTAAAAGGTCCAAAAATTTTGACAAAAAACTTCTAGAACTAATTAATGAATTCAGCAAAGTAGCTGGATATAAAATCAAGACACATATCAAAGACATTCATGTACATCAGTGACAAATCCTCTGAAAGAGAAACTAGGAAAACTACCAGATTTATAATAGTCTCAAGAAAAAAAAAAAAAAAAACTTGAGAATCAACTTAATGAAAAAGGTGAAAAACCTCTATAAATGAAAACTACATTGTACTAAAGAAAAAAATTAAAGAATATCTTAGAAAAATGAAAGATCTCCCTATTCTTGGATAGGCAGAATTAATATTGTCAATACTACCAAAAGAAATATATAGAATTAATGCAATTCCACTCAAAATCCCAATGACATTATTCACAGAAATAGAAAAAGCAGTCATTAAATTAATCTGGATAAATAAGAGACCAAGAATAGCCAAAGCAATCCTTAGTAAGAAGAGTGAAGCAGGTAGCATCACTTGACCAGAACGTAAACTATACTACAGAGCAATAGTAATAAAAACAGCATGGTGTTGGCACCAAAGTACACTTGTTTACCAATTGTACAGAATATAGGACATAGAGACAAACCCACAAAACTACAGTCATCTCATATTAGACAAAGGCACCAAAAACACATATTGGAGAATGGATAACCTCTTCAACAAATAGTGCTGTGAAAACTGCAAATCCTTATGCAACAAAATGAAATTAAGCCCCTATCTCTCCCCATACACAAAGCTCAACCCAAAGTGGATCAAGGACCTATCAATTAAACCAGAGACCCTGTGCCTAATAGAAGAAAAAGTAGAACCTAATCTCTATCATGTCAGATTAGGCCCTGAATTCCTCAATAAGATTCCTATAGCACAAGAAATAAAATCAAGAATCAATAAATGGGATGGATTCAAACTAAAAAGCTTTTTCTTAGCAAAAGAAACAATCAGTGAGGTGAATAGAGAGTCTACAGAATGGGAGCAAAGTTTTACCACATGCACATCAGATAGAGCATTAATCTCTAGGATATATAAAAAACTCAACAATCTTAACATCAAAAATACAAATAACCCAATCAATAAGTGGGCCAAGGTACTGAACAGACACTTCTCAGAAGACGCTAGATAATAAACCAGCAAATATATGAAAAAAATGTTCAACATCTCTAGCATTTAAAGAAATACAAATCAAAACTACTCTAAGATTTCATCTCACTCCAGTCAGAATGGCAGCTATTAAGAATACAAACAATAATAAGTCTTGGTGTGGATGTAGGGAAAAGGCAAACTCATCCATTGTTGGTGGGACTGCATATTGGTGCAGCCAATATAGAAAGCAGTATGGAAAAAACTCGGAATGGAACCACCATTTAACCAAGCTATCCCAGTTCTAGGTTTATACCCAAAGGGCTTAAAAACAGCATACTATAGTAACATAGCCACATCAATGTTTATAGCAACACAATGCACAATAGCTAAATTGTGGAACCAACCTAGATGCTCTTCAGTAGATGAATGGATAAAGAAACTGTGATATATACATTCCCAATGCAATGTTACTCAGCATCAAAAGAGAATAAAATCACGGCATTTGCAAATAAATGAATGGGGTTGGAGAATATTATGCTAAGTGTAGTAAGCCAATCCCAAAAACACAAATTCTGACTGTTTTCTCAGATATGAGGATGCTGACACATAATGGGGTTGTGAGGGAGCATGGGAGGAATGGAGGAATTTTAGATAGGGCAAAGGGGAGAAAGGGGAAGAGAAAGGGTTAGGGTAGAAAAAGAAGTAGAATGAGATGGACATAATTACCCAAGTACATGTATGAAGACACAAACGGTGTGACTCTACTTTGTATACAAGAGTCATGAAAAATTGTGCTCTATAGGTGTACTATATAGAAATTGAAATGCACTCTATGTCATTTATAAAAAATTAAAATAAATAACTAAAATTTTAAAACATCTAATCTTTGCACTAGTCCTTATACATATACTCTGAAATCTAGTAACCATAAAATGAGTGACTATTTTCCAATTTTATGATTGTATTATTGATTTGAATGTATCACAATGAACTCTATAATCATTAGATACAATTTAGTAAAGCAATTGTGTAGAAGTTCAATTGATATTTTCACAACCCTTTCTTATTCCCATAATAAATCCTTGAATATTATTTTCACATGACCTTTGTAACTATATCTGAATTTGTAAAAATAGTTACATAGCAATTTCTTAACAAGTTTTTAATTTACACGATTTAATAATGAGCAATTTTTCATTTCATTACAATATATTAATTTTAACAAAATAAATGCACAATAGCTAAATATCAATTCTTTAATTCCTTAAATAAACACCAAGAGAGAATGAAAAATATGGCCCATGGTGAGCTATTCTGAGAACATAGGAAAAACATAAGGGTCCAGAATAAAGTTATGTGACTTGAGAGGATGAAAAGGCAAGTTTTTCTGTTCTTTTTGGTACTTGGGAACAGAGTGAGGGTTCTCATGTAGTGGCTTGCAAACCTAAGAGTGGTAGTGACAGACTTTCTTATCAGCCTGCCCACATGTGGAATAAAGAGGAAGAGTTGGGTATGGAACTTGAAATCTGTCATCAAACATAAAAAAAAATAAGTAAATATGTCACTTTCACACTAGCATTCAAAAGGAAATATACCTACTAGAAACATTTTGAATAATTAGCTCTCCATCCTGTAAAAGCTATCATGGAGGTTTTTGATGTGATTTTTCATGAAATAATCATTTTCTAACTCCTTTCTGGGTTTCTGACATTCTTCCATGTTTAAAAGAAGACATATCATCTTATTTGAACAGATCAAACACACTGAAATGTTGGAAAATGTGTAGACAAGTAAGAAGATATGGAAGTATCTAAATATTCATATTTTCTGTATGAAACAAAGTCTCACCTGATAGAAAGTGTGTTTTACCTGACTTAAAGGGCTAGGTCAGAGAAGACTTCATGAATGACTTCTTTAACTTGGGTATGGAGGTACATGTCTATTATCCCAGCTACTCAGAAGGTTGAGGCTGGCAGGAGCGTCACAAGTTTAAGCTGAGCAATTTAGTGAAAACCTGTCTCAAAATGAAGTTTGGAGGTGTAGTTAGGTAGAACATCATTTGCCTAGAGAGTATAGAGGACAAGTGTACAAGTTAAAGATCAGATTCAAAAACTATTTAAAGTGATTTAGGACAAGGTGAAAGGCCTTGGATTCAATCCCAGTACAAAATGAAACACAACACAGCAAAATGACAGCAAACAAACAAAAAGAAGTGACTTCTTCAGTAAGACCAAATAACAAGAACTAAGTTTGGGGGGCAGGCATCGATAGCATTCTATCCAGAAACAGAAATTTGTGTAAACCTGTACAAAGGTCCTAAAGTGGAAAAAATACTGTATATTTAAGCAGTGGAAGAAGGTCAGTTTGGCTGCAGGATGGAAAGATATAAAGACAAGAAGAAGAAAGGAGGATTCGGAATCAGAAGAGGCTACATTTAATACTCTGTAAACTGAACGGTTTTTTTATCATAGGATTTTTGTGAAGCCACACTTATCTTTACATTAACCTATTTTATTTATTATTTAATAATTGTTAATCATGCTTGCAAAGTAGAGAGTATAGAGGATAAGATTGCAAGTTAAAGATCAAGTTCAGAAGCTATTTAAAGTGGTTTAGGACAAAAAGTGTGGTGCTCTCTTAAAAGTGATGTAATGGATAGATAGATAGTGAGCTGAAGACTTTGGAGTATATTTTTAGAAGAAACTGATATAATTGATTAAGAGAAATAAGGTACAATCCTGTAATGGAAAGTGGTTTATCTTTGTTGTTGTTTTTTTGTTTCCTTAATTGGCCTTATATCATTTACTAAAGTGGGCCACAGGAGCAGTAGTGTGCGAATTAGAATAAGTTAAACATGCATCTTTTTATAAGACTCTAACAAGCTTAATTTCATCATTTCTTAAATAGTTATTCATCAACTACTCTGTAGTAGACTCATGTAACAAATGGTATAGGTACCTTTGAGTTTACTTACTTTTATTTCCCTGTGACCTTTGACTTTCACTAGTGAGAGTTATTTTTCTCTTGTGTAGTATAGTAAACAATGCAAAACAAAATCATTAGAATGATAACTTTTCTGTGTGTTGAAAAGAATATAGCCAAAATATCAGAGTCCTACTATGTTAGAATGCTTATTTCAATTCACAATACTACTTCTTCCCAAAGTCATTTCAAAATGCTTTGCTTCAGTCCCATTTTATTTTAAGACATATACTAATAATGCTATTTTGCCATAACTGCTTTGGATCTGAATGGATCCTTCAAGATTTATGTTGCACCTTTAGCTATAAAATCCTTACAATATCTATTTTGGGGGGAAAGTTTTGATGTTATCATTTTTAGCCTCAATCCAGTGTTATTTCTTTTAATGTGAAAATTTATAAACAGGCAGTTTCCACTCACCAAGATCTTATGGAGTATAGCAATATTTTTCCTGGTTTATTCACCTTTACTTCATTTGTACTGTCAAGTTCTTAAACCATTAACAATAAAAAAGAAGTAGAAGTAGAAGAAGAATGCAGCATTTTGAGAAAGACTTACATAATTATTGTAGCTTCTTTTACTTCCAGAATTTCTTTACTATAGATTACTTTAAAAGATACATTTATTCTAACACATCCACTTTTTATCACTTTCTGCTTAACACAACTCTTCATATAGTCAGAAGACACTGACAATAACAAAAATTTCCCTGTACTTATTTCAAAATGAGTATGATGATATAATCAGAAAAATCCTGACGATGCAGATAGGTTTGGAGAAATAAAATTATTTTGAATATTTGTTGAGAAACTATTATGTACTATTTTATGATAACAAGTGATTTTCAGGATGTAATATTTCTTGCATGTAATAGGTTGACAAAGCCCATGTCAATGAAAAAGAACATAAATATGAAACTTTATATATGACAGTCTATGAAGCCGCATTCTCATAAGCATAAAGAAAAAATAGCAATAAAGAACAAACACAGTCTCCAAATGTAATTTTAACTCTCATTCTAGAATTATTCCCATAATAAGTTTTCAGGTGAGCAATATAGTTGGCAATATCACTCACTATAGTAAGTGCCTTTTCATAAAATAAAAATATTAAACCACATTTTTAAACATAATTTTTCTTTATACTAAGAATATTTTATATAATGATTTCAGTCATCAAATAGTTTATAATATTTTAACACTTGTTCTTAAGTATTAGATTTAAGGCATTGATGTGGAATACAATTGTATTTATATGCATGTGTACAGAAATTTATTGTGTGAAGAGTTGCAATCTGATTGTCATATGTATGTTACATTCTGCGAACCTATTGAGAATACTTAATGTATAAAATATACTTAAAAGCACTTTGGAACCTAATTTTTAATTTCTATTATCATTTTTAGTACTCTATCATCTCCCTAGTACAATAGCAATCTGCAATAATATATGGCCTAGTTATATATGGCCATGGAAATATGAAGTACAAAAATTTTGAATGCATCATGAGTAATAGCATGATTTATGAGAAGCTTTCCATGGCTATAGTGTTAAAAAAATACTGCTTGAGTGGACTTGATAAGGATTATTTAATTAAATACATACTTGGATGCATACTATATAAACACATAATTATATACAAACACACACAAACACACATATGTGTGTGTTTAGATATGGATATATGTATACAGATACTCCTTGACTTTAGATGGGATCATGTTTTGATAAGCCCATCATAAGTTGAAAAGACTGAAAATAAAAAATGAATTTAACTATTGTAAATGGAAATAAACATTGATGTGGCTGTGTAACTGTAGTATGCAGGTTTTAAGTCCTTTGGGTATAAACCTTGGAGTGGGATGACTGGCTGAATGCTTTCTCTGATATGTGGATGCTAATTCACAATAAGGGGGGATCTGGGATATAGCTCAGTTGATACAGTGCTTACCTAGCATGCACAAGGCCCTGGGTTTGATCCACAGCACCAAAAAAAAAAAAAAAAATCACAATATGGGTTTGGGGAAGAATAGAGGTATTTTGGACTAGACAAAGGGGAGTGGGGTAATAATGATTGTAGAATGAATTAGACATTATTACCCTACGTACATATATGATAATATGACCTATGTAACTCTACATCATGTACAACCAGACAAATGAGAAGTTATACTCCATTTATGTATTATGTGTCAAAATGCATTCTACTGTCATCTATAACTTGTTAAAACAAATAAAAAGTATTTTTAAAAATATATTTAACTTATGTAAATTACAGAACATCATAACTTAGCAACACAGTAAACTGTAGAGTACTGATTTACTTCATGATTCCATGACTGATAGGGCTGTAGGGTTGTGGCTCACTGTGCTATCCAGCATGTGGGAGAACATTATACTGCATATCAATACCCTGTGAAAAAAAATTAAAAATTTTAAATTCAAAGTCTCTTTCAATGAGACTGCTATCACACCATCATAACAAGTAAGATGAACCATGATAAGCTGGGGATTGAACGTGCTTGCATGCATACACATATAATGTCTGAAGTTCTACATAACCTATAATGAGACCCTGACTCAAAATAAAGCATACAAAGGGATGGGGATGTGGCTCAATGGTTAACCCCCCTCGGTTCACTCCATGGTACAAAAAAACAAAAAACTATAATGTATTATATATTACAATTTAAACATTACTGGCCTTATAAAAACATATATCTAGGAGAAGAAAATGAATTTCCAGACAGCAGGTTTTCGTTTTTCCACATCCCCATTCTATTCCTATGGCATTCCCAGAGCTTTTATTCCAAGGTAGTTGCTCTTTGATATGCAAAAATAACTAACTTTGTAAATGTCCTCATTGACTGCTTCCTTTATTTTTCCTTTGAATTTAATCTGTATTCATCAACTGGAATTTTGTTTTTCAAACAAAATTGTAGGGTCACCTGGATTGAGATTCCCCCAGACTCTCCGGCATGTTGAGGAAAGGATAATTGCAGCTCTTACCGTGGCATTATAAACACTTCAAAATATGCCTCTATCTTCCTTTCATGCGTAGTGACCCAACTATCCTCCTGCCTTTAACCCACAGTAGAGATGGTTTTCAAGACACCGAAAATGATAACTCCATTTCCAGGCAATGTACCAGTCTTTCCATTAATCAGGCATTTCCACATTCCCTGAATTACCTTTCCAATTTATTAGTACCTCTAGCTCCGAAAGAATGCTATTTTTTCTGTAAAAAAGCCAAATGTTTGAAGTTCTGGTATACCTGGAGACAGAATGAGTTCCTATTTTCTGTTTTGGCAATACTTTACTCCTATTTCCTCCATAGGAGTTGTATATCACAGAATTTGTTACAGATGATTTAACTTTTAGATACTGACTTTCTTCTAGGTAGCAAGTTATGCATCCTATAATGTAAATTTTGATAATTTGTCTAGGATGTAACTAATATACACAACTTACAAGTGTATGTCAGGATACAGAGAGGTAGTATACCTTCAACTACTTACTGCACTTCTTAAGGGTTACTATTGTTTTAAACAACAAAACAAAACAGAACTCAGACTGATTCAGATGTTATTGGTCAAAGTACTTCTGTGGTTATCTCTTAAAAGAGTATAATTGAGAATTTATTCAGGATTTTCAAAATATTTTTTTTCACTCTAAACTCATAAAACAGCATTTATTAAATAGTTGAAATTGTAGTTAAACAGTTGTTTTAAACAAGTTGTCCTATACATTCTGCATCAAATTTTATCTTTTCTATGCCAAATATCTGCATGCTTTGAAATTATAGGTATCCATTCAAAGCAGAAAAAAATATAAAATCTTTGGAGGTAGCATCTGAACTATTTTTGTTTCAATTAACTGTTGATGTTGAAGTAGGGACTTTTTAAATATCTTGATTAATTTAATAAGAGATACAATTTGCAAAAGTAATTCTAATAATATTATTCCAATATCAGAGAAGCTTAAAAATGACAATTAAATTTTGTAAAAAAATAATATTGTATATTATATAATATTGTAAATATTATAAAATATAATTTATTATTGATATTAATACATTACATAAAAATAATTATATTTTACTAGAAAGTACATTGGTATAACTTCTTTCCCATAAGTCTTTAAACAAATATTTAAAAACTGACAGTTATATAATATAAACCTTAATACCTTGCATGGACATGAAATTTAGTTCTCAAATCGTTTTTCCATTCTTCAGGAAATCCTCTTTTGATTGCATTACATTTAAATTAAATTACTAGATTATCGTTGGTCATTACTCTAAAAAACACTATGTCCACTAATTTAGAACTAAACTTATTAATTAGGTACAATGCTTGTTCTGTCATGAAAGAGGAATTTTAATGATTAAAGTCATGAAACATAATTGACAAAGTAACTGGAGGAGTCATACCCAGGAAGATTTAATAAAATACCTGAAAACTTATACTCAGAGAGAACTTTGTCCCAGGACATGTCTCAATACCAATAAATACTAGTGATGACTTTAATCATTTAATCACCTCTATTATCCAGTTGATAAGTCACATTTTGTACATCAATTATATATTCTCAAAATATTCATATCTTGATTATTCAGACTGCTGACAAATTTAACAGTTTGTTGAATATCTGAGAGTTGATAAATGTTTGAATTGTCACGGGTAAGCAAATAGCCCACCAAAACTGAGATTGTTCTTCTTCCACATTGTATTTCTTTTCAGATTTGCAGTGGACATATTTTGCCTATTTCTATTTTGTTTCCTGCAAACTCTGCAACCATGAATGTAGTGCTAAGATTTCTGTGACTTTTCTTCATTCCTCTCATCTGTGGGCTCCTATATCCTGTTGATAGAATGTGTGTAAGATTTATTTTATGGCTTAGAAGATTATCATGGAGTACTAGCTGATTGAGATTCTTATAAACATTGAATAATTTTTGAACTCATTCATCTAAATTAGGTTTCACATTTTCATGTTGTTTTCACACAGCAGTGTTCTTAAGAAATTCTTCAGTTGCTGTTATGATAAAAAAGATCTTAAAGAAACCATGGTTGAATAATTGCCTCCAAGTCCCACTGTATACACACATACGTAAAGCATTATGTGCTTTTATTTCTGTTTGACATTTTGGTTCTTATAATAATTTGATCTAAAGAAAAAATTGGTATAATTTTTTTAAAGCATATGGAAGGAACTATCTAATATTTCCAGAAGAATGCTAAAAAATTCCAATCAAAATCCCCAAACTAAAACTGATAGACTCTGGTAAGGAATTCAGCCCCATATGTGAATATAACATTATTCATGATAAAAAATTTATGCCAAGAATTCTAATTTTTGAATAGTTTCAATTATATAAAAGAACTGGTGGTAAATGATTAATTCCTGATATGAGCACCAATGGCATCTACTTCCAGACATTGCATCTTTCATAAACTGCATTTTTTTTTTTTAGAAAATATCCAAACATTGCCTATAAACTTATTCTGGAATTGATAAATATTGAATCTGGATAACTTTCTTTTCATTTGAGAATGACTTTAAAATAACCATGTTTTGTATGTTAAAAAAAAAAAGTGAGGAAAAATGCCAGGCATGGTGGCACATCCTGTAATCTCTGTGGTTTGGGAGACTGAGGCAGGAGGATCGCAAGTTCAAAGGCAGCCTCAGCACACATAAGTTGCTAAACAACACAGTGAAACCCTGTCTCTAAATAAAATACAAAACAGGACTGAGGATGTGGGTCAGTGGTCGAGTGCCCTTGAGTTCAATTCCTAGTACACCACCTCCAAAAAAAAAAAAGTGAACAAAAAGAAAATCTGAATCTTGACTCAGAAAAAAAATCAAACAAGAATATACTATATCATGTGTAGGTGAAAAAAGATTTGGAATAGTAATACCCAAAAATATATAGCATCTATAAAATAGAAATTGAAAGAAAAAATAAGGCAATATCGAGAAATGAAAGGAATAGGAAGGAATGAAAATCAGAGGTAGGTTTTTCAGAAATATAGCAAGGAAATTAAACACTAATGGAAAAATTCAATAACCATTGGATAAGACATGCTATAATAGAGGATTACTAATGTCAACATGAGTGTAAAAACTTGAGAATGATCCTTTGAGTGAAGGATAAAAAACGTCAGACAAATAATATTGAAAGTGTATGGACCAACCTAAAGAATCATAAGTCCATTGAGAAAAAAAAAATTGAGTAAATCAAATGAAATCACTATTTTAAATATATTGAAGAAAACATCATTAACATAAATATAGTGCCTAAGAACACATTTTGAGAACATACATCTAGAATGTAAAACATATATTGAATGTTTGAGAACACAAGTGTTTTAGATAGACACAACAAATAAGATATATTCCCCCCCAAAAAAACACAAAAATCTAATTTTTGAACTCAAAATCAAAACAAAGTAAAAGAGAAATGAGTTAAGAAAAAGAGAGAAAGAAGAAAAGAGAGAGGTAGAAAGTAGAGGGAGAAAAAAGTGAGTAGAAAGAAATTGAGTATATGAAAAGTAGTTTCCAAAATATTTAATATGAAAAAACAATCACAATCTTTTATTAAATAGATAGAAAATTGAAAATATGTGATATTTCTATGTTTGAAATCCTAAAATATGTATGCATTGAAATATTGAAACACATAAGAAACTATGCTTATAAATATATTTTCTAGGGCTATCCATAAAAAAATAAAAGAAAATGTTGTGAGGAAATAGTGATATAAACTATCAAAAATTAAGATAGGCTGATGTCAAAAAGAACAGATACAATATTTAAAATATTACAATCTCTAAATATATTTAGAATATAGATGATAGAAAAAGTTTAATATTCTCTATCTACAAAGTTTTAGTTCAGTGTTAATGATATGATACCCCTATAAAAGTTGGCAACGTAAAATATTAGGCACCCTATGAAATATTAATTATTACCACCCAAGAAATAGAAGACAGACTAATAATAATAAAGTGATATTATTTTGCACTTCTTAACTTGTTAAAGGTTGAGATTAGTAGCTAATTAAATAGTATCAATGATATATATCAATAGGTGACTTAATTGAGTTCCTGGCAATATAAGTTAATTCAAAATTTCTAGAAGGCAAATTGGAAATGTATATTGCAAGACATTGAATTTAAAAAAAAATATTCATGCAAAACTCACTTGGTTTATAGGTTAAATTTCCATTTCATTTTCAGAAATGTACATGTATATGAATTCATTAAAATGCTATTTGTTATTAAAAAAAATTCAAACAACCTATTTTAGTGAAGTAGTAGATTCTTTAGATAAATATTCATATTAGCAAAAGTGGAAATATTACAGCATCATTAATGTGTGTGTCTAAAAGATGTTACAATTATAAAAGAGACCTGATATTTTACTTAATGAGATTAGGCAAGTAGAAAATTATATACATGATATTATTCCAGAATTTGAAATCTAAAATATATGTTCACTATGATAATATAAAATTAATTTCTAACTAAATTTCTAAATGTTAGAAATGGAGGTAACATATTTTCATCATATTCTCAGTAGAAAAGTATTGTTTTTTATAACTAGAATAAAACAATGAATGCCATTTGAAAAATAAAGTAAAATGAGTTGAAGTAGTGTTAGGTAAACAAACCACTGGCATCAAGAGGCATTTCCTTCTCCAGCTGCTCTTCTGGCCCATCAGCCCTTTCATAGCAGTGAGATGCCATTAGAGCAGGTGGCTGCTCATTTTATTTTGATATGGAAGATTAACCTCAGAGCTATTTCTGCGTTTACTAGAAAACACTGAGTCATGACAATTGTAAAAACTATCTCCACCAATATGCAATCAAATTCTTTTATACCAGGGCTTACTCTCACATGGGATGAGTGTTAGTGAAGGATGTAAATTATTTAGAATGTCTAAATTACTTTTTTTTTCCCCTTAGTCTCGGTCCTTGTGTTAGCTATTGGTGTATGAAAACAAAATGGAAGGTTTATCTTAGAGTATGCCACAATATTATTAGTTTTGGTTTTTACATAGTAAAAGTGGGATTGTAACTAGTAAAGTTGTGTTGAAGAAACTGTTAAACAAGAAACTGTTTATAACCCAAGAGAATAGATTCTTATCAATTATTTTTATTAAAATGAATCTAAGTCTGCCCATATGTTCATCTTTCTTTCTTCTTTTATTAGTAGCTCTGCTATATTCCCCCTGGATTTCTTTTGTTAATTAAGTATCAACACATTTTAGATTAATATTAGGACTGAGGCTATTTTGACCTTGTAGTTGAAATAGTCTTCTTTACCAAGGATGAGACATGGAAGATAAATTTAGAAGAAAAAAATAATCGACATGTAATGTGCATTGTTTGGTTGGTTCAAAGAATTAGCCTTTGTGAATTTGACTAGAACATTAATATTATCACACTGCAATCAGTATTTGTCAGTTTTCATCAAGAATATCATTTACTTCTGTAGTACTATCTTTTGTGTTTTCAGGCCATGTAATAGGAAGTCAATTGATGATGAGAGATGGATTGCAGTTAGGAAATTATTCACCATATAAGAAAATGGCAACAATAGATATTTAACCTCAGAGCAAAATAAATATATGTTGAAGTATCTACAGCTAAATTTTCCATAGGCCTAGAATACATACTATTTACAATTCAGGTCATACTGAATACTACTTTATTTTTTAAAACATTTAAACTATGCATTTTATTCAGTATATAAAATAATAACATAATTTAACTTTTCCTAATAAGGCTGTTTTGTTCAGCTTTTTATAGATGATATCTTGGCAAGCCATTAAAATCTAAAACTGTAGTAATTTAATGTGTTAATTTTTGATGAGATATTTATCTTTTTAAAAATATGACTGTGAAAATTTTTGTATTTCAATTTACCTAGGCTACAACGCCTAATTGTTTGTCAAACACTTGTCTAGATGAGGTTATGAAAGTGCTTTTGAATGTGACCAAAGTTTACAGTTAAATTTTAAATAAAGCAAATTACTCTCTAAGGTGGGCTTCATGCAATCAGTTGAAGATCCTAAGACCTTGACATTTCTCAAAGAAACAATTCAGCTTCAAAAATGAGACTTAGAAAAAAGTAACTTAATTCCAGCATCATAGCCTTCACTGACATTTTAGAGTCAAGACCACAGCACCAACTATTGTTGAAGGTCCAGCCTGCTGACCTGTCCCAGGAATTTTAGACTTGCTAGATCCCATAATCACATAACTCAACTTCTTAAAATCTTTCTCTCTCTCTCTATTACCTGTTGGCTTGGTTTCTTGGAGAACAGAGAATAACAGTTTAATAATTTTAATAAAATGACCTTACATAATTGTGAGAGTGTTTCATAGGATAGAATTATTATTCTATGAGTATACTGGATTTCATTGAATTATTTTCCAAAATTATTATTGACATTGCTCATTCAACTTAACCACCTGTGCTATTGTTACCTTAACAATTTTACCAGTTTGATGTATGTGGAATGGTATATCCCAGTGCTTAATACTTTTTATTTATTGCCAACGTCATGTTAGGTGAGAAAGAATTGTTAATACAAAAGAAAGAAAAAATAAAAAAGAAAAAATAACATAAGAAAGACAGAAGTTAAATTGCCCATCTATCAGTTATTTTGTTTAAGACAACAAATACCAATTGGGATTTAAAATGTGGGATGCTATTAGGAACTTAGGAATCTTATGAGCTCATTTGATTTACTGTGGCTTCAGGGAGCATTAGTTCCAGATTGTATTTTCATAGCAGAGAGCTCTGTCAGTGGTTCTTACACTTCTACATGGTGAACAATGAAAGTTCGGTAGTAGTATTTATAATAATACATGGTCAAACTGATATGACAAGGAATAGAGAATCATCAATACATAATATACCTTGGACCATAAACATACATAGAATTTGCACATTTGAGAGGGAAATGATATATTCAGAGAGGGAAAATGGCATATTGATGAATATAGTGATCTAGGAAGCAGTTGCAAATGAGCAACTACTGCTCAAAAGAAAGGTCAAGAAGGTTTTATATATATACACACACACAATAAAAACAATTTCATCGTAAGAGTAAAAGAAATCAAGAAGTTTAAAACAAAACACATTCTTTCAATGTTATATTTAATGACAAACATGATTGGAGATATTTTGGGAGTCCTCATGTTTCTTATCACTTTGTTATTTGATCAACAATTTTGAATATATGTGTTTCCATTTTCTATAATAACATAAGAAATGGGCATAAGCATGCTATTGATCCATTTAAATGTGATAAATATGATTATAGAGTTAACAAATCATATTTTTTTTGGTACCAGAGATTAAGCCCAAAGGTGCTTACCTACTGAGCCACATCCCAGCCCATTATATATTTTATTTTAGACAGTGTCTCTCTAAGTTGCTAAGGGCCTCACTAAGTTGCTGAGGCTGGTTTTGAACTTGCTATTCTCCTTCCTCAGCTTCTGGAGGCTCTTGGATTACAGGAGTGAGTCACCATTTCCAGAGAGTTGAGAGATCTTCACAGGAATATCCAGGGTTTGTTTTGAAGCAGCACTATCAGCTTTAAACACTTCAACTATTTCTGGAACAAGGTAAATCATAAACAAACTGTGAACTTTGGAAATTATAGATTAATCTCTGATTTGCTGACAAACAAGAGCTGTTCTCTCTTAAAAATTATCCTCAGGGTCATATCTAAGCTCAAGTGATGATCCTTCAGTTCACATAACTTTGTAACCACTTGCTTTAATTAAATATAAATATATGTAAATATATAAATAAATAAATGTTTTTCCACAACAACCATGAAAACCAGGAATATAGTTTTAGTCAATGCTGGAAGAAACTAAGTCTTCAAGTCAACCATAAATTCTCTGTTCACACCAACTTCTTAGACCATCTGCATCCATTTTTCTTTGTCCACATTTAAATAGATCCTTCCTTAGAAAATAAGAAGTGTAATCTTTTTAATCTATTTTTTTATTGGAGCTCAGATAATTTCTCTCTGAATATGTGAACATCATAGCACTTTGTTATTTGATCAACAAAAAATGATGTGGCAACTCTATAATCATATTTATCACATTTAAATGGATCAATAACATGCTTATGCCCATTTCTTATGTTATTATACAAAAGGGAAACACATATATTAAAATTGTTCATCAAATTACAAAGTGATAAAAAGTGATTATAATACACAATTCAAACAAATAGTATTTACAAGAGATACGATTTTAGGATAACCAGAATTTGATTAATGGACTCATTGACTTTTAGTCAACATTCCTCCCAAGGAAAATAAATGTTGTCACATCCTCTTCTCCTAAATGTGTGACATTTTCTAAGCGATTTAACTGATGTGCTTAGTTTGCTTAGAAGAAGTCCAAAAGATGACTACATATTAATACAACTGCTATATAATATTGCACAAGAAAATGTAATATACATGAATATAATATAGCATGATATGAGATTGTAAGTTTAGTTACAGAGTCACTAGATAAATTATATGTTTGTTTTCCTTATAAATGAATTTAAAATACTAGTTATATTAAGACAAACGTTTCTGTAGATTGTTCAAATACTACATCTTGCTCTGTAATAAATATGACTTAAATTATGTTCATTATAGGTAACATAATTTTCTTCTGCCTTAGAGTTTTCATCTCAATAATTAGGATACTATTACATACTTTATAGGGTTTTAAGGATAAAATTATTTACCAGCTTGAACAGCATATGATATATAATTTCTCAATAAAAAAATAAAAGTAACCTAAGTTTTTTGTTTCCTTGTTTTTCAATGGCTATAATTCAATTTTCTTTCTGTTTTTGGTTGATATTTTTGGTTATTTCTCTAATAGAATTTCTCAAAAAAATTATGAAATAAAATACACTCTAATTTCAGAATCACTATATCTAATCTGTGACATCTAGAATCAATTAGCAGAAAATAACTTTTAATATTTTCATATTGTATAGAATCTCAAAAGTTCTCGAGTTGTCAATCCATGGCAGAAATAAGTTTGTAAAACTGCTACAATCAAAATCTTGTCTTCTAATTTTTTTAGAAGTGTGAATTTTATTCAAATGAAAATGTTGAATTATGTCACAAAAGTTGAAAACAAAACAATTATTATTTTTTTCTGTGTTTAATTTCACTGGAAAAAATTCACATATATAGAGTGAACAAAAAGTTTAACACAAATGAGCTCATGATGAATATTTAAAAAACAACTATGAAGAGATAATATCTGTAATATATATATATATATATATATATATATATATATATATATATATGATATTCCTAAATATCTTCAACATTTTAAGCTACCCATTATAAAGCTCTGAAAATTTAATAACATATTCACAATCAGCAAGTTTTATATATACATACTATCCTATACTTTTAAGATTAAAGGGACATAATAATAACAGAGAACTAAAAACTAAATGGTGCAACTAACAACTTTCAAATGTGAAAAAGGTAAATTAAGTCATTCTGTTTATTCATGATAAATTTCAATAGTATAAGTTCCTATATAAAGCAATCAAGAAGATTTGAGAAGAAGAATTAGCCTAATATCTTAATTTAACTATAAAATCACAGGTCAAAAATAATCCAAATATATATGGAGTTTTGATTATATCACCAGAAGATTCTCAACAATTGGAAGGATAAGAATATTAAGCAGGTTGATAACTTTGTAACCCCCAACTGATTGGAGAATAAAGTTAAACAGGTGGTGATGACAGATCTAGAATTAGCCTGAACAAGTGATAATCCCCAGAGGTCAGACCTGGTTTCAGTTTTTAAAAATACTTTTTGGATGATGTGGTTAAAGTAGTTTGAAGTATAATATTTGTACTTTGTAAAAAAAGCATCCTGAAATTGTGAATGTGTGCACATGTGTGTATTTAGTTATAAATTCATTATAGTTTAGAAACATAAACTTGTATAAACCAACATTCTTACAAACATCTCTTGAGAATTAAGTCTTTCTTCTAATAAGTAATAATTTTACATAGAAAGTAAAGTTCTCTCAAATGCTTGAAAAATATAATAAAATGAGGATTTTGCACACCTATAATTTATAATCATTTTAAGTTATTTAGTTTATATTGAATCATTATTTTTAAGTAACTTGACCAAAAATTACAAAAGAACTTAGGCAATATAGTGAATATTATATTGCCATCACTCAATGCTGAGAGCCATAGCAGAGTCCGAATGACGCTTGGCATTTTTGCCAGAATGGAGTGGTTGAGAGGTGACGCCAGCAAGCCATTGAAATGATAACGGTTATGTTAAGCTGGGTATATTAGACCCCTGCTGTCTGCCTAGGCCTGCTACTTTGGAGTTCTGGATACTTTGGAGTTCTCGCAGCGATTCCCAGAGAGTTCCCATTGGTTGGGGAAGTGCTGGAGGCGGGATTTCCGGTTGGTGTGTGGTTCCTTGGAGGAGCCGCATGGTGTTCCTTCAGGTGAGTTCCCGGGGAGCGTGTGTGGAGTGTGCTGGTGGAGTTCACAAATAAAGTTTGTTCCTGCTTCAGTGGCTCATGATTTGTGCCCAGGAAGACTGCAGGAACTCAACTTCCTGATTCTCTAAATATTCCTTATGTGAACTGAGTTCATAAAGTGAACTAAAAAAGTTCCTACCTTAAAATGAAAACCCTCTGTAAAATTTAAATATATTTTTCTTCACCTTATAATTATTTGCATGACAAATTCTAATGACTGTTTCCAAAGTAAGCCTGATCACTCAAATCCCACTTTAAAAGAAATGCTACAAAAAATTCAGATATTTTTAAAATGACTTCTCAATGAATAATATTGTAAAATTGGTGTAAAAGAGAGAAGCTTCAAAAATAATAATTTTAAGATTTATTTTCCTAATAATTGAGGAAAGCAACTTTGTAATGTGCATGAGTATAATTTTTGACACTTTGTTCCTGATTAGAATTAAAGGAAAAGTCTTTGCAAAAACTGGTTATTCACATTGGCAATTGAAAGTGTTGAAACCAATCAATAGAATTAGTAATCCTAATGCAATCTTGGTCTTGAAGCAAAAGACAGATAACAAGCTGATTCCTTTGTTGGCAGATGTATTCTAAATTTTTTGAATGAGAAGAAGTTCCTTGTTGTGCAATGATGATGTGTGAATAATAAGTAAGCAACTGTAGTCACTTTATCATAACCTTTTTGCATATATATGCATGCAAACCATAGAAAATTTTCATTCAGTACAAAAATAAAATGAATAATGCCTTAAACATTGTGATTTTCCTTGTGAAATTATTGCTTCCATAAAGAAAGATGAATAAAGTAAACAAGCAGGACCCATTAAAGCATGTTGGATTAAACTGAATTGTCTATTGCACACTCAATAAATCTTTTATAAGTTTATTTCTATTGGTTTCAAAACAGTTTAATTTACTGTAAAATATAATAAGGTTTCTGTCATCACTCTGTAATTTGTAATGCCTTAATAAAGTATATGATGTCTTATACTCAACTTTTGTGGAAAAAATCTAAAGTTTACTGTGTCCTTAAAATCTGAGTATTGTAGTGAAAAAGTGTATATTTAGTACAGAAGCAGTAAATATTTTGCAGGCAATATTTGTTGTTTTGAATGACTTTAACATTTTTTGAAACAAGTAAATGTGTCCATTGTGGGCCAGCTTTAAAAAATGTCAATATTTCCACTATTTCTATATGTTCACTACCACTTTAATAAAGTTTGTGTGCAAGAGAGACCTACTTTTTTTCTTAAATCATTGCAACATTAATGATTAATTTCATGAAATCAAGAAAAATGCTGGAGACTTAATATATTAGATGAAACTTGACAAGTTCTCATATGAACAGCAAAGTTGTTTTTTTTTTCTGCAAACTAATGGAGGTACAAAAGTAAGTAGTCCTTAATTACTAAATAAATGAGGTACCAAAACCAATGCTGTGGTCAACAGTGATAAGCCTAATAAAGAACATGATTTTAAACAGTGGACATTATTTAAATAATTTTTCTCGTTAGGTGCTTCATTATAATCTGCTATTATTTAGTTCATAAAGTGAACTTTTGTTTAGTTTGTAATATCTGCATATATTTAATCAAAAATTGTTGCATCTGATAATTGCTAAAGTCAGTAGTACTCATATGCTGGTATAAATTAATTTATCCATCTACAAGTGAAAAAACATTAATGTTGTTACATGGATTTACATATCAGTAAACTCATACTATCTTGAAGCCACAAAGGTGAATATCTGTACCTCAAAATTGGGAAATGTTTTTTCATTTCACCTAACATCTTCTAATTTATTCTGAGAATATGAACAAACCAAAGACATAAATACAAATTCAAACTTCAAATGAGTTTCTGCAAGTTGATAGATTTTTAATGAACATCTTAAACACCATATTTACTTTTCTTTGATGAAATATCTTGAAACTTTGGAAATATGCAGATTACAATTAAACTTGAACACAATTGCTGGTTAGCAAAAGTACTTAATGTCTTCTGTTTTTCTCATTATTCTTGTTGTCAAATATCCATTTTAAACAGGGAAACAATATTTTTCTATTTTCTGGAATAATTAGTATATTCTTTTCAATGTGATCATACAAAATGTTGTGGGTTCCTCGTCCCCATGTTTAATTTGGTGTATTCAAGTTAGAAAGTGTTCCTTCATCTATACTAGAGTGAGGGATGTGGTCATTTAGTGCAATGCACCAATTAAAACTCATTAGAAAAAACTAAACACATTTAATCCTGTACTAAATCCATGTGCAAGTCTAGGAAAGTTGAGACCACAGAATAAATAGCACTGGATATAGGCATACTTTTCTAACTTGGAAGGATATAGTTAGATAAAGAAAAGAAGGAATGTATATTAGAGGTCTGTGGATAAGGTTAATAACTGAACATATTTCAATGAGAGTTGCATCATAGAAATGGCACATACAGAGGAGAATAGGACAGAAAAGTCAGAATGATCACCAGAGAGCAAAGGATATTTTATTTGTATTAACATCTGAATTAATTCATATCAGTATTCTATATTGGATATCTGATAAATTCTAAAGCTATAAAAGATAATAAACTGTATGGTGCAGAACAATTTCTTTGAAGGTAATGCCATTATTTTGAAAATCCAAGTCCTAGCTAATGTTGATTTGCCCTGTTCTTTGTAGAGTGCAGGAATTATTACTAGTTTAGTTGTAAGAAAAGCTCTTTTGTTCAATATCCAGAATTAGAGTGAAATTTACTATAAATGCATTTCAAACATGGAAAAAGAAAATAAAGACTACTTTGAAAAAAAATGTAAAGATACATGCACATATCTATGCAGCATTGCTATAAAAATTCAGGTTTAAAGGCAAATGTGTTCGCATTCAGTTCCTTAGCTCATTTATTGATTGGGTTATGTGGGGGTTTTGTTGTTGTTGTTTGTTTTGTTTTTGTTTGTTTGTTTTTTTTTTAATTCTTTATATATCCTGGAGTTTGATGCCCTATCTGAGATGAATCTAAAGATTTTCTCCCATTTTGTGAACTTTTTCTTCATGTTAATGTTTCCTGTGCTGAGAAGAAGCTTTTTCATTTGATTTGCCATTTATTGATTCTTAACTTTACTCCTTGTGCTTTAGGAGTCTTGTTAAAATAGTCAATTCCTAAGTTGACTTGAGGAAGATTTGGGCCTACTTATTCTTCTACTACGTGCAGGGTCTCTGTTCTGGTGCCTAAGTCTTTGATCCACTTTGATTTGAGTTTTGTGCAGGGTGAGGGATGGGGTATAATTTTATTTTGTTACCTGTGGATTTCCAATTTTCTCAGAACTATTTGTTGAATAGGCCATCTGTTCTACAGTTACTGTTTTTGGAGCCTCTTTCTAGTATTAGATAACTCTATTGATGGGGGTTTGTCTCTATGTTTTCTATTCTGTAACATTGGTCTACGTGTCTGTGTTGGTGCCAATACCATGCCATATCTGTTACTATGGCTCTGTAGTATAGTTTAATGGTCTGATATTGTCTCATTCTAGTCAGAATGCCAATTATCAAGAATGCAAGCAACAATAAATGTTGGTGAGGATGTGGGGAACATGGTACACTTATACATTGCTGGTGGGACTGCAAACTGGTGCAACCATTATAGAAAGGAAATATGTAGATTCCTTGGAAAACTTGGAATGGAACAACCCTGCTATCCCACTCCTAAGTCTATAGCCAAAGGACTTAAAATCATCATACTCAGTGGTCCAGCCATGTCAATGTTTATAGCAGCTCAATTCACAGTAGCCAAACTATGGAACCAACCTAGATGAATGGATAAAGAAAATGTGGTATATATACACAATGGAATATTACTAAGCCCTAAAGAAGAGTGGAAATATGGCATTTGTAGGTAAATGGATGGAGCTGGAGAATATCAGGCTAAGTGAAATAAGCCAATCCCCAAATATTTTCTCTCTTATGTGGATACTAAATCACAATAAGGGGTAGTAGAAAAAAATAGAAGTAAGTTGGTTAGGCAGAGGGTTAGGAGGAGGTATGGTGGTCGGATGGATAGTAGAATGAATAGGACATTGTTACCCTATGTACATACATGATTATGACCAGTGTGATTTTACATATGTACAACCAGAATAATGAGAATTTATACTGTATTTATGTATGATGTGTCAAAAACATATTCCACTGTCATTTGTAACTAATTAGAACAAATAAAAAAGTCAAATGTGAGCCCCTGTAGAAACAAAATAAATAAAATTAAGTATTTCTGAGATACAATGGTGAGGTAGGCAGAGGGTAAGCATTCCTATTTTAAAAGAGAGGAATAGGAAAATAAGTCACTGTTCAAAGCAAAACCAAATCCAATACAGCAAATGTTATATCATAAATCTCCATGTCTAGCATCTCATGTACACTGTAGAAGGATGTGAGCTCCCAAACCTCAGGCAGCTCTGTCCCAATGCCCTTGCTTGTTGCAATCCACATGGTCATTCTCTGGCTGGCTCTGTCAGCTGTCTGCATCTTTCCTGGGAAGGCATTGCTTGACATTGGTGTCTTTACTTTCCTAAGTTTTTAATTTTTTGCAGCTTCAACTAATCCTGAATTTCATTACATAGTGCCAATGGCACTGTTTTGAGGGACTTTGGTCCTCCAACACATAGCATGGAATCCCCAGATTTCATTTAAAACTTTAGAAAAATCCACCATAACCCCATAACTCGAATTCTGCTTGCCTGCAAAACCAGTATCATGCGGATTATGCCTAGGTTTAGTATACCTGGGCCCTGGGTGCAGCTATACCTGGGTACACTTGAACCAGGGCTGAAGCACCCTCTGAAAGCCTTCTCAGCTGAACACAGAGAAACAAACCCAAGAGAAATGGTTCCCTAGGTGGTCCTAGGTAAGCATTTTGCCCTAGAGCTATTTAACAAAAGGAACCCCTCTGGAAAGATGTTGAAACAAGTATGCATTTCTATATTATTTTCACATGTAATGAGTGGGGTAATCTTTGCAGATTCCTGAGATTTCTTCAGGGCATCTTTCTTACTATATTGGTACAAAGGACCTGACTTTTTTTAATCAATGCTAGCTAATAACCACACCCTCCTTGGCTCAGATTTTATAATAACTTTTCTGGGACAAAAAAATTTTTGAACTAAAAATTTGGCTAGAAGTAGCCAGTCATTCCAAGTTTCTTCCTAAATTCTGTGCTTCATTTAGATTTTCTCTGAGAGATAAACTATTCCATTACCATAAACTCAGACTCCCACAAAGAGTGTGGGAGAAAAATGCATTGAAATTATTTGCCGCAATATCACAAGGTTGTCTGTTAAGTCTCATTCCCAATAGAACACTTATTTCCATATGAAACTTCATCAGCACAAACTTTACTGTCTACCTATCTATCAACAATCTCATCACTTGAGCCCTTACAGACTCACTTGTGAAACTTCAGTTATAGCAGTCTAGGATTTTTGTAGATTCTCCTCCGAACTCTTTCAATTTCTCCTATGAACCAATTCTAAAGGCTTCTTCACATTTTCCGGTAAATAGTAACATAAAATCTACTCCAATTATCAGTACTAATTTTCTGTATTAGTAATCTTTCTGATATTCTAACAGATAATTAGCATATAAAGTTAAAGGGTTATGTTTTCATGATTTTCATGTTTTGTGGGCCCTTTTTCTTGTTGGACTCTAGGCAGTACATGATATTGGGAGAGCATGGCAAAGACTCACCTAACCTCATTGTGAACCAGGAAGCAGCAAAAGAGAAGGGGCAGAGATCCTGCAATCCATTTAGAGTACACCCCCAATGGCCTAAAGCCTTCCCACAAGACCTGACCTTTGGAAGACTTCACCATCTCCTAAGAATATAACACCTGGAGACCAAGCCTTTAACACATGAACCTCCAGATCCAAAGGGTTACTCCAGATCCAAACCATACCTAATAGCAACAGCAGAAGACTGAAAAGTTATTCATATATGTAATATAATGTCTAGATCTACCATAACAACAGCTACACAAAAATATAAACTCAAAACCACCATAGTTGAATAAAAATGGAATTCTAAAAAAAAAATCAAATAACAAACTGGAAAACAGAAAAGAAAAGAAAAAGGAGAAACAGATAAATTCAAAATCAGTGCTGCAAGCTTCAAATTTTGATAAAACAACTATAGAAGATCGGCAAAGATTTAGAATGATTTATCAACATTAAACAACAGAATCTCTTTATGAAGTGTTCCACTCAATAGCTGCACAATTATTCTTTTCAAGTGCCATATGAGTTATAAGAAAGTAGGAAACTGTTATGCCAGATTCATAGGACCCCAATAGACCTCCAGGAGCTGAATCCAATGCAATCATACAAGAATCTTTATTGCAAGCTCGAGCCTGGACTCACAACCATTCTGACATAGCAGTCCCAGGGAGTGAGTCCTGGTCCTTTGTTCAGTGAGATTTTATAGGTTTTGGGGGGATACTCTATGCATCACAACATCACACAGCAAATCATTCCATACCGCAGGAAAATCAAACAACAACTCTTAACATTGATTAGCACATTCAATGGTGGGAACAAGTCGGTTAGGGGTGATTGGTTAGTACAAGAAGGGGATTCCTTTGAACTGATTGGTTTAGGCCACAAGGGGTGTAAGTGTTAAACTACATGGTTTCCCAACTTGTTATCAATCACCATAAACTACTGGGGGGTCATCTGGCATCCCAGGTATTTTCCCTGTCTCATGCTGATTGGAGGTTGCTAGGGGGTTGCTATGGGTCCTCACCTAGCCTAACTGAGTCAGGGACACCTGGTGCCACAGACCTCTCCTGTTATTTACAGACAAACAATTCAGCAGGGTGGTATATGCTTAGGAATGCTCTGTGGGTTTTTCCAAGGACAAGGGTCACGCCCCTTTCCTTAGGACAGGCCTTGAGGTAGAAGCTGCTGTTATTTATTTATTTTTAAAAATGGAGTCACATTAGTTTCTCAAAACAAACATTTCAAAGAACTGAAATCAATAGATTTTATTTTTTAGCCATGATGGATTCATACTAAAAATAATAACTGTAAAAAAGAAATTGAAAATCCAAGTAAATAATATATTTCTATAGAATACTTGCAACAAAAAATTCTTTTGTACCGTGGTGAAAGAAACACAAAATATATTGAATTAAAAAATATAAAATATGACATAAATAAGTTTGTGGGATCTAGCTAAAGCCTGGATGAGAAGGCTCTTTATAGCAATAAATGAACAAATTAGAAGAGAAAGAACTTACAAATTGAAACTCTAAACTACTACTTGAAAGATATTTTTTTAAAAGAATACAAAAATAAACTCAAAACAAATAGATGAAAGTAAATAATTAAGAAAAAAGGAGAAATAAATTAAACTGTAAACAAAAAATCAAAGCATACATTTCAAATGGTAAATTTTATATTATGTGAATTATTTTTAAATGGTAAAACAAAAAAAATCTTAAGGACTTTTTTTGATTTTTTATTGACCTTTGTGAAGGTCAATAAAACTAACAAATCTTTAGCAAGATTCAAAAAGCATAAAAGGGAGTAGCCACAAATTAACAATATCATAAATGATCTTTCTATAGATTCTACAGAAATAAAAAGGCTAATAAAGGAATACTACCAACAGTTCTACACACATATATCTGACAACTTGAACAAAGCAAATCCTCAAGGACTGTAAGCTACCAAAATTCAACCAAAAGACAAAAAAATTCTTGACATAATATTTGTATGTATAATTCTGCAATACATAAACATAATTCTATACCAAGACCAGATTTGGTTTATTGTAGGGATTAATATCTAGTTCTTTATTTAAGTATAATTCCTGTGTTACCAGATCAAAGAAAAAAATCAAATGATCCTATTGTTAATGCAGAAATGGCATTTTGTAAAATTTGTTAGTGATTCATATTATGAACTGAATTTTTACCCTACACCCACAAATTCATGAGTTGAAGCTCCAATTTCCATTTTAACTGAATTAGATATAGAGCCTTAAGGGGGATTATAAAGTTTAAATGAGGTCATAATGGAGGTGTCCTTACCCAATAGAATGATGTGCCTTATAATCAAAGGAAGAGGAGATGTCTCTTTATGGATACACACCATGTAAATGTCATGTGAAGAAACAGAAGGAAGACAGATGTTTACAAGCCAGGAAGAAAGCACTCATAAAATCCCAATATGCTAGCACCCTAATTGTGGACCCCAGCCTCCAGAACTGTGAGGAAATAAGTTTCTGTTGTTTAAGACACCCAGTCTGTGTTATTTTGGCATGGCAGCCCACGATGAAAAAGACACATGCTAAAAATTCTCAGAAAAATCGGAATGAGAATTGTGAACTGATTGAAGATACTCAAGAATAAATCAATGGTTAACATTATATTTCAATGTTAGGACTGAATGTTGTCTAAAATTAGGAGCAAGGCAAGAATGTCTGCTCTCACAATCCTTAATATAGTGTTGACACTTCTAGTTAGCACAATATGGCTGAAAGTTTTATCAAAGACATGGAGAACAGAAATAAAGATATAAAACTGTCTGCCTTGGCAGATCACATGATTACTTACATAAAAAAAAACAAAGATAATCATTAAAAGCTCAATGATATTTCTACAAATTGCTATGCCCAAGAGGACTTGGAATCTTTTTTTTTTTGAATGTGTAATTTATTCTAATATTTATATTAAAAGGCAAGAAATTATAATAGGTAAAATAATTTTAGATAAGAAAAATTATGGGAGAAATAAATCTACTTCAAGAATATTTTTATAGCTGTAGCAATCAAGGCTACCTAGTAAGATTGAAAGGAAACATAGGTCTATGGAATATAATGAAAAACCCAAATAACTGCACATAAATATGCACAACTGACTTTTGAGGTAAATAATCAATTCAATGGAGGTATACTGGTGCTATAGCAATGGTGCTATATTGGTGCTATATATATATATTTCCCCCCAGCAAAAAAAAAAAATGTGGTCTTGTGAGAATCCCTCTTACGGAGATTAAAAAGTTGGGATATATCCTAAAAGAAATATTTGCAAACCACCTGACAAAGAATTAAAAAACACATAAGGAACTCTCCAAATTCACTAGGCTTTTAAAAGAGTTAGTTGTTTTAAAAATGGGCAACATGTCTGAACAGACATATTGCTGAATAGAATGTATATATAGCAAATAAACACACACACAAAAACATAAATGCAAATTTTACCTTCCATAATGAGATATCACCATACAATTATAAAAATGGCTAAAGTATGTGTGTGTGTGTGTGTGTGTGTGTGTGTGTGTGTGTGTGTGAATGAACATATCTAGTGAGAGAGAGTAACAAATATTGGGAAGAATTAATTGAATATGTATCATTTATACATTTATTACTAATAAGGGCTTGGAAGATTTATTGGCTATATAAAGATCTTTGGTTCATATAAGAACATACATGTAAATGTTTATAATATTTTTATTGGTAACAATCAAATAATAGAATCCATATAACATTGAAATGTAAAATTGATGCATAAACTCTGGTACATCCTGCCATAGGATACTACTCAAAAGCATAAAACAATGAACTATTGATACAAATATCAACCTGGGTGAATCTTCCTAGAATTAAACTTATTGGAAATAACAAACAACTAATTTCATAATATGATTCCATTGGTTATGAAATGACAAAATGATAAAAATGGAAAACTGATTAATGGTTTAAAGATTAAAGAGGGGGTAGTTGGAGAGAAATGGCTGAGGCTATAAAAAGGAATGTGAGTTACTTGTGGCAATAGAAATATTTTTGTCTAGACTGTATCAATTTCCTAGGTGTTATTTGGAAATATATATTTATAAGATGTTACCACTGGAAATAAAGATTACATAGGCTCTTTTTTTGTATTATTTCTTCCAACAAAATGTGAATTTAACTCAAAACAAAAACTTTAGACCAGTGCTGTAGCACATGCCTATAATCCCAGTGGCTCAGGAGGTTGAGGTAGGATGATCACGAGTTCAAAGCCAGCCTCAGCAATTTAGCAAGGTTCTTAGCACCTCAGTGTGACTGTGTCTCTAAATAAAATACAAAAAAAGGCTAGCGATGTGGCTCAGTAGTTAAGCATCCCTAGGTTCAATCCCTAGTACCACCAAAAAAAAAAAAAAAGAAAAAAAAACTTTAATTGAAAAATTTTAAAAGTCACATAGACTGTGGCTACCATATAAGGTGCCACAATTGTATATAACAACTATTATATCCTATGTTTATATATTCTCCACTAATTTGTGAAGAATTTACACACATGTAATTTAGTAAATAAATATTCTAACTGAAGTATCTAGCATTTGATATATAATAAATTTCAACACATGTTAATTGTTAAATTTTTCAATATATTTTATAGATATTTTGTATTTTCTCAATTTTAGACAAATTAGATTGTGAAAATTCACTAGTTGAAATAAGAATTTTATCCTTTCATGTACTGTGCCAACAAAGAACTATTGTTTAGTAAACTAAACTCTATAAATCTTTAGCAAACAGTAAGTATTTGTCCATTGAACATACTAGTGTAATGAATGAAAGTCTATCTTTTAAATTAACCCATTAGCACATGTCCTGAGAGAACTAACTTGTTTCTTCCATGAATAGATATGTTTCCGTCTCTCAGAGTACCTAAGGGGTACAAGTGTGTGCTTGTAACTAAGGCAAAGAGAGGCCAAATGCTGGGATTACTGAAAAAGTGGATGGAACAGAAGGAGTGAATCTGGAGGCATTATTTTTGTAGGATACATTTATTTGTCAGTGAACAGGAGGTAAGTGCCACTGGGTAATGGTTTTGGAATTAAAATCAGAATCTGAATGGAGAACAGACTATAGAAAGCAAGAACATTGCAGTTAAAAGAGATTTTAGGAATACGTAAGATTCCAAGTTAGAAACTCCAGGAAAGGGACAAATTTGGAAGTCAAATTTGAAAACTATAAAAAAAAGAGAGATTTAAATTAAATTAGCAGGATAAAATTAATTACTAAATTCCCTCTTCCAACTCTTCCTGAAACTTCAATAAATATAAGTCAAAAGTGTCTTAAGTATATCTTGTCCTTGGTTACCTTAAGAGAATAATGTTCTTAAGATCCGCTTAAAGTGATGATTTAAGATGTAGATTCCTGTGATTATAGTGAATATTATGCTTAAATAGGACTGATAGGTATTCCAGGCATCTGCAATCAATTGACAACCCTAGAACTATGATGCAGATATTAAGACCAAACTTAGAAAAAAAATTCGGTCCTGTAATTTAGGAAAAGAACCCTCTTCTGTACCTTGGAAAAGAAGGAATTCTCCAGGAATGATAAAATGTCTCTAGAGATGAGGTAATAGATTTGCATCTGGAATTATTTACCAAAACTGCATTTGATAAGGATTAATGCACCTACCATAAGGTATATTTATTTGGTCCTTAAGATTCATTTCCCTGTGCTTCACATGACTAACTTAAATTGGTAAAATTAATTATCACAGGTCATACTTCAATTTGCCTTCCTCTGACTACTCTTTTCTTCTTGCTCAATAAATGGTACTGTGAAGCAGGGGCACATGATTTTGGGTAAGGTTGCTGAACACCATGGAGAGCCATTTTTAATAATGGGTCAACTTTTTGACCTTAGAACTAAGAGAAACTAGGTTACTTCTCTAAGGTGTACAGATCATAACCCTCCTAGAATTAGCGCCAACTAGGCTAAATGAATGGAGTGTGTAAATTACAGAAAGTAGATACGTTGTCAGTTTGACTTCCTAACCTTCACCAAAGTGGGAGTCAGTGCCCTCATTAATGCTTCATTTTCTCAAGTTAATTAACTAGTGTATAGTTCAGTGTCCTCATTTTTAAAAATGAAATAATAGTATCTTATTAATCTAAGGTGTTATGATGGCTGATTTTTTTTATAAAACAATGCAAGATCAGTGAAAGGATAATGTTGAACTTAAATCTCTTTAATATTACAGTTAAACATATAATTACTGTTGTAAAATATATAATTAAAATATACTTACAGCATAGGATGAGGCCTAATATAAACATTTTACCATATTTTTGTAGCCTATGTCTCCATTATCTGTTTTCAATGCAGACAAATTTTAATTGCTACTCAAGAGTGCTTTTTTAAAATTCTCTTTGCCATCATTATAACAGATACCCATGTTCTTTTGGCATTGTAGTGTCTTGGGATAGCTTCAAAAGCCTTTAAAGTATCATCAGGCTACATCATGATACCTCTGATCATTTTCAATATCCAAAATCTACACAGACAGCTTGTTTTAGGACAAGTTAACTAGATTAACAAAATAATCATGCTGATGACTGCTGTGAATCTATATTTGGTCACATTCCTTACCATGAGCTTTCAGCTTTAGGATAGCTCTTATAAGTGGAAGAAATAAATGTGTTTTTATATAGTGCTTACAACATTACCATGAAAAGATGACTCAGTTAAAACTATTAAAAACTTGATATTCAGCCAGAATAATTATTTTATATCATATATTGTCAAATGTAAGACTACTTGACATTTTTGCTCCATTTTTCTTATTGTTTATAGAAAGTATGTAAAGCACATATACACATGTATAGATATATAAAAAAATGATGCATAATATTTACATATGGATTTATAAGTCAAATTACATTTTAGTCTCCTGTTCCTGTTTATCTTCTCCGAATTCACAATGTGATCTATGAACTCTGGTCATTGTGACGCAAAAGCAGAGATCTGTTGCTATAGCTGAATCTTTAGGATAACACTGCTTAACATAACAACTCCAAAAATGCAATCTAAGTGAATTACAGAATTAACACATGTAAAAACAAATAGAAACAGTGCAAATGTCACATTATCTTAATAACTGGTAACAAGTTTAGAAAGAATGTGTGAGCAAGGGCCATTTACATATACCATGCACAAGGGAATAATTTCCATTGTGTCCAGGTGGAAAACTGAAGATTTAATTTTTAAATTTGGTAAATAAAAAAGTTAAAATCTTATAAGTAAACAGCTGTTTTTTAGTCCCAGAAGGGATAATTATGTATTTTATAATTAATTTCGGTTTCTATTAACTTATTATAAAAACTGGAGTTTATTTTTATATTTGTATTTAATATTTTCTTTGTATTAAATATTGATCAATCCTTAGGATTCTCTCCTAGGTTCCTTTCTAATTTTACATTCTTTTCCTGGAAATCATGTCCACTCTTACCCAACATTTTTTGTTCTTATGTTTATTTGTTCTTTCTGGATCACTACTGGGAGCTACAACCTACATACCAAATTGTCTACAGGGTAATACTACTTGGATTCCCATGGACAAGTAAGAAACAGAGCATCCAAAACTAAGGAAATTGTCTTTGGTTACTAAAATACCCCCAACCCCAATGAATGTTTTAACTATTAGCCTAATTGGGTAGATCACACATTTAAATACCACCTTACTTTCTTCTTGCTTCACCTCTTAACATCTACAAATGTTATTTTTATTTCACTTTCTAAATTGTTCCCCAGTCCTTCTGTTTCTTTCTAACTCTACTTCTACAACTCTGGTTGAAGATGTTGCTATGTCTAACCTAGATTTCCACATGTCTAACCTAGATTTCCACATGTCTAACGAAGATTTCCACATTGCTCTCTAAAGCAGTTCATCTTTTCCTGCCATCTTACTTCTAAAATTTCTCCAGATGCATCAATGGTAAATTTTTCTGCCCTAAAGTGACATTACCTGAATAAAGCCATGTCAGAGGCTCTTTTCATTGATAGATTTCAAACTACATATCATACCTGAAATTCCCTTAATAATCTGGTCTTTGCTCAATTCTGAAATCCTACCCTTTCTCACTTTTCCCCTTTATTCCAAATTCAGAGTGAGTGGTAGTAGAAGAATGACGGTCAGCTTTCTGAATATGTCAATACCCTTCTCTCTAAAGAGGCATATTTTCAACCAAAAAAAAAAAAACAACAACAACTCTGTTTACCTAGTTCTCTGTTAACAAAACTTGAAATTTTAATGAACTCTTTACTTGTTTTCTCACCTGCTTTGCCTTCCCATCCACTGCATCCCATATTCAACTCTAATATACTTGAGTTCCTGTTAAGAATTTCAGTGCCTAAAAGATAGATAAAACTAATAGTTTTCTATTGGTTGTCTTGTCATTTTCAAGAAGCATTTCTATTCTCCCATTCTTGAAAAAACAACTTAGTCTTGGCTTTTGTATGAGTGTCCTTCATATATTCCTGTGATTTTACTGGATGGCTCTGTTTCCTGCTTATCTTATTGAATATACCTCTTTTTCTTCATATATGTCAGTAGGTACTAGATTAGTTAATTCCATTTTATGCTCTAAACAATATCACCAGATCATCTAATTCTGTCCCATGATACTAAATAGCATCTCTGAACTGATGATTCAAAAATTATAACTGACTCTCTACCAAACTCTATACTCCTGCACCTAATTGCCTACATGGAGGCTCCAATTAAATACATTAATTAATCTCCCTTTAACATGTCTTCTCTAAATTTACACACCTTTGTATTTTTTATTAACACATGTTAATCATAAATATTAATGGTATTAAGTGTGATTTTCCCATATATGCATATAGTATTCATTGTCCATATTCAACTACCATTGTCTATCCATCTATTTAAATGGCACCATCCATCAAATGGTAAATAAAAGTTTCTCCAAAATAGTTTATTCCATTTCTTTTCAAACTGATATATAAGATCTATTTTCAACTGCCTGAATTCTGCATTCAGAGCATTTTCTCTGAACCTCAAGTCCAAAGTCAGTGATTTATTTTTCCCATTGCCAAAGAGTAAAATCTTTAATAGCAAGAAAGATGTCTGTCTATTTTATAATTATGATATCAGAACTACCTATTAAAATCACAAATATTTATAAAATTACAGAGAGTTTAAGTAAATTTCATGATAGCATATTTTTTACATCCCTTCGATAAAAAACTAAAGCAAAAAATTTGCAAACATTACTTAATGTGGTGTTTCCAAATCTTTTGTGTGAATGTGAAACAACTGTAGATATTGCTAACATGCCATTTCTGATTACGTTTTTCTGCAGTATGGCCTGAAATTTTGCATTTCTAACAGACTCTAAAATGAAGCAATTCTTGGCTGACCACACTTTCAGTGGTCAGCCAACTACACCATGGAAATATTTTGAGCTATAATTCAAATGAAATTTTGGAGATCAAGATACAACAGAATCAACTTTTCTTCAACTCTAGGAAGTAGTAACCCTGCTTTTCATTACAATCTAATCTTTATAATCTACTAATATAAAGAAATTTTAAAGCTAGTTGTAACATAAATAATATTAATTATAATGTGAATAAGATTTTTATTTTAAATAATGTTAATAATTTAATATAATATTTATTTTATATTTACTTATCTCCATATTGATTAAACTTCCTCTCTAGAGTTAAGTTACACAGCTAAAACATTCTGCTGTAATTAACATAAAGAAAGATAGTACTGTAAATTGAAGGTAATAAATTATCCATAACATATGGAATAATCACTCATTACAGATGAGAGGAGATTCTATCACATGATTTCTTCTTGTAGTAATTAAACATAGTTAAACTACACATATTTTGACACTCTTTTCTTCCAGAAAGTGAGTTATTTTTTGAACAAATAGATGTCCTTTTAGGTCATATTAAAAGTGGATTAGTAGACCAATTCTGAAAGTACCACATTTTACTACATTTTATATTTATCTGAGGATCAGCAAACAATGCTATTATTTTAAGTTATTATTTTAATAGACTAAAACAATTCTGAAGCTAGAATATTATAAAAATATTGAAATTACCTATGGATTAATAAAGTCACTTAAATATATTTACAATTAGTATTAATACTCTACATTATTGTTTAAACTAATGAAGCATAATAAAATTACTTTGATAATATAAAGTATAAGATACTTAACGCAATGAAAAGTTAATCCAGATTTCTATGGGGAAAAGTGAATAAACATTTAAGGTGTGCAAATTTGTATGCAAATAAGCAATGTCTTCTGCTTTAAAACTGTACAATACAGTTTCTGATTTAACAGTTCTGTGGTTACTACTAGTTCTATTAAGAACATTTACAATAATAAAAATTAAATTTCTAAAATTGTAAATGAAGTATTTTGAAATTAAACATACAGATTTTTTCATAAAGTCATGACAGAACAGAATAAAACATGTATGTTTGAATCCATACTAAAAACTTTTCCAACTCTGATCATGATTAGAATTTTATCCTCTAGGTAGACTGAGTGTTGCAGGGTAGCCCTTAGATTAAAATTTAGAGAAGGTTTTGATACACACATAGATTAGATTAGATTATGTTGAACACAAACAGATAGTCATTCCTAACTATCTTGATTTGTGAAAAAAAAAGTATTAAAAACAGGAAATAATACATTTTTAACAGCTTTCTTATTTTTTAGTGTATATTTTATCTCCTTCAAATATTTAAAAACCTGTGAAATAAGCAAAGTTTCTATGAATTTAATTAATTCTTACACATACCATCATTTCATAAAAGGTGTTCAAAGATAAATGTTTAATCTTTTCATAGAATTTTTAAGAACTATTTTGTAATTATATAAGGGGAAGTATTATCTAAAAGTTTAAAAAATCTGGAAATTAAAGTACCCTGAAATATTTATGGATCAATCCCAATTATTAAGTTTAATTTATTGAGTAACTACTCTTTGTATGGAATATTTATACTCCTTTACTCATATTTCCAAATAAAGGACAAATTTTGGGAGGAATAAATCAGGCCTCTCTGTCTCCTCTCCATACATCATATAGCTCTATATAAGAAAGTATCATTCCCTGAGAGGAGAGAGAGAGAAAAGAAGAAATTGATTTCATATAGATCAACAAACCCCAATAATTGACCTATTTTTCCCCACAGGTATGAATGAGTGTCCTATCAACATGAAAGAGTGCTACAGTGGTCTGATTCTTTCCATGGTAAGGTGAATAATTAGGAATTGAATTTGTGGAACCAGGAAGGAGTTGTAACAGTGAACTGAAGTGCCAAATCTCAGCAATCCACAGATCATATCTTTGTTTTATGGACAAATTTGGAAGGGTTAATATTAATAGGACTGTGGCCTTTTTAAATTTCCTAATATATAAAAAGCAATTTGAAGGCAGTAAACAAAGTACCTGTGGTATAAGTTAGTAATCATTAATACTATTATTTATTATATGAATGAACATCTTTTGTTCTCCACCTCTTTGAATCCTTTGCCCTAGCTGGTTCTTCAGAAAGGTAAGATAAAAGTGGTGTTATTTGTCACTTGTACACCAAACCAAATCACTGAATGCTTCATAAAATATTAACCTTGTGCTATGAAGGCAAGAAGTTGTGTAATTTGATCCAGGCCTCAGACTTAGTCAGTTGGCTAATTTTGGAACATACTGTATGACTGACTGACTGACCGCAAAGCTGTTATCCTTTCCTTTTACTTAGTGCCTCTAAGAAAAAAAGTTGAAAATTAAGCTCTAAGTTGTTCTTTGTTGTTGATCTAAACAACAATATCAACAACAAAATGAAAACACCTTTTTCATTTGATTTACCTACATTCAATGTAAAGGGGAAAATCCATTTAAAGCATCAAAGACTGTTTTCCATTTAACACTCCAAAATTCTAATAACATTCTGTGTAATGGACATGAGGATAATACCAATAATTTTCACATTTACTACAAAGCAATTTTATACAGGTGAATTGATTCAGTTGTTTCTATTTAAATTGTTCAATCTTAAGATTAAAGTTCATACTTCAAATATCAGACTGTTGTTGATTTCTTAGTACATATTTGCTGATGTGACTCAATATAAATATAATCAATAGTCATTTTAATAAATTTTTGTAATGATGTACATTTTAGCATTGATTATCACAATTTGTAATGGTTTAATGTTCAATATTTGGTTAGTGCTATTATAAAATTATTAAATATTCTATCACAATATTATTCTTTCTCCTATTATTTTTACTTAGATGTGAAATTAAGGGATTGTATCCTTTAGATGTTTTTAAAACTCTTATCTCCATTATTCTTTGTTCAGTTCAGTTTAACACTTATTATGAGCCATTATTAACTCTTTATTGGTAGATATGGGATCATGTTTTTTGTTTGTTTCCTTTTCTTTGATTAGGAAAACTCTCCTGCAAAGATGAAGTGGACATTTATAGTGGTATTTTGCTCATATCAGGTGATGAATTAATTTTTACTGAATTAAATGATACATTTTTCTGTCATTTCTCATTTTTTATTTATTGGAAAACACATTTGCCTCTGAACCTTGCAAGATATGCAATTCTTCAAGTAAAAAGGAGTAATTTATGTTTCTTCACCTCATGGATTTCACATCACTCAGAAACACTTGGAGAGGCTTTCAATGAGGCATCCAGGAGAAGGCTCAGTGGGATGTCTGACAGTTTAAAGCAAAGAGAGAGGAGGATCTGGAATTTGTAAGGATGACCTACAAAAGACACCAAAATAAAGCAACCTTTCTAGCTTTATGTTTCCCTTTTTCAATAAGAAAATGAAGCCTCTGAAGTACACGACAAACAGGTGATCTGTGTTTTTGCAATTTTTACATATCATTTTAGCTCTGTCATTTCAGACTGACATTTATGTTTCTTTATGGTGGGTGCTATTTCATTATATGACACAAAGAAAAAGTGTCAAACACAACATATGCACTTGAATAAATGAAACTAAATTCTTTATGAAGTCACCCCAGGGAGATGCGCCTTACTTATAAAATTGTTCAGATTCTTGGATAAAAAAATTAATTAATTTTGTTAAAATGGATGGCATCTATCACCCAGCAGTAAGTTATACATACTCATGCTTATAGCTTATCATCTGAAGCATATGCCTTCTTATTTGTAGTTATTATACATACAAATTCCTATCATTGGTATATCATTCCCAGTATTCTACAATGGGTAAATGCAGGACAGAAATTATTTTATAATGGTAAATGTAATAAATATGTTTGAAGAAAATTTAAGGGTTTCTTTTCAGAAATTTGCATAAGACCTAGATAAGGAAATTTAACAAATAGCCAAATTGAAGAATTATTTTAACATTACAACTACAAGAGTTGTTAGAATGAGTAAAATTCTGCCTACATAATTTTCTCATTCATGGTACCAGTGATGCTAAATATCATTATGGGAAATAAATATTAATCATCAAGTTAGTGAGTATGAATTCATTATAATGTTATTGCTTGTCACTTTTGTGGAAAAGTATAAAGAAGAGAGAAGATGAAAGTACAGATAAACTTAGGGGCAAGAAAAAAGACAAAAAGTAAGTAAAGAAGAGGTAAATTTAATGGAAAAATGCTCACTGTTCTGATTCTGATTATATAACCAATTTACATGTTCTTATTTTAAGGTATATGTTTATTAATTGTATTAATATCAGGTATTATTTTCTTTTTTTCGATTGCCTTATTTTTTATTATTATTGGTTGTTCAAAACATTACAAAGCTCTTGACATATCATATTTCATACATTTGATTCACGTGGATTATGAACTCTCATTTCTACTCCATATACAAATTGCAGATTCACATAGGTTACACATCCACTTTTTTACATACTGCCATACTAGTGTATGTTGTATTCTGCTGCCTTTCCTATCCTCTACTATCCCTCCTCCCCTCCTCTCCCCTCCCCTCCAGTCTTCTCTCTCTACCCCATCTACTGTAATTTATTTCTCTCTCTTGTTTTTTTCCCCTTTTCCCCTCACATCCTTTTATATGTAATTTTGTATAACAATGAGGGTCTCCTTCCTTTACCATGCAATTTCCCTTCTCTCTCCCTTTCCCTCCCCCCTAAAAGCTATGTTATATTCATATATTTTCTTTTTTCTACTCACCAAACATTGCTGTAGTTAGATGTGGCAGTAAAGGTCTGGCAGAAATTAACATTAAAAATATAATATGGTTATTAGGTCAAATGTCCTTTAACTTAGGTTCCTGTTGTTTCTACTTTTTTATTTCATATGTCATGTAAAGTTTTCCTAGGGACTGTCATAAACAAATATTAGTGTTTATTTCTCACATCTATGAGATGTGAGTAAAGCGTGAACATTTTGCCTGAGGCTTTTATTTCAGTTTGTTTTATGCCAACCAAATTTTTGTTTAAAGACATTAAGAACATTTATGGAACATTCCATTGAGGGGTTATGCATGGCATGCTCGCTGATGATATACTGAACTGCCATGTGCTATCACTTCTTAACTGAGTTTTAAAGGTTACAGATGAGGTTGATAACAATATAAAACCATAGAGAGATTGTATTATGCCAGTGTTTGAGTTTTTTAAAATATGTATGAAAGACTAGATTCTTTTCCTAATACTTGCCATTTTCTTTTGAACTCTCAAATGTATATGAGAAATTTGTGTGGTGAAGGAATAATCAGAGATGTTTAGTGGTTATAGATAAATATATTGAGACTGAATATGTAAATGTAAATTACAAAAGGTGAGAAGTCAATTAAACACAAAAATTTGATTTGAAAATGTTATAACTGTAAGATCTTAAAGTGGGGAATAGTTTATAGCTAATGCAAAGCTTCTGTTACAGTTGGTCTTCTAATTTTTGTCATCTCATTTATGTCAACTTACATAAAAAGTAAAACATTTTAAGCATGCATAATTATAAATAAAAACAGAAATGCAGCATGGAATTATAAGAAAAATGTTAATTATTTTTAAAAATACTTATTTTAGTAAATATATTTCTTTTCAATTTAATCTTTCTTGTGAGAAAAAATCTGTCTCCTTTTCTTACAATATAAAGTTTCCACTTAAAACATATTAATATCTTTTCTAATAGGAAGTAGGAGTTTTATAGGTTCATCATTTTTATTAGAGGTTAAATCTTTCTGAAAAAGCTATACTGTTGATAAAAGATGTTTTTCATAAGCTTTTATGGAATAACCACAATAATAAAAAATAGTTTCTTTCAGCATCAAAGCTCAATGGTACTTATTACTCCTCCATCATAGTCATAAAAATGTGTCCAACATAAGAGTAGCATGTAGACCTGATTTTTCATGCATGATCCCCAAGTCACTATTAATCTCAATTACATCTGGTCCATGTACAACAAGGTCATCATTACTTGCAAGTCTATTACCAATTCAGTTTTTGATGCCACTGCCTGCCTTAGAATGACATTTGGATCTGATAAGGGCTATAATGGGGTAAAAAGGAAGCCTCAGTTATAGCATTTACAAAATTTATAAATAGTTTATGAAGATTTCTTAGAGGGAAACTCTAGAAATTATATGGCAGGATAAACTCCACAACAGAAGAAGCAGGTGTTTTGATATAGGATAAAAGATAAATACAGGGTTGGATTTGTACCTCAATGGTAGAGCGCTTGGTTAGCACATGTGAGGTACTAGGTTCAATCCTCAGTACCACATAAAAATAAATAAATGAAATAAAGATGTTGTGTCCCTCTACAACTATAAAATATTTTTAAAATGATAAATACAGTCATGTGCCACATAACAACATTTTGATCAGTGAAAAACAATCACATATACCCAGGGGTGGTGGCACATGCTTGCAATCCTAGTGTCTGGGGAGGCTGAGACAAGAAGATTGTGAATTCAAAGCCAGCCTCAGCAAAAATGAAGTGTTAAGCAACTCAGTGAGACCACATCTATAAATAAAATACAAAATAGGGCTGGGGATGTGTCTCAGTGGTTGAGTGTCCCTGATTTCAATCCCTGGTACAAAAAAATATATATATAAATATGCAATGGTAGTCACATAAAATTACAATAGAGCTGATAACTTCCTATCACCGAATATCATTGTAGTCATCATAATGTTCTAGCACAGTGGTTTGCAGTGATACTGGTATAAACAAATGTAGCGCACATGGATCATTACTTACAGTAGATAGGATTTTATCATGATAATATGTGATTCTATTACTGGCTTATATATTTACTCTACCATATCTAAGTCACTATTTTAGAGTGTACTCCATCTTCTTTTTATAAATAGTTTACTGTAAAACGAAGTGCCATATTACATTAGTAGCAGTCGTATACCTCTAGAGTATCCAGTCTCTTGATTGGATCATTTCTTCCTGTGCTTAATTTAATCTCATTGGTTTGTTCATCATGGTCCCCAAAGATGCATAATCCACTGCTAATGTTCCCAGTAAGAGCCCACGTAAGTGATTGACCTGGAAATTGGAAGTGATGGGCTCTATATAGGTGGTAAATCATTGGTGTTTGTTGTTTTCTAGTCAGGAAAGCAGCATTCCATCATAGGTGCAATCTTGAAGATCAAGAGCAAGGTGATAGGAATCAAGGTATGCATATGTAGAATAACCACACTGAACTCCACTAATATGTACAATGAATGCATATTAATAAAAAAATACCATAAGATCCTAACAGAGGAATCAGCTTCCTTGAAGACAGCAAGACAAAATGTAAAAAGGGCTTCTATCAGATATGGAGAATCATCTAATGGACTAAAAACCAGACATAAAACTGTATTCCCCTCTCAGCTCAGTGGCCAAAGCAAAAAGCTTGTTGATGATGTTGGAAAAACTGCTGGACTGGAATGTGAAGTTGAATTTTCTGCTAGCTCTTGGTAGTTTAAAGAATTTAAGAATCATTATTTAAGAATCATTACATAATATCAAAGTGAATGGTGAGTCTGAGTGCTTGACATGAAGGCAGCTGAAGACTTTTTGGAAACTACATAAGCTGATTGTGCAGGAAAATTACTTACCAGAACAAATCCAGCAAGAGCAATTTGGCAGAGTAAATCAAAGCAATCTGCTGGTGCAAACTGGGCAGAGATATAAGCTATACCACCTAGATTTGTGTAAAGTACACTGTATGATGTTCAAGCAATGACAGAACCCCTAATGACACTTCTCATATATCCTTATCATGAAGTGATATATAACCACAGAGATAATCTAAGATGATTAATTTTTTAAAAATATTTATTTATTTATTTTTGAGGTGTAGATGGACACAACACAATGCCTTTATTTGTATGTGGTGCTGAAGATTGAACCAGGGTCCTGCCCCTGCTAGGCGAGCACTCTACCGCTGAGCCACAATCCCAGCCCCTAAGATGATTAATTTTAATCATAGAAATAATAAAAGAACCCACTGTCTCATAAAAAGGAAGACACATTCTTGAGGTCCAAGAGTTAAAACTTTTTTCTCACAATAAGCAAAAATCAGAGTATTAAATATAATATTTCATTCTTTAAGTAGAGAGAGCTAATGAAATCAGATAACATATTCAAATCCAATAGTTCCCTCTGTGACTGGTGATGGGTCCAATTAAGGACCTTATTCACAGAACAACTTCCTGGGCTCTTAAATTATAAGAATAGAAGTAGAATCATTTCAAGGAGAATCAGGAGAGAGAAGAAAAGGGAGGAGGGAGAGAACAAGAGAGAAAGAAGACAGGAATAAGTGAGAGTTGGAGAATATACAAATAAACAGTGCTAATATTCATCTTTGAAATATAGTATTTTAATTATTATGTACCAGGCCCTCTTGTATGAATTTTACAGACCATAATAAATTTCTTCTTATAATTTCCCATTTTTAAATTAAATTTTAATCCTCATTTCATAGATGAAGAAAACTAAGGTTAGGTATCTTGCCTTAGGTCACACACCTGTTTAATGCAGAACTAAGATTTGAGCCCAGGCAATCTGGACATGGTCCATTCTCTTAGCTACTCATGCTGTGATGAAATTAAATGCTACAATAAAAAAGAAAGGGAAGTTCAGGAGGGGAGACAGTAGAGAAATGTCTGAGATAAGAGATTGATGAGTGAGAGGGATGAGAATAGGGAGACAACATCAGAGATCTGAGGCCAAGATTTGTGAGTGATAGGAAGTAGCACATAAGATAAAAGCAAGACAAATGATTCTGACCTTGACAGAGATGAGATAAATAGACAAAGGAAGAAGAGAAGAAATAAAAGAGAGAAAGCACATTTAACTCCAGTAATCTTCTGTCTACTGTTGCAAAGACAATTCACATTTGTTTCTGTAGTGTGTTATGATAAAACTTCAGAGAAACCCAGGTGTGCTTAATTATGTGGAGTACCTGAGAGGAGTCAAGGGTCAAAAGTCATAGTACTGATTAAAAAAATAATAATAATAAGATAACTTGCTCTTTGTTAGATGAATAAGTGATGGCTACAAAGATTAAAAACAAAAGAAAACAGAAACCAGAGGAATGGGAAAGACTTGGGACTGGAGATTCTGTAGATTATGCCACCTGTTCACCATTTATTCATTCTTCGTTTATTTAGTAAATATTAAGTGCTGCTTCTCTGCACTTGGTTAGAACTCCCCAAAAGGGTGCAAGTTACATTAAAAAAAAAGCATGCCTAAAATGAACTGAACTAACTGCACATTTACTCAGAGGCAACCCTGAAATCAAATAGCTCAATGATTCATATTGATAGAACTTGATGGCACAAACAATAAGTTGATTGAATTGGAGAGAAATGAAGAAAATCCAATAACTAAAATTCACTGATTTACCATGCATTCACTTTCATTGTGAACAATTGATGTATTGGAAGAGCTCTAGAGAAATATGCTTGTTAGGAAATGAGGGAGAATATTCATCAGGGTTCAACCAGAGAAACAAAATATGTTGGAGAGCTATATTAAGAAATTTGTTGCAATAAATTTTCATAAACTATAATGGGGTCTTCTTTATGAAACCCAAAGTCCACAGGGGATGCTGTAAGAAAAAGCAGGCTCAAACCTCAGGCACAGGTTGAAGCTGTGATTTCTCTAGACCATAGGATGAATTCCATTTTTATCAGTTTTGCTCTGAATACCTTTCAACTAATTGAATGATACTGGGTCAAACTATCTTAGATTGTGCCTCACTTAAGTCAACTACTTATGGATTCATATCTAAAAATATATCTTCTCATCAACACTTAGTGTTTGATTAAATAATTGGGGACCATAGTCTAGCCATGTTGACCTATAAAACTGATGATCACAGGAAAACAGGATTGGTTTGGACATTCTATGCAATGTCATTGCAAAGAATGGTTCAGCCCGTCTTCTGGGATTTGAGCTGATGGGTTCTAATTATCCCAGCTGAGGCACCAATGACAAGTTTTTGCATCCTCACATCAGTCAGAAGCTATGGGGCCAGGGATGGAAAGCAAAACTTACTAAGGAACCACGTGTGGGTACATTGACCCAAAAGAGATATAAGTGGAGGACCATACCATTTACTGAATAATTAAAAGTGTTGGTGTATGACAATGAAAGCTTTCAGTTTAAGCTACCCTAAACACTTATTGACATTCAGACTGAGATTTATGGTATTACATAACTCAAATCAACAAACAGGAACAGTATATCCTATGACCCTTTTGCTGACTAATGAAATACTGTTTGTACTTCTTTTCTATCAGGTTCCCTGCATGGGCCTCATTGGCTCCTGCTGAAGTTCACTGACAGCTGTAGAATGATGCCCTACATAAAAATCGACAGATGTGTCAATTTCAACTTTGGAAGCAGTCCGGCAGTGAAATTAAAAAAATAGGAATTTTTCCACCCACTCTCACCCTTTCACCTATTTCAAAGGCTTAAATTAACTCTCAGATTTGACAATTCTGAAATTGTCCAGAGAGATGGTAGGTTCTGTATATAATTTGTACTTAGTTTTAGAAACCTAGGATAACTTGTTATAATCTATGTTCAAATAAAAAGCATATTTGTCTTCTCTTCCTATATGGCTTAGACACTGTGATTCACTTAGCAACTTCTGTTCCTCAATGCCCTGTTGTGTTGGATACTTCCAAGGATAAATGATATAGGTGAAAACTGCATGGTGACTAAATCAATAAAATAATTAATTAATAAGCAAATCGAATAATTCATTCTTCTGAGCTGAACTTATGGAAAGATTGAAAATATGACCGATTTAAAAAAAATATTGCAATCTTAGAAACAACCAATCATAATAAAAACTTCCTATATACATACTATTAAATAAGAAAACATTTGTCCATCTTAGGAAAGTATTGATTTACTAGATTTTTTTTTCAATTTCTTTCTCCCTAAATGTGTTATTGTGTTCATTTTAAATGTGACTTAACTTTAACCTTAATCCATTAGAAACTTAAAAAGATTTATTAAAAAGTAAAAAGAAAACCATAGATAAATGTAAGTACAAAGATATTCATATGCAATATTAGTAAATTTATGATGCTGGGGCTGTGGTTTTTAGCTCAGCGATAAAGCACTTGCCTAGCATGACTAAGGCACTGGGTTTGATCCTCAGCACCACATAAAAATAAATGAATAAGATAAAGGTCTTGTGTCAATCTGCACCTAAAAAAGTCAAAACAAAGAATGTAAATTGGTGCTTTAAAAAATAAATATGTGATGCTCAATTCTACATTTCCATTCTTAGAACAATGTCACATTTTAAATGTAAAATCAAAGATATTCCAAAATCTACAATCTCATACTACTCTCAAATCACACAAAACCTCTCAAGATTGTTTCACATTTAATCACAACTGGACTTTTTTCTTTCCATCACAGCCACAGCCCAATATTTTATCTTCATCTCTTCACTCATTTTCTGTGCACTATCCCACTGAACCATGCCTCATGTGACCCTTATAATGTATTGTCACATTCTCACCCTTGCATAGCTTTGTGCTAATGGTTCTTCTCTTCCTCAAAAACCTCTCTCAGAGATTAAAAGAGTCAAAAAAGAATGAGTAGGGTAGGTTTCCACATATTATCATATTTATCTTAGTTCAAACAAATATCTCCTTTCTTCTTTCTTTTAATCTTTCCTTTTTTCCTTCCTTCCTTCTCTGTTCCCTCATTCCTCTTATTTTTTCCTTCCTTTCTTACTTCCTTCTTCCTATTAACCTACCAATCTCTCATCTAAATGCAAATTGGGAAATAATTGATAAAAATCATAGTGAATATTAAATCTACATGAATGCATATTACTCAGAGACTTAAGTTTTTGAAGGAGAATATTTGTTAATTCCTAAAATATTGCTAAAAGTAAAACAATTCAAAACAATTTTTATTGTAAAAATGTCTATATCATAGAAAATAAATATAAATAAGAGTGATTATTCCTGTATGGTAGAAGGACAATTTTTGTTTTCATGTATATATTTATATGCATATATATATATATATATATATATATATATATATACATATATATATATATATATATATGTGTGTGTGTGTGTGTGTGTGTGTATATATATATATATATATATATATATATAATATGTGTGTGAATGTGTCTATGTGTGTGCTTCAAATATGTTTAATAATTTTTTTAAAATGTTGTTTATAAATAATTATTCTATAGTTTCCATATTTTAAAATATTATATCATCATTAATCATCCTTCCTCCTCTCCTGCTTTCTAAAGTCAATCAAGTCATGCACAATGGTACAAGAGCCAGCAGAGATGTTAACAAAATTACATAAAGAATTTTTTCTAGGAAAACATACTACTTAATGTTGATTGGTTTATAAATGTTTTATTATTGATTCCATACACAATTTGGGTGTTTTATTGTATTCATTCATTGTCAATCATATGGGCTGCTTATCACCTTTACTCTTTCTATCCTGCCTGTGAAATTCTTCACACTCTTCTTAGGAACAGCTGTTGCTTCCTGAATATTCAGTCTCCAAATGTGGAATACTATCATCATTTTAAAGATAATATATTGTGTTGAGTTGTGTTAATTTGTGGCACAACATTAGAAAAGCAAGTCTGGTTTGCCCTTTTCCTGTGGGTCTGAAGAGGGGGCACTCTCCCGGACTACCTCTCTGTTGAAGTATGAATATTTAAACATGTTCTTGCCAGATTATTCTTATATTGTACACTAAGCCAGCTACAGGGTGGCTTTGGGAGTATAAATGGCTTAACTCACTTATGTTCATCTCCTTTAACATCCCCCTTAAGACTCCATATGTACAGAAACTGAAATAGAGTGTGCCTGCTCTACAAGTATGCATCAGGGCACCCACCCAACTCTACATTTCCAAGTAGATTGACACCATAAGATAAGCCACTACTATGTAGATAGTCAGGAGTTACCACTTTAAAAAAAAATCATTCTCTTCTACCCTAAACTAGCTATAAACTAATCTAACTTTTTGATTTGGATTTAGTTTCTATTCCGCATACTTTTTAAGTTTTGGCATCTTTAGTACTACATTGACCAAACTCCCCAATATCTACTCTTTTCATTTTCCTAGAGGGGAATGAAAATGAAAAATGAAAAATTTGATTTATGAAAAATTAGACAGGAAAAGATTTGCTGTCCTGCAGTCATGCATTTTTAAGAGAGATTTTTCCCTCTAAGTTAACATTGTTTGCAGATAAAAATTGCCTGAAATCTCATTTCTTCTTCATGATTTCTAAACGTAATCTAATGAAATTATGAGGAAAGTAACTCTGTAAAAGTTCAAGGAAGAAGAAAGTGCTTATAAGACAAATGGAAATATTTTTCTTAAATAAATTAAGCAAACAACAACAACAAAAACATACTATAACTACAACCACATACTTACCATACTTACACTGCTGGGGAAAAGTGACTAAAAGTAAAATCTCCTATCACAAAAACTTACCCACAAATGTAAAAAACAAAAAACAAAACAAAACAAAACAAAAAAAAAACAGTTTTATTATTTAGTAAGCAGTGAACCAAATGTGATGTACACCACTGGCAATCTACTAAGACTTTGCAGAAACCAACTCTTAACTTTTGTATTACTACTTGTCTACTGCAAATACATATCAAGAACCCCAGTGGTTGCTTGAAACAACACACAGTACTGAAGTATGCTATATTCTTTCCTATGTGAATAAAACTGTGGTAAAGTTTAAGTTATATATTAGGCACAGAAATAAAGTAACAATAATAAAATAGAAGAATTACATAAATATACTGAAATAAAAATTGTTTAATATTTATTTACTTCTGAACTTTTTTTACTTATTATTTTCAGAATCCAAATCTCAGAATGCAAAACCATAGATTAGTGTGGACAATTATATAGACAGACAAATACAATCCATTACTTGCATGTCTTGAAGCTAACCATAATTAGTCCTCAAGAAAGATCTTCACAGCATAGTTTTCACAAACAGATTCTTTCTTGAATCACCTAGGAATTGGGATAGCCATCTATGTTTCCTCTTGGCCTTATTCAAAAAGAAAATTAATTTTTATGATAGTAAGTATTTTTCAACTTGCAGAAACCCACCTTTTCTCTCCCTGTTAGACTTCTTCCTCCCTAACAAAAGAAATGGGAAATAGGGACCCTGCTATCTTTCTTCATGATCACATTTCAGAAAGAGTCCCCACATCCTGGAGAAACTATTCATAGGTTCTAAAGCTGGCACGAGATTTCTCTTGGAAGAGAGTTAGCATTTAGAGATTTATGTAAATTCCAATAAGAAAGAGAAGGCCTTACATTTAATAGATTTCTAATTTACATATTGTAAGAAAATAAGCTCTAGAAATATCTACCTCTATTATAACTGAGAGAATTGAGCGTCTTATTTTTATTTTGTAATTATGCTTACAACACACTCAGAAGAAGGGTTAACAAACATGCACACACATGCACATACACACACATATACAGCATATGGAGGTAGATCAAGTACAGATGATAGCATATAAATGTACAAGAATGTTAATTGTTTCTTCTTGGTCTTGTCTCACTTGTAAATTTTTATAAAGCTCTTTGCTGAAATGCCAGGAGCAATATTAAACTAAATTATCTTATGTGTTTTAACCTGGTCACTTCTAATGTAACACTATGTATATTACAGAGAACCCTATATATAGACTGGGGTTTTAGGGAGTGACTTCTCTTTACTGATTGCGCTCTACCAGTGACTCACCCCAAACATTCTATACTCAGACATTCCCTGTATTTTATAAGATCTATTTTATGTCATGGGAGAGATCTCAGGAAACCAGCAAGAAAATGACTAATATGCAGAATAGTTTCAGCTCTTAATTTGTTCTCCAGATGCTTGTAAATACTCTGGAATCAAACAAACTTCCCTGTAGACATTTTTCCCCCTTTCTGGAAATTTCCCAAATTCCATTTCAATATTAGTCCTTTCAATTTCTTCCTTAGACATTTGATAGTTTTGTGCTGGCAGCTTCTTGGTTTGTGTTGAGAAACTTTTGAATTCATTTCTTTTCTAGACCTCCTGCCTGAGTCCCGCTGTTAACACATTTGGTTATTAGGCAATTACTCTTGATTGACTCTGTTTATTCCCAAATTTTCCTAACTTCTATGAGATATTTCCCTTCATAACTTCTGACTTGTTTTCATGATTTATTCAAAGATTTCAGACTATTTCCTTTAATATTTTCTTGTAGTTCATTACTAAATCTTTATCTCATTAAATCATTAGGGTTTAGAATTATTTGCATTACCCCAAAGTAAAATACCTATTGTTCACAATAGAAAAATGTATTAAGACTAGTGAACAGTTTATATTCCTTTGGAAGAGGAAGAGAATAAAACCTTTTATATACCCTTGGCTTTATGGCCAGACTGGGCTTAGGTGTACCTGCCATAGCTCATAAGGTAAATCCATCTCTGTCCATCACTCCATAATTTGAGAAAACACTGCTTAAAGGTTAAAGGTGAGTTGTGAAGCATGAAGCCAGGGAAAAAAACACATTTTCAATAAATATGGAATCTAGAGAACTAAGAGACCCCAAGATAATTGCCTGTAATAGTGTGTATTACTTTCTCTGCAATTTTCACAATCAAATTTTAGTCCTATCATTCTACTTTCAACAGTCAGATAATAGGCCACACAGGTACTGCAGAATATTATAGTGTAAAAGTAAAACAAAACATTTGTCTTAGATATTACTTCTAAAACAATTTAACACTCCACACTGTACATTTGTAAGATTAGAAGAGTCTCAACACATTGATGCAAATCATTTAAATTAATATCATTATGAGTTTGACAACATGAATATATATTTTTAGTACAAAATTTGATTATGAATACTCTTTGTATCTGAAACTTTATCATCAGCTTTATTCCTTATATCAATGTAATGATTTTTAGCCCTTCTAAATTTCCTCTCATTTCATTTTGTTTATACCCTTTGAATGCTCATGCATGTGTCTCTTGCTACCATGTAATTGCATTTCAGGAAAACTGAATACTTTTCTTTTCTTCAAGGAGACCTCTAGGAACTCCTATTCAGCACTGGACAAAAAAGAAATATTTTTCAAAGAATATAAAATGTATATTCTCAATATAAATTGTTAAAATAAGAAATGACTGCTATCATTTTAATGTAGCAATGGAATTTAGTTTCAGCAATGAAGTTTAACAGGAAGGGATGTCATTTAGAGCTTTAATTTCTATTCAAGTTTCTCACTCCAATCCATTTTACTCAAATTATACATAAAATAAAAATAAGTAAATATAATGATTAAAATAGACATTTGGCCATTTTGTAAAGCTTCAGATATAGCAGCTAAATTTAAAAACAAAGAAATGAGCAATCATAACCTTTTAGTTTTCAGAAGCCTCATAAAATCCCATTGTATTTCATTTTAAGGGACTGTCTGGCTTCAGTTGATAATGAGTAAGCCATAAGCCTGAACTTCAGAATCATTATTGATTGTCAGGAGGGTTGAATTAATCTAACTGAGTCCAGGGCAGTCTGGTTCAAAGATGGTTAGATAAGATAATAGATTTATAAACCCACAGGACTGGAAAGCAATAGTAAGGTCATGCATGCCGTTCATTCTTCCTTAGGCCATCTCTACCAATTATATGTAGAGGTCATGGAAATTTATAATTGGGCATGAAGTGGTGACACCTGAAATATCACCAAAGTAACTTCATATAATTTTAAGATTTTGAAATTATTTCGCCATATTTTTGATAAAGAAATGTTTACACTATTGTTGGCCAGTAAAAAATGATAGCTATCATTTACTTTTTCATAGGTGATGAACTGATAACCAGAAAATTAATTGGATAGTGCAATTTTAACTAGCAAAATACCAGTAGAACAAGAATTAGATTTTCCAGTCTTACTGGTGTTAATTTCACTCATAAATTCATTCATTATATTTTTATTAATACTTATCCTTCAAATTTTAGATAAAATATAATTTTCTGAGGAAAACTTTATGTACATTCTAACATGTATTAGAATAGATTGTCTTTTTACGGAAATTTATTGCTTATTTTCAGCAGGCATTTATCCTAGAGTATGTAATATTTAATATTGAATAAAATTTAATGCATGATTTGTTGTTGATATCCTCCTGTTGGAGTCTCTGACAGTAGTACTGATGTCTTAGTAATTCTCATGCTCCCAGTGTCAATGCAGTGCTTTTGCACTTCAGATTTGTTTTTTAAAAATTGGTTAAACTTAATTCATTCATGTATTTTATTGATCTTCTTAAATATATAATTACCGTGTAGATTAATAACTATAAAAGATACTGAGATAGAGTCAAGCAGTTTCACATGTTACTATGAACCTGCCATTCACCACATACCTAATGATTTCAGTACATGTAGAAGGATACACTAGTGGATATATGGTCATTTTCAATCAGCTTGAACTTATATTTCTTTTTTCCCTACAAATGAATATAGCTTCATATAAATTGTCAGCCATGATCATTTGTTGGTAAAAATTTCAACACAAAGTGTCTTAGAGCAAAATAGTTTGTTCTGGGACGAATCACATGGATGGCCTCTTGTAATTACACATATTTAATGCAGATAGACACCTGATGTCCTTAAGGATGGATTTAAGTGGTTCCTCCCTCAATCTTGCATGATGAGATACAAAACTCTTGCTTTGTAGTCAATAGAAGTTTTGTTTTTGTTTTTTTTATTCATAAATACTAGAGAGAGAAATGATAGTGGGAAGGGAGAGAGTAAATTTCCACAGAATTTTAAGAAATATATGGAAAGAAATTATTAACATACTAACTTTATTTAGACATTACATTTTCTAGAAACTCCTTTCAACTCCTGCCCACCCCTGTGTTTTCCTCTAATTTCTGTCATCTGAGGTATAGAATCTATTTTGTATGTCATAATGAAATAAAGTCATTATTTGATAATTATGTAATTTTCATATTATAGAAAACTCATTCTTTAAAATAATAGGGGATAATGTTGTGATTCACTACATGGCAGCTATTCTTTTTATGCTTTCCCATACAGCAATTAAATCTTTGAGCCTGGGTTTCAAGGAAGAAGCAATGTCTTTATGGGTGGAAGATAACATTGAACTTAGTCATTTTGATAGTCCAGAACTTGATTTCAATCCAGCATCTGCATCAGTGAAGACTAATTTGAAGCAATAGAGCAATCATGTTAGTAGCACTGAAACATTAAGAAATTTACTACATATTACAGAAAACATAATTTTGTGTAAGATTAGATTATGAATGATATTATCTCAGGACTCATACTTATGTTATTTAATAATATGCATATGGTCATCTTTCATAAGAGGATTTTTAGAATTGGAGGAGCCACGAATTAAGCTATGTTCTGAAACAAATTAATAACTTTATGACATGTGGTCAAAAACCAAAAACAAATGTTGGTATATTTAAAACAATAAGCGTATATTCTATGTCGATATGGGCATGATATATAACTTTATAATTTATGATTTCAAAGCAATTACATGTTTTTCCACAAAATGAAAGAGAACTGATTATTTTCATAATATTTTGTCTATTTTTAAAATTAATAGACCTTTTTTTCTAAAATCTGCACAGTAGAAAATTAAAACTTTCATAAAATTTGAAAAAAAAACAACATTAAAATTTTATTATTAATTATAGGACAATGTTTAGGGAAAAGGTCAAAAGCTAAATAAGTTCAGGTTTTAAAAACTGTAGTTAAAAATAACAAAATCTGTGAAGCTTTTAAACAGGAAATAAAAAAAGACTTAACACAGTATCTAAAACAGTTTTTAGGTACACTGGTGAGGGGACAAAAACAGCAGAAGGTGTCATAATTCTTTGACAGGTAAAATGACTAATGCATATAACCATAGATTCTAGGCTACCCTGTGTCTTGTTATGACAAAAATGTTTATTGTGTTTTGGGGATCCTAGAACACATTCAGATTCAAAATGAAAACATGTATGTCCTGACTTTTGAATTTGTCTTCACTATCTCTAATGAACATATATTTGACATGTCAAAATCTGTTAAAAAATTTCTTTTTCACATTTCCTTTTTATTGGGGTAAAAATGAATCACATAGAATCTATCATCTTAATCAGTTTGATGTGTGGCACAATAGTGTTATATACCTTGTTGCGCTCACAGATCTCATCTTGCAAACCTGAGACTCTATAACCATTGACTACAACTCCCTTTGCTGCCATCCTTTGCAACTACCATACAATTTTTTTTTTGTTTCTAAGAGTTTGACTGCTTTAGATATCTTATATAAGTGGAATCATGCAATATTTATAGTTTTTTTGTGTATGTGACTGGCTTATTTCACTTAACCATAAGTCTTTGAGTTTTATCTAAGTTGCAGCATAAGACAGGATATCCTCAATAGAACTTAGAATGCTAAAATTGCACTGGTATTTTTTTTTTCTAAAAGTTACTTAAGGAATCCAAAGTGATTTTCTTTTTACATTTTAAAGCAAAAACTTTTTTGTAAATGATGTGCTATATGCACAGATGCTTTCAAACTTTTACTTGGGTATAGGTCACATGCATTATGATGATGTATTTACTTATATGGACAGCAGTAAATGATTTTTTCTTATTTGGTGAAATAGTTACATGTTATAATAATAGTTATATTATATAAAAATTATGTCTGGAAAGTGTAACTATATTTACAATTGAATAAATTAAGAACTATTTCCTTGCCCAAAACAATAATGGGTAATTGCTATGGTTTGGATATGGTTAGTTCCCATGAAAACTTCTGTGGAGGCTTAATTCCCCAAATAATGGCAATGAAATGTGGTTATACCTTTAAGAAGTGGGGTCTAGTAGAAAGTGATTAGGTCATAGTGGTATTAAGGACCTGACATACTTCTCCCAGGCTTTGGTTAGTTCCTATGAGAGTAGGCTGTTGTAAAAGAGTAAGTCTGGCCTCTCCACATTCTCTCACTTCCTGCCTTAGCATATGATGTCTCTCTCATGCTCTTCCACCATGGAGAATCATCCATTAATATTATGATAAAGCTAGGAAGCCCTCCACCACCAGAGGCTGAAAAAATGAGGCTACCATATCTTGGGCTTTCATTCTTCAAAATCATATGCTAAAATGAACATCTCTTCTTTATAAAGTACCCAACTACAGGTATTTTGGATATTTTGTTCTAACAAACTCAACAGACTAAGATAAAAGAATTTGTAGAGAGTTTATGATTGATCATGTATTATCAAACTAAAGATCTCAAGCTAATTTTTACATTTTCATCCAGGTTGAATAGCAGTATAAATCACTTTCTACGACCAATTAATTTAAGTCACTAACTCTTATAGAGGAGGGTAACTCTATTTGAAAAAGCTTGAGCTTGGGGAACATGTGGAAATAGACTAAATTAGTATACAAAGATCCATAATTTAGGAGAACCTAGGCTTAGACCTATTGATTTGGGAGCCATCAACATACAAGTGAAAACACAGAATAAAAATAAGAGAGTCCAGAGTAGTTACCAGAATGAAACTCCTTCTCAGTCACAGTTAATCTGCAATCTAGTCATTTGATTCAAGAATAATTAAGAATTCACTACATACTTAAAGGCAAAAATTACACTCAAAAGTTCTGGTAAACCTTTTGTTAAAACTAGCTTGAATAAAAACTTTACATACAGATTGACCTTCAAGTGATATTTAAGCACATCTTCCACAATCACTGCAGCTCCCTCGCCCCCAAACATCTCTTTACTGAAAATAATTTGATATTTCTTCACTATGTACATAATGTTTAAACTGTGTTCTTGAGAAATCCTATGTAGATGTCAGTCATCTATCATTTAACTCACTATATTATAAATACTTCTTTTTTGTCTGCTTTCTGCCTTCAAATATTGTGAAATATTTGAGCACAGGGACATAGTTTTATTCCTCAGTCTGGCACACTGTAGCAACTTCATTGATTTTATTTATAGTGGTCCATTTATTTGCAGTCCTGAAAAAAAAATTGAAATTGTGCCTGACATTCAGCGAATGTTTACTGAGTTAGCAGTTGACTTAAAAATGAACTCTTTTCTGTCTATGGTGTTTGGTAGGATATTGTCCACCATCATCTCACTGCTAATGTATGTGACCTCCCCAATGATGAGTAGCTGGTTTCTCCACCTGATTAGTCTTCTTAATTGTGAGATGGTTTCATATTCCCAAAGACTATAGATTGACTTCATTCAATTGTAAAGTGTAAGGGTGTGGTTGTTTACTGTTATTGTCATTTCTTTGAATAGGTGTTCATTCTGTTCCAAAGAAATGACTTCATTTATGTAACCATTCCCTCACACATTTGGGGATTTCAGATTTTTTGCCAATGTTTATTCTAGTCTTTCTAGTTTGCAAAATGACCTTGATAAAAAATACAAAACCAAATTTGGAAATGACTACTTTTACTCTTTCTATATTATCTTTAAATAAGATACCATCTGTCCCAGCCATGGTCGTAAACTTTCTAATTTGTTATTTTCTGTTTATACATAAATATGCTTCATGAAAGAGACTTTTGAAAGCATTTTTGGGTTTTTTGCCTTCTTCTGTCACTGTAGGTTAAATTTTCCTGAATTTGTCTTTGATTATCCATCAAAACTGCTATTTCCTGGACATCTTCAAAAAAATAGTTTCAGAGAATAATCGTGCTATCACAGCAGTTTGTTTGGATGTTCATTTTCTTTTGTTCTTGTTTTATATATTTTTATTAATTGATTATGGGTTTTGAAAATAAGACTAAGTTAATCAGAAACAGTATTAGTTCAATTCCAGTACCCTAAGGCCTAATTCCAGTACCCTGAAGCCCCTGCCAACATTGGTATTAAGCCTGGTATGTGTGCATTTTTCACCAAAGTAAAAGTTTAAAATGTGCACTTTTTAAAGCACGTACACTTACTTTCTCATTTTGGATGATATACAGCATACTGCTTGTTAGAAAAGGTTATTTATAAGATTTTTAGACACCTGCAATGCAATCTGCTTGAGGATTATTACAATAGCCTGATTTAAATATCAATTTTGTCAGTTTGAAGAATTAGATTTCTACAGTATATCAAAATTGACTTCTGGTTCTTAATAAGATGACAAACTAATGTGGGCTGCTGACTCCTTCTCTCAATTGTAACCCTAGAGATGCTGTAGGAGGGAAACTGACAGAATTGCAATACTGGTGGAAGTTCTGAAAAAATCCTAAGAAAAAAGAAATGACTTAGGTCTCAAAAAAAAAAGTGGAAAACTGTATCCCAGAGTAGGGAGAGGGAGTCCCATATACTAGGATACCTGGATGAAGAAGGGAGACAGCTTTTGGCATGCAAGTTTTTTATCCTCACCTTGCACTAAGTCCCTCATATTTCATCTTCTCATGAATGAGAGGCAGAAAAATAGAATTACCAGTATTATTGCATAAGGGTACAAGGATGAATGCTAAATCCTGTTTTCTTGAGGATCTGATAACTCAGGACAGCACTGAGTCCGCCCTTGGTGGTCCTTCTCTAGCCCATACACCAAAGATGAAAATACCTAAGAAAACTGCTGGACAGGAGGGTTAGGGAGCTCACGGAGAGACAGAATACCCTACTGAGTAATGTGGAGCATTTCTAAAGGGGACCATTTGAAAGATGTTCTCAGAACTGAGTTATATACTAGACATACCTTCCCACCTGGGGACAGATTTAAATAAGGGAACAGAATTCAAAACAAAAGTGATCTTTTGTTGGGAAAGAGAGGGATTTTACATGAGAAGGGAAAGAGCTTCTCAATAAAATATATTTCTGAATGTATATTGAAAAGTGAACAAAAATTATTATTGGAGGATTTAGTATGTTTCTCAAAATGATAACTTTGGAGACACAAAAGAACTAAAGTTAATGAAGATCTGAATAATCTAATAATTACCTACAATAAATAGGTATCCATTTACATCAAATACAAAGAGTATTTATTGAGCACATTTGAAACTTGAAAACATTAAACAAGTATCAGAACATAAGTTATACCAAAGAAACTTCACATTACAGTCTAAAATAGCAATGCCACATAGTGTTTTGTGACACAATGGGAGATTATTAGGTGCTAGTAATAAAGTATAAATTAAAAACTAAAAATTATAAAGCTCTATAGAGATCTAAAAATAAATAAAATACAAAGCAACTGAGTAATTCTTGAGTTAAAGAGAAAAAAATGAAAGAAAATATTCAGTGCTGATAATTAAGTTGCAATCATGTCTGTGAACAAATATTGACCAAATCACATTATTTGACCTCTTAGCATAATTTAATGTCATTGATCATTTCCTTTCTCTTGATACACAATTCTTTTCTTTGCTTTTTTAACTATAGCTCTGAATATTTTTTGAGTTTATTTCTTCAGTCTCCTTGCAACCTAATCCTAATTAATCTCCCATGAAAGTTTCTAATTCCTCAAGATCATTTCTAAACCCTGTTCTCTACTTTCTACCCCAGTACTAGACACTCATCTATTTACCTACCTTTAATGATCAGATGCTCCCAAAATGTGTCTAACTTTATGCTAAGTTCATACCACTCAAACTTTTTAAGTGTCAGACCCATATATCCAATACTCTGAAGTCTCTGATTATCTAAATGCAGATCACTCTCAAGATTTTGAAGAGTATACTGTAAACTTTGTCCCTCAATTGGATTTCCCCACAAGTGTGATGTTGACAATAATACCTAACACATTCATATATTAACCAGACCTTAATAAATATGACAATAATATGTTCCTTATCAAGACTCCTAAAGCTCAAGAAATAAAGTAAAGAATTAATAAATGGGATGGATTCAAACTAAAATGCTTCTTCTCAGGAAAAGTAACAAGTGATGAGGTGAATAATGAGCCTACTTTTTAGGAGCAAATTTTTGCCACACTCACATCAGATAGAGCACTAATATCTAGGATATATGAACAACTTAATAAACTTAAAACCAAAACAATGAATAACCCAATCAATAAATGGGTTAAGCAACTGAACAGACATTCTCAGAAGATATACATTCGATCAACAAATATATGAAAAAAAAGTCCAACATTTCTAGTAATTAAATAAATGCAAATTATAATTACTCTAAGATTTCATGTCATGCCATTCAGAATGGCAGTTATCAAGAATGCAGACAACAATAATCTTTGGCGAGGATCTGGGGGAAAAGGCACACTCACACATTACTGATGGGACTGCAAATTGGTGCAACCAATCTGGAAAGCAGTATGGAGATTCCTTAGAAAACTCTGAATGGAACCACCATTTGACCAAGCTATACCACTCCACAGTCTATACACAAAGGACTTAAAATCAGTATACTATAGTAATGAAGCCACATCAATGCTTATAATAGCTCAATTCACAATAGCTAACCCATGGAACCAACCTAGATGCCCTTTACTAGATGAATGGATGAAGAAAATGTGGTATATATACACAACAGAATATTGCTCAGCATTAAGAGAGAATAAAATTATGACATTTCAGGTAAATGAATGGATTTGGAGGATATCATGCTAATGAGGTAAGCCAAACTCAAAAAACCAAAGGCCAAAACATGCTCTCTCTGATAAGTGGATGCTGATCCATAATGGGGGCCGAGGTGTAACATGAGAAAAATGGAGGAACATTGATGGGGCAAAGGGGGAGGGTGGAGTGGAGAGGGGGCATGGAGGCAGAAAAATGGTTGAATGAGATGGATATCATTACCCTAGGTACACAGATGGTGCAACACTATATGGTGCACAACCAGAGAAATGAAAATTTGTGCTGCAATTGTGTACAATGAATCAAAATCCATTCTGCTGTTATACATACCTAATTAAAATTAATTAGTTAAAAATAATTTAAATAAATAATAAAAAAGATGTCATACAGTATATTTACTATATACCTAGAATGTTGCTAGTAATTAGGCACTCAGATATTTTTATAAGTGCTGTGTAACATGAATAATTACATAGTCCCAATTTTCAGACTGTGAAGGTGATGCAGATAAGTTTTTAATATTCTCATATTGAAATAATTAGGAAGTTGCTGAGATACTGAATGAATCCAAGTAGTCTGACTCCAGAGACCTTACCACATTCTGTTCAGTTCTATATTCCTCAATACATATTACCAAGGAAAAGTGTAGTCCCATCTACTCTATTTACTGGACATATATTACTGAGGGTATTTAGATTATTCTAACAAATACTCCTCTAATGTGTAAGGGTCAAGTAAACTGAAATAATGCTTAGTTCAGAAACTATTGCAAATTTGGGTGTACTTGGAGAGCAGATATTCCCTCTCATATGATGGTATGAGATTTCAGTCTAGTTCTGACACATGGTTCTGCTTTTCCCTATGAGTTTATTACATATGCCTCAGCTTGGCAAAAATGGGAAGAACTTGGAAGAGTACAACTTTTATGAGTTCTTTTGGAATTTGCTCACATCACTTCTGTTCAAATGCCATTAGTTAGAACTCATTCAGTAGGCGACACCTAACTGAAGAAAGAAAATTTAAATCCAATCTACCTATCTACTGTCATTGCTTTATTACATACATTTCCATTGCCTTTCACGTTGTTTACATACACGAACTCCATGTAGTTAGCATGATATATATATACATATATATGTTTATATATATATATAACCATTTCTAGTTTATTCTTTCCTTTTTGACTAAACTTGATTATGCCGAAACCCTTTAAATTCCTTTGCATTGCTTTTGAGGAGAACTGATATTCTCCCTATTCTTTGCCTAGCAGTACAGACTATCTTTGGGTTTGTAAAAGACATCTTCCTTTATGTAACCACAGATTTTTATACATGCTGGCTATCTCTCCAGCATATCACCTTACCTTCCTTCTGGACTAATTCTAATCTTTATTTTTTTTAAATCTATCAATAAACTCATTTCATCAGAGAAACTCCCATGGTCTTTGTGGCTGAAGTATACCCAAAATTTTGCAGTGCTTCTATTATTATATTCCTGACAAACATTTGATACACTTCTTCTACTTTTTAACATTACTATAATTCATTCTAATAATTTATTGTATTTTCGTATGCATATTAGATTATTCCAGAATGGAAAGACAAATATCTATTCTAGACATTTTTTTTTCTTATGCCAGCACAATGTCTGTCTCATTTTCCAGGTGTACAAACATGTCTGTAAAAATCAAGAGAATTGATATCTATCTATCTATCTATCTCTTTATTGTTTTGGGGATTTAACACCCATAGTTTCATGTATGCTTAGCACATGCACTGTCACTGAGCTACAACCCTAATACCTGCCACTTAATTTTCTATTCCATAGTTCTTTGTTATGTTGCTTAGATTTATGGACTGTCTTTACTTACTAATTGATAGAAAATGAATGGTACCTATGACTAATATATTAGTACGTTCCAAATGAGTGAGGTCATGAATACCAAGCAAGAGAAATAATTTGCTAGATCAATAAAGTTTTCAGATATTACCTAAATAGTTACATATCTTACTTCTTATGTTAGATATTTGCTATTTTATAAAATAAAAATCACTGGTAGGTGTCCATAATTGAGTATGTATGACATGTTGGAAATTCATATACACAGTGTGTATATGAATTATTTTTTATATTTACAATAAAATGATAATGATTATTTTTTTTATGAGGAAATTGAATAATTTCCTGAGGATAAGAGATACTGATCTCAGGAGAGCCTGATTGTAGATCTGTCCATAAATGCTTTCCTTCTTGGAGACTATCCGAGCAAACTTCCCACCTTTCACTACATAAATGTATGATTCAATCTTCATATCTAGAGGAATACAATCACTGGAGAAGTATCTATCATTTGAGGTGTGAAAAAAATATTTTTTTGGAAACTTCTCTTCTCCAACACTGTACATTATAACAGATTAAGCTACAATTAAGAAGCTGCTATGTTTGGGTACTGCTCCTAAGAAAACTGAAAAACTGGGAGGCAACATTTAAGTTTTAAGTGGCAGTAACACCATGATTGCATTCCCTGTAGCATGTATACAGTCATCAGTTCCCCAAATGATTTTTTTTATAAGAGCTCTATTTCCCCTTTGAACTTTTATAAGGAACAAATTTTTGTTGTTCTAATATGGAGTAGCAGAAGCTAGGAAAATTCCCGTACTAAACATTGAATTTTACTTGAGAAATATGTACATCCTAATTTCTCTAAGTCTATGTTAAAAACTTAAAAATGGGAAGAATGGAGTTTTCATGTGTCTAAAGTAAAGCCATAAAAATAATCTTCATTAAAAATATATACATGTATATAATACTAGAACTATTCTCTAGGAAGAGGAAATTTGTTTACTGAGGTTTTATTTTTAAGGTGGTAAACCAATGCTATGTTTATGGGATGCAAGGAGACAAACTAGCACAACTTATTCTGAGTCTGATTTATATGTGGTTCTTCTCACTTTTAGACCTGTGTTGTTTGTCACTGTCTCCAATAACTAATGTGTGTTTTTGTAATATACCCTAGATTGTGTTTACAATCTACCACCTTGTTCAGAAATTACCCTGGTGACTATGAGATGTACATAGAAGAAAATGGCCTTTTAAATCTCAAAGAATCCTGAATCACCACTTTTTCTCACCAGGAGGTTTACAGAATAGAAACCAGGATAGAAAGGAAGATTGAAAGAAAAATGATTGCTCCCCCTTTCATATCCAAAATGGGGAATTCATTTAAATGCACCCAGGATTATTTTCTGCCTCTTCTTGTACAAAATTCTGCACATCTACAAGATGCAGGGAATACAAAGATGAAAAAGATAAGCCCCATGCTTTACAGCTGAATCACTTAACAAGGAGGATTAGAAGAAAGAATCTACAAACAGTGGAGATTTCTCTTATGAGTAAAGGTGGCAATGACTGTAGGAAGAGAGTCCCAAACAGCTGTTGAAGGATGAGATGAAATAGAGAAGCCACAGGCATTTGGACAGAAGGTGCTCCTAGCACAACACAAAACAATTTCACATAGTCACGGATGTTTGGAAAGTGAAAGCTGCAGACAGACCACCCTGTGTGTGATCATCTGAGATGCATTGGCTCAATTTCAGCAAAACTGTCATGCAGCCTCAGGGACAGATCCATAAAAGCAAAAGCTGAAATTGGGTAGTAGGTTATAGCTACACAATTCCTGTTTAGAAAAAAGGAAAAAGCGTTGGAAAAAGCCAGACATTGGTATGCATGAAAGGGCATCAAGTATGATTTCATCAAACGTGTAATAAAAGTCATAGTATCAACATATTTTAAGAAAAATAAAACTAAATCACTTCTCTATGGACATTGAGCTTTTTCAGTTTTTCTTAAAGTTTTTGGCAGTTGCACTATTGACTGCAGGCTGGTCTTTGAATGTTGAGGACTGAAATTGGTCTAGAGTGGATGTAAATCATCTCTTCAGTTTTCTCAAAATAAATTGCTGCCGTTCTTCCTTCACAGACCAGTGAGAAAGGGCAAGACACACATATTTCTTCTTGATGGGTATTTTTTAAACTTCATTTATCAAGACAATTTTACCAGTGTTCGATTAGCAATTGTCTTCTAATTGTTCTGACTCCATGATATATTTTTTCATTTTAATATTTGGCATCTGAGAAAGAGAATGACTAAAATTTGAAATTATATATTTCATGAAATATTCATGTGTATGTATATGTAAACACTGATATAACTGGTGATTAATCCTCAAATGAATTAAGGGGACTGACTTTTAAATGAGCTTCATGAAATAAAAGGATTATGGTTTTTAGACTTTTTTTTTCCCAAATAACAGGAAGTTATTCAACTTTCAGGGGAAAGAAATAAAAGAAAAACTGAGCAGAAAGAAAAAGGGAAAAAATGGAGAGGGAGAAAAAGATGAATATAGTATATAGAAGAAAGAAATCATAGCTCATTAATAAATAGTTCAAATGCTGGAGACTAGGAACTACACAGCTATTGGGTTTCCAAAAGATATGACTGCAGGTTCACTTTCTAGGGCTAAATGTCATCCAATCATAGTTCCTCATTGAGCATAGCAGCCATTCTTTTGTTTCTCTGCATCCTGGCTGTCTCTAAATCTCTATGTACACAGATGACCATGTGAGTGCTAGAAATAAAGCATAAAGAAATAACTAAGGTCACCTCTCAGACACAAATACAAATGCGATAGAGATTCCTATTGGTCCAGTTTACATCAAGTGCTTGGTCTTCCTTCCCTTCAGGTATGGCCAGAAATAAAGGGTCAAGATTGTCAGGAACATTTCTCAGTTTCCAGAAGAGTCTTCAGAAATATGGAAGTGGATTTTACTCTGAATAAATAATTTACACTACAAGTTTTAGTGATTGCATTTGCATATGTGAAATTAGTAATGTGTATGTACATAAAATCTCACATACACATATGCAGTTAATGCCATGAAAAATATTCTTTGAGAACAGTTCTCTAAACTTAAAAAACATTAACTAGACTAAGCCATTGATATATTTTTAGAACTTTCACAATTCAGTTTTTTAGATTGATGTGTAAAAAGTATATATGCTTTTTTCTTAAAGAGAGAGAGAGAGAGAGAATTTTTTAATTTTTTTTTTTTTTTTTTTTTTTTTAGTTTTTCTTTTGGCGGACACAACATCTTTGTTTGTATTGTGGTGCTGAGGATCAAACCCCGGGCCACACGCATGCAAGGCGAGTGCGCTACTGCTTGAGCCACATCCCCAGCCCAAAAATTGTATATGCTTTTGCGTGCAACATGATGCTTTTGTATGTGTATACATTGTGGGATGATTAAATCAAGATATTTAATGTAAGCATTATTTCACATACTTATTATTTTTGTGTATGATAAAAAAAAAAAACACTTAAAATCTAGGCTACTGAGGTTTTAAAAAATTATTGTGGAAATTTGATGTGAAATTAAACTGTACATACTGAAGAAAACAAATTGGTAGATTTGGTCATTATAGTCATCTGTATACAATGAATTTATGATGATGAATGCTTAGGTAAGTTCCAGATTTTTCCTTAGAAATTTTCTAAGTTATTCCTCTCCAAGTATTCTTTTTCATTTTTAATATTTTCCATTGTTATAAAATTTGTATTGTCTAGAAACATATATGAATACAGTAATAAAAACTACTTTTTTCTTTTTTTTTTTCACTTGGATCATTTATCTTCAGATACATTTATATTGATGTATTTAATATTTCATTTGTTTAATTGTTGAGTAGTATCTCCTATTGACCTTCTAATGTCTTTATCCATTCACTTATTGATGAACATTTGGGCTACTTCCAGTTTTGGGATAATATATCAGAACTGTTGGTACAGGTCTTCATAAGAAGATTTGCTTTTATTTATTTTGGATAAATACCTAGTCATACAATGTCAGAGTTTGTTTTCCAAGTTTTCAGTCTCTGTTCCCACCAATAGTCTATGAACATTGTCCTATCTTCAGCCTTTCCTACTACCTATGATATAATTGTTCATCTTACTTTCAGTCAATCAAATGTACAAATGTGTGTATAGATAGTGCTGTATCATTGTGGATTTCATTTACAAGTGTTTTATGATTAACTATGTTGAGATTTTCATATAATTGTTTCCAATTGATATATTTTCATTAACAATTCAAATACTTAACCCACTTAAAAATGTGACCTTTTAAAATTTAAATATTTATTTGTAATAAAAAGTATACATAGTTAAGGTGTACAATGTGATATTTTGATATCCATTGTGAAATGATTAATAGAGTCAAGCTAATTAACACTCATTCTTCATTTGCTAGTTTTACATTCCTGGTAAGAGCACTTAAAATGTTAGAGGGAACTGAGGGAAGATGGAAGGGAAAGAAAGAGAAAACACTAGGCAATGACATTGACCAAATTATATTGTTATATCATGTCCATATAAAAATGTGTAACAATGAATTTCACTATTATGTATAGTTATACTGCATAAATAAAATTACGGAAATAAAAATAAAGAAAAAGATCTGAACTTTTAGAAAATTTCAGGCATAAAATAGTAGAATTAACTGTAGTCAAAATGTTGTACCTTAGGACTTTAGAACTTGTCTATCCTACATAATGACAATCTTTTACCCTTTGACCTGTACCTCCGCATATCTCCCTTCTCCTAATTCTGTGGTAACCACCACTCTACCTTGCTTCTGTGAATTTCACTTTTCTAGATTCCACATCTAAGTAAGATCATGCAATATTTTTCTTTCTGCGCCTGGATTATTTTCATTAACATAATGCCCTCTAATTTTATTCATATAGTAAAAATATTTAGTTGTTTGTTCCCAGATTATTGAATTATAACATTTTTTTATATGTTATACTTTTGATTTTTTTGTTGTTGTTAAAAATAATTTGCAAAAAGGACAAAATTTGTACTTTGGCTTCTTGTTTTTCATGCAATTCAGTTTAATTGTGTTTTATTTCATTTTGAATTTATATATATATATATATATATATATATATATATATATATATATAAATAAAAATAAATTATATATATATATATAAATAAATTATATATATATATATTTATATATTTATGAATATATATATATATCTTCAAACTTAGTCATTAAGATATCCTGCTAAATTTAAACTTTTATTTATTACCTTTAAATCCATGACTAATTTGTAGTTAATTTTTAATAAAGTAGAAGATAAAGACCAAACTCCTTATTTTTAATTTTTTTAAGCAATCCAATTTTGTCAGTATTATTTTTTTAAAAAATTGATAATTTCCAAATTAAAATGCACTTGCATATTTTTCAAAAATAATTGTTCACACATATATGTGCCTATGTTTAGTACTGTATGACATAAACTGTATTATTGTGGTTTTGAGATCAGGTATTAGGTGTTCTAAAACAATTATTTTTTTCAGTTTTGTTTGAATGGTCCTAACTATGTGGCATTTTCATATACATTTTAGGATAAATGTACATAAATAACCTCAGAGCTTGTCTGGGGTTAACTCAAACCTATAAGTCAATTTGAATGCTATAGACATGTGAATTATATGAATTATTTTGACCCACAAACACAAAGTATTTTACATTTATTGAAGTTTTATTTCTTTTAAAAATATTTTTGATAATAAATATATGTCTTATTTTATTTTGCAAGCATAACCATATATACACATAAAAATATATGTCTAAGAATTTCACATTTTATACTATTATAAGTATTTTCTTTTATTTCAATTGTTAATGTCTGAACTACTTCAATTCTTTTTCCACAAGAGTATAGTCATTGAAGGTTAATTTTGATAGGGATATAATATAGCTTTTTAAAATTTAATTGTTTTATATTTGAAGGTATATTTTTATGAACAACATATAACTTAGTACTGCATTTTTATAGAATCTAAAAATTTCTGCTTTTTAAATAGCAATTTAATTTGAAACCCTATATAAGTTGTGATTATTGATATAGTTGAATTTAAATCTAACTAAAATCTTTCCACCTATTGTCTGTTTGTCCTATTCTTTTTTATTTTTCCTGTTCACCAATTATTTTGAACTAATAGAACAATTTAAATCATTAAAATTTATCTTCTTTGTATACTATTTATTAAGGATTTGTTGTATTAATTGACACATCTACCTTAATAACTGTTATACTATTTTACATAAATTTTAAACTTGGAAATCTTTCATTTTTTTCTTGATCTTTTCTTGCTTTTCATACCTTTCTGTAGATTTCCATCTGGTTTCCTTTGTCTATTACTTCTAGGAATTTGATTAACATTCTTCAAGTGCAAATCTGCTGATTTTCTGCTGAATTAGTTCACGATTTGTAATTTTTTAAAATAGAGATCCAAGATGGCAGAATAGAAGAGGTCTTGTTTCTGGCTGCTCTGTGTATCATGAAACCAAGAAAGCAGACAGACAGCTTCTCCACAAAGTGGGTGAACAAAAAAAAAAAAGGTGGCAGGGGTGGGGGGGGGGCTACTTAATGGAACCTAAAACTGGACATTCAAAGCAGACAAGGGTCACATGAATTTGGATATAATAAATTAAGAAAAAAAATCCCTAGCAGCACAGTCGCTGCCATAACTGGGCCTGAAACTTTAGTTTTCCCCATGAGCATCATAGAAGGATAAGGGAATTCAAGGAACACACATTGTTAGGAGACCTGAGATGTGTCTGGGTATAGAGCATTTAGAGACCAAGGACATTGCCCAACAAACCTGAAGGACTTGCTGCATAATATCTGTGTGTGGAGAAAGAAGATGCCATCGCTTCGTGTGACCTGCAGAGCACAAAGGAAGGAAATATTTTGCAGTATTGTTGCAGAGGCTGGAAATGGAGGAGGCTGATGCCTGACAAACGCGAGTTTGGCCCGAAATACAGAGTGTGCTTAAATGACCAGAAGAAAATCAAGCATGCAGAGAGGTTTATACAGGGGAAAACTGGTCACAGAAACCCACTCAGCTCTACACCTTCCCCTCCCATCGAACGGTTTGCAGGACCAGCTTGAAGAGATACATATAGCTGGGAAGTCAGAAAGGTGGGGTCAGGAGAAATTGTTTGGAGGGTGAACCTGAGACCAGGAAACCTGGCGTCTGCAGGTGATATAGGGGACTAAAAATTGACTCTCCTAGCACATGAGTGGAGCCCAGAGGAGATCCCTGGGGTAAAGTCTTCCAGCATGTACTGGTGCTGGAGGTGAGTTAATTTAAAATCTTCAGACTTATTAGCATTCAGTGAAGTGCTTAGAGTCCATCTAAACCTAAACACTGCCTCCAGGAAATCCACCTATGGGATTACTTCTCTCACTCCAACAATCCAGAGGGTGGAGCATCACACTCCAGAAGACCCCACCTAAAACTGCTGAGAAGTTGAGAATATTTCAAACTCCAATGGAAAGAATTCTTTAAATTTTCATCAATAATTTTGTGTGTGTGTGTGACCTTAATGGTGCATTTTTTTTCTTTTTCTCATTGCTAACCGTTTTGAAGCCAGTTATTTTATATGAATTACTTTTTTGTGAACTGGGATATTTGATTGTATATCTTAGTTTTGTATTATTTTATTTTTATATTTTTTAAATAAAATTTCACTTCATATATATTTTTGTCATGCTTGTTTTCCTTGATTCTCTTTTTTTCTTCTGACAACAGCTAATCTCTATTGTTCTCTTTTTCACTTTCTTTAAACTTTTACATCTGTCCTTACATCCCTCATAATTATCACATCCTATATCACTTCTGTTCTCTCCTTGTCCACCATTTGAAACTATAAACATTTTGCAAATTTACTATTTTTATAATACACAATAACTGATCACATCATGTCTGTTTATTGTGATAATTAATATTGTAGATGTCATAGTGGGAATTATTTGGTTTAATGCTGTAATTTGTTTGCCTTCGTCATTGTTATTATTTGTTTTCCCCTAAAAAGTGAGGTAATGAAAACCTTCAGGGACACTATAAGTCCATGGGATAGAAACTCTACTGTCTCAGATCCATACTGTTAGCTTGGTAGTCACACAAGTAACATGAAAAAGCAAGGGAACCAATCATCCCAAGCAAACCAAGATACTCCAATAACAGAATCCATATATACCACAGTGGAAAAAATAGCAGAGAAAGAGTTTAAAATATATATAGTTAAACTGATCTGCAAAGTAAATTATAATGTAAGAGAGCAAATTCAGGTAGCAAAAGATCACTTCAAAAAAGAGAGAGAGATTCTGAAAAAAAAATTTGAAATGAAGAAAACAATAAGCCAAATTAAAAATTCAATAGAAAACAAACATCACCAACAGACTAGACCACTTGGAAGACAGAACCTCAGGCCTTGAAGACAAAATATATAATTTTGAAAATAGAGTTAACCACAGAGAGAAGTAAAGAAACCATGAACAGAACTTCCAAGAATTATGGAATAGCATGAAAAGAACCAAATGTAAGATTGATTGGGATAATTGAAGGTGTGGAAATGCAAACCAAAGGAATACACAATCTTTTTAATAAAATAATAACAGAAAAAATCCAAAATTTAAAGAATGAAATACAGAAGCAAATACAGGAGGCTTACAGGAAACCAAGTGTTCAAAATTACAAGTGACCCACATCAAGTCACATTATAAATAAAATATATTACTTTCACTTTTGTTTCTGAAAGATATCTTGTCTGAGTTTAGCATTTTATATTATCATTTTTAATTATTTCAAGATTTTGCTTCATTGTTTTCTGAGGAGTGTGTATATGTATTTGTACAGGAAATCTATTGCCACTCTTATATTAGTTCCTCTATTTTTTTTTCTTCCTCCTCTTTGTACTCTCAAAATCTTATCTTTATCATGATTTTAGTAATGGTATTTTATATTACGTGTTTTGGTATGTGTTTCTTCACATTGCTTGGTTGTGTTTCATTGTGCTTCTGGAGAATATAAACTAAAAATCATCATCAAAAACTTAATATTCATTTTTTATTGTATACAAAGTACATTCATACTAACTCATGTCTTCATACATGTACTTTATATAATAATGTTCATCACATTCTGCCATGATTTCTAACCCCACACTCCCTCCCTTCCCTTCCCACCCCTCTTCCCTATCTAGAGTTTGTCCTTCCTCTCATGCTCCCCCTCCCTATGCAACTATAAATCCAATCTGCCTCCTTATATCAGAGAAATCATTTGGCATTTGTTTTTTTGGAATTGGCTAACTTCACTTAGCATTATCTTTTCTGACTCCATCCATTTACCTGCAAATGCCATGATATTATTCTCATGAGAGTAGAGAATCAATGAAGGTCAGTAGTGTTCTTTATACCATCCTGAAATAATTAAGCCATTTATTCTTAATTGTTTCAAAACCAATTTCAATTTTATATAATAGATATTTTTCCATTCCTATATTCTTGAAGTTTTGTTTGAAACACAATAAAGTTAATTACAAATAATTTTATTTTTCCCAGGCTAGTGTTCCAACTTGTTTTGAAGAGCCAGGTTAGCCTATAATCAAGACTATACTTTTCCTCTTACTGTAGAGTATATTCCTGAGAATAGTACCTGATGTTCTGCGAATGAGTTTTTCCCATTCTGCTTGAAGTGGATATAAACTACACTTTATATTGTGTGAACTTTTTCTCTCTCTTATATAATTTTTTTTTTTTGCTTTGTATTTCCTTACATGTGTGAACTGAATAATATCAGCTGAAGACTCAAGGGGAGAATGTTATAACACACTTGTTTACCTGTTTTCTTCAGCTCTTTTCTATTTGATACTTTGCCTTCTGACCTCCAATAATCTTGTTCTTTTTTTCTGTTTTTTTTTTTAGTTTGTTCTTTTCAGATATACATGACAAAAAAGTGTATTTTGACATATTATACATACATTGAGTATAACTAATTAGGACCACATTCTTGTGGTTATACATAATGTGAAATTTCACTGGTCATATGTTCAAATATAAACATAGGAAAGTAATGTCTGATTCATTCTACTGTCTTTCCATTTCCCATCCCTGTTCTCTTCTCTTCTTTATCTAATAGTCTTCTTGTTCTTGACAAACAAAAAACTATATTTTTTCATCCCAAGAATTCCCTTGGGCTCTACCCAAGTTCCTCCCTCCTATGTCACCACCTGGAAACTCTCCAGGTAGTAAGAGGACACAACTAGAGATTACACATGAGTGGAGGCCTCTTTCCTCAGGTATCAGTATCCCATAAAGTCTGATATCCAATGCTGGAAACCATTTATCTGTACATTCATCCAACATTTGGGTTTTTTCAGGTAAGAGAGTAGAACAATTCACCCTGATTCCATCATTTTTAGGGACATGCCAAAAATAATTGTGTGTGTGTGTGTATGCATTATAAGGGTATTATCTATTATTAAGATAAATTATAAGTAAAAGTAAAAGTAAAAACAGCCCAGGGGTATCAATTCTTAATACTTCAACCCAAATATCATATTCTTTCTGGCTTATTACTCTGTTAGTCAACTTTGCATCACTGTTACCAAAATATCAGTCTGACAAGACCAACTTAGAGGAGGCAAAGTTTATTTTGGCTCACAGACTCTGATATTTATTGTATGGGGCCCTGATTCCATTGTTCTGGGACTAAAGTGTGGCAGAACATCATGATATAAAGGCGTGTTGGAAAAGTGCTACTCCATTCATGCCAATAAGCAAGCAAAAAGAGAGTGGGGGAAGAACTGCAGGAGAGATGAACCCTTCCAGGTCATGCTCCTACCTCCTCAAGCCACACCCCACCTGCCTGGAGTTCTCACCTAGATAGCTCATTCAAACTAGGATGGACAGGTTAGGTTAAAGCTCTTATAATCCAATCATCTTACTTCCGAATATTCCTGCATTAATATGGGAGCTTTTGGGGGACACCTTATATCAATATCACATTAGTTATATAATGCAATAAAAATTATATGGGTACATTTCTATGTTCTGTGGAGTCAAATACCACTTAAGATCGTTTAAAACTTGGGTTTACTAATTTATTGGTGTCTTTGAAACATCTAAAAAAAATGATATTGGGAAAATTTCTGTATATCTCTGGAATTCATTGGAAGAGGTCACAGATTTGTGATAATGTTAATAAATAACTAATTAAATCCTCATGTATAGTGAAAATTTCATAAAGAGATAACAAAGCAATAAGATTAAATCTAATGATGTGTTTTGGAAAATTATAGTATGTAGACACCAATTAAAAATGAATCGTGGACTGAGACTGTAGCTCAGTGGAAGTGTACTTGCCTAACATATGTGAGGCACTGGGTTCAATCTTTAGCACCACACAAAAATAAATAAAATAAAGGCACTCTGTCCATTTACAACTATTTTTTTTAATGAATCATGTAAGAAAACAGAATAATAATGTTTCTAAAAATTTATTATTTAATTAAAAAAAGTCTTTTATAAATAAGAAAACAACCCAAATTTTTTATTCTGTAACTCAAAACTGTTTGTTTCTCATTTCTGGGTTTTATTATAAAAGCCAGTGTCTGCTGTTACAAAGAAAGTACCATAATTTACATCTTTATTTTGAGGAAGAAAAAGTAATGCTATTAAGATGGGCCTAAAATGGGCAAATGCATAAGTGGATCATCATATATCTGAGAAATTTCACATCAGCTTGGAGCACAGTTTGTTTAACAGATGTTTACTGAGTGCCTATCATATTATAGTCACTGTTTTCAGGGCCAAGATATGTCACTGAATAAACTAAACAGAATCCCTGAACTGCTGAAGTCACATCAGGCTAAAATTTATATGATTCAATTCAAAGTGAAAACATAGGTTGTTTTAAAAAACAAAACCACCACCAAGAACAATCAGAGATTTCATGGGGAGACAGTAGAGGATTCAACCAAACAGGTGCTTCTTCTTAGCACAATGTTCTGTGTGCTCAGGAAGATCACACTTCCATGAAACAAACACAGCAGGAAATTAAATCATGGGATGATATATATGGTGAAGAAAGCTCTAGATGTAAAGAAATAGTTCCTTCAACTCTCCTTCTCTTAACTTTTTTGTTGAATATAGGAATTTAAATACATATTTTCTTTTTAATGTGCCTTACAACTGTATTGCAACAGTCATTTGACTATTCCAAGAAAATTTCCATTACAAGGTTAAAGAATAACAGTTATGTCAATATTTTAAATAATTTGTGCAAAGTCCTATATAGGGCACCTACTAAAAAAGTTAGCTCAAAATTCTTCAACAATTATCATTTCACTTATACTTATCTTCCCAACACTAGGTTTTTCTTGACAACTGTACACATATAATTTATTTTGAAAAAATATGATTTGATCATATACAATTATAAGATTCTTCAGATCTGAATGTTATTTTCTTCTTTTTCATTTTTTTTCTGTCTCCCTGCCTCTTCTACTTACTACCTATGTACCTACACTTCATAGCTTCAAACATAAGTAATAAATTAGAACACCATTAGTATGAAAAAAAAACCTTTCTGTTTTAGGGGTTACATTTTGTGAATTAGGTATATGTTCTAGCAACTAGACCGTTGTCCAACTATTTTCTGAATACACAGTTTCATTTTGGCAAGCATCTGCAAACAAATATTCAACTTACAGATTCTAGAAACCTGTGATATTGTCTTGTCAGTGTTTGTGTACTTTAATTTTTCAGTGAGTTGGAATTTATATCATTGAATTTATTCTTTAGCTAGCATGAACCATACACCTTAGTTTAAGTTCATATTTAAAAAATTTGTTAGATGTTAAAATTATGATTTGGTATTTATGTTTCCCATTATTTTAGAATTATCAAATTATGATTCTAATAGTTATCAGTTTTTCTACAACTACACTATCAAAATTCATATATATCCTAGCAATGTCTTCTTCATATGAAAAAATATACTGTCAATTTAGTCTTATCATATAAAAAGTTGTTCTTATTTATAAATTATTTCCTGTATTAAATTCCAAGAACTTACAGGCAACAAGAGATATGACATTTGAGGATGAAGAATGATTACAGACAATTAATTATACATTTTTTAAATTGTACTTTCCTTGCTATAAAATGGCTATTCAATCACTGATATTATCTTAATTCCTATGTAGCTTAAATTTGATATTGATTATTCTATTTGGTTCTATCATAAGTAAAATTGTGTTTACTAGGCATACAACACTGAAGATAATTTTTCTTAGATAAGGGTCTATATATGAGACATATCACACACTTTCTAATATGTCAAAATTCATATTATTCCATAATAAGCCACTTAACTTAATTTTTGAGTTTATTATCTATTCCTATAAATACACTGATAAATTATGAAATATCATTGGGTAGATTAATTTTCCATAAATAAATATTTATTCGATATATTCTGTGAACTCAGAGATTTTCATCTTAAACATTTAATTGTGATGAAAATTATAAAACTTGAAAGAATTATTTAGAAAGTAACATTGCTGCTAATAAACATTAATATGATACTTTTTCTTCTGTGTAAGTTTATAAATGTCAAAAAATTAAATAAACTTTATATTTTCCTGTATATCACATGCAATCTACTTCTTAATTATTAGGAGATAAATTCATATACCTGACTCCCAAATCATTTTTTTCTTATATTATGCTGATAATTAATATCTTAGTATTTTAGGCACCTTAGCTTTCATAGTATAGCTTCTATATAGTCATACAAACCTGAATCGGATTCTAAGTCCTTTGATTTACCATAGTGGAGAAGATTCTACAAAAATTTTGATTCCATAACCAGGTCCAGCTACCTACAAGTTTACCAAATATAGATCTGTCCATCAATAAATTTTTCCAGGGACTTCTACTACAAAAATGGAGAAGATGGAAACATTCTCAAACTAAGACATATAATAAAATTCTAGTTGCATCCCAATTTCTGGATCTAGTATTCCTGAGGCTATGCTCTACTTCTAAACTCTGTCCTCTGGTGATATATTGTTTATCCGATCAGTTCATCCTTTCATTCTTGAATTTTTTGTATGTGTACTACTGCTATGAGACCAGCTAAACTTTCAGCAAGTAAAAGATGAGCCACTTGAATTTAATGAAAAACTAAATTATATTAGAAAATATATACAAAGGGTGATCAATTAGAGAAATAGTAAGATCTAATAGAGTACTATCTTTTCTTTCTTGAAAGTTAGCAAGATTGAAAGTTTTATATTATGAACAATTTTATTTTATGAAAAATAACAGAATGTGACCACCACAATCTAAAGAGAGTAAATTTGCAGTATCAGGATTCTCACAAAATTTTTGACCTTTGGTGGAGACAAGCATCTAACCCAGGATATCTGCAAGGAGAAAGCTAAAGATTAAATGCTAAAACTTCATTACATTCAAGTCTTATTACCAGTTTTCCCTGTTAGCCAAGCCAATAGCCTGGTATCCGAAACAGTTCTTTCATATTAGCTTTGTATTACACAAAGCAAGGTGCAGTAAGATGAATACTACATTTGAATGAACACAAAGGAAACACCTAGCCAAAAAAAGAAAAATAATAGACTACATCGTTGACCCAAGGATCATGTGAAATGAAAAGATCAAAGTGAAGAGTAAGAATTAGACAGCAGAATGGAGAAGTGGTATTGAAGTTGGGAAAAAAAATGGTAGATGCAGTGTCCTGCAAGTCTAGTAAAACAGCACATCAAGAAAAGGAACGTGATCTACAATCCTAACAATACTAATGGATCATTTAAGATGAAAATTGAGACTCAAATGTTGGATTAATCAACAGGTAGTCATTGATGCTCTTGATGAGGAGTTTCACTGGAATTTAGGGGAGAAATGCTTATTTAAAGCAGATTTAGAAAAAAATGAAAATAAAGATTTTGAGTGAACATATGGAGAAATCAAAAATATCAGCAGATATGGAATGGATTTTGGGGGGATGGGAAATACAGTAGGAATTTAGAAAAAACAGTTAAGAAATAAGAGCATATTTTTTATACAGGTTAGTACATATAGTGAGGAGGAAAAAATATTGATAATGCAGAATGGAAATCATATCTCATCATATCATTACATGATTTATGTATTTGAAGTTTCAGGGGATGCAGTATAGTTTTCAAGTACAAACACAGGCTAGGCAGGAATGCCATGGATGGGAGTTTCATTCATAACAACAACAGAGAAACACATGATCTTTGGCAAGTAGGTAGAGGGAGGGAGATTCATTCTCATGTGTTTCAATTTCTAAGACAAAATGGCAAAGGTTTGGATCAGGATAATGAAGAAGTAGGTGAGATACTAAGGGAATAGAAGTTATAAAATATTTAGAAAAATAGGTAAGTAGTATACTTGAGAAATGTAGAAAGTTTTTTTCCAGATATCAAGAATATCCTATTTATGTTGTATGGTCAAGAAATAAAAGTGAAATCAGTTAACTGTTGTTTGTACTTTCCACCAGCCATGTTCAGTCACATGGGAGATGTCACAGAATAAATGAAAAGTTGAATTAACTGGTGTTATACACTGAGAATAATTTAAAAGCATTGGGCAAAGAGAAGTGAGGAAAAAAATTCAAGGGAATGATTATTATTGAGCCTAAAGTTTAAGCTGAGTATATTGCTTGTCAGTTTCCATGATTCACTAAGACAACTGACAATACCAGTAGAGTTGTGCCCCTGGCTTGATTTATAACAGTAAAATAACACAAAGCAAAATCAACAGAGAATAGCACCTGGGGAAAGTCCTGATAAACTCGGGTGCAAATGATACTTCCAATAAGGAGTTGTGACCAACTTGGAACATTTTAATACTTTGCTTCTTAGTAGAACTCATTGAAGATTCAGTATTGAGAATTTCTCTTGGGTCCTGGTCCAAGCTCTGCTTGGTGTGTAGAATAATGCCAGACTGTCAGAAGTCAATCAGATGCTCAGCACAAACCACACTCTTCTACAAGCAGCTCAGACCCTGTGATACATTTCTATCAATTATACTAGTAGAAACTCGTTGGAAATCTAAGTTCCCAGACACTATCCAGAAGTCAACCTTATGAGAAGGAGTTTCTGGGAATGCTGCTTTTAATACTTTTCTATACATATAGAAAAAAATAAAGGACACCTTGGGGAGAAAGGAATTAAAAATTTATTGGAAACATTGAATTAGCAATTAGCAGTTGAAAGACTTCAGAGAAGAGGTACCAGTGAAATTATGTTCAAAAGATTAAAATGTAAGAACTTTAAGTCTGATACTAAAATTTTGGAAAATTAAAACTAAGATTTTGGAGCCACTGAGGCCATCAATAATTACAAGGCTAGAAGGAGTGACTGAGATTAGATAAAGGATGAAAAAAAAGGAGATAATATTTCATGAAATTCAGAAATGAGGATTTGGAAAAAAAGTATATTAAAAATCACCAAAAATTAAAGTAGATTACAATTATGAAAAATATATGGATCCAGGAAAATTATATATATATAATTTTATATATATATATATATATATGAAATAGAGTGAGTTCAGTGTTAGTCTTATGACTTGGACTTTAACTGAAATCCAGAAAAACTGCAATGCTATAAAAAAGAACCCCAGAAAGCAAAAAAAAAAAAAAAAAAAAAAAAAAAAAAGTATTGTGCAGCAATACAAATTTTCTGCAAACATCTTTAGTTCTTTTCATTTGATAGTAATCTCATCTAATTTTTTATTATATCATAACTCTTTTCTCAAGGCTATGTTGCATGATTTATAGAGGAAAAAAACAAATGAAAGCTACAATGGTAAACCATAAATACCTTACTCCATGATCAGTTCTAGAGCTATAAAGTTTGCAAGATTAAAACAAACAACCTCTTTTGAGAGAACTTCACAGAAAGTAGTCCTATAATCCTGGTTTCTCTTTATTTACATTTTAGTGCCATATTATTAGACTAAAATTAATAAATAATTTGTAAATGTCATGCATTAAAATTTAATGTATGTATTCCTAAATCGTTACCTCCCACCAGATCTGTATTTGAATCTCACCTGAATCATTCCCTCCCTGAAAGAGATCTTTTTGCAACCTTGCCCCTTTAAGTAAATGCAGTTGCTGGGCTCAAAGTTTGATATCATCTTTCACTCCTCCTTTAGAAACTTTCATTGAGCAATTAAAATTGACCTCATCTTTAAAACATGCCTCATCTGCTTACAGCAGATGAATTTCTTCCAGAAAATCTGGATAAAATAAAATATCCATGAAAGAAAAATATACTTGAAAGCACCAGAATATTTCAAGACAACCAGATCTTGAGAAGGCAAGATTCCAAGGGGAAGGAGAGTTCACCATGGTTGAGCCTATCACTTTGTGTGACGTTTTATTTCTCTGTTCCTCTACCATCTTTTAGTATGTGGTGAGGCTTAGGAGTAGCTGGAATGACAGTCAGAAAGCGGCAACAATAAAAGAGCAGACGCTTTATTTATTACACAAATAAAGCGCTAAAAGTTCAAGTTTCAGGTTGTAAGGGCAGCCAGAATTTTTGAAAACAAGTCCCCTGAGAAATGATAGGTGGGAGGAAGTGAGAATGACATTGCATTTCTTACCATTAAATCATTTTGTGAATTGGTAAATTGCCCAGAGCAAGAGACTTAGAAGTGAAGCAGAATCAACTGAGAAACCCAATGTAGTCTAAGGTGGAGGAATAGTATTTATCATTTAAACTGACATTAGTTCCAATGCAAATTTTGGAAGTATTTTAAGATGAAATCTTTAACCTTAGAAAATGATTAGAGTTCACTGCCCTAAACCTTAATGGAGCTTCATAATGTTGTTGTACTTTTGCTCTTTCTTCATAGCATCCCTTTACATAATCAGTTTTTTTCCTGTTTAATTCTTAATCTGTGTGAATAGATGTCTTTCTCATTTAAGATATAAAACTTCCACAAAGATATTATAAAGACCTATTCCTCTTGAAAGTACACAGGCAGCATTGGTTCAATACTTCTATTAGGTGTGTTGTATATGTGGATTGCTAGAAGATTAGCTGAAGATTCTGTTCTAAAAAAAATACTATTAAGAAAGATAATAGATGTATTTTGTCATTATAAACAGAAATAATGTTATATTGACAAGAATAAATAAATGAATAATTGTTATTTAAAATAAATGGAAAACTGATGCTAAATTCCAAGCATATCTATATATTTCCCTTCCTATTTCACAAAGTAGAAATCAAATGGTCTGAGTAATAACCGATTGTATTGTTCATAGAATAAGGATTTTAGTTTGCCAAGTTATACAGTATTTTAAGGAATCATTTACTTAGTAAAATAAAACAGAACAAAAACCTCCAATTAAAGCTGAAGAAACACTGACACTTTTTCTAAAGTTCTTTTGTTTGTTTACCTGACATTTATTTTACTGTTATTTATCCATTAACTTCAACTTGAAAAAAAATCTAAGATAATGTACATTGTTTGAATCATCAAACCTTTATATTTTTATCATGCAAAATTGAATGAAAATGACTTTATGTTCTGTCTAGGAGACAATTAAAGATGGTGAAGTATGGTTAAATACTACATGGATTGAGCCTCAGGTAATCATAACTGGTGCAATAATTTTGGCTAAGAAAATTCCCCCTTTAAAAATTGGTCTCTGGATGTGCTATATAGATTTCTTCCACCTCTTCCCATTAAAAGATTGGAAGAGATGTGGACTCAAGCATAGGAGACTTTAATTCTAATTTAAGCTGTGCATCAACAAGCTTTTTTTTTTTTTGTCTTTAAACAAACAAACTAATCTTTTCTAAAAGGAAATTAACTTATTTGTTAAAGGAAAGAGTTAAACTGGTCAATTTTGAGGATTCTACATTACCCAAAATTCATACTGAATCTCCAGGTTCAACACCCACAACTTAAGTGTGTTGGTTTTTGCAATATTAGGAATTGAAGTTAAAAAACAAGTTCATTTTTTATTGTTTTATCAGTTCATTCAACAATCTGTAGCATAAGTTTGCTTTTGTCATTGCCTTTGAAGAGTTCTGTTGAATCTTTCTTTCCCACATTCCAACGGCATCTCAGGCATCAAAACATCATTTTGTAGGCACTGCTGATTTGAAAGAATCAGGTCAAGTTTAAACTTCCATTCAGTATTCATTATGTCCTTTATTCCTTCCCTTACTCACATGTTCCCTCTATTTGAGGAGGAGACACTTTTTTATCTTTTCTTGTTTTCTCTTTCCTGAAAGGCTAAATGGCAGTTTTCAAGAAAACAGGAAGGGTGATTCACTTCCTTTCCTGGCACAACACACCCTTTTCTCTTGCCCTTTGACATTAAAATTCTAGATTCTCTAGCATTTGAATTCGGGACCAGCACTAGCACCCTTCAGGTTGTCAGGCTTTCACCTTTTGAAAAGTCAAACCATCACCATCCCCATCTTTGGACTTCAACTAACACATTACACTGACCTCATTGATTCTCCAACTTTAAGGTCTATGTTGGTACGTCTAAGCCTCCATAATCACATGAGCCAATTTGTCTCATTAATTCCCCCTCACCTTTCTATCTAGACATCTATCTACTCTCTAGATATCTAGATATGTAGGTAGCCTATTGATTCTATCTCTCTGGAGAAACCATAAATGATAAATTTCACTAAGTGTGGATCATAAATTATGCATGCAGAAAAGGAACTTAGAGTTTGAAAGCCTAGATAGTAGCCTTTCTGGAAGGAGACATCTTTACAAAGTTAGGGTATGTATTAGGGTTTTGAATACATACATATACATACACACAACACATACACAAACACATACATGCATTTATTTATTGGCACACAGATACTGTGATTAGTAATTGTGGGATTGCAAAGTAGTATTAAACAACACTTCAAGGGCTTTTTAAAATTTTTAATAGTAATTATCATGACAGTTTTTAAGGGAGCATACAAAGAGACAATAACAATAAAGAGTTATATATACTAAAGTAAGAGACATTGATGAAACTATAGAGTAAGAAATTAAGGCCTAAAACATCTAAATATATATGTATATACATATATATGTATATATATACATATGTGTGTATATATATAGGTATATGTGTGTATAGGGACAGTATTGTGTACAGAGAATTCATTATGTGTGGAGAAAATTTCTTTATTGAGCCTTTCCTATAGACTGAAGAGATTTGTTTACAAGTCAATACTTTTCCAAAGACTTTAAGCTTTTTGTTGTCATACAGATACTGGAAGATAATGTATTTTAGCAATAATCAGATTTGTCTGAAAATCTGTCATAACCCTCTGTTTCATGGATTGGAATACTGTGTTAAGAGTAAGAAAACATTTTTGAAATTGTTACTATGTAAATGCAAATGGCCATATATTTAAGAGACTTATCATTGTCAAGCTTGGCTTTCTTTGTGATATATATTTTGTTGTGTTATCCACTATGAAGGGAACAAACAATAGTGTACTAAGCCTAGAAAACCTCTTCCTCAGGCTTTGTAATTCAATTTCCATGTAAGTGGCAATTTTCCTTTGGTCATTTCTTTGACAGCTTAGAAGTTCTTATAATAATGCATGAGTAAGATTTTTAAGTTAACAACTTACAATGAATCTGGAACATAAAAGGTAGCCTCTTCTTAGAGTCTTTTAAGTCAAGCATTTTATCTATGAGATAGACATTCAGCATGGGCAGTGTTTCCCAAAGAATCCTATCCCATCTACATACAAAATATTTATTGGTATAATCTTGTTCATAAACAGGATTTCATAATTGAGACAGTTGTATTCAGTTGCATCAATGTCAACTATGTTACTCCCTCCACCTTTTTGATGAAGTGACATGTGACAGGATTCTTGAATCATTCAAACCATGTAAGGCTGGATTGTAATAAGAACTAGACTGGTTAATAACTTTCTGACATAACCTCCAACTCCAGCTTCAAGAAAGGTCACTTCCTTAAGCATATCAACATACTGCAGAGAAGGAAGCACTATCACTCTCATTCTTGGTCCATTATTAACAGTTATTTTGCAAGTTTTTCTATCAAACAAGTAGATATTCTTTTAATACAGTGAATAGTATTATCTACAGACCTTTCTTTCTTTATAACTATTGTATGCATTCTGGTATAATTGTCAATTTGGCACACAGCTTCATAATGTGTTCCTTTATCAAAAGATTTTATGATACTCTCATTGCCTTTATTCAACATGCATTCTCGATTCATATTTCAAAGAGAGTTCAAGGGAGATTAAAAAGCAATGTCTAAATAAGAAAGCAATGAAGAAACATATTCAGAACAAATGCAAAATATCAGATAAGGACTTTCACCTGGTGTGACTCCAAGTTACCCCTGTTGATATGTATAACATTTCAGTCGCTCTTGTTGGTGCTCTGTATGCTTTTCTAAAATTGCACAGAACTGAAATTCTACAAATTTATTTTAAATGTAATTTCTAGTATTTCTTCATTTTTTGTTAAATGTGTATAAATTATTTTTTAAAATGACTCCTAAATATTAGCCAGAATCAGTGACTTAAAGAGTATCATTGAGCCAAGTGCAGTGGTGTATGTCTATAATCCCAGCAGCTCAAAAGGCTGAGGCAGGAGGATCACAAGTTTAAAGCTGACTTCAGCAACTTATCAAGGCCCTAAGCAACTTCATGAGACCCCATTACTAAATAAAATATAAAAAAACTGGCTAGGGATGTGGCTGTATTTAAGCACCCTGGGGTTCAATCCCTGGAACCATAAAAAATGGTAATATTGAAATTTATATATTCTAAAGGAGGATATTAAGACCCAAAAATCTTTTTGAAGAGGACAACAGATTTGGAAGGGTATACACATAGTTATACTATCTTCCCACTTGGATATGTCCAAGGAACAACAACCAAAGAAAATCTTACTTTGGATTTATGACCATTTTGGGTGAGAGTAGTATTATTTGAAGCTATTATGATACAATAAATAGATAAAGCAAATAATCAATAATTTCCAAGTAATTAGGAATGAAGATTTACAGTACAAAAGATATATAATTACAAATTAAAATGATATCATTAAAATCCAATATCATAAATTTTTAATTAGGAGTTGAACATATGATTAATTTTGTTTTATAAAAATTATGTATTTCTTTACAATTCCCACTGAAAAATCTTGTTATTACAATTCAAAAGCTAAAAACTCTAGGGCCTCAAAAACCATTCTCTGAGTATCATTTTTTCTGTAAAAAATGTTAAATAAAAATGTAAAAAAATCCTATTTCTAGGTTTTAAAAAATGGAGTTTATAATAAAAGTTGAACAAGATAAGGCTCAGGAGGCTGAGGGTGGAGTATTGCAAGTTCAAAGCCAGGCTAAACAACTTACACAGACTCTATCTCATAAGAAAACATTAAAAAGGGGCTGTGATGTAGTTCAGTGTTTAAACACTCCAGGGTTCAATCTTTGGCACCATTAAAAAAAATGATAATGTGAGAATATCAGCAGAACTCAGGAGACAGCCTACAACAACAGTTCCCATGAGGTAAAGAGATGAAATATTTTAGACCTCAAAATTGTGAAGTGCTTTAAATAATATAAAAATTTATCTACCTGTAATGATATTTAGCTAGAAATATAAAAGCCTCATTAGTCATCAATTGAGGTTACTAAAACACCAACTAATTAATCTGAATATTTATTTAAATAGAGATTTATAAATCAAAAAATAAAGATGCAATACTAAAACGGCATGTACTGAAGTATTCAGAAACAAATGAGATAATTTTGTATTGGAATAGATGAAAATTTAAAAAAAATTAGAAAATATATTTTCTAATTTTTTTCATGCTTATATTAATATCACATGATATGTATGCCTTTTATACCTTCTAAAGGGCAATATAAAAATATTACACTTTTCAGTTCGTCTACTACCATCCACTCTTATCTCCACCTATTCACCCATCATTTTACTTAGCATAGGTGCCAAGTAACATCACAAAGTGAAGTGTGATCTGTCAAGTAATATACTTTACGATTTTTTAGTCATTAATTTCTTTTAGGTATTTTCTGGAATAAGAACAATGTCAAATAATTATACCATAAAGACTACTTTTAATATTTTTTAAGAAAGCCCAAACTGAAATGCAGTAGGCCTCCTGTATTCAATGATCTTGGATGTTCTAGAGCCCAAGAATCTTATTAAAATATCAATAAAGAGGGGCATTGTGTTGCTTGAGTTTCATTATCATGTTTAGAAGTAATCTCTCCCTTTTGTATTCCTGAAAAGAAAGTTTCATATCCAAAAAAGAGACACTGGTGTTTATTCCAAAGGCTTTAAAAGGAAGAATGAAAATAAAGTATAAATTAAAAAAAATAGGTGCAAGTCTTAAGTGTTTGCCATTAATATGGAATTTAAAAGGGTGATTGAAATTTAAGGGCCCAAATATAGCACAAATTGAATGCTAAGCAACATAATCTGTGCTTGTATTGACAAGAAGAGATAATACACAATATTATACCACAAGAGATATATTGTATATCATGGTAACTATTAAAACATGTTTATTCTGGAAAATTGCCAAGAAAGGATACTCTAAATGGTCTCACCACAGAAAAAGTGACAAGTATGTGAGGTCATGAATATGTTGTTTTTAATTAGCTATTCCACAATGTTAGTGTTTATATACATATTTATATGTACACATATATAAACATCAGTTGTATACCATAAATATATATAATTTTGCCATTTAAAATGCCATTTATTAAAAAATAATGTTCAAATCTTATACTTATAAATTTGTTTTATAATAGTTCAAAAGATACTGACTCCAATCCTCAGAAGCACAAGGAATGTACTGAGGGACAACTCAGGACTTTATTGTGGAAGATAAATTCATTAGGAAAAACAAGAGCTACTGTATCCATAATCTGATATTCCTGAAAATAATATTTAATGATGGAAATCATCATTACTAGTTGGTTAATGCAAAGTAAAATACATTATGACAACATTTGACATGTCCCAGAATTTCCTCTAGAAATAAAAAGGAATTTGAAGGGAAAAAGAAATTTCAAAAATAAGTGAATAAAAATCAAAACAAGAAAGAAAACTGCTATTACTTAATGTGATCCTGTTTCACCTACCCACACTTTCTCAAACTATTAGGACTTAGAGTAACTTGGATTTATGTACAAATAGAAGAAATTTTAAAAATGCTGATTATATTATATGCATTCATGACTATGTCAAAATTAACTCCACAATTATTTGAAACTAATAAAAACATAAATTAATAAAAAAGTTTTCTTGACAGCATGCAAAATGAAACCTTACCTCATCAAAGGTTTTCTGTAAACTTATTGCCTTTTTATGATATTGTAGATATATCACTAACTCAAACTACAGTCACAGGTAAAATAAATTTGGTAACTAAACACTCTCCTTTAATACTCTTCTTTATTTATAACAAAAGATGTTTTCATCAGCCAGTATTTTCTAAAATACTGCTATTAGATATAAGAAGGCTGTGGTGAAAATATAGAGGTAGGACAGGAAACTCAGTAATACTATGCAAGATGAGTCAATAGTTCATCTCAAATTTGAAGGACTGCACATTATTTATGATCTATTCACCTGATACATTTGCTTCAACCCATTCTGAATTTGATCATTATAAGTAGACTGTGCATTTTTTTCTTTACTGTGAGGACTGAACTGAGTCCTTACCATAGACATCTGGCTTCTAATGACCTCCAGTGAACAAACACAATGACTACAGTTTATTGGGTCAATGATCTGTGACCAGAAAAATTATCTAAATCTATTTTGACAACAAGAGTTAGTGAATAATATCCTTTAAAATATTTTTGAGAAGATAAAGAATAGAAAAAAATAAAATATCTCGTTAAAGTCTTGCTAACATTGTAATTATTGGATAGGCTGTAAAATAAATACTCATTTTACTGAGAGTCACTAGGTAATAATTGTTTGATGATACAGAAATTAATTTCAGGTCATGAAGCATACCAAACTGTTAATTTCCTGAGTTTTCAGAAGGATAAAAATGCAACATGCCTGCCTACAAGTACATAAAAAAGAACATAATACAAAGACTGAGAAAATACCAAGTAAATCAATCCTTCTGTTAATTATTGAATTTTACTGGAGCTTTGCCTTTTTACCAAAACAAATTACTTAAAAAAAAATATTGTGAAGGAACATCAGGATATGCTTGACAGTTTTCGTTTTATCCAAAAGGTCATCAGTGTTGTTGATTGGATAGAAGACAAAAGTCAATTAACTGCTGATCAATAGAAGGTCATTTCTGATCTAGATGAGATGTTTAATCAGTGTATTTTCAAGTGTACTGTTTACCAGTCATAAATATTTTTGACACTGCATGTAATATCATTAGGGTATATGAAAAAAATAATCATAAAGAAAACCATCACAGGAAAACTACATGATGATTATACAAAAATCTAGGATAAAAGAATAATAATGATTACTTTTGTTTCAATACTACATAACTTATAAATCCTGATTTCTCTTAAATTAATTCAAAGATTTTTTTGATTTAATTTTCTTATATGATAGTTTATAAATTTAACAAAAATGGTAGGATATTACTTATAATCAGAACAAAGAGAAAATATTTGCTATTCTTATTGCTGCTCAGCAGTGTGATGAAAAATCTAGACAATCAAATGAGTAAAGAAAGTCACAAGGGTAACAGGAGTGAGGGTTTTGGGAGATGGGGTGAGATTGATAGCATCTTAGCCCCAATTTCATTGACTTCTTGTTGACAACACTGTGAGTATGTTACATTAAGTTCTATTATGAAAGTCATAATAAAATATTTAACTGGACCAATGTAATCACTAAAATTTTGAAAGGTTAGAACAAATGTGAGGTAAAAAAAATATGGATGTGGTTTTAAGTTATTAAATGTTTGGTAATTTGTTATATCAATTTTCATATAAAACTAATATGTGGAACTATTATCTAGATTGGTTGTAGTGATGTTACACAACTTTACCCTTTTGTAAAATCTGAAGGGAATGAGTATTGGAAAGACTGTATTTACTTGAGAGTAATGATACATGCCTGTAATCTCAGCAAACCGTAGACTGAATCAGGAAGACCACGATTTCAAGGCAAGACTCAGCAACTTCTTGAGACCCTCAGCAACTCTGCAAGACCTTGTCTCAAAAATTAATAACAGAAAAGAACTGAGAATGTATCTCAGTGATAAAAAGGACTAATGATATAGCTTAGTTGTAAAGCACCCTGGGGTTCAATATCTAGTACTACCCCCCCAAAAAAGTATGTTTTGCTGTTTAAATTTAAATACTAATTATATATATATATATATATATATATATATATATATATATATATAAATAAATGATCTAGAGTAAAGAATATTGTAGCACCATTGTCTAAAGAAGCAACTTCTTGACAACCAAATTTTGTCTGATAACTGCCATTAGTAGCAACTTTCAGCACCAAAAATGAACAAACAAAAATGGCTGATTACTTAATTTCCATTAGCAAAAATTCAGACTTTCATAAAATTAGAATATTTCACATATTTATGATATACCGCATGGTTTTTTAAGATACATATATATCCAATTGGTTACTATAGTTGAAAAACTAAACATATCCATGAGGCAATATTTTTCATGAATATTGGCTTATTTCACTAAGTATAATATCCTTTAGGAACACACTTGATAACTACAGAAAACAAAATTTCAGGAACCTTTATTATACTTTGCATTGTGTCTGTAATTGGCCAAATTTCACTTCTTCCAGGACTTTATTAATAAGTGTGCCTGGGAAATATGGTTTCCAGCTTTCTAGTCTATGTAAGACACTAACAGTAGGTGGGGAATTAGATTGAAGGAAATTCCATAGTGGGCATTACCAGAATTCAGCAAAGAGATTTTTTTCAATCTATTTACAAATTTCAGGACAATTCTGGGAAATATTTTAAAAGGTAATAGAAATAAAAACAATATGTTAAAAATTCTAATTTTGACCTGGTTTATGGAAGACATCACTCTATCCCTTATAGTTTGGATTGTCAGTTACTTTATAAACTTCAAAGAGCAAATATGTTCACCTGTGACACTTTTCTGAGGTAGGGAGCATGAAAAGTTTCTGCTCTACAGTAACATTTGGACTGGGATTATTGAACCAGTGATAACTGGCAAATAATCAAACCCTATAGAACATAAAAGAGTTTCTTAATCTGTAACTTGAGTCAAGATCAAGATGAGAATTTTCACATATATGCCAATGTGTACAATAAGCAATGTGATTTAAGTTTCAAAAAAAAATCACACTAATATTTGTTATTGTTCATAGTAGGTGCAAAATATGTTATTAATGTTATTTAAAAATTTGTCTTCTGTATCAATTTCTTAGTATTTCAGAGATAAGGAATTGTCATCAGGAAGTGATTTGGTTGGTATTTAAACAATCTGAGACACACTGCTCACTGAATCAGTCTTATAATTGACCAATTTGAGATAAATTGAATAAAAGTTAATATAAATAAGATGAGCTGTCACTGTGTTAGGCTAGTTCATGCTCTGTAAATTCCAGATTTCTTATTTAGCTGGACAGAGATAGTCAAGGTAATAGCCCAGAATTATAGGTGAAAGTATAATATGTCCTCTGTCCATCCCCCAAATTACTTAGTAGAGAATTCAAACTTAATATCCCTATTTTTTATTATTATCCAATTAATTTTTCATATAGTCATTAGACTTTATTATGTCATGTTAGTAGTCAATAATTCAACCAATTTGCCATTAGAATTTCCTTATACTAAAGTACCAAATAAAGAAATAAACTCTGCATCCTCTAAATTGACTAATAGCAATTTCTTAGATATTTATGAATTTTTTTAATGGTGGTTGTGTTCTTTTGCTTTAAGAAAAATTATACTAGAGATTGTGGGAGCTACTAATTATCCATTGATATATAATTTAACTATTTTTTATAAATAATAGAGAACAAGTTTCTTTGGATAGAAATACTAAGCTCTAAGACAAAGAGGACCTAAGTTCAAATCCTGGCTCCTACAGTAGTAGATACTTGAGTTTAGGCAAGTCACTTAATGACTGTGAAACACTGTATTCTCCTCCAAAAAGAAAATAAATCACCCGACTATGGATATGCATCCAGCACTTCATAAAATTGTATCACTGAAATGAAGCATAAGTATGTAAAGTACTGGAACATGAAGCAATATATTAAGATTTCAATACATGATAATTCCCTTTCTTTTCATTTTCTTTCCAAATTATGTAAATAATAGTAAAATAATGATCATATATTACAACTTGCTTATATTTTCATCAATAATAATAAATAAATAAATAAATAAATAAACAAGCAACCAAACAAAAGCTGTAACATAATTTGCTAGAGAAATAAGTAGGCTAGGTACCTGCCAGGGCCTAACAGTCTCTGGAATGGTTCACACTGCAGATAGGGTTTTATTATCATTGCAGTGGTTACAGAATATCTGTGTGTGTGTATGTGTGTGTGTGTGGGGGGAGGTGTGTGTGTCTGTGTATATGTCTATGTACTTTTGTTTTGCTTTATTTCTTGTTCTACATAGACCTTAAGACTATGCTGCCAAAGAAAAGAAAACTTAAATGAACAAGTCTATGAAATCTAGAAAACACTGCAGGAAAGGACAGCTTATTTAGAAAATATAATTTGTGAAAGAAGGAAAGCTGTGAGTCAAAAAGTCTCACAAGTTCAAAACTCCCTATTAAACAGACAAGCAAAATGGGCTGAGACAGATGATTTCATAAGATTTGTGAAAACTTTCATACTTTTCCACATATTTTTGAATTGTCATATTGCACACACACACACACACACACACATATTCTACCATGATTAAGTTAGCAATTACAAATGAAAACAATTTGCATGATTATTTAGGATGTAAGATTAACTAGGATAAATTGATCAGCACCATAGGATGAGTTATGCAAGCCAGATCAAAGAAAGAAAAGAAAAATATCTCTTTACTTTTCTTTGGTGGTTCACTCTCTTTTTCCAAGTGTTGTTAAAGAGTAGAAAAGCTGAGCTGATGAATGCATCCTGTATTAAAAAGAAAAACATGGAGATCTGATCTATTTATTATCATGTGACATATATATAAGTAGGTTTAATAATTCAGTGTAGTCAAATATTAATTTATTTGTTAGTGCCTAAGTTATTATATAATGTATATACATTTTGTTAACATAGATATCTTCCAAAGCAAGAATATGAACATAATTCTGTTCTTTAAAAATAAAAACTTAAAGCAATTCAATTAGTAATCTTCTAGACAATTTACCATTATAGTAAAATAAATACTAATTAACATGCTATCCTATCAACTCACTATAGTTATTTAGTTAAATATCAGTTAAATGTTCAAATTCTTTTTAAGTTTAATGCATTAATTAGTGTGATAAAGCACATTTACTGTTTTCCTTGAGATAATTATATGGCACCTAAATTAACTCATTGCTATTCATTTAAGTTTATTACAATATCATGTATTTAGTGCACAACAAATGTGTAATCTAATTAAAATACTGCAAAATGCTAAGGTTTATGTTATTCTGGACTCTTTAAGAATAGTCCATTAAAAGTTTTAGAAAAAATTGTATAAATTGTGTTTTAGTGAAAATTGTCCATTTTTACATATTTAGAGTTATGAATATGTGCATTTATCAAGATATAGACATATACTATATTAAATAAATTTCATATTTATGTGTATTTGAAATGAAAACTCTTTTATTTATAAAAGTAAAAATTATTTATCCTAATAGATGTCAGTATCTTTAGAAAATCACATATGAAATACATATTTTAATATATTTTGTGAAAACTTTTTATAAAAATTGTTCAGAAATAAACTTGAATGAATAAATAATAAATAATACCATAAAGTATGGCATTAGAAAATATAAAAAATAAATAATTAAAAATTGCTTAGAAATAAAAAACAAACATATGTATTAAAAATATGTTTTTACTTTCTATTTTTTACTTATTTTCAAAGGTCTTTTTTCCATATTGTTACTTATATCATCTTTATCCTTTAACATTTTTAGACTTTTAAATCCTAAATTCACATAAATAAAAAGCCTTTTTCATTGTTTTTTCCTCATTTCATCAAGCATGTACCTGTTCTTTATTTATATTATAAGCACTTAGAAATTTTTAAGATTAATTTTACCAACAGTTTATATTTACAATCTGCTTTTTATTTTTTTCCCGAAGCTGTTAAGATTACTCAGCATTTCTGATGTGGAATATATAAATTACTGGCTTCTATTCAGACTAGGTTTTCAAACTAAGCCTAACTCTGGTTCTTTTCTTCTAAAGAGTGTTGGGTGAGCAAGAAGCAATTACCCTGGGAAGACTGAATGTATGTCATATATAACATGGGAATGTGTACTCTATTGATAATTAGGGTAGAGGCTACTTGTATTAAAATCTGAACAAACAACTTGTCTACATTTGGTCCATACCCTGAGCTTTTATGAGCCTTTATGTGTGGCTAACTATAAGGTGATGGGTTAATTATTTCAGAGGAAAAAATTTCAAGGCAGCACAGCATTCAGGCAGTGGTATGGATATTGCTAAATGCTTTCATATAAATTCACAATGAGAATTGAACACAAAAGAGAGCAGAAATATTTTCAAAACTTACAGTGTCGCTGAAGAAAAAGAAGACAAATAGGAGGAGGAAGAAGCAGCAGCAATAACAGCAACAGTAGTAGCACAAATAAAGTTAGAGCAAAGGAGGGTGTGGTTGCTAAAGAGATCAGAGCCATTCCAAAAAAAGTCAAGTACTTTATGCCTACACAAGAAAACCAATGTCTTGAGAGCATATTAGGACTTAGCCAGACCTTGTCCAGCACAAATTTAAGGAGGTAAAATTGTAAACTTGTTTAAGAGATTTTGTTAAGGAAAAAAAAAAAAATGAGCATGGGCACCCTGCTCCTATAGGACTTCCAGGAAGTTGTTTTCCCTTGTTCAACCATGCAGATATTCAAAGGTCACTGTAAATGTGGTCCAAGAAGGCCCATCTACCATGCTTGCCAACAGTAGACCTCGTCATTGACCAATTATACTAATATTACCGGCACATAAAATGTAAGAGTTTCAGGATTATGGAGGCTTCCACTGAGATATTAAAACAACAAAAACAAAAAACCCTGCAAAAACAAGTACTGTGTGGCAGGGTCAAAAACACTGTGGGAAGCCACTGGAACATATGGGAAGCTTTGAGAATAAATTGAAGACACCAGAAAGTTAAACATGACCAAAATCTGCCAAAGAAACTTGCATTGCCCAGAGCAAACTTAAGACAGAGGCCATACAGGCTGCAACTGGCAAGGCCACAGGACAGGAGGCTTTAGCCAAGCCCTTGAGAGCTCATAACTTGCCACCATATACTCTAGGTGCTAGGCATGGAGCTATAGTGCTAAATGTTTGCTCTGCTGCATTTTGGGCTTGTTTTGACTCCATCTCTCTCCACATCTACATTCCTCCCTTTTGTAATTAGAATGTTTACCCTGTGTCAGTTTTATGTTGAAAGTATATACGTTGTTTTTTTAAATTATGACAGCAGCTCATGGTTAAGACTTTGCCTTGAGTTTCAGAGGAACCTTTGGACTTAAGCTTTGAAACCATGCTAATATTGTTAAGACTGTGAGGACTCTTGAATATGGATTAAGTGCATTTTACATTATGAGATAAACACAAGGCTTGGGTAACCAGGGTGAAATGTTATGGTTCGGCTATAAAATGTCCCCCAAAAGCCTTGTGCTAAAGACTTAACCATTCTGTGTCACTATGGGTGGTGGTTGAAACTGGAGGATAGAATCTGGATGTGAGGAGCTGGGTTACTGGGGAATGTATTCTTAAAGGAAATAAGAACATTTCTTGTCCCAATCCCTTTCTCTGTCTCTGTCTCTTTGCTTCCTGATCGCTATGGGTGAATAGCCTTCTTGGTCACACACCACCACAATGATATTCTGACTTACCTCAAGTCCTAGAAGATAAAACTAGCTGAAATTGGACTAAAACCACTAAAGCCAAGAGTCAAAGTAAATCTTTCCTCTTTTAAATTGTTCATATCAGCTGCTTTGTCATAGCATCAGAAAAATATCTAACATACTCAATTTCTCATTTTGCCTTAGTAGAACTAAGCAAAATGGCTAAAGATTGCCTGCAATGCACACAGAAAGTGTTAGGTCTAGGTCAGTAGAGAGTTCTAGAATTCTATACTGTCATACAACAGTGGTCAGACTATTAATAAGAACTAAAAAGACATTTATTATCCATTCCAAACATACATGCATTTTTTCTTAGTAACTTTAACCTTATTTAATAATTTGATATTAGACCAAAACACTAGATCAATAGAATTGTGCATTTAGGGTATTTAATTCTTCATATAAAAAGTACAATCTGAGAATAGATGTACAATATGGTGCATAAAATACATACATCAGAAAATATATCTTCCAACTTTATTTGTGAATGTAGTTCAATTATGGATGCATTCTTGGGACAAAAGAAATCATTCATCATATGCTTAACACTTGACAGAGAAGGAAACATGAAAATAGAAGTCATTAACTAGACCTGACTTGACTTGCCCAAGCCCAAATTAATTATCATTATGTTATCTTTATTTGTGGACCTTAGATATTCATTTAGATAAGAAAAATATTCTATAAGTAGAAATAAATGAAATTGCTTAATTCCATAATATCTGGGGAAATCTATGATGCTCATTATCTATGTCAATTTGTCCAATAATGCATAGGCATGTGTCATTTTGGAGCTGCAGGAGGTTAGAAGATATTATAGCAAAAAAAAAGAGTCATAATTTACAATGAAAGAAAGGAAACTGAATTATATGGAAATAAGGTGATTTAGCAGTTTCAAATGCATTGGCAGAATTGTGACCAATACCAGATCTTATAACTCAAAACATATTAGACAAATCTTTGATATTACAAATAATCCCAAATTATACATTTGCAGACTTGAGTGTCATTGCTAATATAGAATTTAAAATTAAGTATATTTATATTTAAGAACCAAAAATGATTTTTTTCAGAAAGTTATGACCATTCTAAAATATTGGCTGACATGCAGTTATAACAAAGCATCACCTCACATGTTGACAATACATTCTATAATAAATAAATAAATAAATAATGTGAAACAAGTAAGAAACCAACTGTTAAAATTAGTAGTCCATTAGTTATTAAATATACTTAAAGCATTTTTTTTAAATTGCTGTTTTTAGGTGATTCTAAAAGGACCAGTGAAACCCTCATGGCTATGGGATAGCTATGGAAAGGAAATTATCTAATTATTCAAAAGAATGTAGGTAAAGTGTGTAATCAACCTGATTTTAATGGATAATTTTAATTTCTAATAGACATATAAATAGTAAGCTTAATTGTATTTTATCCATTGTAATTCATTTCTGTAATGTTGTCATATTTAAATACCAAAAAGAAAATAGAACAAAAAGGAAAGAGAATAAAATGAAAAAAAATATATATATATTATCATATAAGAAATAAAAGGAAGCAACCTTATTTTCCTTCTCTCTTGTGTATCATTAAAACACAATAGGTGATGAACTGTAATGATATTCTCAAAATTATATCTGGGATGAAAAATGTCAATATAATGTCACACAAATTTACTCATGTCTGATTACTACTTCTGTGTTCTCTTATTCTCCTAACTACTGTTAAGTAGTGTGAAGAATATCAGTTTGCATTAACTTTTTCTAATGGTTTATGTTTGAAACCAAGATAAGTGGATAGAAATAGAGAAGGCAGACAACACACTGAGTAAAATAAAAATAATAAGCACTAAAAATACTGAAAGTAAATTTTAGGGCTTCATTCACACACCACTTAGTGATGCATTGTCTATTTTAGGTATTACAAAACATAGTGAAAACATAAAATAAATGAAACACAGTTTCTGACCACAAGAAGGTATTGACTGGTAGAAAGGATGGGAAATGAATACTATCAATACTATATATTGATGACTAAAATCATTGAAATATGCACCAGGTGCTGTATAAGAACAGAAGAATACTTTCATTAAACTAGATAATAAAAATAACACAGTAAGTCATTTCACCAGTGGTGATGTTTGAATTGATTTATCAATCGTAGACAAAGAAGAGAAATGAAAATATATTTCAAATCCTGGAGCCTATACTGAGTCTCAGAGGGATTGGCAATATTTTCAGTCATTTAGATAGCAATGCAAACTCATCCTCCAAATTCAGTTTTTAAACAATGATACAAATCCTCATGAAACAAAAAATTGCATTCTCAAATGGTTATGTGTCTAGATTTTTATGCTTAATAGACTTGTACTCAAAGCCCTTTCATCTAAATATTGATTGTTGACTACAGTGAAGCTAACTGTTGCGGTTTGTGTCTTAAATATTGCCTTAAGACCATGTGCCAAAGAAGTGGGTGCTAGAACCTTTAGGAGTTGGGCCCAAGTTCCTTTCTATCTCTGCATTTCTCTACCACCACAAGTTGAGAAGTTTCCTTCAAGTGAGTTCAATTCCATCTTGTACTAACTCAACACAATTCAAAGTGACAGGACCAAGTGACCATCAACTGAAATCTTGGAAACATCTGAAACCCTGAGCCAACATTAATATTTCCTCTTTTCAAGCTGATTTTCTCAGTATTTTGTCACAGTGGTGGGAATCTAACACTACTTTTTGAATTAGAATTCTTAAATGTAAAATGAAAACAATAACACACAGCTCGTGGATAATAGCAATAATACACAGCTTATATGTTGTTGGAAGCATCCATTGTAATGTCATTTAAAGCCCCCAATTCTCCACTTGAACAAACTGGTTAGTTGTAGCCATTTCTGCATGCTCAAACTGAAAGGATGATATACCACCATCCTTGACTTTCAGTAACATTAAACATATTTAACTCTCCCTCTTCTTTATGGAAGAAATTTTTCTCTTACTTCTAAGATTCTACTTTTTGATATTCATACCTCTCTGGGGTTTCATGCTAGATTTTTTTAAAATTCATTCTCCATTTATGGTATTTTTACTTCTGTAATCTACTAGGTATTGTCCCTTTTTGTTCTTACTTATGAATCTCATTTTTAGTCTTACCCATCTTTTTTATTCTCATGATTTCAAAAGTCATTCCACATCTACTAATTTATACTCAAGAGCTAAGAGATCTTCTCCAAGTGCTTTCATGTGCTCAGAGAGAGAGCTGGGGGGAGGTAGAAAGAGAGAGAGAACTATTTATCATTCCTACTTGATACCTTTCTGTGATCTCAATCATGGCCAGAAGTTTCCTTCTCTGGATGGAAAAAAACATTTTTTCTCTCTTCCTCCATCTTTGTAAAGTATGTTATAATTTACTCATCAGATTCATCAATTTTGAAACTTAAAAATCAGTATTGATGTTCTCATGTTCATCTACTCTTCCCATTGGTAAATCCAGTTTATTATGTATCCAAAATAAAAATAAATCAGATATTTCACTTTGCAACCATCTGGACTCTCTCAGTTTCTGTTGTCTAGGTTATTTCAGTGATCTTTGAAGTAATCACTCTTTCTCTACTCCTCCTTAACCCTAGACACCTTGCCAAACCATTCTTCCAGAGTATCCAGAACAATATGGTTTAAGAGTAATTCAGTCCTTCAAATGCTAAGTATTCTTTTTTCCCCCTTTTAGTGACAGATTTAAATTACATCCATACTCTTCAGTTTCTTCTCTGTAGACTTTGGGAATGATTTTATTTATTTATCATAACCATAATCATTATTTTTTTTTGTATGAGGAATTTAACTCAGGGAATCTTAAAGCCTGAGCTATATTCTTAGACTTTTATTTTTTTAACACAGAAGCTTGTTAAATTGCTGAGACTGACTTTGAACTTGCCATCCTCCTGCTTCAGCCTGCCAAGTCGCTGGAAATACAGTGCCTGGCCCTGTTATTCCTACAATATGCGTCTTGTCCATTTATCCTTGGTAATTCCTACCAATTTTTCAGGTCTCTATGAAGTATTATTTTCATGAAGGAATGTTTAATAGTCCATTCAAATTTGACCTACCACTCATGTTCTTCACAGTATCTACTGCATTATTCAATGTTATAAGTATTTGTATAATCTTTCATTTTATGTTTCTCTCTATATACTTATGATCTTCAAGATGTCACAGATTCTAAATGTGAAAAAAAGAAACATATTTCTTTCTTCCATTAGAAGTCCTAACAGGAAATGCTCAAAAAAATAATCACTGAATAGATATTTAAATGAATAAATAGACTCTTTTCTATAAAATGAGCCCACATGGTCAGAAGCATAATAACAGATTGGATGTAAAAAAACATTTCTGTATAAAACAATTCAAAAGCTAAATTCTGTAAGTAAGAAACAGTTTTGGCCAGATTATACTATGTAAGTTTAACAAATTAGCCTAATGTGTTCTTTTTTTGTTCATGAGAAAAATAAAATGATTTCCTCAACTTCAATATTGTGTTCCCTTGTAGACAAAAATTATCAGGTAGGAAGTATTTATTTTTACAGTAATTAAGTGAATAGTTCTCTCACCTTTAATCACTACTACATTAAAGAGAAGACAATGCCATCCTGTCTTTCTACTTTAATTATCTAAGAAATCAATGTTCATGGGCAGTTTACTTTTCATCATCAAGGATTTGAGATGTTACTCATATAATATCAAATTGGAAGTGACAGAGTGGTCCTTTTTAAGACATTTGGTCTTTTCCAGTGTTTTCTGCCACAGAGCTTTTCATATCATAGGGTACCTGTGTTGTAAAAATAATGATTAGGTCTGGGCATGGTAGTACACACCTGTAATCCCAGTGGCTCATGAGGCAGAGGCTGGAGGATCCTGAGTTCAAAGATAGCCTCTACAACCCAGGCAGGGCCTTAGAAACTCAGTGAGACACTGTCTCAAAGTAAAAAATACAGAATGGCTGAGAATGTAGCTTGGTCGTTAAGCAGTCCTGGTTTCAGTCCCTGGTACCAGTGATGATGATGATGATGATGATAAAGTTGTGGTATCAATTAAGGGATTATTCGTATTTTCTTCATAAAATAAAAACACTTCTATGAAATCAGTTTGCTTTGTTTTTAACAGATAAAAATATAAAAATATATTATGACTTGTTTAAAGTAACTGCTATTTTTTTTTAGCAGATTAAAATAAACAGATCTAAATCCTAGTGGGTTCTATATTACATAAAAGAATCTTGGCGCTGGATTTCCTGTCTTGCCTATTACCTAGTTTCTTGAATCTTTTAAAACAGCACAACACAAAACAAAACAAAAACAAATAAATCAAAACAAGAGGTTTATCAGAGAGATGGGAAGCTTTCTTGGGCTGTGCAGAGAGTTTTCCCAAATAGAGGATATCTATGGCTTTGAGCATAGCAGCCATGGGGAAGTCTTTGGTAGTGCACAGTTGATGTTCTCTAAGGGAAAATATGAAATTCTTTAGACAGGCAAATATCAACTGAAGATAAGGAACAAGGATAGGCTATGCTGTCTAATCATGAATGGAAGTGGTGCCAAAAAGATGTACAATGGCAAGCAGAAGTGAGAAAGGCATAATCTGTGTACTTTTGTTCACTATCATTGGATTTCTCTTTATTTCTCTGATAATATAAATGAATAATGACAATGAAGTATTTATCTTACTGAAATTAGAAATTTTAAAAAGTAGTTTCCTTTACTTTTGTTTTATTTTTCCTAAATTACGCCTTATTTATTTTTCTCTCATTCATTGGAGAATTTGGCTCAACAAATATCTGTTAAAAATGACATCATAGCTTTGTAATGTTTTGAACAACTAATAATAAAAAAAATGGCATCATTAGCTTAGTGGCAGAGCGCTTGCCTTGTACATGTGAGGCACTGAGTTTGATCCTCAGCACCACATAAAAATAAATAAATAAATAAAATAAAGACATGTTGTCCATCTACAACTCCAAATTTTTTTAAATGACATCATCACCCTAAGTACATGTATGAAGACACAAATGGTATGACTCTACTTTGTGTACAACCAGAGTTATGTGTTCTATATGTGTACTATGAATTGAAATGCATTCTGCTCTCATGTATAACAAATTAGAAAGAATAAATAAATTTAAAAAATGGCATATCAAAATGAAATATAAAATTCAAAAGAATCACAATGTATTTTCAAAAGGTCTAAAAGTATATGTGGTTACAAATGAAGAAAATTACATGTATATCTTATCTCTCAAGTTTGCTTACTCTCTTTATCATCTGTTCATTGCTGGGCGTGTTTCCTTTTTCTGCATTAAAATCCTATTTTGAAGCTGTACAGAAGTAAAGGCAACATAATGATAATCATCAATTCACTGCGATATACTACTGCATTCCTGATAGTGTTCTGCGTATGTCATTGGTAACAATTTCATACCCAAATTCAATTTATTTTAAAGATATTATCTTGCTGGAATCTTTTCTGTCATTTGTCAGACTTGATTGTCTCCCTTTCATGAAATTCTCTATTCCATCTGTTTTTTCTCCTACATTTATGGCAGCTTATTTTCAAATTTTGGCTTGAGCTCATTTTGTTTTATCTTAAACTGAATTGTTAGGATTGCTCAATATTCAGTGCTGTCTGCTCAGTTCTTAGTTACCTTTTCTTCTGACTTCAAATGTTCCCTCTTAGAGTTATTACCAACTTCTTTCAGTCATTTCCACATATATACTAAATATTTTTAAATCATTTTTAGCTTAAAAACATACTGCTTTTCTCTCTTCTCTATTAGTAATTCTTTTCCACTAAATGTATCAAAGGCAATCCAGACACAAAGTACCAATAATTCTTCCTTCAAACATTTTTGTTTTTACTATATTCAATGTATTTATGAATACAGCTCAAATTTCTGTGTCATCCAAACCAGAAATTTAAGAGAAATAGTTTGTTTTTTTTATTCCCCTGACATTTCTTCATCCTTCTACCTTCTCAATTTCTGTCTTTGACATAAATTCTTATCATTATGCATTCTATTAGAAGAGTCTCCAAATAGCATTCCCAAATCAATTTTCACCTAATCAAGTCTTCATTGCATAACAAGAGTTAAGTATGATCTATGTAGTTTCAAATATCAGTATTTGACCTGTTAGCTTACTGAACCTGTGTAAATTACTTAGTCTGTTTAATATTTATATTTCTAATATGCAAAATAGACAATGTAATTGTTACTCTGTGACCATTTATTAAGAATAAATGTAATTCAGGCTTAAAAACATTTTTTGCATCAATATTTATATAATGTGGTCTGAGTAAAATGGGAAATGGTCTAAATATAGTTCCATACTGTTATATATTATACATCTAACAGAGGATAAAGAAAATAAATCAATACAATAAAGTTGAAGGGAAACTCTAGGAGAATATCATCTTAGCCGACAAAGGAAGACACCTAAGGTAAATTTTGTGACAAGTTAAAGCTTTTCAACATAGATAAATCTTTTTTTGATAACACAAGAATAATTAGATGCTGGGTTGAAAACATGCATAGGAACATTCTGTCAGGGGTGTGAGAAAGTGGCCGTTTCATAGGCTTGAAAGTAGTTTTGAAAGCCTGCATCAGGGAATGAGAGTGGAGGAGAGGTAGACTGGGTCCTGATGGTAGCATAATGACTAATATACAAAGTCCAATACATTGCAGCTTCCTTTTCAGTTTTCTCATATACAATTTCTCACATCATTATCCCTATTTCAAATTTTTAATGTCTTCAATTATCAAGAAGAACCATACTTTAAAGCCCGAAATCTTGTCTATCAGCTCAACTGTGAATAAATTCCCAACTTTCCTTCTCACTCCATTCCTCTTTCTGTTATCTTCAATAGTGATGTTCCACAGCAGCACTGCCCAATAGAAATTCCTAATATACTGGAAAAGTCTACATGGACACTCTCCAATATGGTAGTTACTAGAATGCCACTTCTGGTCCAGGAAGTATTCAAAGTGTGGCCAGTGAAACTGAAAAACTGAATATTTAATTCAATTTATATTTTCAAAGATACAAATGGGTAGTCACTACCCTAATGAACAGGAACAGATCTGGAACATTTATTTAGTAGAGGATTAAGAATGGTGAATAGAGGACTGGAGTTGTAGCTCAGTGGTAGAGCGCTTGCCTTGCATGCGTGACACACTGGGTTCAATTCTCAGCAATACATATAAATAAATGAATAAAATAAATGTGCATCAACAACTAGAAACATATTTAAAAAAATGAAAGAATGGTGAATTTATTGGAAAGTTATGCAAGGATTTGTGCTTTTGCATAGGAAGTATTTTTCCATATATTTTGTTTATTTGGTATCCCTCAGAAGGTGGATGTGTCTGCAATTATAGGTTAATTAAAACTCTCCTTTCCACACTATTACTAAAGCTTCCCCAGTTTATACTCAGGATATAAAAACTCCTTCCAGTTCCCTGAAATCACCAGGGTTGTTTCACACCTCAAAGGCTTTGCTATCACAGATCTTCTATAATGCCATTCCACCCTTGGCTGCCTGGTGAACACATATTTATCTATCAAAACACAGCTCAATTGTCATGTTTATACATATGTTTTCCTGAACTATCTGAAATATTATTTAAAATATGTGAAATTTTCTCTTGAATCCCCTGCTGCCTAAATGACTTAAAGTAGCTTATCCCATGAATAACACCTTATATACATTTTCTATTTCAATAATGTAATTTCTTACCGTTTCCTAAGGCAGATTTTGTAGATGACAGCATTTTTAGGAAACATACATGACATTCTACACTTTACAAGTTCTTATAAATCACATAAAGAACATTCAACATCTACTTTAATCAATGACACAATAGAAATTAAATAATATGAACTCCTGTTAAAAATATCAATACAATAAAGTTGAAGGGAAACTCTAGGAGAATATTGTCTAAGCCGACAAAGGAATACACCTAAGGTAAATTTTGTGACAAGTTGAAGCTTTTCAACATAGGTGAACCTTTTTTTGATAACACAAGAATAATTAGATGCTTGGTTGAAAACATACATAGGAACAATCTGTGAGAAAGTGGCCATCTCATAGGCTTGAAAGTAGATTTGAAAGTATGCATCAGGGAATAAAGTTTCAAGATTTTCATTTAATGTTTCCATTTAGTTTTTCATGTAATACTTAAATGTGAAATGTAGTTTTATGTGACAAGTTCTATAAGAAAAGTATCCAATTTAATCAATTTAATATAAAATTTTTTGTTTCATTTTTGTAAGCAAAAGGTGTACTTGTTTAGGAAAGAATTCCATTAAGGAGGGACAATATATTACCTAAATTTATCTCTCTCATATTGCTGGAAAAACCTTTACTATTTTATCTTCATCTTTTAAATCTGACAGTTTGTATTTAATTTTTATCAGTTTTGTCATTCCCATTCTTCAAGCTGCATGTGGGCTTGAATATCTTTCTAAGATGTATTGATTTTGGTCCTTATTTAAATATTGTAAAAATTACTATTGATTGTCAGAAGAATAATTCTGATGTACTCCCCACCTCCACAGACTCCTTCATTCCCAGCATCTTCATGCTCATGTTGTAAGGGTGACTTTGACTGGGAGAGAACTAAATAAAACTAAGGTCATGCTTACTGCTCTGTCCTTGGAATACTCTTCTTTTGGCAGCAGCTTTTTGTATTCTCCCTGCTCTTCCTGCAGTTTTTATACAACAACTTGTTCAGATATGCAACTACAGTACTGTGTCTAGCTTTGTATCCATGGTAGCAATTTTTGCCCTAGTTTTATTTGACTTTTCATTTAATTCTTCGCAAAGGGCATTCATTCTTTTGTGGAGCAAGCTAATGAGACACTGGTACCAGAGCCTTGGTTCTTATGTGCCAAAAACAGCATCTTGCAAAGCTGCAAGACATATGACCTTGGGGAGTAGGTCTCATTGAGTAAATTTTGCATTTCAAATATCTCCAGACATTGTCCTACAATATTAAAGTTTTTTCAAAAATTAGACATAGAAGTGGATAGGTTAATTTTCATTAAAAGATTTTTTTTTTATTTTTTTACTACCAGAAGAAAAGCTCTTTCCCCAATTTTCTATTTGTTGAGTACTATTCACGTTTTCTTCTCTTTTCTTTCTTTTTTTCTTTTCTTTCTTTCTTTCTTTTTTTTTTTTTAGAAATACAGCATGTACAAGTTTCACTAAATGTAGCATACTGATGATAATTTGATAGTTAAGGTCAAGAAACTTTTTGTGCCATTTTATAAATTCTAATATGATTTCAAAGCCATGATATAGTCTACCTCTGTTAGTGATAATTAAATAAAATCAACTTTAAAATAGAATATTTGAGGAAATTTTTATGTAAAATAGCAATTCATTTAGTAAATACATTTATCTTTTACCAAATAATACAAAACAAAAATGATAAAAATGGATGAACCATTAGATGATGTCTTTACCATTAATCAATACCTATTTATTAAACTGGTTAGTTCAGCATTATGGATTTACAGGGGAAGAGATACAAGAATCTAACTCCAGTTATAATTTTCTATTTCTGTTTTTCTACAAATCAGTAAAAATAAGGCTAGATATAGTATCCTTACTGCTTTTAGATCAGAAAACTCCAACATTGTATTTAAAAACTTAAATTTAGCATTTCAAATAATACACCAGCTTTGCAATCACCAAAATTGTCCAATAAAAAAATTACAAACAATTTTATGTACTTTAAATGATACTAAATGTCAGTTTACACACACACACTCACACACAAAAATATTTCTAAAGGAATAAACTAATTTGCTGTGTTACCTTTTTGTTTTGTTCATAATATTATTTATTAGAATTTCTTACTACATTTCTGAAAACTGCATTGTATTTAGTATGCATGGCTTTTATCATTCTACCATTTTTACAATATATAATGATATAACAAATTCACTGAAACTATTCAACAATAGTTTATTATTGGCATTTGTTATCTGATATATTTGGAATTCTGAGAAATTCAGTCTCATAGCATTAGCAATACAATTATATAATGCTTTAATTTTCTTAAAACATCTGCTAAAATTTAAAAAAAAACTGTGTAAGATATACACATCTATTTTAAAAGCAATTTTCACTAAAATTGTATAACACTATACCTGATAATGTTTATTCTTTATTTAAGCAATTAAAACCAAGTCTCATTTTGTTGACTAGCAACCAAAGGTAATAGGAGATCAGAAAATGTCATTAAATGAGTTTCCTAGAATAAAACTGACTTTGATTTTAATGAGAATAAAAGTGTTTGTGTTCCATTTGAATGATATTTGAATGATACTTTATAGTCATAATTTCATATTTTTTATCAGATACCATGGAAGAGGCAGTGCTTATATGCTTAATAATAAGATTTGTCTCAAATTTAATAAGTGGATAATATATTTAGCAGAATAAATTTAAAGAGTATTTTTAAACTAATTATGCACTGATGCATTAATGCTAACTAGCAACCAGAAAAGAAGAAAAAAAAATAGTGAAAAAGAGAAAGGAGTATATTCTGACAGAAAGCTATGGAGGATTATGTTTCACAGAAAGGTAATTGTCACAGTCTAATAGAAAATACTTTTAAAATTTTTGGACAAGATGGGTAAAATTATAACTTTCAAGATAAATCACAGAAGTTGTAATTGTTACTTAGGATAAATTCTGGGAGAAGGAATAAGACATGACAGAAATCATCTTGAATTTCATTTTTCTTTATTCATATTGTCTAATGGTAAACCTTGTGTAATTTTGTCAGCATGCTTTAGGTATGTTTTTAACCCTTTAAATTAAATTTCAACTGAAAACACTTGCCTTTCCTTTTCTTTCAATCTCAGACATCTCAGTATCTTTTTCTTGTCCTGTTCTGAGGTTTAACAAGACCTTTCCAGAGACACATCATCCAAAATATTAAAGAGTTAAACTGGAGATTATAACACATCACCAACATGAAAAAGAACCTCCTCAGAAGTTTCTGAGTCACTCTCCAACTTGGGGTGAATTTCATTACACCTTTATGGCTCTCATTTCCTTCCTGTCAATCTATTCCATTTAACAAATTAGTTTTTTCTTTTTTTTTTTGTCAAACAACATAATTAATATTTATTGCATCATTCTGACCCAAAGCAGTCCCTTTAAAATAGGCACTACTTTAAAATCAATAAACAATTAAAATAAAATATTTTATATTCTATTTTTTCTTTAAATCATAAAGAGAATACAGAAAACATTTTTAGAAAAAAATAATAATGTGATTTGTTTTCTATGCAACCATTCCTTAATAGCTCCACACCAACCATGTTTTTCCTTTGTCTAGAAATCACAATTTATATTCAGTGAAGTTATATCCCTCTCCATTTTGTTAAAATAATTGATACCATGCATTATCTTCCTAATCACTCCCTAATATTCTCTATGCCTAATTAGCCCTGAATATTCTCAATGCATGCTTATACAATTTCTAACATCTAGCTAATTTTAAGTACTTCCGTTAAACATCATTAGATATCAACATACTTTTCTTCTGAAAGTTGTATCTGCATTTTCATTGTTTATGTCATCTAGTGTGCAAATATAAAATATAAGTTGGTGCTTCTATAACTTCATAATGAATTGTCCTAGTTTTGTTATCCCTGTTTTTCCTGCTCGTTTTTCTCAGATCTTTTTGATAAAATAACATCATGCACAATTAGAGGAAAATCAGGAAATATATGTAAAATACATTGAAGAGGTCAGAAAGAAAATAAAATCAAAATTAAAACAGTTAAAGTGAATTTACTGGGACAATCTTGGTATTAATTAGTAGAAACAGGATAAAATATCTGAAAATTAATAGGAAAATAACACACAAAAGCACAGTTTGAATCTTTAAGTAATGAGTATTCATCATGATATGTTATCTAGGATTTTGCTGACTTGGAAGTATTTCAATGATTTTTTCTGTAATTTATTTGTTTTAATTAAAATGAATTTTCAGTGAATTACATGTATAATGAAATGAATATTTTTCTTAATAACTAAAGTTTCCACAGATTCATTATAATTTCTTTGTACACTTCTCTCATTTTATTTGCTTAAAATATTTCATAATACAATTTGTTTTGTGATTTTTCTTCTATGTAGGTGTTCTCTTTTTTCCAAATTGTTAGTATATTCTTTATAAAAACAAGAGAAACGTACACTACCTATGGTTTAATCCTTCATTATGATTTAAGTTCATATCTCTGGTTGTATATCCAATTGTTGAATTTTTTATCATTTTATGATAAAATTTACCCTGTGTCCATAGTTCTTCTGTGGCAGTGATTCAGGCATTGTTTTATATCTGATACTTAGTGTCTCCTTATGACACTATATATGCAAGTATCTTAAATAATAATGTGCCTTACTGCAAAATTTAATTATATATATATATATATATATATATATATATATATATATATATATATAGTTTGGCTAGAACATGTGATTGCAAATCTCTCTGATGCTAAAGATAAGTCTGCTTAAAGTTCCAATTTAAAGTGTTTGCTTCTGCCTTTACTAATGCATATGCTAAAGCTGACTTAAGCACCCCTTTGCCCATTCTTTTAATCTCTCTAGATCTTATTGAATCTTAAATCTTCAAGCATAGTATTTGCTTTTCCTCTCAATTTTGAATCATCTGCTACTCAGCACTCTATCCAGATTGTTAATAAATATGTTAAATAGCTAAGGGCCTGAAACTAATCCTAGAGGGCCTTACTGGGTGCTATTTTCTGAAAGCCCAATATGTTCTATTAATAATACCTATGCATTTTAATATGGTTCTCCTTTTGATATCCACCATAAAATGTTGTACTGGAATAAATTTTAATAAAACATGTTTGAAAATAGGCTTTCCAAATCCTCTATTTTGAAGTTATTATTAAGCTGAAATCAAAAGAATATCCATACCTCTACCAAAAACAGCATTTTTATATAATTCTATCTAAATCCACTTTAAGCAAGTGTAATGGGGGAAAAAAGGTACAACAATAAGGAATCATACAACAGAAAACCTTTGGGCTATACATAGCCAATTACAAATTTTTCTGAACCTTCCTTGGGGTACACCAAGGTACAACTAGTGCTGTGAGCATTTAAATTGATTACCTTGAGATTTATTCTTTGTTAACCTCAAAGTACTGAATTCATATCAAAAGTGTCTTCTTGCATTAAAGCCCATAGGGATTAATAAAAGCAGTGCTAGAAAGGACACTTTCAGTAAGACAGTCCCCTTGAAACTAAGCTTGCATGTGTAGCAAAAGATGTTGGTAATCTTAAGACCTTAATTGTCAGAAGCAACTGGGCACATTTAAAGGCCAGGTACTCACTAGAATTCAAGTCAGCTGTCACTGAAATGACTTGTCTACCAATATTTATCTGGATCTTACAGGAATTACCTTTTCCTCTTTCTTATAGAATTATTTCATTTATGTATTTATCATATAAGTATATGATATTTTTATCAAAGTAATTTTTATATTACTGTTGATAGTCAAGTAATTTATCTAAATTATATATTCTTTGGGGTAAGAGACACAGATGTGTAATATGTAAGAGCAGAAAACCCAAGACATTTATGTTGAACTACAAAAAGTAATATCATGTTTGGATCTATAATTATGCTTAGACTATTTTCAGAACCACCGGATTGTTAAACCAAAATATCTAGTCATAATCAAGGTTAAACTTAAAATGAGGATTTCTCTATCTTTATGTCCCTAAATTTATATATTTGCCTTCATATACCATTCAATTAGAGTGGTGCAAACAACTCAAAATTACTTGAAGGCAAAATTAAACTACACTTTTATCCTTCTTATATAATATATATGATATTATTCATATAATTCATATATCATTCAAATTGAGAGTCATATTTAAGGTATTTCCCCAAACCAGAAACAACTCACGTCTTAAATAAAGAAGAATGAATACCAGGGAAGCAGAAAACTAGGTAAGTCAAATTGACAGATTAAATATGCAAAGCAGAAACTCAGACACAAAATATTTCCTCCGCAGGAAGACAGAAAGCAAGTTTTGATTGCAAACTGAAGTGAATCTACTAAAAAGAAAATTGTTTATAAGATTTTGTATGGGTGCTGTTTATTTTTACCTAGTATGAGAAAATGTACTATTAATTCTGGTGGATGCATTAGTCCTGTGACAAGAGAGAAATTCCTTGTTATGGGGTAGAAAATGCATTAAGACAGAGTATAGGACACTAGCCTACCTCTCTCATACTGTGTTCTGAATGAGTCTTTAGGGAGATATAATTAATATATTTAGCTTGTATTTATAGTTAATTTTCCATGCTAAGTTTTTTCTTTTCTTTTCTTTTTTTTTTTTTTTTTTTTTTTTTTGGCCCTAGGGATTGAACTCAGAAGCACTTTACCACTGAGCCACATCCCTAGCCCTATTTTGTATCTTATTTAGAGACAGGGTCTTATTGAGTTGCTTAGCATTTTACTTTTGCTGAGGTTGGCTTTGAATTCACCAACCCCTGCCTTAGCCTCCCTGGCCGCTGGGATTATAGACATGCATCACAGTGCCCAGTTGAAAGAGTATTTTACCCTCAAAATATTTCTATTATTATTTGTATCTAATAGTGTTTTGTCCACTAAGTATTTTCAATATAATATAGAATTCTTATATTCTCTCACTTCATAGACTCATCGCTTCTTTCTGAATACAGAGGAGACTTAGATGTTGATATTATGTCAAAAAATTTAGACAGCAGTATATTAGGAAACAAAAAGGAGCAAACTAATTAAAATGAGAGCAAAAAGCATGATTTTCATTTTTAAAATATTTATTTGTACTACTTTAGATATATAACTAAAATATTTATTTGTACTATTTTAGGTATTTTGACCTAACTATATCAGCAGATTATTTCGTTTTTCTTTAATGTCCAATTATTTAAATCTGTCATAGCAGTTAAAAGTTCTCTAGAGTCTTAGACCCTGTTTGAATCTCATGTCTTATGACTTACAAGCTTAGAGACTGTGAACAACTTCTTTGGCGTTTCTAAATTTTGATCTGCTCATCAAGGAAAAAAATTATCATCCTGCCTTCAAGTGTTGCAAGGACAAAATTAAATTCTAGAAAATAAATCATAATTAATAAATTATTAATTTATGGCTTATATAACACATATATACCCACTAAATTTTTTATCTGACAACATGCTTTGCATTTGAACAATAGCATTTAGCTCCAAACTTTATCACAAGTTAGAAAAGATACTGGAAGAGAAGTCTATGTGGAAATAGTAAGTATCAAGAAGAGATAATAAATGGTTCATTCCAAGAGATGACCAACATATGCATCAATTGAACTGCATGGACAAGATTTCATAAGTGGAATCATCGCTGTTGGAACAAAAGAGATTTTACCAATGGGCCTTTTAGGAAGTCTTCTTGATTCCATTCATTTTAAATTGAATAGGAAAGACAAATAGCCTGGAAGGAGTAGCTGACCACTCATTCCATAAAGAAAAGCAAGTTGGAATTGAGTCAGAGGAGCAAAACATGGAAGTCCTGAAGAGATTATTTATGGAAGATATAAATTTTAAGTTGGACTTTGAAGGATATTACCATTTTACATTGCCAGTATGAGAAATGATAGCATGATCTGGAATGAAATGAATGTAACCTAACATGGCAAAGCACCACTATTATCATTCACCATTATAAATGACATTTCTTCATGTTTTCATTATGGTTAGTTATTATGTAGTTAATTAGGATTCATAATGAATGTAGGGTACATTACTAATGTTGTAATTTAATAAACTAACATGTCACCCAGGAAATATTATTGTACTTTGTTATGCTAAAGTTAATGCCTTCTAAAAGTATACTAAAACAATTTGATTTCTTTTTTTTTATTTTTGTTTGTTTGTTTTATCTTTATTTAGGTGGGGAGAATCTGGACATAAACTCATTTTAATATAAAATGAAAAAATATTTTGAAAGACTTTGTGGGAAATCCATGTTCTTATTTATTCACATATATATTTTATTCCTTAGCAATATTCATTTCTTCCTAAAATTGATTATTGAGAGTCAAAATTCTTTTTTTTAGAGAGAGAATTTTTTTAATATTTATTTTTTTAGATTTTGGTGGACACAACATCTTTATTTTATTTTTATGTGGTGCTGAGGATAGAACCCAGAGCCCCGAGCATGCCAGGAGAGCACGTTACCGCTTGAGCCACACCCCCAGCCCTCAAAATTCTTTATGGATAATTAATCTAAGGACTTTGAGAAAGACTTACCAAGTACTATTGATGTGAAATATTCCATTTACCTAGATATAATACCTCTTCAATCTTTCAATGTGTTTGTGCCTCTTTTAAAAAGTTATAGCTAGATAAGTGATACATAGAAAGATAGGTCCTACTTTATGACAACTTATGATACATAATTTTGTTAAATATATTTAACCACCTTATTAAAAATTCAGATTTATACATTCTTTAAATTTATTAAAAAATCTTTATTGCTTTTAAAACTGTCCACTTAAGATTGGATTTAGCAATATCTAATGTTTCATTCATATATTTCCAAAATATCAATTTTATTAAGGCTATGTTGAATGTATCTTTCTCTGAATATCACCTCTTCTCTTATCTCCTATGATTATTTTAAACAGGTTTTTGCAGCAGTATAATTTAATTGTAAAGTGTAGTCAGGCAATCTAATTTGAATTTCTTCTCTAATGCTTCAATCTGTGATTTCTGAGAAGTTACTTATTTCTCTTTGTCTATGTTCTTCATCCAAAAACTGTATAATAATAGTAACTACCTCCTGAGGCTTTCCTAAGATTTAACAAGATAATTTATGAAATGAGCTTGACAACTAATGAGTATTCAATGAATGTTAGCTATTATTATATCAATTAGAAAAGTACTTAGAAATCATCCCTTCCTATAGTCATATAAAAATTCAGAACCTCAGCTTCAGTTTTGCCATTATATTTTAAAGTGTGAATTATAGCCTATTAATTGGCTGTGAAAACAGTTCGGTCTGATAGCATTACCTACTAATATAAAAAATGGAACAGAATAGAAAAAGGTTATTAGATCACATCAAATATAGTAAGATTAAGATATTTTTTTCATGAGACTTTAATTATATGTATATGTATATTTTCTATCCTTTAAGTCCCTTAAAATTAAAATATAAAAACCTATATTTTTAACATCATTATAACTTTTTCTGAATAATCATGGAGTATTTAACTTAATCCTAGGGATTTAACTAAAATCCCTAATATGTGCAATTTTTGTTGTGTTTAAAGATACCAGATGCCATGCTGTAAAATGAGTATAATATAGCAGTCCACTTTAATAATGAAAACACAATAGAAAAATTAGTTTCACAACAACATAAGAAATCTTCATAAAACATATCCTACCTTTTTACTAAGAAGATTTTTCTCCAGACATGCTTATTGCTCATGATTCCTAAATGCCATGTACTATTGAAAACCTTGAAATATCTTTCTTTCCAACAGTTTTCTCCCATTCACCCATAAGTTGCAGCTCAAATATCTGCTAATCAGGGAAATCTTGGCAAATTTTCTAAGTAGGTAGCAGTGTTTCATTCTTTTCACAACAGATTGAACTTTGTTGTATTTATTATCATATTTATGTGTCTATTTCTATAAAAATAAAATAATGAAAGAAATGTTATTGGTGTATTCTTTCAAGTAAAAACTTAAGCAAACATCAAATGTGTTACCATATAATTTGATCTAGCAAAGATTGTTATATTTATGAAAATATTGTATTTTTCTTTCTTGCAAGTCAAATAATTTAGACAAATATAAAATTAGGGAAAATTAACTACTAAACATCAATATTGTATAGACATTATCATCTACCTGTCAGTGTAATATTTTGGAAATGTGGCCATTCAGATACATATTAACTACTTGAGAATTCTGTATCCCTCCAGTTCCTCCACAATCTTTGAACTTGATTATGTTTAACTGAGTAATATCCATTTGATTTCCTATTTCTACATTCTTTTTTCAGAATTAACATCATTTGAAGATGTATATGTTCTCATTCTTAATTTGCCTTACTTGAATATAATGCATATTGGGTTTTTTTTTTCTATTTTAGTGTTTCAATAACAGTTAAAAGAAGTTTCAAGTCATGCCCCTGATGTTTCAAATGGAGGTAGGATTTAAATTGTAAGTTATATCTGTAAACTAAAAGTAGGTACTTTTTCTTATCCTTCTAGGAAAAAGAAAGTTAAAGTAAAGCACTCCTGAGCTTCAGGGGAGTGATATACACACATCTGAGAGTAAGAGTGATGGAAAATTGGACTTGAATAAAAGAGATGCCTTCTTACGTCTAGCATGAATTATTTAAGTACCTGTGTTTTTGTGAGAGAATTTGAGAAATATCCTCTTCAATGAGGTGGCCATAGAGCTTCTAAATTATTTTGTCTAGAATCTTGGAAGTACCTAGGTTTTAAACCAAAATCTCAAATGCATAAAATTAATAAGGCACTTCTTAACATTGAATGAACAACCTAAAACTCAGAGAAAATATTTAAATTAGCAATCAAAATATGAACAAGAAAGAAAATTTGCATGGCAATTATGGGGGTGCATAATGTTAGTAAGCAGTATGAAGCACCCATTTTGCTAACAATGAGTTATTTATAGTCTAAATCTCTGTTTTTAACATTTTACATGTTGACAAAACTTATAAATTTACTAACAATCTCAATGTAGCAACTTAAATTTCTCAAAAAGCTTTGAAATTTTTAATTTTATGATGTCATGTACATTTTTCAAGAGAAATGAGCCTTCTCACTTGCAGAGTATAGTGTAGAAAATGCAGAAGACACAATACATGCTACATTCTCAGAACTCAATTTCTGGGTGGAAAGGATAGAATTTTAAAGATACAACAGTTAGATAAAAATAGATTACACAAAAAAATATGTAAAATAGGTGGTTATTCCGAGTTTAGATAAATGTAGATTCTTGATTGATAATCAAGAATAATAAGATTATAAAGTTAAGAAAGTTTTCAAATTATTAAGATTTAAAATATATAAATGTAAAGTACAAATATTAAAAGGATACTAATAACTTCAATATTTTGAAGTTTTACAATATTAAAAAAGTTAACAGATGACAATATTTAAAGTACCTTAAGATATCGCATGCAATAATTCTACAACATAGATATGATCTTACAAATAAATAAGTGACTAAGAGCAAATGTGTTATTCATAATAATCGTTTAGTTGGGAGAGGATCACTGTGTGTATCTTAATTGTATTGTAATTTTGTCCATTTTGACTTAAGTAGATAGAATGTGATTTGAGTCGTTTCACGCAAAGAAAAGATCATATTTCAAATAAGTCTGATAATGGTTTATTTACAGTCAGTGAATAGAATGGATTTGTTCATAAATTATAATTATTTTCAATAAGTAAGGAAAAAGTTATGCATACTGGGTAAACACAGATTGCTGAGGAAGGCAATTGCCTATAAAACAAAATATGTTGACAACATGATATTCATTTCACTTTATTATCATGACCAGTCCTGAAGTGTGTATAACTTTGTAAGGTCTAATATGCTCATATACGTCAATTAGATGTCGAAATATTTTTTTCTGGAAACTAAGCCTTAAAGTGATAAAATTATTTGCAAATAACATCCTATAGGTAGTAAATAAAAACCTCAAATGACAGTAAAAAATATTTTTTACAAATTCAACATATTAATAATATATTTGAAATACATGTAACACAAATCCAAATTCAACATAGTTACAATAGTAACAAGCCTTATTAACTTGAAAAGATCTGAAGTGTAACAAGATAAGCATTGGTTAATTTAGTGCCAATAATGAAGACCCATGGGGTTTCTCCTAAATTGGTCTTACAAACATTTTTTGCAGTTTTTAAAATATTTTTTAAAATATTGGTCATGCTCATGCATGTTGATATCTAAAATCTGCTTCAGCTTTAAATTAAATATTAATGTTAATAAAATATTAATTACACGGATTATTTTAACATATTATTGTAATACCAATTAAAATAAGAACAAAAATATTCAAGAAACAGAGAATAATATGTGTACATTTGTTAGCATTTTGTAACTGAAACCAAAATACCCAACAAAAACAGTTTAGAGGAAAAGTTTATTTTGGCTCACAGTTTCAGAGGCTCAGTCCATGGCTAGCCAGCCAGTGTTCCGGGCTGGAGATAATACAGAGTGTCATGGAGAAGGGACTTCAGGGAAAATGAAATCTTCAAAAACAGACCCTCAGTGACCTACCTTCTCTGGCCACACCCCTTCTGCCTACAATTAACACCCAGCTTGTTCATTCCAACTAGGATGAACTGATCAGGTTATAACTCTCATAACCTAACCATTTTATCTCTGAATATTCCTGCATTAGCATAGGAGATTTGGGGGCATACCTCATATCCAAACTATAACATCCCACCCCTGGTCCCAAAAAGCTCATGTGCATCTCACTACACAAAATAAATTTAGTTCATCTCCAAGAGTCTCCATGTTCTTGACAGTTCCAGCATTGCTGAAAAGTTCCAGTTCAAAGTCTCATCTGAGACTCAAAGCAAACTCTTAGCTATAAACCCCTTTAAAAATCAAAAGCAAGTTACATACATCCAATATATAATGACACTGAGTAGACATTTATATTTCAAAATTGAGGAATAGGAGTATAAAAAAAGGAATGAAGCCAAAGCAAGGGCAAAAATCAATCAGGGAAACATTAGGTACTATAACTCCAAATCCAGCTTCCAGGACACATGTTGGCGAGATGTGAGCTTCAAAGGGCTTGGGAAACTCCACCTTTTGGCCTTGCTGGTTGAAGTACATGTGGACTCTCTCAGTCTAGCTCACTCTTCAGCCATTGCCATTCTCCCTCAAACAGCTCACTTTACATACATCTCTTAATCTCAGGAGTCTCCACTTCAGTTTCATCTTTCTCTTAAGATTCACACATCACCCTCTCAGGGGATGCCTGCAGGTATTCTGAAACTTCTGCACTTTTCCTGGCTACGCAGGCCTTTCTTTGAAGTCTTCATGGATGCTTCCATGAGTACTTAACTTCATCATCCTGCCCTTCTTGGAGAACCAGCACCATGTGAATGACACCAAAGTTTGCTGCCAGCTTGAGAAGTAGAAAGGTATCCTTAGACCATAACTTCAAAGCCTTCTGGGTGTCTCAGCTGCAGATAGAATACAATAAAATGAATCCTGGGAGAACAACTTCTTTGCACCCCTGTACAAGCAGGATGACCCCATCTTCTCTTAAAGGAGTTTTTACTTCTACATGCTGGAACCTGCAATGGGCGTGGTCTTTCTGATTCCAGAAATATCTTCAAGGCATTTTTCCTACTATCTCTGTGAAAAGTAGTTAACTTCCCTTCTGCGGTGATAATGTCTTCAGCAACCACACCTTTCTTGGCTCCAGTTTTACAGGAACTGTTCTGGCCAGAATGCAACTTTTTAAAATTCTTCTCTTCTGCTATTACTCCCAATATTTCTAGTGTACCTGGCTAAACGCTGCCAGCAAAATCCAGGTTACTTCTGAGTGCTCTGTTGCCATGAAATCTCCTATACCAGATTAATTAGTCCATCACCATAAAATTATACTTTAAACAAAATCTCAGGACATGACATGGGTAAAATGTAGACAAATTCTTTGCAAGAATACAAGCCAAATGTCTTTTAGTCCACTTCCCAGAAAATGTATTTTAGTCCACTTCCCAGATTATTCTAATCTGAAAACTCATGAGCCCAGTCTTTACTGTCTGCATCTTGGTTCTCTGAGTTCCCACCAGAACTCATCAAAAAGTTCTACTTACAAAATCTCTCTAGAATACACCTCCATTCTTTTGCAAATTTCTCCTACAAACAATGTTTAAAGTCTCTGAATCACATGGTCAGGTTAGTCACAGCAACAATCTTGTTTCTTGGTACCAGTATCTTCAACAGTCAGCTATTTTTTACTGTGAAGGAAATACCCAATAAGAACAACTTAGATGTGGAAAAGTTTATTTTGGATCACAGTTCCAGTGGTTTATTTCATAGTTGGTGGACTCTATTACTCTGGGTCAAGGTGAGTCAGAATTTCACATCAAAAGAGTGTAGCACAGAAAAATTTCTCACTTATGATGACTGGAAAGTAGTGAGGGGGGAAGGGGCCCACGGAAGATCAACTCTTCCAAGTTGTGCCTCTAGTGACTTGTTTCCTCAATCCATGCTCTACCTGCCTACAGGTACCACCCAGTTACTCCATTCAAACTAGGCAGAACTGATTAATTTATCTCTCTCATAGTCATTTTATCTTCTGAACTAACAGGCACATTTGGGAGACATATCATATTTTTCCTATAGGAAAACACTAATATTAATGCAATTTACAAGTCATATTATTTCACAAGAAAGTTATTTAAGTACATTTACCTTTCTAAAAATTGTTGTAAACACTATTTATAGCTGATACATTATTTTCACTTATGAGAACAAAATTTGAAGAGGCTACAATATGGAAGTACAATGAAAGCTAAGAACCTACTGGTAACATCTACATTGTGTGATAGTTTAAATTATATGATCTGTAAATTACATTAAAATAATTAAAATAGTCACTGGGCTTGGACAGCTGAGACGGGAGAATTTTCAGTTCAAAGCCACCCTCAGCAAGGTCCCAAGCAACTCAGTGAGACCTTGTTGCTAAATAAAATGCAAAATAAGTATGGGGATGTGGTTCAGTGGTCAGGTGTCCCTGAGTTCAATCCGTGGTACACAATCCACAAAATTAAAATAGTCTTACTTTTTTGCTACAATTAATATTTGGTGTGCTATTACAAAATAATACAGTAGCATAGTTCCATTTATGATGCAATGAAAAAAAATTAACACATTGATGATGAGGAGACTTAGATTCAGATGCAGGATATGACAGGAGGATTCTTAATTTTTTTGCAAACTCATTTATTCCTATAGGATTATTATTATGCAGTCCCATAAAAGATTATCATTCAAGAACTCATTGGCAGGGGGATGCAGTTCAGTGGTATAGTGCGTGCTTAGCAAGTATGAGTGAGGTCCTGGGCTTCATCCCCAGTATCATAAAAACAAACAAACAAACAAAACCAATACCACCAACAATAACAAATTCTCATTAAGTTATTCCCTTTATAAACAGCAATCTAAAATTTGAGGGGAAAATTTAAAGTAGCCATTTTATCATAACTTAATTATACAGGTTTACCTTTTGTTAGAATAAGATTTGAGAGCTACATTAAAAAAATGAGATAATAAGTGGGCTTCTATTGTTATAATTTCAAGTATATTATGGAATCGTTAAATTCCCAAGTAATTTTAAGTTTGTTAATTTAATGCATTCTATCTTGGGAATTAATTTTCCCAAATACTTACTGCTTCATAAAAGATCAAGAACTTAGTGGAAAACATTACCCATTATGGTACTGTTCAAATGCTTTAAGTTCCCTACTAAATGAATGTATAGAAACCAAATCCCTAACACGATAATGCTAAAAATTCAGGCATTTTTGGAGTAACCAAAAATGAAGGCTTTTTTCTTTTTCTTTTTCTTTCTTTCTTTCTTTCTTTTCTTTTTTTCTTTTTTGCTACTATGACTAAAAGATCTGTCCAGAAAAATTTTATTTGAGGGCTCATGGTTTTAGAGGTCTTAGTCCACAGAAGTCTGGCTCCATTACCTTATGGAAAAGATAACATCATAACAGAAGAGTGTGTCAGGGGAAAGCAGCTCAACAGTGATCAGAAGCAGAGAAAGAGGTCTTCTCTTGTCAGATATAAATATATACCCCAGTTTCTGCCTCCTCCAGCCACACTCTACAACTTCAATTACCACTCAGTTAATCCCTAACAGAGATTAATTCACTGATTGAATTAAGGCTCTTAAAACCCAATCACATCTCTTCTGAATCTTCTTCCATTGTCTTAAAGATGAGCTTTTCGGGGACACCTCATATCCAAACCATGACACCCCTATGAATTGGATTAGGGTACTTATGAGGAAGATCCCACAGAATTGGGTAGCTTCTGCCACCATGTTAAAGAAGCAGTCAGAAGGGATAATCTATAAAGTGGCAAAGCCCTAACCAGAGACTGAATTTACTAGTGCCTTGATCTTGAACTTCCCAGCTTCTGGAACAATGAGAAAACAATTTCTTTTGTTTATAAGCCACCTAATTCACATTAATTTTTATAGTAGCCTGATTATACTAAGGTCAATTACTCATGACATCTCTGCTTGTTCTTTCTTTTGAATTTAATTTTTTTTTCAACCTGATTTTCTTTGTCAGACCAAGTTTAAGTTTAAGAAATAAACTTAGGAAAGCTGAGAAATGATTATGTAGAAAGAGAATTTAGGATTTAAACATGTAAAATTGGAATAAAAATTATGAAGAGGGAAAATTTGATAATATAATGTCATTGAATTTATGCAAGCAATTTTCACATACAAATAAACATATACAGTTACTTGAGTACAATTCTTTTTTTTCTGTCTTATCATAGTTGTTCAATAGTTTTTGAGTTTTATTTATTGACTTTCTTGCTAAAAAGACAATTCAAGATGCAGCATAAAATTAAGTTATATATGATCATTTTATAGACAATAAGTCTGTAAAATTATGAAATTCAGTTAGTTCCCTACTAACTAGATCATATAGGTCAAGGAATTGTATTGTTTTTGGTCAATCCCATTTGAAAAATTTATACTAAATACATTGGGATCTTTACAATTAATCATAAAGATCAAAGTAGAATGAAGTTTGGGTAAGATGATTCCTAAGTTCAGCACACAAAATACTTTAATATTTACTTCATTAACAATTTTCCAGATCAGTAAACACTATGTTATTTTTAGTGTAATGTGTAAGATTACATTAGCTTATACTTCTTAAGTACCTGGCCCAAAACAGAAACACACACATACACACACACACACAAAGTGACAATTGAACAAGTAGAGATGTACATATCTATGTTAGAAAAATGAATGTGTCATTGTTGATATTTCAATTTAACTTATATTCATAGGAAATTTAATTGGATTGCTAAAATCTTGGTGTTGATTAATCAGTAATATTAACAACCCCAGTTTAAGACCATCATGTTCAAGGAAATCCAGTTGATGTAACAACTTTATTTGACCAATTAGGAGGTTTTTTGGGTTTGAATAGAATCCCATAAAAGATTTTTCTGAGTCTAGAAATTCATTTTAGATAAACTATGTTTATACCTTGTGGTGGCCTTTATTAGAAAGATGCATTTTTATTAGAGAAACTATCTACAAATAAAGGTCAAGTTAATATATTATAATGTAAGTTTAAAATATATTTATTTTGACTGAAACTTAACAGAAGGCTTGGCAAACAGATTTATATGTATATCCCTTCTTTAGTTCTCAAACAACTTTTCTATCAACAAGGTCCTTCCCATTTCCTCTGATAGGCAAAATACTCCGTGTCCTTCCATAATCTGTTGTAATTATTAAATTTATTATTTAAAAAATATGAAGTAGTTCTTTCTACATGATGAGTTCTCAAATAAATATTTTGTATTCATTTTGAATAATATATTCATTTTTAATAAAGGGAATAAAAAATATTTATTTGGTGGTGAGAACTTTTCAGAATTTAAGAGTCTTTCTCTGATAATCACATTTGTTAGTATTAATTCTGATTGTAACAGCATTCTTGCTTTTGGTTATTAGATCACATATCATGGAATGATCTTTGAAATTTAAATAAGCAAATTGCTTCTAGTGCATATAAGATGCTAAATATTGATTAAATAAAATTAATTATATCAATTTTAGCAAAAGCAGTTCATGAGAGATTGGGCACCAGTAAATAATAAGATAATCATTACAATAAAATACGAGTTATTAAAGTCATTTTAAATGTTTCATCATACTTTGAAGAAGCCAATACAAATATATACTAGTCATTCTGTATTTTTGTTAGGACAACATGCTACTTAAATTTTTCAGTATAGGTCTTGAATTTTTTTTTAACTTATTCTTACAACTGATTAGCAATTACCTATACTAAGTGGAGATGTGAGGGACTCTTTAGTTGGGTTTACCTTAGACATCTATATTTAGATAAAAGATACAGGGGGAGTCAATATTCAGTCACTGTTTAAAGAAGATTATTTTAAAAAAGTCTGTCTGAAGTTTGCAAAAATAACACTTGACAGAGAGCATGATATAACTATTGTGAACATTGTTATGTATTTTGTGCTGCCTAAGAAAATTGTGTCCAAAATGAATCTTCTGTCAGGCTTTAGTGGAAAACAGAGTTGTCTGGATTTGAGGCTGCTTAAACACAGTCTTTGAGTACACAACTTTGGAACAGAACTGCAAAGATATACAGTAGAATAAATCCAGTCATTGATTTGTAGCTAAGCTTTGGATAACGTTAACAAATATTTGTCAGAGAAAAATATTAGATTTAAGTTATCTTATTATGGTCAGCTGTGAGTATTCATTGAAATGACTATAGCTTCTGTTCATTCTAGACCAACAATTATCAGAGAAAGACATTTTAATATCTTTAGAAGATTTTATGTAGGTTATCCAGAATTTGCATATTGCTTCAGTCATTTAAATCTACTTCATTAAAACTTGAATTACTGTTGTGTATAGAAGATTTTAAAAATGGATCAATTAGGTCATCTGTATTATGGGGACAGAATTTCAATAAAGCATAGCAAAATTAATTATCTTGATCTGTGATTTGTCAAAAGCAATATATTTTAAAAAATCACCTACCTATAAAGAATAGAATTGATTGATTGATGAATTATATACACTGTATCAAATAAACTGGATTGTTTTTTAGAATCATTCATTTTTAATTTTTTTATATTTAAAATTTGATCTTATAATGCTGATAACATCAGGATAACAGCTTTATAGGATCCACATAAGTACAGTGGCAGAGGACAAAAAAGTTGAGAGAATCCATTCAAGTTTAAAATACTATTTGGACATCTCATTCAGAACACAGTTATTTAATTAGAAAAATGACATTGTGTCGCGACCCCTTGCCCGCAAGGAAGACGCAACTCAGGAATCTTCTTTCAGCAGTTTATTCAGGCCCTTGATATTTCTTCTTCTCTTTCCCGGATGCCCCTCCCAGCCTTAATAAAGCATCTCAAGCTCCAATGCAAAGCTGCCACGTGGAGCTTTCTCATAGGGTGATAAAGGATTACGTGCCAACTCTCCAAAAAAGGAGTTGTTTATCACAGGCCACAGTGGAAGCCGGCGCCATCTTCTAATGGCGGCCACGGTCTATAGGAACGGCTCACCACAGTTCCCCCTTCTGTTTTATAAAACAATGCAGGCGAAAGTAGAGGTCCTATCCCACTGTGCAGAAGTGGCTGCAATGTATGGTTCAGTCCTAAGGAGGCGCCTTCCCCAGACCTGATCCCATATCAGCCGACGCCTTTTTTCGTAGGGCGGGGCGTGGACGTCAAACCCGCATGCAATAGGACATGCTTTCCTTGAGGTCCGTTGAGGGATCACTCAAGTGCAGTGCCTTGCCTCGCATCCTGCATCGTGACGACGATGAGAAGTAGGATAACACAGGTAGCCTGGTAATGATGACAAAATTTAAGTTGGCAACACAATCCCTAAGCCCCAGAGGAAGGTAAAGAGTCTGTAGCCGAGAAGAAAGACCAGTCCTGAAACCCATCTGCATGCAATGGTAACAAGACCTGCAGAGTGCAAGGGCTATTCAGTACCGGGAGAGCATAAAGAAGAGGACATGCCAATCCCAGTGCAATGTGAAACTAACTTGGGGTGCAATGGCCATGCCCAGAAATCACTGTTTAAGATGTGCAAGCCAGATTTGTGGAGAAATGCCATTTTCTAAAGCTGCAAGAGCTTGTACAATCATAGCTTTCTCTTGCGCATGGCGAGCTTTAAGGCGACAGAGAAGCCACAAACAAAGTACAACACTGAAGCAACACATTGCACCAAAAATGCCTACCCCCACCCACTCTTTGAAGAAGGAAAAAGCAGAAGATATCCAATCGGTGAATTGACCCAAAGTCACGGGATCGACACGGGTATTATTCAAAACAGCAATCTGAGTTAGTTGAGACTGGATCAAGTCTTCCACTGCCATGTACCAATTTCCGGCCAAATATTCGCCAATGATGCGGGAGGCATTCCTGGAATCATTAAATCTGACAGAGGTTATACATAAATGTGCACGTTGATCAATACAACCCAAATGTACTAGGTCAGACAGTTCCTCAACTTGAGCTTGAAGCAGATCTATCCTTTGATTAGCAGCCAAAATCCCAGATAAAATGTGTTGATTAATTTTACTTTGGGATTCAAGTACGGTGGATGTTTGTTGAATAACCTGATTAATAGTGGCAGCAGTTTGTACTTGGCTGGCCATGGCTACTCCAGCTGTAGCTGCTGCAGCAGCAGATACCGCCACAGCTGTCACTATAGCTACCGTTATTCCAAAATCTCTATGGGCTCTAATCAGTTCAACAATAGGAAAAGACTCTGGATCTGCAGTAACTGGGATCGGGACAAAGGTTGGAATTTTCATAATCACTGCCGTAGTCCAGGAGCCATTCCAACACTCAGACAAGTAGCAAGTAACATTAGAACAATTAAGCATCCCCTGTGATGTATCATTAGCCAAAAGAAACAGAAACGGAGATTGGAGACAGACTGCTGCGGAGGGTAATGTAGCATTAGATAATTGTGAATTATTTGCAAAAATTTTAAGCCTCCTACCTAGCTCTGAGTCTTGGGTAATGCCAGAAACATTAAACAGCCAACTTTGGACTCCTAATATTTCCCTGGGGAAACACAAGCGCGGACTAGACTAGCCCAATCTTAGGGAGTCATACAAAATCTAGTAAGTCCCTCCACCTGAGTGAGAGTGAAAGCGGCATCTATGCCATAAGTGCGGACGGATTCTGCCAAGGTTTTAACTATCTTAAAGTCTAAAGGCTCATGATATCTTCCCCTGTTATTGTCCTGAAAAACTGGATAAGCAAGACCCATCTCAGCGTGAACAGCCCTCCATGTTTGGGCATGGAAAGCTCTCCCCGAAGTGCCCCCACCATACGGCGGTGGATCCGGGGGATCGTTTTTCCTGAGCTCCTGTTTCTTTTTGTTCCCTTCTTCTGTAGCTAAACTCCCTAGCTGACAAGACAGCCTCCCGAGCTCTTCCTCCTCATCCTCCTCCTCCTCTGACCCACTTTCGCATGGGGGTGTACGCAGCGTACTGAGATCTGGATACAACCGTCTCCTCCCCCGTGTCATGCTCCGCACACTCCCCTCTTCTCGAGTCACTTCGCTTTCTGCCGTCTCCGACTTTTCCTCATGTAATCGCTCTAAAACCTCCTGTCCTTTAGCAAGTGCTTCCTGGCATCTGCCATCCGTAAGGCAACCACGGACCATTTTCCAAAGGGGTATCACCCCACCCTCTAACATGCCGTGCTCAGATGCAAAATCAAGATCTTTGCCTAATTTATCCCAACTAGGCGCAGTAAGGCTGCCCGAAAATGCAAACCACGGTGCAGCGATATCTACCTTTTGTAAAAATCTCTGTAGTGTACTATGCTTCACTTCCAGTCCCTTGGAACGTAACAGGCCATCTAGGGCCAGAAGAAGCGGACTTGAAGATGTGGCACCCATGACACAACGACAAAAAAAATACAGACAGCAGAAACACACTGACACAGCGAAAGAGACACAGAAAGCAAAAGCGAAAGTAGACGCAAAAGTACACGGCGCGGCTGCAATAAAATGCAAGGCTTCCTCTTTCATTACAGACAGAGGAGCTGCCTCGCTTTCTTCGCGTATCCCACTTACCTGGGACTAACCCCGCTTTAATCGCGGATCCCCCTTACCTGGGGACTGACCCCGCTTTAATCGCGGATCCCCCTTACCTGGGGACTGACCCCGCTTTGATCGCGGATCCCACTCACCTGGGACTAACCCCGCTTTGGTCGCGGATCCCACTTACCTGGGACTAACCAGTGCACCACCCCTGACTACTGAAAGTTCTGGTTCCCGGGTCTCGGCACCACTTGTCGCGACCCCTTGCCCGCAAGGAAGACGCAACTCAGGAATCTTCTTTCAGCAGTTTATTCAGGCCCTTGATATTTCTTCTTCTCTTTCCCGGATGCCCCTCCCAGCCTTAATAAAGCATCTCAAGCTCCAATGCAAAGCTGCCACGTGGAGCTTTCTCATAGGGTGATAAAGGATTACGTGCCAACTCTCCAAAAAAGGAGTTGTTTATCACAGGCCACAGTGGAAGCCGGCGCCATCTTCTAATGGCGGCCACGGTCTATAGGAACGGCTCACCACAACATTGAAAGGAAATGGGACTGAAAGATACTTTTTAAAAAAATTATTAATTTAGTGAAAATGATGCACAAGCTTGGACAAAGTCAGTTCCCAGCATTTTAACATGATAAATTTAAAATTATAAATACATTTTCTGTAAAACTCTCTACAATTTCTGACTTTTTAATATTTCTTTCATCCACTGAATGAAATTGATTCTTATAATCATTTTCATTGCTTTAGCTTCTTCTTCCTACTTCCCTGTATTCTTAACCTCTCAGTAATTTCCAAGTTCATTTTGAAAATACCCATTCAGAGACTAACAGTTCTGACAAAACGACAGCCTGAAAAACATATAGCAAGTAAATATTTCTTTGGTACACTGAGATGATATAGTTCCAAGAGATGTGAGACACCCTACCTAGTTGTACAGCATACAATACTCACAACCTGTGGTGGCAGAAAATGTTTGGCAGACTGGACTGGTTCTACCTATGCTCCAGCAGAAAACCTCGGAGCAGGGAGTAATCAGAGATCGAAACCAAAATAAGGACTTAGAGACAGTATGCTACAGTGAATCCCATTGTTATGTATAATTATAATATACTAATACAATACTTTTTTAATAAAGGAAGTTAAACAAGAAAAGGGGCCAGGCATGGTGGCCTGCCTATAATCCTAGCAACTCAGATGGCTGAGAAAGAAAAATTGCAAATTTAGAAGGTCTGCAAGTTAGCAAGACCATCTTAAAATAATAATAATTATATATTGGATTATATATTGGATTGCTAAAATCTTGGTGTTGATTAATCATTAATATTAATATATATGGCTGGAGATGTACTTCCGTGGTAGAGCAAGTAAATATTTGTTTGGTACACTGCTACAATTCCAAGAGATGTGAGACATAGCTTACAGTGCTCAGACCCTGTGGTGGAAGGAAGTGTTTGGCAGGTCAGACTGGTTCTGCAATTAGAGTACCCTTGATATCCCAAGTACCAGGAAAAAAGTAGAGAGGGAGACAGATAAAGAAATAGGGCAACAGGTCTTAAAGTCCAGAATTTGGGCAGAGAAACCCAGGAAGGAGTATGGCATCTACAGAACTGTTGACAACATTCTCAGTGTTGACAATGATGAGGTACTCAGTTCTGATGATGCTGGTGCTCTGAACAAGTCTGAGTTAATGTCTGAGTTAATGTGGGGTTGCTTAGATGTTTCTACTAGTGACAGTAGCTCAGCTCTAATGATGAGAACTAGGTTGTTCTTTCTTCTGTAAAAGAGGTAGTCAGAATCTTTTTGGTTTCTTTTCTCCCTGTCTCCTGTTGAAAAAATAAAATTTATCTAAAAATGGTGTTGAATCTTCCACTACATTAATGACCTCTACAGTTATTGCAGTATGTGTACACCCTTTTAAAATTCAAATTAGGCAACATTACTGGATGCATCTGCCTAGACAAAGCTAACTTCAGTAATTTTCAAAGGTGCAAACTTGTATACCAGATTACATAAAACTTTTTTTCACTGAGGGGCTCTATAGTAGAAATTCAATTAATTATCAAACTGTAATATAATGCCCTATTCACCTTTTTCATACAATTTTGCCTTGGGCATTATGAAGAATTTATATTTGGGAGATTTTCAAGTCTTAGTTTTTCAAACTTGCTTTTTACTTTGTTCTTTATGCTGAAATTATAATCATAAATTTCTTTTTATATTTCTTCCAATGTAAGTTTAATCCTTCCATAAATGTCTACTAACTAAACCAACTTCTCCATGCATCCTTTCCTTATCTTCTTATGCCACTAACTTATTATTCTTTGAACAGTGACAGTGTGGTGGTCAAGGCTATAAACCACATGTAGATCTTTATCACGTTTTTCTAAAAATGAATAATTGCTGCTGTGATGGGCGTTGTGTGGTTTCAGGAAAGGACAAGAAAATGAGAACAAAGTCGATCTCTGCTGCTTCTACTTTAACATATATTGCCAAAATTAATCTAGTGATACAGGAACTCAGACCAATTGACATGACCTGCAACAGAGATATTTATTTATCAATTTCACGATGCTTTTCTTTGAAAACTTACGTGTATTATATACAAACATTCATATTGACATTAGGTTGGAGCTATCTACTTCTGATTTCTACAGCTTTGGGCTGGATTTGTTTCTAGAATGACATCTGTAGTCAGATTTCTCAAGTTCAGTTGCTTGCCCAGAACTACTTGTTTATTTAATTTCAAATTTATACTCATACTGCTTTATACTTAGATTTCCATATGTTGTGCCATTCTGTCACTGAGTACAGTATGTTGAGTACAAGGTGTCATATATTTATCTCATTTCCATAATTTTTCTGAAACTTTATTAGCCTGAATTCCTAAAGTTTGGGGTTTCATGTAATTAAAGCAGCAATGATCTTGCTAAATTAGGAAACGAGACTTAGAACTGTCAAAAAGTACATCTACTTCTACTTCTTGCTTTTATAATAGAAAAGTATTTCAAAGGAAATGTATTTCACAAAAAAATAAAAGTTGTGATGGCTCAATAGGACAGTTTTAATTAATGTTTAATTTTAACTGAAATTTTTTCTGAACATAACTTTATGAAAATCCAAAACACAAATCCTAATACATAAATACAGATATTTTAGTCAGCATTTAATATGTAAAGGATAAAGAGAAATAAAATTCCAAAATACACAGAATAAGTTAAGTAAAAGATTAACTTCACTAATGTTAATTGTTATTACTGCAACATTTTTGTTACAGAATGCTACTTATTCTTGCAATTCTGCATGCAGTGTATTCTGCATATTTGCATTTTTATTTATTTATTTAGGCTAAGAGACACATGTTTATTTTCATTTTCATTTTTTTCCCTTCAGTGCTAGTGATTAAAAGACTTAAGGCATGTTGGGAGCAGCACTCTACCACTGAGCCACAGTCCTCACACCATACTTTAATTTTCAATATATGCCAATATTGCTTCTACCTTAAATCTAAGTTTTTCCAAAACTGCAATGAAAATATCTTCAAGAAATCCATAAATTCAAAAATGAACTCCCCTTCAGTTTGAAAGTAAGCAAATGTCACCAAGAAAAAATATTGACTTTTAAATATGATTATGTTTTCATAAAAATACATAAAACACTTCATCAAGAACAAACAAAAAATATATGAAAACTAACAAAGAAAGATATAAGAAAAACCAAGATGGAACTGGGAATGCTCAGTTCTAGAATGCCTGCATAGTATGGGGAAGACCATAGATTTCATCCCCCAAATGCAAAAACCAACCAACCAACAACAACAAACGCATCTATCAGAAGATGTGTCAGCATTTCTTTTCTTTTTTTCTTCTTTTTTAGGGGGTGGGGGGTGCCAGGCATTGAACCCAGGGATATTTAACCACTGAGCCATAAACGCAGCCCTTTTATTTTATTTATTTATTTATTTATTTATTTTTATTTTGAAACAGGTCATGATAAATTGCTTAGGGCCTCACTAAGTTGCTGATACTGTCTTTGAGCATTCTATACTCCTGCCTAAGCCTCTAGAACCACTGGGATTATAGGAATGTGCCACCATGCTTGGCTATGAGAAAATATTTCTATCAGTCAAATAAAATTCATCTGAGGCTTTAAATGCAAAAAAAAAAAAAAATCCTCAATTAATTTGAAACTTTTATTTATACTACATTTTCCTGATGGTCCTTATTTTCTAAGTGTTCTAAATGTAAGTAATAATGACTTTGAATTGCTGCAATTCATTTGAATCTGGTTTGCTTGTATTTCACAAGAAAAAAATTCATCTGTATTTTCACCTACCAACTCACCAGAGGCAAGAATCTGATTTGAGATACAAGAGTGCTTGCACAATGAAAACATAATCAGGGCCTGGATACCCAAGTCTGAAGCTGTGAAATGATGTGTGAATAATGAACAAAAGAGACCTGGGGGAAGGTGAGAGTTAGTAGCAGTGATTCCTGACCTCAGTGGAGTGTTTTTTTCACTTATAAATTGATTCTTACCTAATCCTCACTGTAGGGGAATGTTAGGATGGGTATCCTTCGCAGCTGACAAAAGGGACAGTTTAAATCAAAAGCTTTTCAGTTTTCTACCTAAGGTCACAGAGCCAGGAAGACACTGAATAAAAACAAAAGCAAGATATTTGAAAGTCAACACTAATACTATCCTCATTGCACATACCACTTCCAAATTCACATCTCCCTTTCATGTGATAGAAGTGAACCCTTTCTAAATTTACTTCAGAGGTTTAGGTATGCATAGAACTCCTAAGAATAAAAGAAATGACTTTGTAATTCAAATCCATTTTAGAAATATTAGTTACACTTTAATTTACCTCTTAATTGGAAGTTTACATTCTTTTCTTCAGGGAAAAAAAAATATCCTTACCTTTTCTTGCAAAGTTTGGTTGGTTTGTCTTTACTTTGATCATGGCATAATGGAAATGTGTAATATTACAGTGTTTTTGTGACTGATGAACTGTGGAAATTCCTTTTTTATGCCTCAGTAGTTTTTAATTTCACTATTTCAATGTCCCAAATTGTATTTAGTTTAGCACTACACCATATTGTTTACTGTTCCTATGCCCTCTATTAGTTTTCTCACTGTTGTAACATTTGATTGTTTCTTCAGCTCTCATTTGGCCAGTTTTGCCCTTGAAAAAGAAAAAGAAGTTCCTATAAAGGCTATACTAGGCATATCAAGGGACTAAATTGTCCATGGGAATTCCACATTTATAGATTATATTTAAGAAAATAGTAAAACAATATAAATCTTGTCATTAATTTACTATCCAAATGTTGTTTTTATTATTTATATATACATTACTACATTCTGTAAAATATAAATAATGCTATTTGCTATTTTTCTTTGAATTGCTATTTAGTGACTTGATCAGTCTTGAGGATCAGAAAAGTAGTTCCCTGAAGTAGATCTCCAGATATTTATGTGAAACCTTAAAAAGTAAGGGGACATTAGGCACTGGAGAGCAGGAGATATTATAGGTAGAGAAAACAGCTTGGGCGGAAACACGCATACACATACACACACACACACACACACATACACAACTTACAATGAATCATAGGCTTTCATATACTTCAAATTTATTTAAATATTAAAAAAAACATAACATCTCTGTGTCTCAGTTTATTCACAAATAAGATGGGAGTAATTGTAGTTAATAATGTGGTTTCTACGAAGATTAGAATTATCATATGTAAGCTGCATGGCAAAAAGATGGGTACACATTAAACACTAAATAACTATTAGCTATTATGCTAGCAGATATGTGTACACAGACAGGTATTGATACAACATTTTTCATGCTTTGCTGAAAAAAAAAATTGTGTGAAATGACATGCCAACAACAACAGAAAAAAGAACAATGAGGTTAATTTTGAAACATTAAATACAATATAGACTTAGTCACAAAAACAATACTAACACTAAAAAAAAAAAACAGTAGCACAGTTAAAATTCACTGGCATTTGGTACCTAACATCCAGTCAACAGATCTTTGCAACCATGAATCTTGGAACTCTAGCTTTTCTTTTTAAGAATGAAAATCACGTACATTTTGTACTTATAAAGATGGGTTTCTAATACAGTTAAATATTTATTCTATCCACTTCAACTTAAATACATGGATCAGTAACAACAGCAGCAACAAAAAAGAAAAAAAGGTTTAATATAGCAGAGAACTTAATGTAATGGAAATTGTAGCTAATTTTGAAGCCACCAAATCACACTTGTACTAAAGGAAAAGGAGTTTTTACAGGATTTTCATCTTTATTTTAAGCTTCCATGTATTTCTAAAGTTTTCTCTTTAACTCATGGGTTAAAAAATGCCCTTTGAACACAGCAAAATAACAAAGTTCTGGGGTAATTCCATATAAATCAACACAAGTTACCGATCATACATACATCATTACATTCTTTACAAAAATGTATGAATTAATGTACATTAAAGAAATGTAACTGTAAAAGAATTGTGCTTCCACACCTAAACTTTGAATATCAGTAGAATTTTTTTCTCAAAGATTCAAAAATATTTTTAAAATTTTTTGTAGTTGCAAATGGACAGAATACCTTTATTTGTTTATTTATTTATTTATTTTTTATGTGATGTTGAGGATTGGACCTAGTGCCTCACATATGCTAGGCAAGTGCTCTGCCACTGAGCTACAGCCTCAACTCTCAAAATATTACAGATATATATATATATATATATATATATATATATATTCACTTGCATTTGAGTTCTACTAATCTGAGTGCAAATCAGATCATGCAAAAGTAATAGAAGACTATTTTTTTCTTAAAATTTAGGAGATATATTAAGTCCTGCTGGAAGCAGCTTTCAAAGCCTTGTGCTCTATGGGCTGAGCTAGGGACTGAACACCACTCCCTTCTTAATGAGGAAGTGTTGTTCTTTCTTGGCAACCATGATACAGAGGTCAATTTAAATTATTTCTACAGGACTGATGGTTCCTTATTCACTGCTCATGAAGTGGAATACAATTTTGAGTCTTTTCATTAGTCATTTCTTAAAAAAAGAAGTTTCACTCTACTAACTCTAAAAAGATTTTTTTAATAATAATGTGTATGTTTCAGAAGTACACCATAAAAAATTGATAATTCAATCTTTAATCCTTCCTTATAACCCTTTCATGGGTGTTCTGTATACTACTGGCCAGCCTTCTAGCTTTCCACTCCCTGCCAGTCACCCTCAATGTATTTTCATGCCCCTTTGCTCCAATCAAAGGGCATTACATATTTTTCTCCCTCCCCAGAATGTTCTTCCTCCAGTGACATGATGAACTCTAAATCACAATTATGTTGTCAGTTCAGGCATCATCTCCTCAAGGAAAGTAATTTTACCTTAATTCTATGAGTGGGATAAAGCCTTCACAATTATATTATTACATCTCTTGATCATTGTATATATATATATATATATATATATATATATATATATATATATATATAAAAAAAATACTGTATTCATTTCCATGTTCATTTAATATTTCGGCCTCCTTTAAATAAATCTGTTTTATTATGGCAGTAAATCTAACATATCTCCAAATAATTATATCTTCTAATAAATGCTTTGTAAATATTTATTGAATGAATCAATTAATAAATAGGATAAAAAACTATTCAGATATACATGTTTCTATAAAAATTTGGATAATTTCCACTAAAATACTGATAAATCTATGGAAGACTAGTTTTTATATCTCCCTAAAGTTTCTAACTGGAAAGAAAATAGGGATCGTTATATATGAAGAAAATGATGAAAGACAAGTACTCTGCACTATGAGAATCTGTACATGTTCTCTTGTTTCTTTTTGTAAAAAAATAATTTTCTGGACTAAGGATAGTTTTGGATACAATTTCATCTTTTGTGATCTCTCTACTTCTCCTCACTTTATTTATGTGAAATCATTCTTTAGTGATATCCTTCACCAAAGAAAATCCTCTACTACAAAGGGCATCTGATTTGCCTGTAATGGGGAGGATGTAAGATTCAACCAATTACCACCTTTACAATGATTCTAAATCTCTGTAAATCTATGCACAATGTATTTCCAGTACTCTTTACATGATGGAAGAACACAATAAAACAATTCAATAAGATTTTTTTTCTGATGACCATTGATAAAAAAAAAAGGAACATGGAAGTGTTGTATTTTGAGGATATTTCTTACCATGAAGTTGTAAAACCTAAGACTGTCTAATCTCAATATGTGAGGAGATAGCTGGTCCAAATAGCATAGCAATTAGGTAATTTTTTTAATTATAATTTTGACTTTTAAATAAACCAAACTGCAAAATATTTGTAAGTATATAGTTGAAGTTGATTTTATTGACAAAAATAAATATTAGAATAAATTTGTCATCCAAATTTTTTTCTAAGTCAAAGTACTAAAATAGGTTTTTGAAATAGGTTTATTTAGGTAAAATTTACATGACATAAACTGCATGCAATTTTAGTGTCAATACCGTATTACTTAAACCACTTAATTCAATGATTATATAATTAAATGGTTTTTCTTGTTTACAGAGTTGTGCAATCATCATGACAATCATTTTAGAATATTGTAATTACCCTAAGAAGAGAGATTACCAGCTAAAAGTCTGTCCTCATCCTAAATCCTTGCTCCTGGACCTTGAGGACCACTAATTTACTTTCTATCTCTGCAGATTAATAGATATTTTATATAAATGGAATCAATCAATATACAATCTTTTGTGACTGATTGCTTTCCCTTAGTAAAATATTTTCAAGGTTCACCTATACTATAGCATGTATCAGTACTTAACTTCTTTTTTGGAGAATAATAATCCATTATATGGAAAAACAACCTTTTGTTTATTCTTTCATTAGTTGTTGCACTTTTGAGTTATTTTCATTTATTTGCCTTCTATAAATAATTCTGCTAAGAACTTTCAGTACAATTTTTGAGTGAATATATATTTCTATTGCTCTTAAAGTGTATATATGTAGGGATGGAATTTATCAGTAATATGGTAACACTATATTTAATCTTTGGAAGAACTATCAGATGGTTCCAAGCAGTCAAATTGTCATTAGTAATACAAGAGAGTTCCTATTTTTCCACAATCTGGGGATCTTTTTGATCACAGTCATTTGGATAGGTATGTGTTGGTATCATCTCATTATTTTAAGATGCATTTCCCAGTTGGCTAAAAATATTGCACATCTTTTCATGTATTTATTGGCACTTTGTCCTCTTTGGGGTAATATTCATATAAATTCTTCACTCATTTTTTAATTAGATTACTTATCATTTAATGTTGGCTTATAAATTATATATTTTAGATGTAAGTTTCATCATCAAATAAATGATATGCAAATATTTTCTCTCATCTGTGTTATCTTTTCATTTTCCTCATGGTAACCTTTGAAGAACTTTTTTTAAATTATTTTTTTAATTGAGGAAGTTCTAATAATACCACCCGTCATGGGTGACCAGTCCTGCTTCCCCACATGTTGAAGTTTGAAAATTAGAGAGACACACCAAGGCAAGCATGTAAAGCAGGGTTTATTTAGAAAGGGGTTACATAGACTTCTCCCATGATGGAGAAGGCGGCCATAGCTGGTATCCTGGTATCCCAAGAAGCGAGGTGTTTTGCCTCTTTTTATATGTCCTAGGCTTCCTTTGTTCTCCTACCTTTTCCTCCTCATCCTTCCTGCATAGGTGACTAGGCCCATGAATGCTTGCTAGGGTGAACCAAAGGTGGGAAACAGATAGGCTGAAGGGGGAAGGGCAGGATGGAGTAGCCAAGAACACATTAACAACCTTATAGCTACCTGTAGGGAGGGGAAATTCCTACCACAGGTTACCTTAGCAACAGGTTGGAACAGGGGCAGGTTCTTGATAAGGATGGAGGAAGAGCTCTGAAGGAATTAACATTTCAATCACTCAGGGCACAGTCTCCATCTTGCCAGACTCAGTCAAAACTGGCATCCTTTATCCACCCTGACTGGATTTACATATCTACACTGACTGCCTTTCTAATTCCGGCTTCACTAATAATGTACTTCTCCTTGATCACTTGTGTTTTATTGTCATAGCTAAGAAGGCATTCCTAGCCCTTGCACTTTTTGATGAGAGATTGATAATACTAGCTCTTATGTTTTTGTCTGTGGGATATTGTTGGTTTATTTTTATGTAAAATATGATTATATATTGCAAATTAAGTTTTTAAGTATGGATATTCCTTGCATCCATTGAAAAGACAAAATTTTCCCATTGAATGGTCTTGGCAATCCTATCAAACATCAGTTGACCATAAATGTGAGAGATAATTTCTAGGCTCACAATTCTATTTCCCTGATATGTCTGTACTTCTCCTAGTACAGAACTCTCTTGATTCTTGTACACTTGTATAAGTCTTTAAGTCAGAATGTATGAGTCCACCAATTTTGTCTTACATTTTCAGTACTAATTTGATGATTCCAGAACCCTTGCATTTCCACATGAATTTTCTGGGAAAAAAAAATGCCTGGGAGATTTTTGGGTCTATTAATGAATCTCTTAACATTTTTTTTAATCTAAGTGTTTGGAATGTCTTTATATATATTTAGGTCTTTTCTAAATTTTTTTTTCAATAATATTTTACAGTTTTCGGTGTACGTGTCTTGTGCTCATTTGGTGAAATTTATAGCAGTTTGATTATTTTTATGCTATTTTTAGTGGGATTATTTTCTTAAATTGATTTCCACATTGTTTGTTGTTAAAATATAAAAGTATAACTTGCTACTACTAACTGGAGTAAGCCTTTTTCTGTTTATGAAACATGAGTATAATAATTATGTGGAATTTGTATATACAATCTACTAGAAACCAAATCTTTTAGAGAGATATAGAGGAACAAAAGCCAATTTCTGATTTACCCAAACTCCTCAAGTTTTCTTAAGAATATAATTATTTTTATGTGATTGTATATGTCTGTATAATTTCCTCATCACATATATATATATGTGTGTGTATATATAAATATGTATAAGCATACACACATGCATATATACAATACACACACAAATGTTTTCTTCATCTCATCTGTTTCAAAGGAGCATAGGATCTCCATCATAATTTGGCAGCTGGTTTATTTCTGAGGGTTTTTTACTTTAAATCTGTGTGTGATTTTTAATTATAATTTTACCACTCAATGAACCTCACAATGGAAACATTTTAGCATATATCTACCATGGCAGATGGCAAACTAATGAGGCCTGCTCCACTTGCATACTGATATCTGTTCTATGTAACAATTCTCTGATCCATAGGGAGGTCAAAGAGCAAGTGTATTTATCTTCTTTGTTTCACTTGGTCCTTACAAATCATAAACCTAATTATTAAAGAATGTACATTTTATACTTCATAATTACATTGATTAATGTTTGTTTCATATTGATACAAGTGAAAAAAAAGTCAGTGCTTGAAATGTGTTTTAATAATTTGAAATGTTAAATGCAAGTTTGGGTTAACTTCAATCATTTTTCCATCATTGAATAAGTAGGCTTTCTTCCTAAAGCAGAAAATAAATAATCTTTTGCCAATTATAAACACACACACACAAACAAACACACATACACATACTCATACAGACATATACATCTTTATGTATGTAAAAATAAAAGTAAATTATGTAAATTAAAAAATCATACATATATAATGTTTGATAAGAGATTATTAAAAATGTATCATTAATAATTTGTAAGTCCTCAGATCTTCCTTGAGCCCTATGCAAGCTTTCACATTTTAAAGACCAGTCCATTAATACTTACTTTAATCTGAAGATAGCCTAAAATTTATCTCCATAGTCAGTGAATATTCATTCTCAGAAGAAAGTCATCATAAAATGAAATTAGTTTCATGTGAGGAAAGGCCTTATCTAGCTTGTCCATCACTATCCTTTACAATGGTTGGCATAGAATAGCTGTTCATACATAATGACTTAAAATAATTGCCCTAATATTCAATTTATCTTGGTATATTTCCATCCCTTTCAAATGCTGGTCAAAAGGATAATCTTGTACAATGAAAAGATCATGAGAAATGTTCAACACTATCTTGAAGTTTTTCACAGCTGTGAATAAACATAACTTAAGCCAGCATTTTAGGTTGTAAATATTTTAAATGATAGATTTCTAAAATACCATATTTATTAAATCATATTTTGAAATTAGAACAAAATATGACAATCTATACATTTTTATTTAATGTCCATATTATATTTATCACCACTTTGAAGTTAGAAAATTTTTAAAAAGTATTTATCCAGCTAACAAAGAAAACTTTCTATCACTCATCTCTCCTGTATTTAGCATTTCATTGATGTTCCTGTTTTTCTTTCCTTTTCTTCCTTCTTTAACTTTATAAGATAGTAATCTTTAGTTTCTCACCTTCTCTTCCTTCTACATGTCCAAACACATACTACCTTACATAAACCGCAATGCCATGTGATACCAGGTGTTTTCTTTGTTACAGTAGAGCACACCAAACCTATCCCAATGGACCAATGAGGTAGATATCATGACTTCCTCTAACACTGCCTCCAGTCCTCCAAGTCTGTATGGAGTGCATTCCTACACTTAGCTATTGGAAGGAACCATGGTTGTCTTTACCCTGTGATATTAATTTATTCACTCTACTCAGGCCTGGCCAAATATTGCACAGCATTATGGGTGTACAACAGATTGATTCAAAAAAAATGGCCCAGGTCATAAAAATCAGATATGAGGAAACATTTGCTATACTCCTGTCATATCATTCTTCTACAGCAAATTACTTTTATTCTGGATGTGATCATGTGACTCTTAGAACCTTGAATGGTTTCAGCCATATAGGCAAATATCATTTCAAAAATTAAGCACTGAAAAGAGGGCAAATCTAGGAATAAACAGAATAATAAGCCATAGGAGAGAAAAAAAAAAAACATGTCATTAACTATGTGAAAGATTAAGAGCATACATATGGGCAAATTTTGGTTGAAGAGTTTTTAAAACAGAAAAATATATTATACCTAAGTTTAATGAAAACAATATTCAAAACTTTATTATCTTACTATAACATTAGCCCTCAAATAATTGATGTTTTCCTCCTCTGAGAAAACTGTTACCTATAAAGCTAGGTAACACATTTGTCATTGAAATAGTTATTAAAAGGGTGAATATAGTTACTAACAAAATTGCTTATTCTTTAACATGTACAGTTCAATTTGGATTTTTATATATTTATTCATTTATGTATTTTTCAACTCTTGTGAAAGAAGATGTAGTAGTGTGAATGACTAATAAGATTTTTTTGTGACATGTTTTGAAGAAATTCTTACACAAAATTATTATTTTTTCCTACCAAATGTGTATTGTTCCCAGGCACAGTGGCACAAGCCTGGAATCCTAAAAATTTGGGAGTCTAACATAGGGTATTTTACAAGTTAGGATCCAGCCTAGACAACTCAATGAGAACTTGTCTCAAAAATAAATAAAGGAATAAATAAATAAATAAAGGGCTGTGGAAGTGTAGCTCAGTGGTAGATGCTTGCCTTAGAATTCATTATGTTCTCTGAGGCCCTGGGTTCAACTCCTAATACTGAAGAATAAAGGCATTGCTGCTTTCTTTTTTAGTAACTATACTTTGCATAGTAATAGCAATATTGTTAAAATAAAGGAATTAAGCTGGAGATACAGCTCAGTTGGTAAAACACTTACCTCCCATGTATAAGGCCTTGGATTTAATCCCCAGCAACACACACACACACACACACACACACACACACACACACACACAGAAAAAAAGTATCATGTTTCTTTGTCTTAAGGTAAACAGAAAAAAAAGTAATAATTTTGAAAACTAGAAACAAAAATAACCTTATTATTATTTTTTTAAATTTATTTGCAGTTCTGGGTATTGAACCACCAGCCTGGCATATGCTAAGCAAGCACTCTACCACTGAGATATTATCACCAACTCAGCATCACAATTTTAACACAGTAATTTCCAAGGTCTATAATTGTTGATACTGTGAAATACAGGAAGAAAACTACTTTAGTACTTTAAAATGTGGTACCTTTATTGAAATATAATGAAGCTACATGTAATACATGTTTTTGTTTGAATGTTTTTTTTTCCTTATTTCCATTAACTAAGTATGTTGATACTAATTAGATACTGAGACATAAAGAGGAGAGAAATGATAAATTGGTACATTATATCTGATAAGTACATAGATCAAATAAATTAAAAGTAAATAATTATTAAATTAATTCTGTTTTGTAGTAGATAAAGACAAAAATCAACAAAACATTTGTTTGCTGACAATGTTGGAATCATTACATACTTTAAATTTTATTTTAATAATGAAACTTCTAATGTTTAAATGTACATTCAGGTTTTCTTCTTTCTCATCCACTTAATAAAATGAAAAAAAAATCTATGAAAAAAAAAGTAAAAGCAAGTATGTAATTTGATAACACAGAACAAAAGTGGAAATCAGGCACACCAAAGGAAAAATTATATACTTTCTTACATTTTTTGGAAATGAGTACTTAACTCATTCTCTTCTGATTCTGAAGTTATTTTTCCTAGAAACTATCCATGTCAACAGGAAGAAAACTGACAGAAAATCTCTCCCAATTTCTCCTTGACTAGGTGTTTGTAAAAGGAGACTCAGGTGACCTAATGTAGTTCAAAGAAAGCTTACATTTAGAATGAAGAGGAACTTCACAGAGAAGCTTGGCTGGTCTCCCAGAGTACTGCATTGACTTGTTCAGTTCACAACTGGCCCTTAGTTTAAAGGCTAAGAAAGCTGCTTTGCCAGCAATTGGCCCAGGAATGCAAAGCTGACTCTAAGAGATGGATGCATGTTAGCTAAATTCACAAAAATTGGGAATATTACCTTTACAGTGTGAAATATGGTTGACATCAGGACCCAGAGGGGTGTTCTATGACTAAGCTTATCTGGCTCTATAGAAATTCTTCAGGGAAGTCAAATTACACCTAATACATAAACACATTTACATGTAAAGTGCTTTAGTTACATTATCTAATTTAACCTTGCCAGTAATCTTATGAGGAGGATATTCTTGGTAACCTCATTTCACAGATGAGGAAACTAAAAGTTGGAAAGGTTAAGTAATTTCCAATTAAATTGCTGAATAATTGGAGAAGCTAGAATTTGAAATCAAGTTATCAGGTTCAGGAAACAAGGCTTTTATACAACATGTTACACTGCCTTCTTGAAAGGATGTTTGATTTGGCAGTTTTACAGTTTTATTTCTAGCTTGATATTAATTTTTCCATGCTACAGATATATTATTTGAAACCCAAAGAGTCCAACTTTTGTATAAGAACCCACTTATTCTTAGGCAATCATCAGTAGGTACTACAAAGACTGATGATGGTGATTCTCTGTTTTCATCAGAGATATATTTAGATATTTAAATTCTATAATCAAGTTATAGTCCAATTACAATTTTAAGGCTTTAGAGGCAATACCTTGTGGCCTCATGTATCCTTTCTCTGATTAATTTCACATTGGTTTTATAGTTTTACTTTCAGAGCATTCTACTAATTATAAATTATTAGAAGAAAAACTGTGAAATTCTCCTGGTAACAGGGTCTCTTTAACTGCTTATAGTTTGCAAGGACAAATGTGTAAGTTGTCTTTTTCTCTTTATTTGCAATAAAGAAAGAGTTAGATGTATAGAAGAATATTTCTTTCTAGTCAGTTTTCCCCATTTTTATATTTTACAGTGATAGTTAAACCAATATAATAAACAACTGGAGTTTCAGCCCTTTTCATTATTAAAACCACAAAGGGAAATTCTGCTTGAGGTCTTTTAATTTTGCAATTAACAAAGAAAAATTTGACCTTGTCTGACATTGTGTCTAATTGCAGAAAGTTCTAATTTAAAACTCAGTATACCAGACACCACCACTACCACCCTGTGTCTTCATGCGTGCATGTACCCACATGCACTCTCTCTTCCTGCTGTTGTGACCTCAGTTCTATTGTATATTGAGAGGTATTCAAGGTGAAATTCTGTATTGACATTGACTATATCTGTCATACCTATACCTCATTATCCTTTTTCTTTTTTATAAAAACGACAGAATATTCTTAAGTGCTGGATGAGAAGAATAGAGGAGTGGAAGGATTTAAATAACAAATACAAAGTTTAAGGGCTTAAAATATTAACTCTCTTCTATTTCAATATTTAATTTTACCCTCTAAGTTGAGATGGGATTTATGTAGGCCAGATATTATTTTCAGTATCTAAACATAAAAACTGAGTTTCAGATCATATTAAACTGGTTCAAAACTGTCAATCCAATAAATGAGGAATCGATCGTTAAAACAGGGTCTTTCTGATTCTTTATTTTCTCATGATGGGGAACTTCACAGAGAAGTAAGACAAAATAAAAAGATGCCACATCTCTGCAATGGCATAACAAGAGACAGACTTCTCAGAAAGCAAAACTAAGATTTCCAAATATGTGTATCTACAGTAAGTCTCTTCATTTAGTTTTCTCATTCATCAATTACAAAATGATTATAAAGTTTCTTAATGATTCAATATACGCTTCTGTATGATATAAACTTGTAAAGATATAAATATTGAAATGAGTAAAAGTCATATACAATTTTCATAAGTCTGTCAGTGTTAAAAGGGTACCTTTATTATTCATGTGATCTCCATTTTCAGAAAAGTATCTAACCAGAAAGGTAAAATCTATTTCTGGAAATTGAAGGCCCTTCAGCAATTGTTATCTGAATTCTGAGCATTTAGGGACTATAATGAAAAGGATATATTTTGGTCAATATCTATTACTAAATACCCAGGTTGGAAAAAAAAAAAAAATGCCAGGGGGAGAGAGAATGATGGAGTTCAAGAAAACTTGGTGGAGTACCACATTAGAGACAAGGTCTTCCCCTGACCAGTTGTAGAGATTTAGAAAAGTTGCTTCTCTGCTCTGGATCTCAGTTTTGGACTCAACAACATGAAAAAGTAATGTGAGATGAGCTCCACAATCTCTTCCTTCTTTTAATTGCACCCCCCGCCATTTTTTTTAAATCAACTACCATACAATCTGATTATGTCTACCAATCCAAACACTAGTTTACTGCAACAAGATAATTAAAGGATGCCTGCTTTACTTATTTTTTTCACAGAAATAGTTTAAATTATACCAATATATTTTGATTACTAGGTATTATACCAACTTTTTCTCATACAACTATTAAAATAACTGGTTAAATATAATTATTATCCCACTTTTTAGATGAGTATGAGTAGACTTTAGAAAACTTCATAAACTTTTCATTGTTTTTCCCTAATTTCAAGAGTCTTCTAGGTTTAGATCTTCAATATTCTGACTCCCAGTTAATGTGATGAATCCTTTTGTGTCTGCTTATTTTACCATATTCAAAAGACTCTGAAGACTTCTGAAGGAGATGCAAAAACGAAAACAGGAAGGACTTGTTTCATAGCTGGACATACATAGGTTTGAATCACATGTATGTCCATGTGAATCACATGTCTACTATTTCAATAGCATAATTTCTATGTTTATGTAATACATAGAAACATTTCTATTTTATAGATATTTTGGGAGAGAGGCAGTGAGGAGTATCAATGAATGACATTAAAAATTGTAGGGACAATAAGTAAGACAAAATAAAAATATAAACTCATGGCAAAAGAAGTCATTTCAGACTGACAACTATGTTTTTAACAAGAACCTATCAATGCCTCAGCAATTTATTGGAAGAAAATTGCTTTTCCAAGACAAAAATGAAATTGAAATGTCAAAATTAGATCTCAGTTTTCCTGGACCATCTTTATCTATTCCATTATAGATATTATTTTAAAATAATAGTATTCATTTTTTTTCATTTAGCTGTTAAATTGCAGAAATAAGCCTCATGCCTTTGCTTTACATAAATCAATAGAATAGTCATATCACTAATTGCTTGTGGATCAAGATATTTAGATTTTGAAAAAAATTAAAATAAAACCCTTACACTGATTGCAACTCTTTAATTATCGGCCACAAACTAAGAAATTTAAGTAATTTTTATATTCATAGAGGTAGGATATACTTCTTTATTTAGTCAGGAAAACATAATACACACACACACACACAGGAGAACGCATGTGTGTGTGTGTGTGTGTGTGTGTGTGTGTGTGTGTAGGATAACAAATAAATTAATTTGAGCCTAAGGGAAGAGATTCTTTATGCCAATTTTGATTACTTTATATTTTTATGTTTATGTGTGTGGCATTTAGGAGAATTTTTTCTATATACCTACTCAACATAAGAGGTTTTATGGATATGATTAAATACACAGTAATCTATTCATTATCTTAATTATTTGCATGGAATGCAAATTGTAGTCTGAAACTGTTCAATCAATATATTTTTGGAAAAGTGATGAAGAGAATCAACATTAAACAAGTATTTGCTTTCAATTAGGAATGTGTGACTTTCTTAGAGTCAATCATTTGAAAATATAACCTGCACACTAATTTTAAATTGCAAAGTCATCTTCCAGTTACACTGCTTCTCTTTTCTTCTTTTTTTCACCCTGTTAATTGTAGCTTTTCATCTCTAGATGGTGCTCTAAGTATCTGCATCACAGCCAGGCATGTTAACACTGACATAAAAGGCAAAAAGAAAGAAAACGTAAAAATAAAAAGTGCAGAAGAACAAAATAAATTAACTTAGAAAATTTCTTGGAACATTTTCTTTAGGCCAGAAAGCATATGTTGTCAGGCGATTAAGCCCATGACAAAGAAATATGAGTATAGTACATATTAAAATTATGAAAACAACTATGGCAGAGAAATACTTAAATCCAGTTAGCAAAGTCAGAAATGACATTTCCCCAAAATCCCTTTTTGACATTTACGTGTTGTAGTGTTGAGTATTTAGAAGAAAAATAAACAATACACCTAGATAAATAATTTAATTACCAGTTAATTCTTTAAAATATCTTGTAACGAAAGCCCTACCCAGACGTATACATGCCACATGAGCTTAGAATGTTTTTTACAGGTCTAGTTTTATTTTTTAAAATAAGAAATATAATATTTTGAGAAATAAGAAAATCATAAAAAATTTAAATCCTCTTTTAAATTTTTACAAATTTTCTTCCTAAATTAATTAATTAATTTGTTCTAATTTGTTATACATGACAGCAGAGGCTTATAGAAATTTAAATTTCAATGTCTATACAGTTTTCTTGGGACACTGCCACACTCATTTGTATAAGTATTCCCTGTGACTACCATCTCAGTAAAACAAAAGCCCACAGTACTGTAACAGGGATGCTGTGCCCTCCAAAGCCAAAAACATTTATTATCTATAGCTTACAGAAAAAGTTTGCTGACTTCTTGATTAAATGAAGGCTATGGACTGTTGAATGATCTGGTTCACTGGTAACTGTTAATGTGATTTTGGGGAAGACAGCCAAAACAAACATATTGAGCCCTGAACTCGTACTGTAAGTTAAAATAACACAGTCATGCCTATAGGAATTTTTTTGTTTTTAAATTTAGTACTTTAGAACATCTCTTAGTAAAGGAGCCACTGATTCTTCTATCTATCCAGAAACAAAATAATATATTCAAAGATTAAAAATTCAACCATTGGCATTATGTAGACAAGACAACAACAAGGCAAACTCTTTAGAATTTTAATGAATTTAAATGGGTTAATGTGAATCTGCTATCTAGACTGTTTTATTCTATAATTTCCCCCCAATATCACACTTGCATATTAATGAGAAATTTGGTTCTCAGAAGTGTGTTAGTTTTCATCAGTTGTCCCCCAAATAGTATTTCTTTTGAAGAGAATTACAGGGACACATTTCTGCTGCTACACTTGAGAGCCTTATCTCTCCCCTCTTTTATAAATCCTGTGATCTTCATTCTTATAATTGTGTTATCAGTACTCTGGTTTGCAAGGGAGAGAAACACAAATTCAAAACTATTCAAGAGAGAAAAATAAAACAATTTGTAATAAAGAACAGTTAGGCTTTTCATGTAATAGAAATAGAAATCAGAGTGAACCAATCATCCTTATTCCCCCAAGACCATTGTCTCTATTCATACTTTTGTGCTCTCTTTTTATGCTAATGAACACAATTTAGGAATGGGTGAAAACATAAGCAAGTTTAAGAAGAAGAAATAATCTTGAGAGAAAATATCTTCCATTCCTAAACTGTCTCTTATACAATGAGCTCTGTTGTACCATAGGAAATGTCTCAATTTTCCATTCTATTTTGTTAAAACAGATCAGTATGTTGGGGTTGGAATTACTGTTCATTCTGTGAGTTGTAATGAAAGAAAAAAGTATCTACATGGAAACAAACTGGAATTGATCATAAGGTTAAACTTTTAGCTATTGTGATTCCATTGACTAGTACATGCCTTTAAAATATAGTATATTTGAGACAGATTTTAGGAACTACATCTAGTGCCATTTGGTTTTTATTAGAATTCTACTACAGGAAAAATTCTATTTTTACTACCTAGAAGTTTTATAATGGAAAACTATATATAATTATATTGCAACATATAGGAATGATTGACAGTTCATTTCTAGATAATAAAGTAACTGGAACACAAGACATCTGTTCAAGATATTTCCTTTGGCTAAATGGCCAATTCAATTTGCCACATGGTCAATATGATTGACTGGTTAGTAATTAATTCACAATTAACATGGACCCTACACAAACAACCATGAATTAATTTGATGACTGAGTACATATATGACCACAGACCTGAACAATAAACTGTCCAGTAGAAAGGTATGCTTTCCTTTTTGTGAACATTCTATTAATCCATACTCATAAAGAATATATTTGTGATGTATTAATTTAGTGATTTTTGTGCATTTTTTACTACTGCAGTTAGATTCAACCCTTTGACAAAATAAAAAAGGAAGCCTTTATCCTTTTCCTTGTAACATTTCTAGAAGTTCTACCTAAGATATTATATTTTCCTGAATTTTTCCCCCCAAAGTTAAAACCTTCAAATATACATCAATCCCTATTATGACAATTTTGTTTTTTACCGTTCTCATTATCTGCTGTCCAAATTCTAGTTTGTCCATGTCTTTTTTTGTTTGTTTGTTTCTAACATGTAGAGCCTAAGCGTAAAGTAGAAATGAGCTATCAACATTTCATTTCAGATACCATATTCTGTTAATACTGTAATTTTGGCAGCTACATTATACTTTCTCTACAACTAACACACTGATAAATTCCACTTATTTCAATTAAATTTTGAATTTCCAATCCTCATTTCTATACTATAGTGACTCCAAACCATATAGTGACTAATATATTCATTTACCATGCAAAACATTGTTAGCCATCAGCAAAAGAATGAAATTGGACACTTACCTTACTTCACTTTTCAAAATGGATTACAGATTTAAACATAACACTTGAAACAAGCAAACAAAATAAAAAAGAAAAGAAACTTATAGAGGAAAACAAAGGGGAGATCTTCTTGACATTGATAACAATTTCTAAATATTATATCAAAAACATAATTCACAAAAGGAAAATGCATGACTGGGATGACATCAAGCTAAAGAGCTTCTGTGGAGCAAAGGAAACAGCAATCAGAGTGCAAAGATGGCTTAGGGTATTGAGCAAAATATTTGTAAACTGTATATCTGATAAAGGATTAATTTTCAAAACACTTAATGAACTGCTACAACTCAATAATAACAGCAACAATTGGGCAAAATATTTGAGTAAATCTTTTTCCACAAAAGACTTATAAATTGTCAACAGATATGTTGAAAGATGGTCTACTTCACTGGTCATCAGAGAAATGCAAATCAAAACAATAGTGTGAGATATCACTCACATCTGTTAGGAATGCCTGTTATAAAAGAAATAGGAAATAACAAGTATTGACAAGAATGTGGAAAGATTAAAACACTTGTAAAGTGTTGTTAGATATATAAAATGGTATATTCATTTGCTATAGAAAATAATATGGATATCCCTCAGAAAAGCAAACATGGAGCCACCTCTCTCTCTCTATCTATATATATGAAAGAATTGAACATAGGCTCTTAAATGATCTTTATATTCTTCTTTTTATCACAGTAATATTAACAATAGCTAAGACATGAAAACAACTTAAATATTCACACATGGATAAATGGATAAAGAGAAAGGGATATATACCTATAGTGGAATATTATTATTTAGCCTTTTAAAAGAATGAATTACTGTTGTATGCTACAATTTCGTTGAAATTTGAAGACTTGATGCCAAGTGAAATAATAACAGAAGGACAGATACTGATTGATTACATTTATATCAGAAATTTAAAGCAGCAGAATGTATATGAGCACAGAGCAAAATAATGGTTGACAGATAGAAGTTGGGGGAAGGAAAATCTGGAAAGTTGGTGTTCAATAGGTTTAGAGTTTCAGTTGCACAAAATGAAAATTTTCTATGAATTTTCTGCACACAATGTGAACATATTTAAAAATGTCTTAAGAAGATAGATACCTTTATGTGTTAGATACCAATATAAAAATAAATAATTTTATAAACAACAATTGTTAAACTAAAGAAGAGATTTTGCTTTGAATATTTTGTAAAATAATCCTAATTAAAATGAACGTGAAACTCTGCCTAGCACACTTTCTAAAATTGTATATAAAAGATCCAGGCATAGTGTCACACACCTATAATCCCAGAGGCTTGGAAGGCTGAGTCAGGAGAATCGAAAGTTCAAGGCCAGCATCAGCAACTGAAGAGACCCTGTCTCAAAATGAAAAAGAGTTGCGGATGTGGCTCAGTGGTTAGGCACCCCTGGGTTCAATCACTGGTACAAAAAAAAAATGTATATAAATGATTTGATATAATCTTTCAACAAAGACTTTTGAACTGTGAAAACTTTCAAAAAGTATAAATATTAGAAAAATAGATTTCAACCTTAAGTTTTACTTTCTAATAAATTGTATATGAATTATTTAATCTATAACTATCAATAGTCAAAAACATATAAAGAATACTTCCTCATTTGCTATTTCCAGATAATTAAGTATTGTCACACGTCCCTAAAATTTCTCATACTACTCTTTCTGCATAAAAAGCCCTTATTCCGACTCTATTGAACATTTAATCTTATCCTTTTAGTCCCCTTTCTAATGTGCCCCCTGTGATATACATATACTATCATGCATTTTCAAAGAGAAGGGAACTCTGAACAGGGAAAGGAAAGATATCAGTTGACAGGTGTTGGTGTGTTGTCTCTTTCCTCATTGAAGCATCTGTTTAAGCCTTGGATTGGAAACCAGTTGGGTACCAAAAGGCATTGCCCTAAAAGGGATCCTCACTCATATTGAAGATAAGACTCTAGAATTGCTTTCAATGATATCATTTCCAATAGCACTTCTAATGAAAAACTACCAAATAATGTGTTGTTTGCAGAAACCCTTTCAGACATCTGTAAAGTTCTCATGGAGATAAACTGTAGCTGCAGTCCATTCAGTTCCCTTGGGCAAATTTTCTAAAATATTGTATTATGTTTCTACACACAAAATTTCCTACTAGTTTTTATTTGCATAAAATGTTTGTCTTGTCATGTATCTGAATAATGCTTAACCCCAAGCCCACCAGATGCTAGATGTATAATTATAAGATGGGACAAAATGTATCAGTTCTGAATGACTTTTTAATGTATCCCTACATACTCCATTTCTACAGTCATATTTCACATTCCAGGTGCAAACACATACAACTTGAATTGTGGAGTTATTAACTCAGGTCAATTAAAAACTTGACAATCTTGATATTTTTATTTCATTCTATTACTACTTCAAATATATTATGGCTGAGAGCAGAAAACACTGTAATCACTACTTAAGGACTGGGTTCTGAACCTCGGTCAGCTCATGATTTGCTGAAATATCTTAAAAACCAAATTCCGTCAATAGTTGTATTCTAAATGAAGGATATTATGTCCATCCTTGATAATTCTATACTTCGGTTGCTTTAGTTGAAAAGTGAATTAGATGAGTTAGACCAATCCCAAAGTATAACATGAATTTTCCTGGAAGTAATTATTTACTTTAGTAAGTATTTCCGAAATGGTAATTTCAATTGAGTCATTTTGTTTAAGATTAAATACCAAAATTTGAACAGAATAAATAAAAGCATTAAAACTAAATATTATGAAAAGGCCCAGTGGCCCAGGGAGGGACAGAGCTTCCAATCACTCCTGCAAGGTAGGCGGGCCTGCGACCCACCGGCAGAAGAGGAGCAGCCGCCTGCTGAGAGGCTGAGCCGCCCCCTCCCCCTGCGCCAGCATAGTAGAGGGAACTGGGACCAAACACAGAGCAGGCCCAGCGGCCTGCTGAGGGGCAGAGCCGCCCCCCACCCCCCTCGCCTGCCAGGTAGGGGAAGGGTGACCACCGACAGAAAAGGCCCAGTGGCCCAGGGCGGGACAGAGCTTCCAATCACTCCTGCAAGGTAGGCGGGCCTGCGACCCACTGGCAGAAGAGGAGCAGCCGCCTGCTGAGAGGCTGAGCCGCCCCCTCCCCCTGCGCCGGCATAGTAGAGGGAACTGGGACCAAACACAGAGCGGGCCCAGCGGCCTGCTGAGGGGCAGAGCCGCCCCCCACCCCCCTCGCCTGCCAGGTAGGGGAAGGGTGACCACAGACAGAAAAGGCCCAGTGGCCCGCGGCGGGACAGAGCTTCCAATCACTCCTGCAAGGTAGGCGGGCCTGCGACCCACCGGCAGAAGAGGAGCAGCGGCCTGCTGAGAGGCAGAACCGCCCCCTCCCCCCCGCGCCTGCAAGGTAGTCGGAACTGAGACCACCATCAGAACAGGTCAGACCTGCAACTGAGAGACAGAACAGGCCCAGTGGCCTGAGGAAGGGTAGAGCTGCCCCCCCCCCCACGCCTGCAAAGTAGGCGGACCTGCGACCCACTGGCAGTACAGCCCCAGAGGCCTGCAGAGGGGCAGTGCCGCCCCCCACCCCCCTCGCCTGCCAGGTAGGGGAAGGGTGACCACAGACAGAAAAGGCCCAGTGGCCCGCGGCGGGACAGAGCTTCCAATCACTCCTGCAAGGTAGGCGGGCCTGCGACCCACCGGCAGAAGAGGAGCAGCGGCCTGCTGAGAGGCAGAACCGCCCCCTCCCCCCCGCGCCTGCAAGGTAGTCGGAACTGAGACCACCATCAGAACAGGTCAGACCTGCAACTGAGAGACAGAACAGGCCCAGTGGCCTGAGGAAGGGTAGAGCTGCCCCCCCCCCCACGCCTGCAAAGTAGGCGGACCTGCGACCCACTGGCAGTACAGCCCCAGAGGCCTGCAGAGGGGCAGTGCCGCTGCCTGCGCCTGCAAAGTAGGCAGAACTGCGACCACCGACAGAACAAGCCTAGCGGCCCGCAGAGGGACAGAGCCGCCGCCCGCGCCTGCAAGGACGGCGGACCTGCTACCGACTGGCAGAGCAGGCCCAGCGGCCTGCCGGCGTGGTAGGCACATTGCCCCAATTGGCGGAGGGGCAGAGCCGCCGCCCGTGCCTGCGAGGGAGACTTTGCAACTATACAAGACCAATATAAATATATAGGGGGAAAATTCAATAGCACAACAGTTTCACCAAGAAGAAAGGAACGCGAACAGTATGAAGAGACAAGGAAAGAAAGGACCACAAGCATTGCAGGTCAACTCAACTTTAGAAGAGGTAATAGCTGCAGCTGATGGAATGTCAGATAAAGAATTCAGGATATACATGCTTCAGATGATCTGGAGTCTCAAGGAAGACATCAGACAGCAAAATGAGACAATGAAAGATCACTTCAACAATGAATTACATAAACAAATCCAAGAAGCAAAAGATCAACTATACAGGGAAATAGAGGTTATAAAAAACAAACAAACAGAAATCCTAGAAATGCAGGAAGCAATAAGCCAACTTAAAAACTCAATTGAGAATACTACCAGCAGAGTAGAACACTTAGAAGACAGAACATCAGACAATGAAGATAAAGTATTTCAACTTGAAAAGAACATAGACAGCTCAGCAAGACTGTTAAGAAACCATGAGCAGAACATCCAAGAAATATGGGATAACATCAAGAGACCAAATTTAAGAGTCATTGGGATACAGGAAGGAACAGAGTTTCAAACCAAAGGAATGAGCAATCTATTCAATGAAATAATTCGAGAAAACTTCCCAGACTTGAAGAATGAGACAGAACCCCAAATCCTAGAAGCCTACAGGACGCCGAATGTGCAAAATCATAAGAGACCCACACCTAGACACATTATAATGAAGATGCCCAACATACAGAACAAGGAGAGAATTTTAAAAGCTACAAGAGAAAGGAAGCAGATCACATTTAGGGGTAAGCCAATCAGGATAACAGCTGATCTTTCAACACAGACTCTGAAAGCTAGAAGATCCTGGAATAACATATTTCAAACACTGAAAGAAAATGGGTTCCAACCAAGAATTGTGTTTCCAGCGAAATTAAGCTTCAGGATGGAAGATGAAATTAAAACCTTCCACGATAAACAAAAGTTAAAAGAATTTGCAGCTAGAAAACCATCTCTTCAAAACATCCTTGGCAAAACATTACAGGAAGAGGAAATGGAAAATAACAATGAAAACCAACAGTGGGAGGTAGGACACTAAAGGGGGGAAAATAATCAAAGTGGAAAACAAACCATGTTTAGTAACATAAATAAACAAATATGGCTGGAAGAACAACCCATATCTCAATAATAACCCTAAATGTTAATGGCTTAAACTCACCAATCAAGAGACACAGGCTAGTAGAATGGATCACAAAACAAGACCCAACAATATGCTGCCTACAGGAGACGCATTTGATAGGAAAAGACATACATAGGCTGAAGGTGAAAGGTTGGGAAAAATCATATCACTCATATGGACTTCGGAAACAAGCAGGAGTATCCATACTCATATCAAATAAAATAGATTTTAAGCCAAAGTTAATCAAAAGGGATAAAGAGGGACACTACATACTGCTCAAGGGAACCATACACCAACAAGACATAACAATCATAAATATATATGCCCCAAACAATGGTGCAGCTATGTTCATCAAACAAACTCTTCTCAAGTTCAAGAGTCTAATAGACCACCATACAATAATCATGGGAGACTTCAACACACCTCTCTCACCACTGGACAGATCTTCCAAACAAAAGTTGAATAAGGAAACCATAGAACTCAATAACACAATTAATAACCTAGACTTAATTGACATATATAGAATATACCACCCAACATCAAACAGTTACACTTTTTTCTCAGCAGCACATGGATCCTTCTCAAAAATAGATCATATATTATGTCACAGGGAAACTCTTAGACAATACAAAGGAGTAGAGATAATACCATGCATCCTATCTGATCATAATGGAATGGAACTGAAAATCAACGATAAAAGAAGGAAGGAAAAAGAATATATCACTTGGAGAATGAACAATAGGTTACTGAATGATCAATGGGTTATAGAAGACATCAAGGAGGAAATTAAAAAATTCTTAGAGATTAATGAAAACACAGACACAACATATCGGAATCTATGGGACACATTGAAAGCAGTTCTAAGAGGAAAATTCATTGCTTGGAGTTCATTCCTTAAAAAAAGAAAAAACCAACAAATAAATGATCTCATACTTCATCTCAAAATCCTAGAAAAAGAAGAGCAAAACAACAGCAAAAGAAGTAGAAGGCAAGAAATAATTAAAATCAGAGCTGAAATCAATGAAATCGAAACAAAAGAAACAATTGAAAAAATTGACAAAACTAAAAGTTGGTTCTTTGAAAAAATAAACAAAATCGACAGACCCTTAGCCATGCTAGCGAAGAGAAGAAGAGAGAGAACTCAAATCACTAACATACGGGATGAAAGAGGCAATATCACAACAGACACTTCAGAAATACAGAAGATAATCAAAAATTATTTTGAATCCTTATACTCCAATAAATTAGAAGATAGTGAAGGCATAGATAAATTTCTTAAGTCATATGATCTGCCCAGATTGAGTCAGGAGGATATAGACAACCTAAACAGACCAATATCAATTGAGGAAATAGAAGAAACCATCAAAGGACTACCAACTAAGAAAAGCCCAGGACCGGATGGGTATACAGCAGAGTTTTACAAAACCTTTAAAGAGGAACTAATACCAATACTTTTCAAGCTACTTCGGGAAATAGAAAAAGAGGGAGAACTTCCAAATTCATTCTACGAGGCCAACATCACCCTGATACCTAAACCAGACAAAGACACTTCAAAGAAAGAAAACTACAGACCAATATCTCTAATGAACCTAGATGCAAAAATCCTCAATAAAATTCTGGCCACTCGGATACAAAGGCACATCAAAAAAATTGTGCACCATGATCAAGTAGGATTCATCCCTGGGATGCAAGGCTGGTTCAATATAAGGAAATCAATAAATGTTATTCACCACATCAATAGACTTAAAAATAAGAACCATATGATCATCTCGATAGATGCGGAAAAAGCATTCGACAAAGTACAGCATCCCTTTATGTTCAAAACTCTAGAAAAACTAGGGATAACAGGAACATACCTCAATATTGTAAAAGCAATCTATGCTAAGCCTCAGGCTAGCATCATTCTGAATGGAGAAAAATTGAAGGCATTCCCTCTAAAATCTGGAACAAGACAGGGATGCCCTCTCTCACCACTTCTGTTCAACATAGTTCTCGAAACACTGGCCAGAGCAATTAGACAGACGAAAGAAATTAAAGGCATCAAAATAGGAAAAGAAGAACTTAAATTATCACTATTTGCAGATGACATGATTCTATACCTAGCAGACCCAAAAGGGTCTACAAAGAAACTATTAGAGCTAATAAATGAATTCAGCAAAGTGGCAGGATATAAAATCAACACGCATAAATCAAAGGCATTCCTGTATATCAGCGACAAATCCTCTGAAATGGAAATGAGGACAACCACTCCATTCACAATATCTTCAAAAAAAATAAAATACTTGGGAATCAACCTAACAAAAGAGGTGAAAGACTTATACAATGAAAACTACAGAACCCTAAAGAGAGAAATAGAAGAAGATCTTAGAAGATGGAAAAATATACCCTGTTCATGGATAGGCAGAACTAACATCATCAAAATGGCGATATTACCAAAAGTTCTCTATAGGTTTAATGCAATGCCAATCAAAATCCCAACGACATTTCTTGTAGAAATAGAGAAAGCAATCATGAAATTCATATGGAAAAATAAAAGACCCAGAATAGCAAAAACAATGCTAAGCAGGAAGTGTGAATCAGGCGGTATAGCGATACCAGACTTCAAACTATATTACAGAGCAATAGTAACAAAAACAGCATGGTACTGGTACCAAAACAGGCGGGTGGACCAATGGTACAGAATAGAGGACACAGAAACCAATCCACAAAACTACAACTATCTTATATTTGATAAAGGGGCTAAAAGCATGCAATGGAGGAAGGATAGCATCTTCAACAAATGGTGCTGGGAAAACTGGAAATCCATATGCAACAAAATGAAACTGAATCCCTTTCTCTCGCCATGCACAAAAGTTAATTCAAAATGGATCAAGGAGCTTGATATCAAATCAGAGATGCGCCGTCTGATAGAAGAAAAAGTTGGCTACGATCTACAGTCGGTGGGGTCGGGCTCCAAATTCCTCAATAGGACACCCATAGCACAAAAGTTAATAACTAGAATCAACAAATGGGACTTACTCAAACTAAAAAGTTTTTTCTCAGCAAAAGATACAATAAGAGAGGTAAATAGAGAGCCTACATCCTGGGAACAAATCTTTACTCCTCACACTTCAGATAGAGCCCTAATATCCAGAGTATACAAAGAGCTCAAAAAATTATACAATAAGAGAACAAACAACCCAATCAACAAATGGGCCAAGGACCTGAACAGACACTTCTCAGAGGAGGACATACAGTCAATCAACAAGTACATGAAAAAATGCTCACCATCTCTAGCAGTCAGAGAAATGCAAATCAAAACCACCCTAAGATACCATCTCACTCCAGTTAGATTGGCAGCCATTATGAAGTCAAACAACAACAAGTGCTGGCGAGGATGTGGGGAAAAGGGTACACTTGTACATTGCTGGTGGGACTGCAAATTGGTGCAGCCAATTTGGAAAGCAGTATGGAGATTTCTTGGAAAGCTGGGAATGGAGCCACCATTTGACCCAGCTATTCCCCTTCTCGGTCTATTCCCTAAAGAACTAAAAAAAGAGCATGCTACAGGGACACTGCTACATCGATGTTCATAGCAGCACAATTCACAATTGCTAGACTGTGGAACCAACCTAGATGCCCTTCAATGGATGAATGGATAAAAAAAATGTGGCATTTATACACAATGGAGTATTACTCTGCATTAAAAAATGACAAAATCATAGAATTTACAGGGAAATGGATGGCATTAGAGCAGATTATGCTAAGTGAAGCTAGCCAATCCCTAAAAAACAAATGTCAAATGTCTTCTTTGATATAAGGAGAGTAGCTAAGAACAGAGTAGGGTTGAAGAGCATGAGAAGAAGATTAACATTAAACAGGGATGAGAGGTGGGAGGGAAAGGGAGAGAGAAGGGAAAATGCATGGAAATGGAAGGAGACCCTCAGAGGTATACAAAAGTACATACAAGAGGATGTGAGGGGAAGGGGAAAAATAATACAAGGGGGACAAACGAATGTCAGTAAAGGGGGCAGAGAGAGAAGAGGGGAGGGGAGGGGAGGGGAGGGGAGGGGAGGGGAGGGGAGGGGGGATAGTAGAGGATAGGAAAGACAGCAGAATACAACAGACACTAGTATGGCAATATGTAAATCAATGGATGTGTAACTGATGTGATTCTGCAATCTGTATATGGGGTAAAAATGGGAGCTCATAACCCACTTGAATCAAATTGTGAAATATGATATATCAAGAACTATGTAATGTTTTGAACAGCCAACAATAAAAAATAAAAAAAATAAAAAAAATAAAAAAACTAAATATTATAATGAAAGTTGAAAGTAAAAAGCAAAAGTCTTGTTTGTACTCGAAAGAAAAAGCTGTTTGTTTTTCATTTAATAAAGTTAATGGAATACCTTTTAAATCCAATGCCTGTAAACTGAAAACTAATTGTGCCTCCAGTGGGCAGAGTAAGTTATTTAATGCAAAAGTTTTGATTGAATAAAGTTTTTTTTTTTTTTTTAATTTGTATAGCACTTAGTAGTATAAACATTCTTCCCTATACTTAGTTCTACTAGAACTACGCAATTATATTGAGGTGTACCTAAGGAAATAAAATGACCAAAGGAGCTAAGGTGGACTGGGACCATGTTAGAGGTAGAGTGTTCATTGTTTTATGCCAATGGGAAAATCAAAGTGGTGAGAGTCAAAATACCTGCGCAAGGCATGAACAAATCATGGAAATATGTTGGTTTGAATAGAGCCAGAGCCTCAGGCTCCATAGTCCATGTTTCTTCCCTTGAAAGGTACTAGGTTTAAAACACCTATAATTCTACTTTTGTTCCTATATCTCAAATAATTGAAAATTGCTTCCAAAAAATTGCATTCTTTATTAATAATAAACATAAGATCTTTTTTAAAATACAACAAAAATCTTTTACCATTTAACACATTACAAATCTGTTTTAAATTTGATGTTAGAGGTGTATAACATATAAAACAATTACCAAATGTAGTTCTTAATTGCAAATTCTAACAAATGCATTTTATAACAAAGACTGAATTCATTTGCTAAAAACATTGGCTCCACAAATTGTTATTCTGACTAAAGAGAAATAAAATTGTATCATTGAGGAGCATGACCAAAAATTTGAAATACTGTCAGGGACCATCATTTTCATTCCAAATAGGAGCAGTTTCTCTGGTGATTTTGATTGGCATTTTGAAATGTGCTTGTGAATAAAACAGAAAGAAAATGGCATACCTCACATTCAAATGCCCACATAGAGATAATAATGGAAGCAATGTTTTATGGGTCATTGGGGAAGGCAATCCCATCTGAATGTTTGTTCCTGAAGATGATAAGAGTGAAGTGAATATTCTTCTGCATCATATAACCCAGACTAGAGGAAAGACTGATGGATAATGATTGATTTAATACAAAAAGCCTGAGCAACATAGGGTGGAAGAAAAAAAAAATGAACAGGAGTTATTCCATAGTCTTTGATATTGTGATAAATTCAAAGCATTGGAGTCCTGAACCCAGCCCTGTGTATGCATCTCTAAGTTGGTCTGCTCTATTGCCCTTAGGTGTAAAAGGATAATAGAATTATAAAACAGAAGAAGACAAAATTTTAAGAGGCAGGTTTTACTTTGTTTAGTTTTCCATGACTGGAATAAGCACTAGGCTCCTAAACTTTCCAAACAGATGGTTATGGGCTCTAGGATGAAAGATTAGTAGTCAAAGAACTTCCTTATTCAGGAGCACACAGTCTGTGTTGACAGGCAATAATCAGAAATGAAATGCCCCTTTTGAAGCAATGTTTTCAAGAATGTTTGCATTTCAAAAATAGAGTGGTAAATAGGAGTACCCTATTGTTGTTTTTCTACCCTACCCCCAGAAATCTGCCTCTTAGCCCCCTCCCTCATTCTTTACTCCTAGGAAACTGTATTTACTTTTAAATCCTTCTACTTCTCAGAGATTTTATGCAAAAATATAAAAAAAAATTTCTTTATGCTGTGTGTACAAGAATACAAAACAAGATAAGCCAGCATGTTCCCTATGATCATATATAAAGTCATCTGTTTCTTACCCGTTTATTTTTATACTGAGAAGTAGACAAGAATTTCTGCATGTTTTAGTCGTTTGAGGTTAGTAAATATTGTATGCTATTTACAGGAAGGAAAAGAGTCATTTATATTTTGTCAATTATTTATAGCATGGTAGGGAATTGGCTAGATAATACTTTATCCATCAATGAATGTACCAACACATGCACACATATTTTAATGTGATTATATGAGATGACATTATTTGATGGGATTTTAAAATTTGTTGATGTGTTCATCTGGTTTATGTGTGAGGTCATCTGACTGTATTACATTTCTTATTCAATCTTTATGTCAGTGACTTCCATATGAACGATTAATGTATTAGCTTTTCAGTCACTTTTAACTGTATATTTGATGCAGATAATAAGCATATGATCATATGCTCAAAAAACAGTGCAAGCCAGAATGATTTTCTGTAGTAAGATGTAATTAATTGATGTCCTTATTTCCTGTGTTAAATGATAATATTGTATAACATGATGAGTTTGATTTAGGTACACTGTGTATGGAAACAGTGGGATGATTGGGTATAAGTAAGTAGGCATTTTGTATGGAGAACATAAACCTGGGCTGTATCTTTTTCTTGAAAATGATGCACTTCTCACTGTTACATCAGGGGTGAGTCTGAATACCAGTTTTGACAATATAATGTCATTTATGCCACTGTGTTTCATTTTATCTCTCTTGTTTTGTTGTATTTGGAAAATTAGACTAATCAATCACACACAAAGAATCAGCAATATGACAGGAATATCAGTGTCCTGTCTGCACATTTCATTGTGGTTTTGAAATGGTATATTTTACTTTTTTGCCTATGCGAAGTATTAATATACATTCAGTAAAGTGTGTAATGATAAATTTGTAAGTACATTTGCATACATTTTTATAAAACAGAATGATATTTGATTAATCTTCTTCATGGTCTTCTCTACTTTTGATTAAATCATTTGAAACTGTGCTAGACTTTTCCTGGTTTATCACTTATTTCTAGCACTTAAATAACTTCTCTGCCACCTCTTTAAAGAAGTAAAAATATTATGTTCTTTAGAGATCAACTGTGGACCATTCTAAATGCTATATTTTACTTTATTGAGAATTTGGACAACTGAGAGAAGTTGTCCACAATATCTGTTAGCTTTCATTTAGAAAAAAAAATACTTTTTAAAAAAGTTTTATATTTTTAAAATGTATTTATTTTCAAAATTTTCTTCTTTTGTTATTTTTTGAGTTGAGTTCTTACTCAAAAATAAATAATTGTTCTGGCTCAAACCTAGCCACAATTTACCCTTTAGCATAACTATGAAGAGAAAGTAGAAAGTAATTATTTCAGAGGTACAGTGTTCAAAAAGTCATGATTAAAATGAAAAAGATAAAACAGAATCAAAGACAAAAATTTCATAGGTATTAAGGTAGAGAGGCCATGAAAGATAATGAAATTAATGTAATATACAAAACATAAAGGTGAGGCAAAAGTCTAAGCTTTTTCTTTTTTAACCCCAACTGGGAAACTTGCTTCCTAGGCTTTAATCTATTCTTACTTCAGCTGCCCATTAACAGCTGTCATATGATACCAAAGATGCAAACTTGGGACAGCTCTACCCTGTAGCTGTTCAAAGGAAATTACTACCAAATAAAATTCTCCATATTGCATACCTAAGTGGTGTTGTGAAAGATACTGAAAAAAAAACCTCTTATTCTTACCAAGATAAATATAGAATATTTCACTCACTAGGATAATATTAGATCAAACAATGAACACAAATAAAGAATCTTTGGCAGACTAAGGAAGAATAAAGATAAAATAATAACAAGAAGAACGACAATTAAAATAATAATACAAAATGTCATAATCAAAAAAGATAAAAGAGCTGGAGAGACAGGACTTTGTCATAGAACCTTGAGGAAACCAAAGAACTCAGTGGTTTTCTGTGAATTTATCTCTCTGTAAGGCAGGTTCACAGTTTCACAAAGAATGCCTGCCTGTTGGACACACTGTGAAAACACTATATGGAAAGTGCCCTGGGGAATAACAAAGAGTTCCTTTGGATGAAAACTGTGGCATGATTTAGAGAGGAGTCTTTATCGACAACCAAGGAGAAGAGTTTTATATTTAATACCCAGATGTTTTAAGTGACTCAGGATGTTTGATAGATTTATCTTTCTTTGTTTTTAATTATTACAGACTCTGAGAAGCAAAGAGTTAAATATTTCTGGGCTTCTGTTGCTGATGGATTTATTTAAAGGTAAATTTTTCACTTTCTTTCTCCTTCATCTTACTCAGTTCAAGATTTAAAAACAAAGCCTTCCTTTCCGCCTGATATTATAAAAATGTCCTTGATACTTCTTTCATTGTGGATGTGCTTTTGCATGGAGAGGAAGGGTGTTCTATATTCCCTCCTCTTGAATCTGGGCTAGTCTGTGATCTACAGGCATCTACATGAAAGTATCAGAAGTGATATAGCCTGACTGATGACTGATGTTCTGGGTAACTAGGAGTCCTGTGTAAAGGAGGTGACAGTCCCAAAGCCTCCATTCTGTGAAGCTTACCCAAGCCCATAGAGAACACGTGGATATGTCCCCAGACTACATCAACACAAAGAGATGTTGAGCCACACTCAGGCTGCTCCAGCCTTTTCTTCCAACTCCAAAACTTAACTGCAACCTCATGAGTTATTCAGAAGCAATATTTTTTAGCCAAAGTTTTGGAAATTCCTGATCCACATGATTGGTGTTCTAAGGCCTTATATTTTGGGAAAATTTGTAACAGTAATTAGAAATTAGTAATAGCTTTAATCTACATATGCATGCCCTTAAAAAAATGGGGAGGTCTTATTCCTGGACAGAGTTGAAGTGGTGTTTGCATTTTTAATTTCTCATAATTGGAACTGTTTTTTTCTTACTTACACTATTTAAAATATGACCCTGTATATATACCACATTTTTTTTTTTTTTACATTCATCTGTTGAGGGCCACCTAAGTTGATTCCATAGTTTAGCTATTGTGAGTTGAGCCGCTTTAAACATTGATGTGGCTGCATCAGTGTAGCATACTGATTTTAAATTCTTTGTGTATAAACCAAAGAGTGGGATAGCTGGGTCCAGTGGTGGTTCCATTTCAAGTTTTCTGAGGAACCTCCATACAGTGTTTCATAATGGTTGCACCAATTTGCAGTCCCACCAGCAGTGTATGAGTTACCTTTTTCCACACATCCTCGCCAACACTTACTGTTATTTGTATGCATAATAGCTGACATTCTGACTGGAGTGAGATGAAATCTTAGAGTGGTTTTGATTTGCGTTTCTCTAATTGCTGGAGATGTTGAACACTTTTTTATATGTTTGTTGATTGATTGTATTTCTTCTTCTGTGAAGTGTCTGTTCAGTTCCTGAGCCCATTTATTAATTGGGTTATTTGCTTTTTGGTGTTAAGTTTTTTGAGGTCTTTATATAGCCTGGAGATTAATGCCCTATCTGAGATGACTGTGGTAAAGATTTTCTCCTATTCTGTAGGCTCTCTCTTCATGTTATTATTTCTTTTGCTGAGAAGAAGCTTTTTAATTTGAATTCATCCCATTTATTGATTCTTGATTTTATTCTTTGCTCTTCAGGAGTTTTGTTAAGGATGTCAGATCCTAAGTCAACATGGTTAAGATTTGGGCCCACTTTGTTTTCTATTAGGTGCAGAGTTTCTGTTCTAGTGCCTAAGTCTTTGATCCACTTTGAATTACTCAGCCTTAAAGAAAAATGAAATTATGGTATTTGCCAGTAAATGGATGGATCTGTAGAATATCATGCTAAAAGAAGTAAGCCAATCCTGAAAAACCAAAGGTTGAATATTTTCTCTGATATGCAGATGCTAACTTACAATAAGTTGGGAAGAATAAAGGTACATTGGATTAGGCAGAGGGGAGTGAATGGAGGGGAGGGGGTATGGGTATAGGAAAGACACTAAAATGAATTGGACATTATTACCCTATGTGCATATATGACTACATGACCAATGTGAATCTACATCATGTACAATGAGAAAAAGGAGAAGTTATACTCCATTTATGTATTATGTGTCAAAATGCCTTCTACTGTCATGTATAACCAATGAGAAGAAATTTTTAAAAGTAAAAATTAAAAAAAATATGAAAATATAACCCTACACAAAACTTCACTTAAAGTGGATCAAGGACTTAGGCATTAGAACAAAAACCCTGTCCCTACTAGAAGAAAATGTAGGCCTCAGCACTTCATCATGTCAGCTTAGGACTCGCCTTCCTCAACAAGACTCCCAAAGTACAAGAAGTAAAATCAGGAATCAATAAATGAGATGGTATCAAGCAAAAAATCTTCTTCACAGCAAAGGAAACAGTCAACAGTATGAAGAGAAAGCCTATAGAATGGGAGAAAATTTGTGCCAACAGCACCTCAGATAAAGCATTAATTTCCAAGATATATAAAGAACCAAAAATATGTTAGTCACTTGACTTACTAATAGCTTTGTTTTTGTGATCAACTTTAAACTGTCTATTAGATTTAATTTAATTTTAAATAATGACCTTAAAGATATATTATGCATTGACTATACAGATTTCTTTGATTTATAGACTATTAAAGTGGTAAGGCTTGGTAAGTATTAAATGAACAATAGTACTTTTAAAGTACAGTGCTTTATTGGTAAGATATGTTAGATTATCATAAAAGAAAATAATCATATTTATTCACAGCCATAATGTCAGATTCCATATTAAGATGTAAGGATATGTTGTAAATATGGACCTGAGTGGTTCTCATGTTCCTTAAATTTCAAAGAGGGTGTGAAAAATATATCTATATCTGAATATACACACATATCTCTTAGTATTATAAAAGATATAAACTCTGCATGTAATTTAAAATATATGTAATAGATTATATTATATAAGTATGTGTGACATAGAAAAGAAATGAGAGTATTCGCAGAGCATGAAAAATTTGTGCTGAGGGACCCTTAAAGTCATAAGAAGAATGAGAACATGACTATTAGAAATTAGAACCAGAATAACACAAGTAAATAATTTAAAAACTTATTAGGGAGTTGAGAAGATGCTTAATTTAGTTTTCAAAATGTTCTAGACATGATTCCTCAGTTTCTGATGGTCATGATTTTAATTATTATTCAAGTTAATAATAGCTTATACTGTCTGATTTACATGAATTTGCATGAATGTATTTGCTTTTATTTTTACCACTTTAAATAAAGAACATTTATCTTCACATTTTGTGTTCAGCCAGACCAAGTGAGCTTCCAAATTGAATGTAAAACTAGTGTGCTTCAGCCAACTCTTTTGAGTTCACAAGGTTTTGACAAGTATTGTCATATTTTGCAAAGGAAAATGGAGATGAACTCAACTGAAATCACAAAAATCCCATGAATTATCAAGAATTTGCTATAAAAACTGGACAGCTCAACTAAATTAAAGTGGTGAACTCAGGTCTCAGCTAATCCAGAAACAATGAAACATTTCATTTTAAAACTTGACCAGGGTCTAGGTAAACTTGACTTTTTATAAAATTGAACTCCCAAATTGCTGAGTTTGCAAACTATTTGATTTGAAATGAAATATCACTTTGATATGTGCTGAGATGAAAATAATAAATGTTTAAGTCATAAGAAGAAAAAAATAAATATTTTTAGTATACTGATTATACATAAAATGAACATCAAAAGCATTTTTTTTCAGGAGCTGAAACCACATTGCATTTTTGGAGCCAAAATGGTCACATATTGTTTGGTACTCTTTCAATCAAAAACTGGGTTCTATTCCTCCTCCTGTTAAAATTGGGCTGGCCAGTAACCTGTCAATAGAATGCTTTTAGAAATAATGTTAGGTCAATTTCACTGAGCCTGTCATTTATAAGAACTGGTAGGTCCTGTATCCTATATTTTGGAACACAAGGTATGGAGTCCTGAGCCATCATATAAGTAGTACATTTAATAGATGAACCACTAAGAAAGTCCAGAGGGTTCTTCATGAGCTACTTTCCCAGATATCCCTCCCCAGTCTCTAGGCACATGAGTAAAAATGTTCTAATATCTCTATATCTGCTCAGGATTTAAACAAGTACCTTGCATGAGTAACCGCATGCTCCAGTACAAAGAGAATACTGACTACCTGATTCCTGTCTGAATTCTTGACAAGAGTTTATTGTTTGGGGGTACAGATTTTGGTGTGTTTTGTTATGCAGATATACAAAACAGATTATATTAGTTTACCTACTTGTTCCTTCTTTACAAGGTCATTAATTTTTAGTACAGTTTGTCTTCCAATAACTTATCTCAGATATAATTTGAACAGCTTTTTTTGAGGAAGCAATGATGTAGCTCAAGAATCAATTCTTTTTTTTGCAAACTAAATTACTGCTTAAGGGTAGCCCTGCCTCACAGCATCCAAAATGCAAGTTCAAAACTTAAAATTGCTTTATATCAGTATAACAATAACAATAAATACAAGATAGAAAAAATGTAGGAAACATGTAAATCATTGTTTAGAATTTCTCCCAAAGGTTATAAAACAAGTCACCTTAATCTAATATGTGCTCTCTCATAAAACTAACAGTCAGAAAGTCAGCTGTTTTCCAGTTGATTCAGATTTTTGCAATGTAAGTGACCAATTTCTACACCATTGATTCAACTAGTCATGCAGTCAATAGCACAACAGAAAACACCATGAAGAACACACTCTTCCTAAATGTTTTATTGTAAAAGCTTGGCAATAGTTTTTAAAATCATAAACTATATTGATGTTTATTCTTTTATAGAAGAAACATCTAAGTCTTTGAGAATAGTGCCCTAAGGATAACATTAATGTCTCAATAGAGAATTTAATTCAAACTATTTTCATTTGTTTATGAAGTAAAATTACTGAATAATCTATGAAAAAGCACAAAGCAATACATTAAAAGGGAGTCAACATAGCACATAGAAAAAATAATTAAATAATAAAGAAAGCACTACAATATTCAAGAAGTAATGTTATTTCCACTTCTCTAGGTCTATCCTTACAAGAAGTGGCAGATTTTGTGTTTTATAAATTTGATAAGATGGAAGGAAATATATAAATCATTTTGTTCAATATTATGATTTAATTTTTCTCAATAAATAATACCAATAACAAATTCATTGATATTTCACATATTCAAATCCTAAAAATTCTGTGTCTCTAGATCTAAAAACTATAAGCTTATAGATTCAACTTATATTATTTTAAAACTTATTTTTTATACAATTTACAGAGTATACTGTTTGAACATCTTTGTGCCTTTTATTTTAACTCATGCTTCAGTCACTTTTACAATATATCTGAGAAAAGGTTGTACAGATGATATTTAAAACACTACTTCCTTAAGTCCTGAAGCAGCTCTTTCTCTTTTTCAACAGTTCTGAACATTGGGTTGTTCTTCACTATGTTGGGCAGAATATTTTTTATGTCCATTTGTTCATACTTTAACTTTTGGGGATATATAAACCATTTTATTCGTCATCATGTCTATTTGAGATTTCAACATCAGGTTATCCCTCTAAAACTGATAATAAAATCCTCAGTCTTTCTTCACATAACATGAGGCACTTCAGCATCCTCACATACTAATAATATTTTCCTGAAACACAAGGCTTGGAATTAAGAGTAATATATTAACTATAATCTGAATAACAATATTTAGTTCTATATTTTAATTCATATAATAAACAATTTTTGAGCACTTACATTTACCATATGTTGCCTTAATATAGGAATATAGCAATTGAAAATAAAGCAGAAAACACTAGTTTTGCTCTTATGAAACAGATATTTAGTGTGTGTCTATGTGGGTAAGTGTGGATGCTGTGGTAATAAAACAAGCAAAATGTGAGTGGAGTCTGTCTTATCTTACAGAGGGTAAAGTGCTCTAACTAGGGCTACTTTAAAACTGGAAAAAAAATGTTTTAAAGACCTGGACATTGTCCTAACTCCATTTATTCTTCTAACTTGTTCTTTTAAGTTATTTCTGTGTCCTAGCTTCATACAGGCAATCATTTCATACAGACAACAGTAGATGAAGGGAAACTCTCTCCCAAGCCTTGGCAGCAAAAGGATGTCAGCAGAACCCCCATATCCAGATCTGCACCCCACACTGCCTGACCAGACTGAAGATACATACAAATATCTCTGAAATCCCAGTTTTTGTTCTTCTATGTAATCTTGAAACTATGGTCTGTATGGGGAAGACAGATTTCTAAACTAGCTGTTTTCCCAATTTGTACCAAAACAGAAATAAATTAATTTCTTTCTTTACCATCCTTTCTCTTTTGTTACACTCTCAGTGAGGCAGGTGAATGAATCTGGTCTCTGACCTGAGTTCCCACTAACAATGCTACCAAAAAGGAAAGAAAAGAAAAAAAAAGTTGAGAAATACAGGGCATGATAGAGATTGACCAAGATAGGAAATGTAAAATTCTTACTGGGAAATTATCACAGAAAAATTGCATGGTAACAGAGACATTTGAACAATGAGCTCAAGAAAATGACAATAAACCATATAGAGACTAGAGTATATTATTCCAGACAATCTATTGTATAGTTTTGTTTATATTTGACAAATACTTTTTAATTATATATTTCCTAATTTTTATACATTTTATGGTGTATAGAATGATAATTTGATGCATATAAACAATATGTTATGATCAAATTATATAATTAACTTTTCCTCTTTCCTTGAACATATATCACTTCTTTGTAGTGGTAAGTTTCAAATTATTCTACTTCTTATTGTTGTGAACTGCAGTCACTCTGTAGAAGAACATCATTATTAGAGGAACTGATACTTACTAGGCAACTGTTTTTTTTTTTTTTGTTGTTCTCTTGTAGAGTATTTAATGAGTTTTCTTCTTATTCTTTCTTTACTTTTGACTAGCTATATTTTTCCTTTTACTTCAGATTTATCCAATATAATGTAAAATTTCCCTCAGAATTTTATTATTTGTAAACTTTGTTACTACTGTTAATGACTTCTTTTACATAAGTGATCATCTTACTCAACAGACAAAATGCAGGTCAGATTTCTGATATATGGTATTGGAGAAATCCTTTGTGATTTTTGTAGTTATGATCTTCACAATTTGGTTATAGGGAAAAAAAAGTTTTTATTTCAAGAGGTTTTTAACTTTTAAAACTAAAATTAACAATTTTTAATTTTATATATAGAAGAACATATATCTTTATTTAAAATTGTCTGCTAAAAGTGAATCAGTAAAATTTTTATGTAAAATCATATATCATATGCATAGCATATATGATTGCATATAATACATAATACATATATACAATATATATGTATTTTGAGTATAAGTGAAATCACTTCAACAGTAGAATTTTCATGAGTTGGTGGCTTATGTACTAGGACAGAAATAGAGAGAGAATAAAAATGGCTAAAAACAGAGGAAGGAGTAAGGATTAAAGACCCAGAGATGGGGAAGAAAGCGTATTTAGGGGTTGGAAAGCAGAGCAGTTTAGAGCTGAAATGTCTAACCTTGAGGCTGGAAGGTATTTTAAGGCTACATTGTGAAGTTCTTGAAGGGAAATATAAGGCATTACAATTTTAAAAAGTAACTGAAAAGTTTTGAGTTGTTCTTTGACACCACCAGTTAATTTTCTAGAATTAAGAATGTTCAGAAATGTTTGGAAGTTGTAGATACCAAGAATAGAATAAAAAGAAATGTCTACTGTCAACCTCAATCAAAGGAGAAATCACATGCCTCAAGTATGGGAGAGTGAGAAAGTATAATCCCCTGAGTGTCTGTATCTAAAACTGCCCCTAGGTCTTAGTAGATGTTTATTTAAAATGTTGAATCAATTAAGTAATCTGAATGAATTAAAGTGAAGACCGAAAGATGAAATATAACAAAGAGAAAATTAAGGTTATATATAAAACAAATACCACTTCATATGAACATAACCATGAAAACCCTCAGATTTTAAAATAAGAAATAGCCAGAAACTATTTCCTGTGTGCCTGTTGTCAGCCAAGTCTCTGACAGGCCAGCCCCGACAGCTAATGCTATTTTAGTCTTCATTATTTTTAAATAGAGCACACAGATCAAGAAGGTTAAGTCTCTCTGGGTATTGGTCAGAGAGTATCTGGTATGCTTCCTCCAAAAAGACGCTGCTCTACTTCCTACAAAATAAAATCTAGAAAAATGCTTATATTTTTGTCCAACTTCAATTTCTGTTTGGAGCTTTATCTTCAGTTCCCACCATGCCTCAACAGTTTATGTGTAGACAAACTTCTGTTTCTTACTGAAGATCTACTGAATTTCAGATGCTAGAGTTACAACTGTAATGTTTACATTCAACTTGAAAAGAAATCAGGTTTCAAGAGTTCTCATCCCACAACATCCACATACAAATAGCAACTAGGGATTGTGATGGATATGTTACCATCTAAGGGTCTTGGGTCCATTGCTTAGCAAGGAATTGAAGACCAGGACACAAAGCAAGCAAACAGTAGATTTATTGCAAAAGTGACAGTAACAGAATTCTCAAAAGGGGAGGGGACCCTGGAGTTGGGAATCTGTTGGGGAAGTTTTGGCTTTTTTTTTTTTTTTATAGTTCCTGGAATTTGCTCTTTTTTCTTTCTTTCTTTCTTTTTTTTTAATATCTTCTCTCCTTTCCACATTCTCCTCACTGTTCTTCTTTGGCACCCCCCCCATCTACTTTAGTTTTTCTATTGGATCCCCACTTAGGAGCATGAGTACAGAAGAGTCTGTATAATTGGGTCCCCTGCTTGTGTTAATAAGTGCTTTCATCAACCAGAAAGTTGACCTTAGTGGAAGACCCTGTCCATGAGCCTTTGATCTGAACCCGCCTCTGAATTCCTTGCTTGCTCACTTGCCCTGGCTGCCTATGCACTTCTGTGTACTCTTCAGATTTGTTAATTAATTTGACTGTGGTAATTATGGAAATGTATACAGTATATATAAAAAGCATCATATTGTATATCTTAAATATATACAAGGTTTATTATGAGTTAATTTTGTTTTAAAAATGATGAAAGAAAGAGAGGAGAAGGTTTTATGAAATCCATCCATAGGCTGTCCCTTTTGGTTGATAAATGAGAGGCTGAATGCTAGATACACATTTATGGATACTACTTTGCAAAGAACTTAGTTGGCAGTTTCACCATTCTAGAAATGCTCGTTTTCTCTCATTCTTTGACTCTGTTCACACTTTTCTTCTACCTAAATTTTGAAGACCTTCCTTTATTAAATATCCAAGTTCCAGTAGATACTATAGCTACCTGTGAAGACTCGCAAATGTGCAATTCGGGAAAAATCTCTCCTACTATGTTACCATGTTAGGCCCAAAGGAGGTTAATATGATACTGTATTATTTTTATTCATTTTTTATTTAAATTTTTAATCAAATTTGCACATATACATTTGCCCCAAATGAAATTAGAACCTAAAATTCACACTTAAAAATATTAAAATAAAAAATATTCAATTTGAACAATCATAGATTGTGATTCACATAAATTTACCTAGTTAAATATAGAAAAGTCGATGAAGACTATCATATAGGGAATTGTAAGGTATAAACTTAAGTAATATCTTTACACTGAGAGGACAAATGAGGGGTATATGTCTAAAAATTTATCCTAGAAAGAGATATTTGGGTCTTTGACAAAGGAGTCACACTCAGAATGGATGAGTCCCTGGTTATAGGTTGATCCCATGGTGTTGACAAAAGTTAAGCCTGGGAAACATTCCTTGCCAAAGGTGAAGGTGTTATCAGCCTTGGCTCTGGGTTCTGACTGCTCTGATGCTAACAGTTATCAGACATCCCAGTACAATGTGTGTCCTGGGTACAGAAGGATAATAGTAGATTACTTTTAGCACTACAACAGTAGGATAGTTCCAAAATTTTTTTCCAGCTCTATAACTTTTTACTGAGCAAAGAAGCCTCTGACAACTCACAACCCTCAAGCAATTTATGATGTCCCTATAGTTTAACTTCCTGATTATGAGACCCTATATAATAAACTTGTGGAGATAATTCTGGGTCACTGTTCCTCTATCAGAGTGCAGTGTCCTATCTGTCCCCAGCTTTACTTGAAAATGTGTGTGTGTGTGTGTGAGTGTGTGTGTGTGTGTGTGTGTGTGTTTAATTTTGTCTGTGTGTTTTTCTCCATCTCTAATTACCCCTACTGGAGATTGCTTTGTTACTGCTGTGCAGGTCCCAACAGTGGGACTAAATTTAGTCCCAAACTAAATGGAGAAACATGAAATAAAGAGATATCTCATAGTATCTTTAATTTGTCAGTGTGAAAACATGGAAAAGAAGCAAATGCTTGGGTATCTGTGGTCATACATGAACTACTGAGCTATGATGGTTGCTCTGTGTTACAGCACGTACCCATCATTGTTCAAGGCCCTGGGTTCAAACCCCAGCACCAACAAAACAACAACAACAAATAACTTGGCCTATCATGATGAACTGCAATCCTCATTTTTGAGGATACCCCTTTCTATCACTAATTAATTTTCATGAAATATCCAGTAATTTTTGGGTCATGCTCCAAAATGATCTGAGTCCAAACTACACTGACTCATAGCGACATCTTTCTTTTCAATGGTCCAAGTCCTTGTAATTAGGTTGCTCATTCATTATGCTCACAATCTCAGTTTTCACCAGTTTTGTTGATTTCTTGTATTTTCAAAGGGAACCCAGTTTAGACAATAAATTTTATGGGCAACCAATTGACATTCCATAACTTGTGCCTTCAAATAAGAATCAGATTAGAGACACCCAGTGGGCAATGAGTAGGAAAGAAATGTATTTGGGCAATTAGATGATGATGAAACCTGACTTAAGCCCAGGGACATCTCCTAATGAAAACTAGTAGAAAAATAAATTTAAAACTCTGTGAGCTTATGTGTTTTCATGGTTTTGCTTTCTTCTTTTTCTTTCTCTTCTACTCTACCCTTTCTTACTGCTTCTCTTTATCCTACTATTGGCCACCTTATATTTTGTTGTGCATGTGTACATGTGAACTTACCCTGATGGACATTTTATTTAGTTATGACAAACAATGTAGCAATGAATGTAACAGTGGATATTATTAACCATATTCTATTTCATAAAACTGACTTTATTTGTGACAGAATTATTAGAAGTGAAATTGCCAAAGAAAATATATATTTATATTTTTATTAATAGCTTATTCATAGAGTTTATATGAATTAACACTCTCACTAATTTCCTCAAGTCTTTGGCAAAGTAGTATTTAATTAATTATTTTGCTTTTCCCAAATTGACACAGAAAAAAAAAATGTTTTGGGTTTTAAATTACCTTACCATGAGAGGATTTGACTATTTTTTTTCATGTTTATTAATCATTTTTATGATTTTGCCTATGTATACTTTCTTGCCCTATCCTTTGTCTAATTTTATAATACATTTTATAACATTTCATCTGAAATATTTATAAACTCCTTAATATAATAAGACATTTGTTAATCTTTTGATATTATTTTTACATCAGTAAATATTTTTATCAATTTTTAAGGACTTTAAGATTTAGAGCCATAGTAAGCAAAGCATTATTTATTCACAATATTGTTTTATAAGTACATTTCCCATTTTGTCCAATATTATTATATACCATATTTTCCTAATTTAAATTCTTGACCCATCTGGAATCTGTTCTTGTGAAGTGTGACAGTGAGATTAAATTTTGCTCTTGCCCCCACAGAGCTATGCAGATGGCTGAAAACATTTATTGAGTGTTTCATATTTTCCTTGATGGCTCTGCTTAATTAAATGTTCTTCCTTATCAGCAGTGTCTTTTTTGTGTCCTTAGTTGTAAGTAAGAAAAAAATTGTAAAAACAGAACAAAAGAAAACAAAAACATAAGTGTTCAGATAATGGCAACCTCATAATCTGTTTAGGCATGAGTCAATGAACATCTTCCTCCACAAGTTTTTCCTCCTCACAGTGTGGATGTATTGATCATGAGGCAGGTACTTTCGGGTGATGCCCCTTGCAAAATTTTTGTGTGGGGTGAGGCAGCTGCCCCACTAAATGATAATTTTCCTTCTACATGGTTTTTAATTATTTGTCTCCAGTAAGAACTTCTAGATAAATTTACAAGGAATTAACCAAAATCATGACCTGGAGTAAACTTTTGTTCATTTGAATACTAAATTTCTGTCTGCCATGTTTTTGAGCATGTGATGTAAGACCTCAAACTGAGCAAGCTTAGAAGTGTCTAAGTGTCCTCATAAAGGACTCAGAGTCCTTCCTATATACGAATCCCTAATAAAAGTCCCTTGCTGTTTTTGATGAAGGAAGCACTGTATTTTCAATTTTTTGTTTGTTTTCATTAAAGCTGGTTGAACCAAGGGATCTCCACCAGTAAGTGATTCTCAGCTCTTTTTATTTTTTTTAAATTTTCAGACAGAATCTTGCTAAATTGCCCAGGCTGGCCTCAAAGTTGTGATCCTACTGCCTCAGCATCCCAAGTAGTTGGATTACACGTGACCACTACTGTGCCCAGCCATAGAAGCACTGTTTTAAGAATAGTTTTCCTTGTGCACCTTACTTGCCACCAGTAATAAACTTTTCTTCACTCTGTTATCTCCCAGTGGAGTTCATTGGCTTTGCACTTACCAAGATGTGAAGCAGTTGCAGTTGGTTATGAATAGTACTGATTTTTTTTTAACATTGTGAGATATAAATTAGATGCCATATTAATAAGTTTTTTATAATTTGCATGCTATAATCTTTATGAGTGCTATATCCTTGTGTCTCATAAATTATGCTACTATTATATGTATGACCCTGAACAAACAGCTTCATTATCAACTAGAAAATCACTAGAAGCTAAACACTGTGGCTTTAATAAAAACGAATGTAACCAAAGTTTGAGAATCACTGTTCTGCACCATTCAATTAAATTAACTGTTAGCTACCTAAGGAAAGGAACAAGTTTAGATAAGAAAAGCACGTGTAGTTCCAGGAGAAAGATTGTTACAAATTGTAACAAAGTATCTAAAATGTTTTACCAGCAGCACAGTTTTGCTTAAAGCTACTGTGTTTACATCAATGTTGTGACAAAGAGGGATTTTTCAGTATGATGGAAAATGATCACATGCATTGTAGAGGTGTTGCAAGATGAACTGTATCCAACTATCACTCCAGCAGTGTTGCTAGCCAGATATAAATGAGCTTCTGCATTAGCTATTAATCTTGGATAACTTAATGGGGTTAGATATTATTAGTCTTCTTATTTACATGTCTAAATCTGTTATTGGATTATATCTATTGTTTTTCTCCTTGATTCTTGCTTTCTCAAGTTTTCAGAGTTTTACATTTTTAATTGTTTAAATTCATGTGTTTATGTAGTTTAAAATACACTCAATGAAATAGTAGAAGCTTACTTATATAAACAACAAGCGATTTTAAATGGTATAAATTGATACCATCTTCTCTCCTTCCACCTTATTGGTGTGATACAGTGACCTTTAAATTGCAACTTTAGAGTTATGATAATATAGATGGTAGTGTCAGTGACATAATTCTAAAAATGTTGAATGTCAAGTCTCCCCCTCAAGGAGTAATCTCGATATTGGGAAATGAGGATAAGGTTGGAAGTAGAGGTCAAAGCATATGTACACCAGTTCTATTGTAGTAATAAACTCATATGCTCAGCTCTCTGTGTGCAGGAATAGGTGAAACTTGGAAAAAGCAGGTCCTTAACTATTGGACTGAAATGCTCCCTATAGTTAGTCTGACCAGTTCTTGAAGACCTCCATTTGTTTACAATAAATATCAACGAATAGATTTTACTTATTTTTATACAAGCCCAAATCAAGAACATCTAATATCTATTAAATTTGAAATATAAACCCAACCATTTCAAAGACTATACAGTCATAGAAATATATAAATTGCTTTGTCATATAATAGACAGAATATTAAGTAAGAAAATAAGGTAGGGAAATTTTTCATATATCCAGATGCTGTTTTATCACTTAGAAGAGAGTGCAGAAAACAGCAGACACTAAATATATAAAATGTAATCTATTAATAAATTTCCATAATACTTAGCTTTCCAATTTTATCTAATGCTACAAATAAAGGATAGAAAGATAACAATGATCTAGCCTAGCGTGGTCTTCTAACCATGCAGCAATAGAAATAAGTAATGGAGGTACAGGGAGAAGGAAAAAGAGCAGAAATACAGCAAGGATTTATTTTCTGAAAAGTTCCACATTACCTTGCAATTTAAAAACTGTCTTTAACTTGGAAGTGCTTACACCCAGGCAAAATTGACTTGATGAAAGAACTTATGGATGCTTTCAAAACAATGACAACAAATTAAAGTTGAAACTAAGCAAAGGAGCACAAACATCAAGTTAAAGAAAGCGAATCTGAACTAGGACTGACAACTTCTACATTTGATTTTGAGAATTCATGACTGGGAGTTTAGAGTACAAAATGAATGGCATGACTGGCTTAGAAAAATAGAAGTGGAGTCTGGGAAAATATCCTAGAAGATAGTGTCAGTTGTTGAGAAAGAAAGAAAAGAAAAGCAGATCATTGGTCAGGAGTCAAAAGAATTTTATTCAAACTGAAACTGAACCACGAAAACAGATTCATTGTTCACTTTGAAGTATAATAAAATTCCTCCAAATAAGTTGGATTTATCAATCATGTACAGTGCTTTTTAGATGGATGGGAGTCTTTTTTTGGCACTTAGCTGGAAATAATTGATATACCATGTTCTATAGGTTAGAAGACAATAGCAGTGGAAAACTGCTATGAAGTAAAGGAAAATGTTTTTGACCTTTTTCAAATTTTTGCATTGAATGCAACATACATTGGAGGATGTTTCATATTTTTAAAAATAGCACTATGCTCCCCAAATATGTAATAATTCATATAAATAGTTTATTATGTCTGTTTGACTACTTAAAATATTGTCAATAAATCCATTGCTTAAATTTTTATTAGTGTTTGTACAACTAAAATTAATTTGTTCCTACAGTACAAGATATTGTCTTTATATTTTATTCCATGTAATTTTGTCTTACCCTTTAATTAGTCTTTTCAAATACATGGTGGTAAGCTGGGAATAAAATACTTGTTGATCCTTTTTTCAGTAAAACTGAAACTCAAAGAAACTTGTGCTTGATATTAAAATGAACCTATGTTTAATAAAGTAAACATAGATGATAATATTTTCTTTTGACTTTAAAGCAATGAAAAAAAAGTTTAAATATATCTATGTAAAATAAAGTAGAAAGGATAATTTGATTTTCCTTAGTCTGTTCTATTATATCTTGATTGTATAGGAAATGTAGAGTTGGTTTAGAGCTGTCTTCTTTGGAGATTAACCTTTTCACATTGCAAAATATAATAAAGAAAACAAAATTCCCCAAACTGCAATAGTTTAAAACTTTAAAATTTGGATTTAAGTCTTAGAATATAAAGAGCTTTTGTTTCATATTTGAATACTTGCTACATATATTCCCATGATATGCTGTCTAATGGAAATGAACAAATAATGGAAGATAAATGTCTAGACTCATCATTGGATGAGAATACACTGCTTGATAAAGTAACTTTTATCAGTTTGGGTAAAGAGAAATGTACTGCCAAATAAAAATTTAAAATTGTTTATAGGTCAAATTTCTCTATATTAGCTGTTACAATCACAATGTATTCCATTGTTTAATGTTACTATCAAACAATCACTTATATACATATTTGCATATCTTTTCTGACTAAATGGAAAATCACAAAACAGTATCATGTAGATACACGTTCTTTCTTGGAAATTTTCTCATAATTTGTGTTAAATTTATTTTTTTTAGAGAGAGAGAGATAATTTTTTAATATTTATTTTTTAGTTTTCAGCAGACACAACATCTTTGTTTGTATGTGGTGCTGAGGATGGAACCCGGGCCTCACGCATGCCAGGTGAGCGCGCTACCGCTTGAGCCACATCCCCAGCCCAAAATTTAGTTTTTTTTAAAAGTTACTTTTATCAGATAATATTTAGCATGGTGGACTTTACATTTTGTCAATTCAAAACAGTTCTGTTCTTGAGATGTTTAATTTTGTTATCTTTTCTCAAATAATTGGTAATTACAGGTTACTTAATCAATATTTGTCTTAGGAAAAAATCTGTTGGTTAAAAAGAGGTTAACAATTTCCTTAGCAACAATCTCAGTCACCACTTGCATCAGATACTAGATTGGTTTTATCAGAAGTTAATGATGATCAAAGGTGAATGTGTTCATTCTTTGTAAGACAGGGCTAATATTTTTTTCTTTAGTTGGGTTAGAGTTCTCCCAACCTAACACTTGACAGTGATGATATACAGCTGAAGGATAGAAGTTGATCTAGACTGAGGACCAGTCAATGAAGTGGTCATCTCTATTGTCACTGGTATAACTACATGGCAACATCATTGCTGCTTTTGAGTACAGACTGTGTCTGCAGGTTTCTGAGAGAATGTGCTGCCATTTTAGACTAAATGAAAGCAGGTATTACTTACATACATTTGGGAGGTGTTTGGTGAGGAAACAGCCTTAACACAGATACATAAATTTTAAAAAATAGCACAGGGAAAATTGTCTTGGGAGTTGATTAAGCTTCAAGATCATGAGTGGTGAGATGAGACAGACAATGTGAGCAGTTGTCAGAAAGCAAGAGTTGAAAAAAAATGTCTATAAACTTAAGAAACTGAGATTTTTCACTAGAAATATTAAAGAATAATTGCAGAATTCTATCTGGTATGTGCCAGAATGCCGCAGTCTGGCTGGGCACAAATCACAAGCCACTTGAAGATTCAAGCAGGAATGAACTTTATTTTTAGAACCCAGGCACGCCACCCATGCGAACTCTCCAGGAACTCCGGGGGAGCTCAAAAAAAGTGGGCACCCTAGGCAGCAGGAACCACTCCTTCTGGCAAAATGCCAGGCACCATCTTGACCTGGCCCTGGATCTCAACACCAGAATCCAATTTGTTTTTAAGGTAGTTAACTTGGTAACTATGAAACAAAAGAACATGAAGAAAACAATACTGTCAACAATAAAGAATACTGGAGACTTTTGTATTCCTGTAATTAGGGAAATGTCCTAGTTTAGGACAGAGACAGAAATATAATGGTATCATAAATTTGAAATAATTTGAAAGATGTTTTGAGATGGGTTGAATGGTGTGAATATAGTAGTGAGATAAGTCGAAGATGAGTGTCAGATTTCTCTTTTGTGTAACTGAATCAATGGATGTACTGCCAATCTAAATGAATGGTAGGAACAATAAAAAAAGGAAGATGAGGGTTAAAGGTGTAGCTTAGAGATACAACATTTATTTAGCATGCATACAGCTGTAGGTGTGATCCAAAGCACCAAAAAAAAAAAAAAAGAGGGGGATTTGAGGAGATGAAAATGAAAATGAAAACATTAAATATTGCCTGATTGGTGTTCATGCAAAATTCAAACACAGATATTCAGAAACAAATAAACAAATCTGATGTTCATGGAATGGTTATAGATTGGATTACTGAATTGTGCTATGGAGGCTAAAGATCACTTCTACACGTTAGTACTTAGTTGGAATCTTTTGTTGCATTTATAAATGAAATTGATGCAAGAGTAAAGACCTGTAGAAATGAGAAGGGAGAAAGCATTTTTGCCTTTTAAGCAATAAAAGAATGCATTAGTAAAAAAAAAAAAAAAAAAAAAACAGAGTTGTTTGTGTGGGGACAGTAATTATGGGGAAGTTGCTAGGAGATATGTCACATTTATTCCTAGTCTCTCATAAGGAAGGGCATGTTTCTTAGAAGAATTTTTATGGTTTAATTTGGGTAGAAAAAAGCAGGTTAGAGAGTTTTATTCTGCATACACTGTATCTCAAATGCATTTTGCTCAAAATAATCAATATACAAAATCAGCACCTTTTGGGTGGTGTGGTCCTAATTCCTTCACTGGAGACAGTGGTGATTGAAATCCCTGAGGGAAACAAGAGAACAAGAAAAATGGTGAGCTAAAAATAAAATCGTGGGTAACAACATTATTTAGTGAGTCATCTGAGAAAAAAATATTATAAAGATTAAATGATGAATTAATCAAAGAACTTCGAGAGGGAGGATAATGTGGTATCACAATAGTCCTTGGAGTAAATATTTTATAAAGTGAACATCCACTAGTACAGCAGAGGACACCAGGGGAAAAATATGATAAATGGCATGTTATTCATAATTTAGGATATTATTGGCAAACACATTGATGAAAATCAATTTTAGTTATAAGAGGAGTTACTGGGGGAAGTATAGGGAGAGAGCCAAGTGTTCACTCCTGTTCTAGATATTTGGATGAAAGGGGACAGATGTCGATTGGAACTACCATTTGATACAAGGACAAGGCAGAAAAATCAATAGTGGGATGAACCAAGAGTGCGTAAGCCTAGAGTCGAATGGAGAATCAGTATCTAAGAAAGATGCTCAACCAGCAGTGAGGTACAAATACAATGAAATTTCTGGCAATAATACCCAAAGACATTTGTTCAACGCCTGCCTGGTTAAACTATTTTATGTGTATTTGTTATAATATCATACATATGCATGTAGCACTTTTTAGAGGCAAACTTGTCTGCTGATTATTCATCCTAATAATTTCTAAATAGTTCTTTAACATGTGGTGGAAATGAGAAAGACCATAAAAACATGCTGAGGAGAAACAAACATATTTTTTTGGAATTCAAAAGCTGTTGAGGGATTTTCCTTGGAAAAACTAAGAAAATATCACATGAGTTCATATAAATATTTAGCAGACTGGCTGCTCTGTTCTCTTCGATTTTAACAGCAGCTTTGCATCCCTTCAGTCTTCCACTCCTGACTGCACTAACACCTGTTCTACTCAATTCTGAAATAAAATGTACATCAGATTTTCTTAGTGGATTGTAAACATGTTCAAAGTCAGTCCAGGGTGAGGATGTGTTTCTGGTGCAAATTGCTTTTTAATATTCCTAGACATATAAACCTCCCCTCAGCCGTCCTCCTCACACAACTTCATATTAACCTAATGATCTGACTATAACAAATTGTCGAACTGCATTTTGCTGCCAAACTGTTTTACAGATAAGCTGTTGCTTTCTGCTTGCCCCTTTTTGTTCGGCCAAATAATTTGCTACTCAGCTCCATGGCATAGTAAAAAGTGATACACTGGGATTTGGAATGGATGCAATCATATACACAGCAAGACAAATACCATTAATTTATTTCCAATGTATTCCGCAGCACATATTTTGTGTTTAGTAGTAGAATTATAGCTTTATTGAGAAAACATAATGTAGAAAGTTTTATGTTATTGTTTCTTTCCATACAGAAATAATATTTGTTAGCATATCATAATAATTTACAATAACAAATATTAGAGAGCATTTCTGTGTTCAAGAAATGTTTTATTACTGTTAATTACATTGTTAGATGAACAACTTATAATTATATAGTAATAATGTTTGTCTTCTGTGGACCTCAGGTATAATTTTTAACCATGATTTAATGGGTACTCGATTACAAAAGGAATATATACTATTACTCCTCTGAGAAGGATTATTCTAAACCATAGGTAAAATGCTACAGTTGCCCAATAAAATAGAGTTAATGACAATTGCTTGATTGTTTAGCAACCTTTATTTCATAAGGTGTTTATTTTTAAGATTGATAGAGCCATCTAATTATACTATATTTCATTTAATATTATATGAACTTCCTCTAGCTTTTAATCACATTGGATTTCAAACAAGTTATATTTATTCTTATAATTGAGATTTACAGGTAGATCTTTTTTCTAATCTTATTAAGGCTTTAAAAAATATTTTCCGTTTCCCTCAGTAATTATTAAAAGATGGAAATTACTGATTATTACTTCTTGATATAGGTGATTTTAAAAATAAATTGTGTGTGGAAATAAAGTCATTATTTTGGGAGGAATCTGTCATGTATTATTTTAGGTCAATAAATTTTTAAATTTATTTTGTGGGGATTCAGGGGATTGAAATCAGGGGCACTTGACCACTGAGCAGCAACCCCAGGACTCTTCTGTGTTTTATTTAGGGACAGGGTCTCACTGAGTTGCTTAGTGCCTAGCTTTTGCTGATGCTGGCTTGTAACTCATAATCCTCCTGCCTCAGCCTTCTGAGCTGCTGAGATTATAGGTGTGTACCACTACAACCTACTTCAATAAATTATTCATTTATTGGTTGAATTAATTCTTCATAGTTACTGTTTTGGATCATATTCCCTGTTCTCAAGGAGCCAATTCTTTTTCTTTTTTTTTTTAATCTTTAATTCCTTTGCTGGGGATCAAAACCAGGCCTTATGTTCATGCATGTGAGACAAGAGATCCACCACTGAGCTATATCTCCAGCCCATTAATCCTTTAAAATTAGTCCTGAGATTATCTAGTCCTGAGATTTTTTGAAATACACTTCATTTAAAATAGACTCTCTTCCCATTAAATCTGTATTACATTAAAAATATTAGGAGTAAAATGCATAAAAAAGCATTTAATGAAATATACAAGAGATAATCAAAATAAAAATTTAGACAGATGTGGCAGTATATTCCTATAATCATAATCTCAGCTACTCAGGAGGCTGAGGAAGGAGGATAGCAAATTTGAAACCAGCTTGGTCAATTAAACACTACCCAGTTTCAAAATTTAAACAAAATTAATTCCCCAGCAACACCCTTTTCCTTTCCTTCTTCCTCCCCCAATTGGCTAGTTCCACACTAATGAACTCCCCTCTATTATTATTATTTTAATTAGTGCATTATAATTATATATAAAAGCAGGATTCATTGTGGTGTATTCATACATTGGACAACTTGGTAGATTTCATTCCCAATACTTTTCCACATCTCCCTTTATCCTTCCCTCTCAACCTCTTTTCTCTACTCTATCCCTTCTTTTAGGGGCATCAAACAGATATTTTTAAGAGCTCTTTGTTTGACATGACCACACTAATACTGCAAATAGTTTTCCCCTTCATCAGTAGTATTTTTTATTAGTAAGTTCATGATTAATCTGCTAATCAGAAAATTTCATGTATTTTTTTCACTTCATTTTCTGCAGTAGTGGTGCATCACTGTTGACCAGCCTTCACTATCACACTGTCTTCTCTTCACACCTATAATCTTGTACTACCCTCTGTTTGACTTTTTCCTCTTTGCACTTCTTTTTTCTTAGTCAATATGCCAGTCTGTCATTAACAGTGCATAAACAGAAATAAAGTTTGACATCAAGGAAATCAAAGAAGCATGGTATATATATATATTTTTTTTTTTTTCAAAATTCCTCCATTTATTCAATGGAGAAGTTTATCAGCTTTTCAGTTTCAAATGCTTACATGACTCTGGAATATGTCTCTTTAGTTTCAACTATATATACCCAGACTTCTGAATTTTGCCAAAAACATTGAGAGCTGAAGGCATAGTTCTATTCTAGGAACTAATTAGTCAAATCCCTCAATATTTTAGTCCTCTAAAAATAAAATTAGGTTAGGTTATCAATGAGTTTCTTTAATATTCTATCACTGTATAATATCCCCAAAGTCCATCTCCTTTTCACCCTAAATCATTTTTTCCCTTGTAAATTATCATTTAGAATTACTAAGGAGTATCTATTTTTAAATACACACACACACACACACACACATGTAACTTAGATCTTTCTTTTTTTTTTCCTAATTTTAAAATATATATTAGTTGTTTGATGAAATAATAAGAGACACTATTGCCCTCATGATTGCTGACACAATTCAAGTTGGTATTCAGAATATAAAACAAAAATATATTTATTGAATCATTAATATGATAACTTTTGGGTAAGATTTGTAATATGTTATATTATTCAAGAAGTGAAATTGGCCTGTTTTGGATGCAGTTTAATCAATAAGAAAATGAGGTTTTGATGGTTAAGTTGTCAAAGGCGCTAATTTTCTTTTCCACAACGTAATTCTGTAGTTCAGCACATATAAAAAGAATCTAAGTCTGTAAAGATAGGAATGGTAAGAAATGATACTAGAGAAAAATGTAGCAGCAAGATACTGAAAGGCCTAATATAACATAGTAATGGGTATTTATTGTATCTTAAAAAAAAGGAGAATTCACTCATTTAATTTACATGAAAACATGGTAAGATCATTTTGGTTTTAAAATATTAATTTTTGCATCAGTTCAAAGATGAATTCTGAAGATACAACTTGAGGCAGAAAATGCATTAAAAAGGCTTTGTGGATACCCAGATATGTTATAAAGGTTTACCTACAGCCACATCTGAAGAAGCAGATAAAATGAGAGTATGGAGAAATTTGAGGATCTATAATTGGCAGAGGATTTTTATAATAAATTTTTACATAGGAGATAAGGTAGAGAAAACTCAAGTATGACAACAAATAATATGATTTAAACAATATAATGGCAGATGGTGGTGCCATTCACAGAACTCTGCTTCTACCTTAGTGTGTTCTGTCCCCAGAAAGCCACCATAAATGGCCACAGTCATAGTAAGAATACTGCCCACACAGCTTTCAATCTCCCAGTAGGAGCTTCCAAAAGACTCCTGGCCTACCCTCAACTGCATGTGCTCATTACTGTGTTGCTTTAAAGGATCCCTTCATAACTAAAAAGGATGAGAGAAATGGAATGGGAATTAAGTGTTGGTAAACAGTAGTGGAGGAACAGTCAAGAGACACAACTCCAGTAGAAACTCCCTCCTCCTCATTTCTTCTGGCAACAGTATAGTGTGACGTTGTTTACCTGTTTATGCACTTGAAAGGAGGAAGTTGTAGGTGACAAATGATTATTTTGAACATGGCAAGCCATTGAGAAATAAGAGAGTTATGTTTAGCAACAAATATTTATTAAGTACCAACCATTTACTAGATTCTGAGCTAGATGTAGATGAAGAAAGGACTTCCTTAAGAAAGTAAGTTGCTTGTAGAATTTGAGATATCTGTGACACATGGACATAGAATAGAATGGGTTGCTAGCTACGCAGGCACTCTATGTGCTTACTCATGAATTTTGTGGGATAATGGATTAGGCAAGTGGTCTCGACTGAGGTTCCCATCTCCACTTCACTAAGAGCAGTTCTAGATTCCATGTTAGATTTCTATGAAAAATTTCAATGATATAGATGTTTCTTAGGCTTTAAAATTCACACGATATAATCTGATAAGTTATGACTTTCTTGTATATCCATATTTACTTATTAAAATGAAAAAGTTAAAAAAAAAAAAAAAAACTAGGCCTTTCTGATTTCTGGTCCAAATGGCCTCAAAATTTTACACTCTACATACATATTTTAAAGAACAATATGTTACTGATACAATATCTTGCCAGTGGCAGAAAATACTGGAGATTGAGAAACTTTAATTTAATAAGAATTCAGGTAGTAAATATTTTAGATTTTATGTATTTTTCCAGACCATATTGATCACAAATATATTTAAAAGAACAGACATCATTTAGATTTCACTCACAGGTTATAGTGTACTGTCTTTGGTACTATGGGATGTGTTTCTTATGGATTCATAGATAACATATTACTGGAGAGTATTTGTGGAAATCAGAAGATTTTGATAATAATGAGTGCAAAAACAAAATCAAGATGCCTTTATTCTAATTTACAGATTACCAGAATGTTAAATCAGTATAATACCACAAAAAGAGGTACGTTCTTTCAAAGCAGAGAGTATATTTAATTGGAAAAGAAAGGAGATGTATAATATTCTAATTGACACTAAAAACATGTGACTGTAAGAACTCCTAATCTTAGAAAACATTCTATCAGACTCTGCCTGGTATTAAACCTTGGTTCACAATTCCTTGAGAGTTATTGTCAATGAGCAAATAGTTTAGGGAAAAAATGTGTTCTTAATAGATTATTCTGAATCATACTTGATTTTTACATGAGAGTGGGATGAGCAAAATCATCTGTGACTGTACTTTTCAATGGAAATTTGTCTGGAGTTTATAAAAATTAAAATTATTTCTCAATACTACAATAAGAACATTTGTATTCTCTACCATTGTGCAGAGAGATTTAAGTATGTTTGACCATGCAATTCTTATTAAAATTCAGCACTAGGTTCTTAGCATTCTGTTCTTCTACCACAGAGTCATTATACAATGAAAAGAAATATGAGGAGGCTGAGGTATCTCTTCTACACAGTTTTTTATGTTTTTTCTTGCCAGAGAAGTGATTCCTTGGCCCCTCTCTATTTGGCTTGCTGGCTCTTTTCTGATTCCTTTTCAGGGCAATGAATAGTGTGTCAGAATGTGAGGTGCATATGAATTGAACCCAAAAAAGGAGGGTTATTATTAACATCCAATTGTTACAATTTTGCATTATATTTATTTGATTGGAAGGGGAAGGGGATAATTAGAATTTGGCTCATATCCATGGTTGATTTTTTTTTCTTACTTAGTTCTCTAACATTCTAGACATTTGCTCAGAAATAATAGAAAAGTGCATCTTTTTAAAACAAGAAAAACATTCCTGTCTACATTTATCCATTAAATGTAATCAAGATGAGTTGTTTTTTAGACCTAAGATAAAATTAAAATGAAAATTACATAGACATAATCACCTGTTATGTTTTAAAGAAATATATATCTTTGAGAGGATGGTAAAATTATTTTCTCATTTCACTAGTAATGGTGTTTAGAAGATTAAAAAGGAGAAACTTACATAGCAGGTAAGAAAAAAATCATAGGAAAAACCACAGAAAAAGGAAAATGCTAAAATGTTCTCATTTATCACTTTTGAGGGTAAGGTGTATCCTACTGTTATTAAATGTTTAATGTAGCTATTGGCAGGTGTGTATAATGAGCTATGTTTCACATCTGGGAGACTGCTAATATAACTATTTCTCATTCACCTATTGCAAAATGTGGAAATCATCCCTATTCATCTGAAAATTCATTATATCTTATTTTCTTTAAGTAAAGATTGCTCATGGCATACAGTGATTTTAAAATCTGTCCAACTGTATTTGCTTTGAATAAAATGGACATTTTTCCTTGTTAAGCAAAATAAAACTCAGTTTTTGAGAGATTCTACTGGATATAAGAAGAATTTGGTTACTAAAGGTAAATGCATTGGAAAGTACTGGTTATCTGCTAACATTTTACAGGTATTGCTTAAATCTAAGAATTCTCTCTAATGACATTATCTGTTATTATTAAAATAACTCATATTGTTTTGGGTCATCTTTTGTCTACCTGACTTAATTCTTCTAAAATGATATTCCACAAATTCAATTTGTAATCCAATGAAATTAGAAAAATATTAGGAATTTAAATTAAAAAAATGTTTAATATGTGAACCCTGAAAGTACTTAAATATTTTGTAAGTACATGTTTTAGATAAGATATGTTCAAACTTAGCATGTGTAAGTATAAACTATCTATATTGTTTCAAAAACACATAAGGCATCACCCTAAAAGATTTTTATTCATGAAATTCAATAAAACATTCATTCTTATAAAGGGTTCAATGTGAATTTTATGCAAATGGTAAACCAACAGAAGAGACAAGAATACCTAAATAAATAGTCCTAAGGGACACACACTGAATATTAAAAACATATCTTAAAAACCTTGGCAAAGCAAGGGATAATGAATTTGTATGGAATATAAGTATGGGGTGGGTTTTTTTTGTATTGAATATGCAGATAGTTTGAGCAAGACACACAATATTCTTCTAAGAGATCTATATCATATCAATGATATTATAACACTGATTTTATTACTTTCTAAAACACTCAAAAAGCAAAAAATAAATAGTACTCATTCTTTAAATAAAAGAACAGAATGTATCGACATTTGAAATAGAGATACTAAATTGAATATTAATCACCATCATTCTGCAGACCTATTCTATATTAAAATTGCCTAATAATCGCCAATTGCACTTCTTGGAAGAACACAGTCTTGGGTTCCATATTTAAAGTTTATAGCCTAGTAACTTTGATCACACACACACAGAAAAAAAATGTACTTTGCAATAACATCCTATAATGTCCTAATATAATTGATTCTTGTAGGACATTCTAAGAACACTGTTTAGAGTAACAAGTTTGAAAATGGGAAAATTATCCACAATAGACAACTTTTTTGACCTTTATCAGTATAACACAAGACTGTCCAAACCAAGTAGTAATTCAGGGTTTCTTCATTAAACACTCAGTTACATAACTTACCCAATTACAAAGAATTTCTTATCAAATTCTCAGATATATTTAAATGAGTACTCAGTAACCACAGAATTTTTTCAAAAGAAGTATCAGATTAAATTAATGTTCCTCTTAGGTAAAGCATAGAAAAAAACATGAATGAAATAGAAATGAAAGTGATTTGAAACTAGTTATAAAGTACGAAATTACCATCTACAGTCTATGTTCATGTTCTTTTAGTTTTACAGACTAAACTTTTATTAATACAAATTCAGATGATATATATATATACATATATATATATGTATGTATGTATATATATATATATATATATATATATATATATATATTAAACTTATATCTTACAGTGGAATGCATTACAATTCTTATTACATATATACAGAACAATTTCATATCCCTGGTTGTATACATAGTATATTCACACTAATTAGTATCTTCATACACTTTTTTTACTTTGGATAATAATGATCATCATATTCAACCATAATTAATTACCCCATGCCCTCTCCCTTCCCCTCTGACACTCCGGCCCTAAAGTTCATCTATTCCTCCCATGCTCTCACTCCCTATCCCACTATGAATCAGCCTCCTTATATCAAAGAAAACATTCAGCATTTGGATTTTTGGAATTCGCTAACTTCACTTAGCATTATCTTCTCTAACTCCATCCATTTACCTGCAAATGCCATGATTTTATTCTCTTTTATTGCTGAGTAATATTCCATTGTGTATATATGCCACATTTTAAAAATCCATTCATCTATTGAAGGTCATCTAGGCTGGTTCTACAATTTAACTATTGTGAATTGTGCTGCTATAAACATTGATGTGGCTGTGTCCCTGTAATAAGCTGTTTTAAAGTCCTTTAGGTATAGACCAAGAAGAGGGATAGCTGGGTCAAATGGTGGTACCCTTCCCAATTTTCCAAAAAGTCTCAATACTGCTTTCCATATTGGATGCACCAATTTGCAGTTCCACCAACAATGTATCAGTGTACCTTTCTCCCCCAATCCTAGTCAACACTTACAGTTGTTTGTATGCATAATAGCTGCCATTCTGACTGGAGTGAGATGAAATCTTAGAGTGCTTTTGATTTGCATTTCTCTAATTGCTAGTGATGATGAACATGTTTTCATGTGTTTGTTGATTGATTGTACATCATCTTCTGAGAAGTGTCTGTTCAGGTCTTTGACCCATTTATTGATTGGGATATATATATATATATATATATATATATATATATATATATATATACATTCAACTTTTGTTAATATAAATTCAGATGATATATATAATTTCTAAATTTATATATAACAGTGGAATGCATTACAATTATATATATATATTTGGTGTCTAGTTTTTTGAATTCTTTATATACCCTAGAGATTAGTGCTCTATCTGATGTGTGAAGGGTAAAGATTTGATCCCCAGATGTAGGCTCTGTATTTACCTCACAGATTGTTTCTTTTGCTGAGAAGAAACTTTTTAGTTTGATTCCATCCCATTTATTGATTCTTGATTTTAATTTTTGTGCCACAGGAGTCTTATTAAGGAAGTTGGGGCCTAAAGCCACATGATGCAGATTAGAGCCTACTTTTACTTCTTTAGACACAGGGTCTCTGATTGTATTCCTAAGTCTTTGTTTGATCCATTTTGAGTTGAGTTTTGTGCATGGTGAGAGATAGGAATTTAATTTCATTTTGTTGCATATGGATTTCCAGTTTCCCCAGCACCATTTGTTGAAGAGACTGCCTTTTCTCCAATGCATGCTCTTGGCATCTTTGTCTAATATAAGATAATTATAATTTTGTGGGTTATTCTCTGTGTCTTCTACTCTGTACCATTGGTGTACCAGTCTGTTTTGGTGCCAATACCATTGCTATTTTTGTTACTATTGCTTTGTAGTATAGTTTAAGATCTGGTATAGTCATGCCACCTGTTTCACTCTTCCTGTTATGGATTGCTTTAGCTATCCTGGGTCTCTTAATTTTCCAGATGAATTTCATGACTGCTTTTCTATTTCTATGAGTAATGTCTTTGGGATTTTTATTGGAATTGCATTAAATCCATATAGTGTTTTTGTAAGTATGGTCATTTTGATAATATTAATTCTGCCTATCCAAGAACAAGGTAGATCTTTCCATATTCTAAGGTCTTCTTTTATTCCTTTCTTTAGGGTTCTGTTATTTTCATTATATTGATCATTCACCACTTTCATTAAGTTGATGCCCAAGTATCTTCTTTTATTTATTTATTTATTTATTTTGAGGCTATTGAGAATGGGGTAGTTTTTCTCATTTCCATTTCTGAGGATTTGTCACTGATATACAGAAATATCTTTGATTTATGTATGTTGATTTTATATTCTGCTACTTTGCTGAATTCTTTTACTAGTTCTAGAAGTTTCCTGGTGGAACTTTTAGGGTCTTCCAGGTATAGAATTATATCATCAGCAAATAGTGTCAATTTGAGTTCTTCTTTTCCTATACGCATCCCTTTAATTACTTTTGTCTGTCTAATTACTTTGTCCAGTGTTTCAAGAACTATATTAAATAGTAGTGGTGAAAGAGGGCATCTCTGTCTTGTTCCAGATTTTAGAAGGAATGCCTTCAATTTTTCTCTATTTAGAATGATGTTGGTCTGGGGCTTAGCATAGATAGCCTTCATGATGTTGAGATATGTTTCTGTTATCCCTAGTTTTTATAGTATTTTGAACATAAAAGGGTGCTGTATTTTGTCAAATGCTTTTTTATGCTTCTATTGAGATGATCATATGATTCTTATCTTTAATTCTATTGATGTGATGAATTACATTTATTGATTTCCATGTGTTGAATCAACCTTGCATCCCTGGGATGAATCCCACTTTATCATAATGCATGATCTTTCTGATTTTTTTTATTCAATTTGCCACAATTTTTTTTGAGAATTTTTGCATCTATGTTCATTAGAGTTATTGGTCTGAAGTTTGTTTTTTTTTTTTTTTTAATGTGTCTTTGCCTGGTTGTGGAATCAGAGTGATACTGGCCTCATAGAATGAGTTTGGAAGTGCTGCCTCTTGGAGAATATTGGTATTAGTTCTTCTTTAAAGTTCTTGTGGAACTTGGATGTGTATCCATCAGTCCTGGACTTTTCTTGGTTGGTAGACTTTTGATAGTGTCTGCTGTTTTGTCACTTGAAATCAATCTGTTTAAATTGTGTATATCCTCCTGATACTATTTGAACAAACTATATGACTCCATAAATTTGCCAATGCCTTCAATATTTTCTATTTTCTCTTTTTCATCACGTATGTTAGTGATTCGTGTTTTATCTCTCCTCTTTGTCAGCATGGCTAAGGTTCTGTCAATTTTATTTATCTTTTCAGAGAACCAAATTTTGTGCTGTCCATTTTTTCAATTGTTTCTTTTGTTTCAATTTCATTGATTTCATCTCTGATTTAATTATTTCCTGTCTTCTGCTGCTATTGGTGTTGATTTTTTTCTTCTTTTTCTAGGACTTTGAGATGTAGTGTTAAGTTATTTATTTGTTGACTTTTTCTTCTTTTAAGAAATGAACTCCATGCAATGAACTTTCCTCTTAGAACTGTTTTCATAGTGTCCTAGAGATTTCAATATGTTGCATTTGTGTTCTCATTCACCTCTAAAAACTTTTTAATCTCCTCCTTGATGTCTTCTGTAACCCATTTTTCATTCATTAACATATTATTTATTCTCTGTGTATTAGAGTCGATTTTATTTCTTCTTTTATTAGTGATTTCTAATTTCATTCCATTATAGTCTGATAGAATTCAGGGTAGTATCTTCACTTCTTTATATTTTCTAAGAGTTTCTTTGTGGCATAGTACATGGTCTATTTTAGAGAAGGATTCCTGTGCTGCTGAGAAGAAAGTATATTCTCTCATTGAAGGTTGGAATATTCTGTGTATGTCAATTAAGTCTAAGTTATCGATTGTATTATTGAGTTCTATAGTTTTTTTGTTCAGATTTTGTTTGTAAGATCTGTCTAGTGATGAAAGAGTTGTGTTAAAGTCACCCCAAATTATTGTGTTGTGGTCTATTTGACTATTGAACTTGAGAAGGGTTTGTTTGATGAACGTAGCCACTCCATTGTGTGGGGCATATATATGTATAATTGTTAATTCTTGTTGGTGTATGGTTCCCTTGAGCAGTATGTAATGTCCTTCTTTATCCTTTTTGATTGACTTTAGTTTGAAGTATACTTTATTTAATATGAGGATGGAAACCCCTCCTTGCTTCCGCAGACCATGTGAGTGGTATGATTTTTCCCAACCCTTCATTTTTCTATCAGGTGAGTCTCTTGAAGGCAGCATACAGTTGGGTCTTTTTTTTTTTTTTTTGATCCAATCTGCTAGTCTATATCTTTTGATTGGTGAGTTTAGGCCATTAACATTCAGGGTTATTATTGAGACATGATTTGTATTCCTAGCCATTTTTGTTTATTTTTGCTATTTAATGTGACTTAGTTTCTCTTCTAGATAGATTTTCCTTTAGTGTAATCCCTCTGTCTGCTGACTTTCATCGTTGTTCTTCATTTCCTCTTCTTGGAATACTTTGCTGAGGATGTTCTATAGTGCAGGCTTTCTAGTTGTAAATTCTTTTAAGTTTTGTTTATTATGGAAGGTTTTGATTTCATCATTAAATATAAAACTTAGTTTGACTGGATATAAAATTCTTGGTTGACATCCATTTACTTTCAGATCTTGGTATATGTTGTTCCACCATCTCCTGGTTTTGAGGGTCTGGGTTGAAAAAATCTGCTGAGAGAGGAATTGGTCTCCCACTATATGTGATCCGATTCCTCTCTCTTGCCTCTTTTAAGATTCTATCATATTTCTGTATGCTAGGCATTTTTATAATAGTGTGCCTTGGTGTATATCTCTTGTAATTTTGTACATTTGGTGTCCTGTAGCCTGTTGCATTTGGTTTTCCAATTTGTTCTTCATGCTTGTGAAATTTTCTGATATTATCTCATTGTGCATTTTTTTTGTTTGAAACTCTGGGCCTTCCTCTATCCCAATAATTCTTAGATTTTGTCTTCTGATGCTGTTCCATTATTCTTGGATGTTCTGTTCATTGTTTCTTACTATCTTCACTGTGTATTCCACTTTATTTTCTAGATTTTAAACTTTGTCTTCATTATCTGACATTTTTTCTTCCAAGTGATCTAGTCTGTTGGTTACGCTATCTATTGGGTTTTTTATTTGATTTATTATACCCTTCCTTTCAATGATTTCTGACTGTTTTTTAAGGGTCTATATCTCTCTCTTGAAATAATATTTTGCTACCTGTATTTGCTCTCTTATCTCATAGTTGGAGTGATCAATTTTTGCCTGTATTTGCTCATTTAGGTCATTCTTTAATTCATAGATCATTTTAATTATGAATCTTCTGAATTTCTTCTCTGTTATTTCATCAACTTCACTGTCCATAGGTTCTCTTATTATAGTGTACTGGTTTGTTTGGGGCATTTTCCTCCCTTGTTTTTTCATGTTGTATATATGTCTTCCTTCTTGCAGTGTGGATCTGAGATATTACAGTTTCTTTCCTATATTCTTGTAGTACCCGTACAGATTGTCTGTACCTCACCTTGATGTTGGGCTTCCAGACCTTGCTGGTGTCCCTCACTGGATGCTACTGTATTCTCCATCTGGGCCCTGCATAAGTTGGAGTGAGTAGATCTGGGTCACTGGAGTTGACCCCCATTGTAGTTTGCTGGTCAGAAGGGACAGTCCTGCACCAGAGACTAGGCTCTGGCAAGTGTCTGCACTTTGGTAAAGGGCTGGACTAGGTGTGCTGTGGGCCTCTGCCCTGAAGAGACTGGTGTGGGTGGATCTGGGCTGCTGGGCTTGACCTCCCACAGTAGTCTGCTGGTAGGAAGGGCAGGTCCTGCTTCAAACGCTAGGCTCTGGCAGTGTCTGCCCCATCAGAGGAGGGGTGAAATTTGCCTACTGAGATCCTGGATCCCACTTGGGGCTGGATCTCAGATCTAGGCTCCCAAGACTCCCGTGGTAGTCTGCTGGTCAGAAAGGGTAGCCCTAGCCTCTGGTGTGTTTCTGTCCAACTGGGAAAGGAGTAGACCCAGCCTGCTGTGCACCTGGGCCCTGCAGAGGTGAGGGTGGATCTGGGCTGCTGGGCTTGACCTTCCTTGGTAGTCTGCTGGTCAGAAGGGGCTGTCTTACTCCAAAGGCTAAGCTCTGGAGATCTCTGCCCCACTGGGCAAGGGGTAGACCAGGCATGCTGTGTGCCTGAGCCCTGCAGAGGCCTGTGTGGGTAGATCTGGGCCTCTGGGCTTGACCCCCTGAGGTAGTGCTCAGATGATATATTTAACAGAGAGAAAGTTTACTATAATTCAACAATGAATCTTACAGAATCCAATGGAGGAAACTTTTTAAGCTTCATTGGAAAATTAGGGGTTAAACTCTAAATTACTCACTGTGTTTGTAGTCAAGGAGTCTCATGACCTCACAACAGTTTTCCTATTCACTGTTTTCTTGAAAATTGGATTTCCCTACCTCTCCACATGGATCAGTTTAATATATTCATTTGCAGTTGTATGTTGTCAGTTTCTTTTTCTTTCCATTTTAGTGTTCCTAAGAATGATTTTCATAGGAAACATAATTTTAAGAATATATTTTTGGCTAATATTTTGACACCATTTAAGTCAAATGTTTTCACAATCCCCTATCCAGGACATTAAACATTTATTTATTCAAGAAACATTTACCTATCAACAATGTACTTGACATTTGTCATGAATTTGGAAGAAAAAAATACATGACAACTTGCAGTCAGAAAGATAAAATCAAGTTGGGAAGAGAAGCAAGAAACTAAGTTCCATATGGTAAGTTACATAACATGAAGATGTGGAGCAAGGGCTGAGCCTTCTTATGTAATGAAACGTGGCATCACAAAGAAGGCCATGGTACAAAATTTTGAAGGACAAGTATGTCCTTTAATGATAGACAAAGGAAAAGAATGTCTGAGGTAGATGGGGAGAAAAAAATAAAAAGACAAGTGGATTTAAAACAGTTTTGCTTCTGAGGGCAAAGAAAAATTCTGCCCACAGGAAAAAGCATCAGATACAAGTGTGAAAACAGAGAAATTGACAAAATTAAAAATAAATAAATAAGAATATTTTTTATATATTAGATAAATCAATAGATAATGGAAATCATACATATTAGTCAACACCTTTTATATCTAGTATCCAAGTATGGTAATATAACACAGTTCTCTCCCGAGAACTTATTCACACTCACATTCTTTAAGATTTTGTGCATTCAGGTATAAGTATATGACTGAAATTTGACCAAGCTAAACATAATATTTCCTAAACCACATTGATTTTTTTCAAAGATTATGCTACCACATGTGAAAAGCAAAGAATATTAAGCGATTTCATTTTGTGCCACTAACAGGAGAGAGGTTGCAGTTCACTGAGGTGCTAATATTCTGTCAAATTTAGGAAATGACAATAACTTTTGTAAAAGAAGATTTGTGCCAAAGTAATGATAAATTCTCTCTAGAAATAGGTAATGTGTTCCAAAGATTGATTAATCCTAAAACATATTTATTCAAATAATTTCATAAATAAAATATCTGGAACACAATTAAAAATAACCAGACGTGACAAAACAACACACTATGAGTAAATGGTATCAGGAAATTAAAGCACTATTAAAGGGGATTCATAAAGATTCACATATGAAATTACATGCAATTTAAAATTAATTATTAGGTTAATGCATGAGAAGGCAAAATAAAAAGTAACAGTTTTTCTACAGAACTAAAAAAAACATAAGGGAAGATAACAGAAATTCTTGAGCTCAAAAATAAAATAACCAGGAAATTTCTATTTTGTCAACTGATTTTTTTCCTAGGTTAACTAAAAATGATACTATTGATTTTATCCTTATAGTTTGTATATATGGTAAATTGTATTAACAAATTTTCAAATTGATTTTCAAAAATGAACTCTACATTCTTGGTATAAACCTCATTTAGTTGTGGTATATTACCATTGGTATATGTTATTGAATTTGGCTTTCTAAACTTGTGTTACAAGGTATACCTAATAATAAAGGGTATTATAAAGATGTCTAAATTTGGTAAAAACAATATATTCACAATATGGATAAACTGCATGGACATAATATTAACAAAAGGATACCAACACAAAAGAATATAAAAAATGTAATTCCATTTATATAAAGTTCAGTGAATAATAAACAATGCTAAAGTCAGATAGGATCATGAAACTGGAAAGAGAAGAAGCAGAGTCATCATCATGAATGCAAAATGGTGGCTAACCAAGAGAGAAAATGGATTCAAGGAGGGGTAGTGATCTTCATAAGGAAAAAAGGAGAGATGGTAAATAGAGGGAGTCAGTTTATGTTTTTAACTATGTGTTAGTTACAAATGTATTCATTTTGTGAGATATCACTCAAGAATCTGTTTGTTTTTTTGTTTTTGTTTTTTTTTCAGGGAATGAAGGGGATAACTGTGATAGGTGGACATTTTGGTATGGATGTTCTATTAATAAGTCTGTAACAACAAATGATTAATAATCTTTAGTGCTTTTGTAAATAAAAAATGCATTGACAAACTACATCATTCTTATTATTAATTAGAGCCTAATTAATCTTAGACTTAGATTTACACCCTATACATAGAATTTGTAGGCATTTTTATAAATTATTTGTTTTATTTTTAAAATGAAAGAGAAAACCTTCCTATAAGTTTAGTATATGAGGAAAATATATGTGGGAAGTTACTATAAAAGGATCAAATGAAATAATGTTGATTTTGCTGCAGAAAAACATGTCAATGTCAGTTTCTTCTCACCAGTTTTATTTCTAAAGCCTGTGATTATCAGAATGATTTCAATATTGGGGTTTTTATGTTTCAAAAAATGTTTTATGTTTCTTTATCAAATTAATTTTTAGGTTTTTTTTTTCCCTTAAATATAATAAAATACTTTTTTTGTAGTCTAGGGTTGAAACCCAGAGTCTCACACATGCTGAGGTGAGTGCACTACCACTGAGCCATACCCCATCCCTTGAATTAGTAATATTCTTATCCTTCTTCAACATGTGGTGGGGAACTATTTATTATAGTATGAGGCTCAATCGTTAAATTGGCAGAGAAGGCTGTTTTCTAATTCTATTAATCCACTAATTCTATATTCTCATGTTCCAAATATCTACTTTGGGAAAACAGTTCCTTACCACAAAAAACTTTCAAGTTTGGCAAGCTTTTTTTTAAACTCTTTGTCTTTGAACAAAGTGATCTGTGGGGCTAAAGTTATCCCACTCCCATCTTTGCTGCTTGATATAAGGGGCGTGATATATGGGGAAGAGAGGAAGACCGGGGGAAGAAGATTACCTCTACATAGGGAAGAGGGGTGAGAGGGAAAGGGAGGGAGAAAGGGAATTGCATGGACAGTGGAAGGAGACCCTCACTGTTATACAAAATACATGTATGAAGATGTGAGAAAAAAAAATAATAGCGTTACCCTAGATTAAGTAGAGAGAAGTGGAGGGAGGGGATGAGAGGAGTTGGGGAGATAGGAAAGACAATAGAATGAAACAGACATTATTATTACTATATGTATATATGTGAGTGCATGACCAATAAGATTCTGCAACCTGTATACTCAGAAAAATGAGAAATTATATCCCATCTTATTCAAATGCATGATATGTCAAGATCACTGTACTGTCATGTGTAACTAAGTAAAACAAATTTTAAAAAATGTCTATTTATCCTTCCCTATGTAGCTAAAATTCTCCTAGGAAATCTTATGGGTTTTGCCTAACATATTCAACATGTCTACACTCTGACCTCCTTTCAGTACTTTATCAATATGTCTGTGTAACTCTAGAGGAAATTTGACAGGATTCATTAGTCTATAATTAGATTGCTTATTTATAAGGCAAGTTTTAAAACATTGTTGGCATTTCCATGGAGGTGATTTTTTTTTCTTTCTCTAACAAGTCTAAGAAAAAAAGTAGAAAAGATAGATTGGTATGAAGAAACAAATTGGTGTCAACATACTTTATATACAACCAGAGATATGAAAAATTGTGCTGTATATGTGTAATAAGAATTGTAATGCATTCCACTATCATCTATTTTTAAAAAATATCAATAAAAATCATACTGGTAAAAAAGAAAAAAAAGATAGATTGGCAGGTAGAAGCAAAGAAAAATGGGATATAGAGAAAAAAAAAGAGGGGGAAAGGAAGGGAGGAAGGAGAAGGGGGAGAGAGAGGGAGAGAGAGAGAGAGAGAGAGAGAGACATTGAGAGAGAGGAGGAGGGAAAGAGAGAGGAAGGGGCTGGGGATGTGGCTCAAGCGGTAGCGTGCTCGCCTGGCATTCGTGCGGCCCAGGTTTGATCCTCAGCACCACATACAAACAAAGATGTTGTGTCTGCTGAAAGCTAAAAAATAAATATTAAAAAATCTCTCTCTCTCTCTCTCTCTCTCTCTCTCTCTCTCTCTCTCTCTCTCTTAAAAAAAAGGAGAGAGAGAGGGAGGAAGGAAAGAGAGGGGAGTCATATCCACTGGAATAAATTTGAGAAGTATTTCCTTTTCCTGGTCTCCCAAGATTATTTGCTGTGTCAAGATGCTCTAAAGAGAAGCAAGTAAAAAAGAGGAGCAGCTGTGATTCTATCACTAAACCTGATTGGGTGTAAGTAAACACATCTCATGATAGACTAGAACTAAAAGGAGAGTCAAAGCAAGAGAGAGGATTTGTCTAACATCTGTCCTCAGCTCATTCATACATCACATACTCAAGCATAAGAGCCTATTGTGATGTTTATTGCTCATATCTAAACTTGTCTAATCCATATTGTATGCTGTTGTTGCTTAACTGAATTTTACTCAGGCATTATTTCCTTCTAGTATTTTAGCCATTTTCACTCATTTTAGAAACTGGTACACTGAGCAATTCTCAGGACTTTTGGAAAGCCTTCTCCCATGAATAAATCTTATTTCTACCCAAATAGACCAGACAATGATTTTCTCTTGTAAAATGGAGTTTCATCACCAATCTTTAACTTGGAGTGTGAAATTTGGAAACCTTTTTTAAAAATTAGGGTTTATGTGACAACAATGGAGTTCATAAATCCAAAATTTCTCTTATAATTAGCATTTACATGGACTTTTTATTGATGATAAGTTTCAACTATTTGGAAGACAATTGCTGATCTCATCAAAATACACATCACAGAAATGCAAAGTAAATGTTGGATACTCTATGTCACCCCAAATGCTGGGATGCAGTTCTCCATGGATCTCTCACATTTTTGTGAATCTTGCAAGAGAGCCACTTAACTGCCTTTATTTCTGGAGTAGCTTTCTAAGGACTTTTGTATTGCCCATTTCCTAGGACTTTGTTTTTTTAAGACTTCACATTTAGAGTAATTTTAGGATGATAGAAAATAGAGTGAATATTACATTTTCTTATAATCCACTTTCTTTCAACCAGTTTTCCTGTCTTTAATATTTTTTTTTTCATTTTTGTGATATTTTGTTAAAATAAATGAGCCAGTGTTGGTAAATCATTAACTAATGTTGATGGCTTAGAATAGAGTTTATTCTTTGTGTTTTACAATTTGATAGGATTTAACAAATGCATAATGTCACATATTTACATATTATATATCATACATATTATAGTATATTATATTATAGTATCATACAAACTAATTTCACTACCACAAATATGTTTGTGCTCCACCTGTTCATCCCTCATCCCTTCCCCCATCTAGGCCCTAGCAAGCACTAAACTCTTTTAGTCTCTGTGGTTTTCTCTTTTTCTGCAGGTCATATAGTTGGAAGCCAGCCTGTTTAGATTGGCTTCTATCACTAAACAGTATTCATTTAACTTTTCCTCTTTGTATGTTCATTTCTTAATTGCTCATGTCTTTTTATTGCTGAATAAAATATTGCACAGAAACATTTGTTTATCCATTTATTGTCTATAGTAATCCTTGGTTGATTCCAGTTTGGGGCTATTATAAATAAAGCTTCTATGAACATTTGCATGTTTTTTTTTAATATGGACATATGTTTTCAGCTCATTTATATCAGTTCTAAAAATGAGTGGTTAGTGGCTCATTTGATAAGAGTATGTTTAAATCAATAAGAAACTTCTAGAATATCTTTCAAAGTTTCTGCACAACTTTGCATTCCTACCAGTAATGATTATGCCTTCTTACTCCTTTACATTTTTGATACCAGTTGTTGTTATCCATTTTGGGATTTTATCCATTCTAATAGGCAACTAGTGGTACTTTATGGTTGTTTTAATTTAAAATTCCCTAATGACACATGATGTTGTATGTCTTTATTTGCTTACTTGCCATCTGTATATCTTCTTTGATGAAGTGTCTATTCAGATCATTTATCCTTTTTTTAATTAGATAGTATGCACCCTTATTGAGTTTTAAAGATTCTTTAGCATATTTTGAAAAGAAGTCTTGTATCAGATGTATGTTTTATATATGTTGTCTTTCAATTCTTTTCATGTCATTTGCATAGGATAAATTTTTAATTTTAATGACATCCCATTTTTCAGTTTTTCCTTTATGGATCATGTTTAGTGTTGATTCTAAAATCTCATTTCCAAAATCTGGGTGACTTAGAGTTTCTACTATGTAATTTACAATGTGTAGTTTTATATTCTATATTTACTTTATAATCCATTTCAGTCAAGTGTTTGTGAGAGGTATTGTTGCTCCCCACAATAAGGGTACCTGGGAGACAGGCAGGACCAGCCTGTCATCTCTGAGGGGCTGAGCGAGAGGGTAAGTGTCGAAGCCCAATCCCCACCCCAAGATTGGGAAGAAACCACACCTAGCTGGGAGTTGTGTCAGCTGTGAAGACACAGCAGATCTCAACTTTATTGTGTCAGGGACAAGGTTATATAGTGATATAAGGAGGGAGTAAGAAGAGACAGTAGCGAGAACCAATAAGGGGGCAGTTATGTCACTATCACTAGGGGCCTAGGCAGATTTCAGGTTAAATCTTTAGGCGGGGCTAAGGTCAAAAGCCTGTGCGCTCCAATCCAGCCAGGTCATGTATGCGGAAATGCTCTGGAAGAACCCTTGAGGCCACCTCAACCAACACCCAATATTGGCCGTGGTCCCAAAGGAGGTAAAAGGTTCCAACAAGGTATAATGTCAAATTTGTTTTTTCTGGATTTTGGTTTTTCATATGTCAAAGATTAAAAAGTTTAAAAAATCTACCGTGTGTGTGTGTGTGTGTGTGTGCACATCCACGTGTATGCATGTGTATGAACGTAAACCAGACTATGTTAGTCTTCTATGGCTCCCATATCAAAATACAAGGGTCTAGGTGTCTAAAACAATAGAAATGCTTAAATATTTAAAAAATTTACTGCTCACTTAATATTGTATGTTTCATTATTGTAGGAATACTTGTACACACCAGAAAGCCTAGAAAATAGAGAAAGATCATGTGGAGGTAAAATGTATAATGTCATGATCCAAATATTATCCTAATCAGTATTTTAGTGTATAAAATCAGTATTTCTCAGGTATAGAAGCTAGGATTACAATATTGACATGATAGAAAATTTCTTTTCTGATAATAGTCCTCTTCCATACTTGAAAATAACCTTATTGATGTGTTCTCACATGGCCTTTTCTCTCTGTGTGAAGAAACACACAAATGCACACACACACATACACACACACACACACACAGAGAGAGAGAGAGAGAGAGAGAGAGAGAGAGAGAGAGAATGGTGCTGTTTTCTTCTTGTAAATATGACAGTCCTATTGGATTTGAACCCTACTTTAACCTTAATTACCTCATTAAAGACTGTCTTCAAATACAGTCACATTGTGTGCTATAGCATCAACAGATAATTTTGATGGAACATAATTTAGTCCACTACAGACCATTATACTACACCAATATATGTATGTTTTATTACTTAAGAAATACTGGAAAAAGGAATAAATATTTTAAAAAATGTATTTATACTGATAACTCTCTAGATAGGTATATTCAGTTATTGCTGCAAAAATGTTAACCTTCCACATTGATATGTTCATCTTAATTTAAATAAATAAAAATCAATATTATTTTATCTTAGCCTCAGGTCTAATGAATTTTTACATTACTTTTGGTCTGTATTCATCTTCTAATCAATTGGAGTAATTTTTCAATTAGAGTTTTTGATAAAATAATTATATTGTTGATTCTCTGTAACCCTCAAAAATTTTATTATATATGGCTACTCTTCAAGAGTGCTACAATTTTAATGAAGTATATATTTAGCCCACTCATGGGTGGTAATGTTTATGATAGGGAAAAACTTATTTGAAGATGATGATTTCATTCTATTACATTATCTCATATATTGCAAGATGGATATATATTTTCAACAGATGCTTCAACAGGGTGAAACTGAATGTAACAAGGTCTATATTATTCTTTCAAAGGCCTCTGAAAAGACAAAGATGGTCCAGGAAAAAAAAAAAAACATTAAAAGTCAAAATGCATCTCATTGGATATTTGTGGTATTTTATTCTAATTCTCTGGAGAGTAGTAGTATAAAGGCAAGCGAGAATTGGTGAAGGCACAGGCACACCTGGCTATAAACTCCTTACATAAAAATGAGCTAAAGTTGTTTTATAGGAAATGCCTCCAGAATCCACTCAAAGATGGTGTGAAACTTGGTGAAAAATAATGGACATGCACAAAAGAAGCCAGCACAACTGGTGAATGACCTTTGGAAGTCACAAGATCAAAACTATCCAAGGCAGACAAGAAACATTGACCTGTGAAGAAGCATGATGATTGCCTTCACCTGAAAATCCATTCTAACCGTCCGATTAATAAGCAGCTTCTTCCCTCTCCCTTAGTGTAAATTCTTCTACTTCCATCTGACTACGGAGGCAGATTTGTGCTTATTGCTTCTGTTTTCCAGGGTGGCTGACCTTGCACTAAGTCTCTTCTTGCAAATACTGATGCAAAAAGTTTGCTTCTATGTTATTTAGAGAAGAGAGACAAAAAAGACAATATTACTGGATTCTTGGAGTACAATTGTATTATGCTTGCTTCCTAAGACAGAAACTGATTGAGGCTTAATTGGACATATAAATTGTTTGTGGGGCTATGTAGAAGCAATGAGCTAGCAGAAATTCCTTCGTAGTACAGCATTTGAACATCAGGAGATACACAATGTGATGGAAAAATGCTGCAGTGGCACAGAGCTGTGGCTAAGAAATCTGATGACTTGAAAAATTATTGGACAGCCTAAACTTTGAGTTCATTTCTGCTTAAAATCATTTATATATGCATTCAATAAATATGTAATGCATATAAAAGGATAAATTTGCCATGTTATTATTTTATCAAATATTTTCTTATCAAAATATTTACATTAATTTCTTTTATATTTTGATTCAACAGTTAAAAATGATATTTTTTTTCCAAATATTCTAAAAGCTTTTATACCTAAGCATATATTTATTGCATTAAATGTAATTTGAGCACCTAAATATTTTATGTTCCAATTATTGCTACAGTTTTTATATGGGTGCCCTCCAATCTCCAGTGTTAATTCAGTAATGTTCAGAGATGAAGTGATTAGATTATGAAAGCTGTAACTTAATCAGTGGATTAAACCATTTGATGGATTAATAATTTAAGTCTCTTAAAAGTGATAACTATAGGCAGGTGGTGTGTGACTTGAGGACACAGATCCCTGGGTGCATGCACTTGGGATTTATCTTAGACTTCTGGCTCCTCCTTTCTCTGCTTTATGGCTACCATAAGTGGAACAGTACTTTTCTGTCATAATCTCCAAACATGGATATTCTTGTCTCACTTTGAGCCCAGAGCAATGAACTCAGCAGACAGCAGACTGAACCTCTGAAACCATGAGTCCAAATAAACTTCTCTGTTGTTTTTCTGAAGTATTTTGGTCACAGTGACAACAATTTGACTAACACAGTTGCTTTGGCTTCAAAACTTTCAAAATACTATTAATGAGTTCTCACAAATGGTGCTGTTGTTGCCAAGTCTGATATCAGTCAGATTCTTTTCCCTTTGTAGGAAGTCTGTCCTTAACTCATTGTGCTCAATGTATTTAAATTTCACTCTAATGTGACTAAAGTAATTTTCCTTGTCAGTCTTTTTTGACACTCTGTAAGCCTTTACTGTCAGTAGTTTAAATTTTTCTTAAATTCTTGAAATTTTATCATTATTATTTCTTTAAATATCTTTTCTTGCTTTTAAAAATGTGCCCCTACTTTTGTTATTTTTATTATCTAGGTTTGGGTAAAGATGCTTCACCCATTATAAGGGGTATGACTGACATTCTTATAATAAAAGAGGTTATAAAGAGAAAAGAATAATACATTTATTTAATCAATTTAATTATATATTACATGGGAGCCTTCAGGAATGAAGACTAAAAGACCCATGTAAAACTATGATTTTATGCTATGGCTCCATGAAGAACAGACATCCATATAGATATGTGATTGACAAAAGGAAATGATCTAATGGTAAAAGATTGTATGACGAAACTTTGCAAGACTTGTCTCTTCAAATTCTTGTTTTCTCTTGGTGACATTCTTTCCTCTTGGAATAGAACAGGACACATTCTGGGATAAGGATGTTATGATTTACTGTCATACAAGATGAGTCAGTGTTATAGGTTAGATGGGGAATGTTATCCAAAGGCTCATGTATTAAAGGTTTTGTCCCCAATCCATGGCACTGTTCGGAAGTGGTGGGGCCTACTTGGAGGAAGTTAGGGCATCAGCAATGTAACCTTGAAGTGGATTTTGAGATGCCAGTTCATTCTTCTCTCTCTTTATTTCCCAAGTTCCACAAGATGATCATCTTTCATTCATGTGCTCCCACCATGATGTGTTGCTTTGGCATAGGTCCAAAAGAAATGGATCAACCAATCATAAATTGAAATGTTTAGAACTTTGAGTCAAAATAAACTTTTCTTCTTATTAAATCCCTTTAACTCAAGTGTTCATTACAGTAAAACAAAAATGTCCTACATAGTTAGAGATTTTTTTTAATGGTCAGATCTTACACTGAAAGTCTGGGGAAGGCTAGACTAATATCCTAAAATTTATGACTGTCTTTTATAATTTCTATGATATACACTGAAAAAGAGAAGTTTAGTTTATATGAGTAGAAAATCAAAGAAAGACTTCTGAGGCCCTTCCAACATCCTTCAGTTCAATGTACTCAGAGTGCCAAAATGTAATACATTGGGGTATCATTTTCTCAGGTCCAACTTTGATAATTTTATTTCTTCATGTATCCTACCTTTTTTCTCATTGATTCCCCTAGGAAATTTATGTTACTTTTTTTTTTTAAATCCAGTATGTATTTTGATTTCTTTAATAGAATAAAATGTTCCTCATATGCAATTAATTCTCTCGATTAAAAAAAAACACTTCCTGTTTCATTTCACAAATGTTCTCTTTTACATCCTTTATTTATTATACTTAATTTTGTAATGAATATCTTCATAAATTTTGCATTGAACACTTTGTATTGAACACTTTGTTGACTTTTATAATGTGTGACAAATCTTCAATATATATCTCTACCTATTTACCTACATACCAACCTATCTGTATCATTAAGTTGCAAATCAAATATAAAAATCTTTCTATTAAAATTTTATTAAAAGTAAAATAGATATGTGTTTTGGTCATTTTTTTAACACCCAAAAGATTTGACAAGAACAATATAGAGCAGGAAAAGTTTATTTGGGTCTCATAGTCTCAGAAGTCTCAGTTCCTAGATAGTTAACTTCATAGCTCTGGTCCTAAGGTGAAGCAAAACATTATAGGGGAAGAATGTAACAAAGGGAAGCAGCTAGGCACATAGAAACATGAAGGAGAGAGAGAGAGAGAGAGAGAGAGAGAGAGAGAGAGAGAGAGAGAGAGCAAGCTCTGCTCACAAGGAACAATATATAAAACCCAAAGGCATGTCCTCAGGGACCTGCCTGCTCCAGCCACACTGTGCCTACCATTACCACCCAGTTAATCTATATCAGTGGATTAATCTACTGATTAGATTACAACTCTTATAACCTAATTATCACCTCTGAAAATTCCTGCATTGTTTCACACATGAGTTTTTGGAGACTTCTCATATCCAAACCACAGCAATATGCCAATAGTTTCTTGCATATAATTCTACATACAAATGAGAATAATGTATAGGCATATTGCATTTAAAGCCTTCCTGGTAAATATTATTCTTAAAAAAAAAATTCCTTGTTTACAAAAGCCATACGTTTTTTCCATTTTTTTTTAAATTTTTATTTCAATTTTTAAATTCTAATTTGTTATATATGACAGGATAATTCATTACAATTGATATTATAGAGCACAATTTTTCATATCTCTGGTTATATACCAAGTAAATTTACATCATTTGTTTCTTCATACATGTACATAGGGTAATAATGTTCATCTCATTCCACCATCTTTTTTTACCCCCATGCCCCCTACCCTACCCTCCCATCCCTTTGTCTTATGTAGAGTTTGTCTAAACTTCCCATGCTCCCCCTCCCAACCCCAATATGAATCAGCCTCCTTATATAGCAGAAAATATTTGGCATTTGTTTTTTTGGGATTGGCTAACTTCACTTAGCATTATATTCTCCAACTCCATCCATTTCCCTGCAAATGTCATGATTTTATTTATTTTTATTGCTGAATAATATTCCGGTGTGTATATATACCACATTTTCTTTATCCATTTATCTACTGAAAGGCATCTAGGTTAGTTTTAAAGTTTAGCTATTGTGAATTGTGTTGCTATAAACATTGATGTGGCTGTGTCACTATACTATGCTGTTTTTAAATCCTTTGGGTATAGACTGAGAAGTGTGATAGTTGAGTCAAATTATGGTGCCATTCCAAGTTTTCCAAGGAATCTCCATACTGCTTTTTAGAATGGTTACACCAATTTGCAGTCCCACCAGCAATGTATGAGTATGCCTTTTTCACCACATCCTTGCCAACACTTATTGTTGTTTGTATTCTTAATAGCTGCCATTCTGACTGGAGTGAGATGAAATCTTAGAGTAGTTTTGATTTGCATTTCTCTAATTGCTAGTGATGTTGAAAATTTTTTCATACACTTGTAAATTGAGTGCATATCATCTTCTGAGTTGTACCCATTCAGTTCCTCTGTCCATTTATTTTTTGGGTTAGTTTTGTTTTTGGTGTTTAACTTCTTGAGTTTTTTATATACCCTAGAAATTAGTGCTTTATCTGATGTACAAGTGGTAAAAATTTGCTCCCAATATGTAGCTTTTCTATTCACTTCATTGATTGTTTCTTTTTCTGAGAAGAAGTTTTCAGTTTGAATCCATCCCATTTATTGACTCTTTATTTTAATTCTTACACTATCAAAGTCTTATTAAGGAAGCTGGGGCCTAATCTGACATGATGAAGATTTGGGGCTACTTTTTCTTCAAATAGGCACAAGGTCTCTGGTTGAATACCTAGGTCCTTGATCCATTTTGAGTTGAGTTTTGTGCATGGTGAGAGATAGGGGACAAATTGCATTTGTTGCATATGGATTTCCAGTTTTCCCAGCAACATTTGTTGAAGAGGCTATCTTTTCTCCAATGCATTTTTTGGCACCTTTGTTTAATATAATTGTAATTATGTGGGTTTGTCTCTGTGTCCTCAATTCTGTACCATTGGTATGCCAGTCTATTTTGGTGCCAATATTATGCTGTTTTTGTTAATATCGCTCTGTAGTATAGTTTAAGGTCTGGTTTAGTGATACCACCTACTTCATTCTTCTTGCTTAGGATTGCTTTAGTTATTCTGGGTCTCTTATTTCTCCAGATGAATTTCATGACTGCCTTTTCTATTTCTATGAGGAATATCATTGGGATTTTGATTGGAATTACATTAAATCTGTATAGTGCTTTGGACAATATGGTCATTTTGACATTATTAATTCTGCCTATCCAAGAACAAGGTAGATCTTTCCGTCTTCCAAGGTCTTCTTTAATGTATTTATTTAACATTATGTAGTTTTCTTCATAAAGGTCTTTCACCTTTTTCCTTAGGTTGATTCCCAAGTATTTTATTTGTGGGTGGGGGCTATTGTAAATGTGGTACTTTTCCTTGTTTCCCTTTCAGAGGATCTGTTACTGATATACAGAAATGGATTTGATTTATGGGTATTGATTTTTATTCTGCTACTTGACTAAATTAATTTACTAGTTCTAGAAATTTTCTGTTGGAATTTTTTGGATATTCTAGGTATAGAATCATATCGTTAGCAAATAGTGCTAATTTGAGTTCTTTATTTCCAATGTGTATCCCTTTAATTTCTTTTGTCTGTCTAATTGCTTTGGCCAGTGTTTCCATAACTATGTAAAATAGGAGTGGTGAAAGAAGGCATTCCTGTTTTGTTCCAGTTTTTACAGGGAATGCTTTCAATTTTTCTCCATTTCAAATTATGTTGGACTGGGGCTTAGCATAGATAATTTCTATGATATTGAGATATGTTCCTGTTATCCCTAGTTTTTCTAACATATGAAAGCCATACTTTAAAGATACAACCGACAAAGATTTTGTCCTTCATGAAACTGTAGTCAGAGTCTTCTAAGCCCTCTGCTTGACCCGACAATAACATTGGCTTTCAACTTTTTCCTCAGAGGCCAGTTTTAGCAAGAATCCTAAGTCAGTTTAAACAGAACTCATTTCACCCTTTATTTGTAATCTCCCTCTAAAATACACAAACAAATTTCCAATTTCTCCCCATTTCCTAGGTAGTATATGTTCTATCTGAACATGCTGGCTGCTATTCATAACCAATACTGTTAGTTTGGTTTAGCCTGAATTCCTCCTTACCCCTATTTTTTTTTTTTTTTTTTTTTTAGTAATTTTCCACCTGCTGACCCAAATCCTGGTTCATGGCTACAAATCCCCCAACACATGCACTTTTTTTTTTTTAAATCAGAATTGAGCTCAGTCTTTCTTCTCTGTTGTGAAATTTAATCCTTCTTCCTGTTATAAAATTGTATTTGCAATTGTCCCACACCTAACTCAAAAAGTTCTTTACAGAATCCCCAATTCTGGATTAAACAAGTATCAAGAACATTTATTTCTTAAATAGGAAGTATTTTCTAATACAATGTTTTTGAGTCAACATGTATAGAAAGTTATATTTGTACTTAACACAGCCTTTCTAAAAAAATAAAATTAGGTAATTTTCTAATATGATTTGGAAACCATTAGCATAACAGTGACTCAAAACTCAGAGACATGAAAATTGCCTATGAATCTGCACACAAAGCAATTATTACCAGATAACAGAGAAATTATATCTAACAACTTAGATCCTAACATGGAAGACCCTACTTACTTAGGTGTTTTAATGGTACTAATTACATTATAGGAATTTGTAGTTAAGGTGTAAAGCAGTTTTTCCCCATTTAAAATAATAAGAAAAATACACCCATTGATTTGATGCTGGGAAAATATATTTTATGTTTAATATCTGTTATTCCTCTATTCACATCTTTAAAATTTGCCACTTACATTGTTATGTCAGTTATACCAGAGTTTCTCAATTCTTCCTTTTTCTTATCATCCTCCTTCTTCTTCTTATAATCTTTCAAAGAAAAGAGAAAACATGTGACAGTTCAATTTCTCTACCTGATTTATATTGTTTAACATGATGTCTTCCAGTTTCATTTGTTTTCCTATAAATTACAGAATTTATTTTTTATGACAGAATAATACTTACTATGTACATATATCACATTTAAAAAATTCATTCACCTGATGATAGGCACTTAAGAAGGCTCTTGGCATTGTGTTAATAAAGTCACAATAAAAATTGGTATGAAAGTAACTCTACTGTATATAAACTTCATTTCCTTCAGATATATGCTCATGAGTAGTATAGCTGGATCATTTGGTAGCTCCATTTTTCATTGAGGAAACTCAATACTGCTTTCCATAATGATTGTACTAATTTTATTTTTACCAATATTATATAAGGATTCCTTTTTTTGCCACAAATAGCATTTGTTGTTTCTGTTGTCCTCACATATCTTATTTCTTTAGATTTTTTGTTGTTATGTGTTATTTTGTTGTTATTTTGTTTTTGCTTTGATTTGATAACAACCATTCTGACTAGGGTAAGATATAATCTCAATGTAGTTTTAATTTTCATTTCTTTGCTGGCCAGAGATATTGAGCATCTTTCATTTATTTATAACACTTATGCCACTTCATTCAAAAAGTATTTATTCAGAATAAATATTTGCCCATTTACTATTGGATTATTTAGTTTTTGTTCATAAGTTCTTTGTAATACCTGGATACTAATTCCCAGTCACATGAATAGCTGGCAGATATTTTCTCCCATTCAATAGGTTGCCCCTATTTACTCCCTTGATTCTTCCTTTTATTGTGCAAAAGTCTTTAAATTTGATGAAATCCCTTTTTTCCCTTCTTGCTGTCCCACCCCCCCAAGCCATTGGAGTCTTGCCCAGGAAATCTTTGCCTGTGCCATCATCATGAAGTTTTCCCCCTATGTTTCTAGCAGTTTCAAAGTTTCATTTCTTACATTAAGATGTTTGATCCATTTTATGCTGGGGAGAGATAAAAGTCTAGCTTCAATCTTCTATATGAGAATATCAAGCTTCCCTGCCCCCCTGCAAAAAAAATGTTGAAGAACTGCATGTTTGGGGCACCCATGTGAAGAGTCCAATAGTTGAAGATTCTTACATTTATTTCTGAGTCCTCTATTCTGTTCCCTTGGCCCAGGGTTCTGTTTTATTGAACTACCAGGTTGCTTTTGTCAACATAGCTCTGTAGTCAATTTTGCTTTTCTTGCTCAGGAGTGCTTTGACTATTCAGGATCGTTTGTTTTTTTCTTTGAATTTTAGGATTGCTTTTCCCAATTCTATGAAAAATGTTATTTGTATTTAATGGTAATTGCATTGTATCTGTAGATTGCTTTGAGCATTATATCCATTTTAACAATATTAATTATCCCAATCAATAAACATTGAAGTTCTTTTTACCTGCTAGAGTTGTATTCAATTTCTTTCTTCTGGGTTCTGGAATTTTCATTGCAGAAATCTATCATTCCCTCAGTACCCTCAGTTGGATCTATTTCTAGATACTGTGTGTATGTGTGTGTGTGTGTGTGTGTGTCTCCCTGTTGTGAATGGAATTATTTTCCTGTTTTGTTTTTTTTTTTCCTAGCAAGTTCATTATTGGTGTATAGAGAAGTTACTGACTTCTGAATGGTGATTTTGTATTTTCTACTTTACCAATTTAAATTTTTTTTGGTGTAGTCTTACAATTTTCTTTGTATAGAATTGTATCAACTACGAACAGGATAATCTTACTTTCTCCTTTCCTATTTATATTGCCTTTATTTCTTTCTTTTATCTGACTTCTGGCAAAAAAAAATCATTACTATATTGAATAAGAGTGATGAAAGTGGACACCATTTCTCATTTCAGATCTTAGAGAAAATATTTTCAGGGTTTTTTTTTTTTTTCCCATTCAATATGATGTTGGCTTTCTATCTATCATATATAGTCTTTTTTATGTTGACATATGATTTTCTATACCTAATTTATTCAGAGTTTTTTCATGAAGGAATTTTATATTTTATCAAAGGTTTGTTTTTCACTGAGATGATTATGTGAGTTTATTCTTGAATCTGTGTGTTTTATGTTTATAGATTTGTGTATATTGAAATTTATTTGCACTCTCGAATAAATTCTGCTTGAACATGGTTGTGTGTTCCTTTTAATATACTGCTTAATTTTATTTACAAGTTTGTGGAGAGGATTTTTGCATTTATATTCATTTGGAATATTGCTATATAGATTTTTATTATTTTTGTATGTATCCTTTACATTTTTAAATAGCAGGGTAAGAATGTTTTCATAGAATGAGTTTGAAAGGGTTTCTTTCCTTTCTATTTTAGGGACTAGTTTGGATGGTATTGGTGTTAGCTCTTCTTTAAATTCACTAGCAAATTCATTTGGTCCTGGACTTTTCTTTGCAAGGAAATTTTTATTACTGCTTCAATTTCATTACATGTTTTTGATCTATTTAGGTTTTTTATAAACATCGTTTTAGATCAATTTAGGTAGATAGTGTGTATCTGGAAATTTGTCCATTTCTTTTATATTTTTCAGTTTACTATATTTAATTTTTAAAAATATTAAAAAATGCTCCTTTGACTATTTGTAGTACAGTTGTAATGTCTCCTTTTTCATCTCTTATATGTTTCAGCTCTCTCCTTTGTGTAGCTCACTTAAAAGTTTGTCAATTTGGTTTATATTTTCAAAGAATCAACTTGCAGTTTCATTAATCCTTTGTATTATTCTCTTAGACTCTATTTATATCTGATCTGATCTGTATTATTTCTTTTCTTCTACTGACTTTTGCTTGAGTTTGTTTTGGGGTTTCTAAGACCTTGCAATATACATCAATAGTCTATTTATTTAAAATTTCTTTTTTTTTCTTTTTCATTTGTAAGCACTCAGTACTATAAAGTTTTCTCTTACTATTGCCTTTCTTGTTTCTCAGAGCTTCTGGTATGTTTTGTTTCCATTTTCATTTTTTTCAAAGAAAGTTTTAATTTTCCACCTGAAATTTTCAGTGACCCTCTGTTCATTGGATAGTGTGTTGTTAAACATCTGTGTTTCTTTAGTTTGTACAGTTTCTCCTATAGTTGATTACTAGTTTTATTCCATCAGAATCATCAAAATTTTTTTTTTAAAAAATGATTTTCTTTGAATATGTTAAGACTTGCTTTACGAACTAATATGTGATCTATTTTAGAAATAAATTCCATAGGCTGATAAAAAGAATGGAATTATCTTCAGATGTTTGTGGAATCAATCCACTTGATATATTGTATAATTTAACCCTTTGTTACTTTGTTGAATTTTTGGTCAATATATAGTGACTTTAGTTTCTTCTTTGTCAGAAACTACTACTACTACTACTACTACTACTACTACTACTACTGCTATTATTATTATTATTATTATTATTATTATTATTATTATTATTATTTTCCTGCAGCTACTGAGAGAGTATTTGCCTAGCAGTCATCCCTCTACCTCTCTGCAGCCATACCTGCCTAGGGATAGCTCAACAACTGAGAGCTTTGACTCCCCTTTTCTTTAAATTGAAGTGTCTGCCAGGATTTGAGAATGAGCAATTACAGCCAAATATGGGTTTAATTTCTCTCAGATGACCTGGGAGTATAGTTTAGAGGCTGAGCACCTGTCTTATGTGCACAGTGCCCTTGGTCTCAATTCTCAGCACCCAAAGGGGAAAAAAAAAGTATATAAAGTAAAAATAAAAATAAATAAAAAGAAAAGTGAAGATGAAACAGATAATAAAAACAAGTCTTAAAAAGGAGTATAAGGAGAAAGAAAAAAACAAATTAAAAATAAAAATAATTAATACAAGTTAAAAGTACTAAAAGTAGAAAAAACAGTTTTAAAAAATTTCAGATATTATGCACAAGGAAAAAAGAGTCAACATTTTCTCCTAGACAGGGTTCTCAGAAACACAAGTGAGGACAGATGATCACTGGCTATACTGATATAATCTCTCCAGGTCTTCTTGTTATGCTCGAATTCTGGACCCCCAAAGACCACCAGCGACCCAAGATTGATGCAAGCAGCAAAGAGGTGTTTATTGCGAGCTAGCTCGGTCCTCCGCACGCACACACAGCAACTGGTGACGCTGAGAGGCCCCGAGCCCAGGGTTTGCAGCATTTTTATACATTTTTTGGAGAGGGCAGGGACTTCACATACATTATAGCATCCCTTAGCAAATCATCACACACGCGGGAAAATCAAATAACAACTCTAAAACATGATTAGCACATTCACTGGCAGGAACAAGTTAGGTAGGGGTGATTGGTCAGTACAAAAGGGATATTTGTTTGAACTGATTGGTTTAAGCCAAGAGGGGTATACGTGCTGAACTACATGGTTTCCCAACATGTTATCAACCACCATAAACCACTGGGAGGGTTATCTGGCATCCCAGGTATTTCCCTGTCTCATGCTGATTGGTGGCTGCTAGGGGGCTGCTATGGATCCCCACCTACCCTGACTGAGTCAGGGACACCTGGTGCAGCAGATCTCTCCTGTTATTTGTAGATAAACAACTTAGCAGGATGGGAATGTGCTAGGAGTGCTCTGTGGGTTTTTCCAAGGACTAAGGTCATGTCCCTTCCTTGGACAGGCTTTGCTCTGAGGTAGAGGCTGGTTTTTCATTCTCAGGTTGGAATCTACCAAGTATTTTAGGGAATTGGTAGTGAGTCATGGCTAAAGCTTGTTGAAACTCCTTTCAGCTCTCTTCAAATGAGTTAGCACAGATGGCAGCCTTTTCCAGGAGTTGCTCATGAATACAGATTAAAGTAGAATAGTAGCCATGCCAGAGGTATATTCTCTATGAATCTTTTTAGTCTGTGCATGCAGGTGAATAGCTAATACTGAATTTGTGGTGCTAACTTATTGCCAATTTAGTCAGAACAGGAAACAAGTGTTTTCTCTAGAGGATTTTAGTCTGTGTTCCCAAGGTGTGGCAAATACCTAAACCAGGGCAGAGTCCCAGTTGCCTCTGAGGGCAAGCAAACAAGTAAAACATTGACTTTTGTGCTGGAGAGTGGATTTCAGGAACCAAGCAATCTGCTATCTGTGATCTTGGCATCTTCAGAATTAGCTCCTGCAGGAAAACACACATGATTTATGACTCTCCAAGTCACTGAATCACTGATTCCAGAGGGAAGTGCCATCCTCTATCTCCTTGCAGTTGTACTCTACACTTTTCACAGAATGAAACTAGGGTGAAATTCTCCCTAGTCTCTGGACTAGATTTCATGTTCTCTGTTGTCAAATTTCATTGCTCACCCATGGCCACTCACTTCCACATACAGTTACATACATGTTACTTTAATTCTATAATATAGAGGAATCGATCACTACTGGATGCCTCTATTCTACCATCTTTCCCCAGTATTATTTTTCCCAAGAGAGATTTAGTGTTTCTTTCAATTTAACTAAAACTTAAATATTTCTTCTTATTATTAGTCTTTCATCCTATTTTTTTGGTGTAATTCCTTTTTTTTATTAGTTGTTCAAGACAATACAATGATCTTGACATATCATACATTTGATTCAAATAGGGTATGGATTCTCATTTTTCCACGTGTACAGATTGCAGGATCACATTGGTTATACATCCATGTGTATACATACAGCAATCCTAGTGTCAGTTGTATTCTGCTGCCCTCCCTATCCCCCCCTCCCCTCCCAACTCATCCCTATTGTCTACCCTTTCTACTATGACACTTCTCTCTCTCTCTCTCTCTCTCTCTCTCTCTCTCTTCCCTTCCCTTCCCCCTCACACCATTGTATATGTATTTTGTGAACCCATGAGGGTCTCCTTCCATCTTCAGTGCATTTCCTCTTCTCCCTCCTCTTTTCATTATTTCGTGGTAATCTTCTTCTCATGCTCTTCCTTCCTACTCTGTTTTGAGTCACCTCCCTTATATCAGAGAAGACATTCGGCATTTGGTTTTTAGGGATTGGCTAACTTCACTTAGCATAATTTGCTCTAGTGCCATCCATTTCCCTGCAAATGCCATGATTTTGTTATTTTTTAATGCTGAGTAATATTCCATTGTGTATAAATGCCACATTTTTTTAATCCATTCATCTGTTGAAGGGCATCTGGGTTGGTTCCACAATCTAGCTATTGTGAATTGTGCTGCTATGAACATTGATGTCACTGTGTCCCTGTAGTATGCTCTTTTTACGCCTTTTGGGTATAGTCCGAGAAGGGGAATAGCTGGGTCAAGTGGTGGTTCCATTCCCACCTTTCCAAGGAATCTCCATACTGCTCTCCAAATTGGCTGCACCAGTTTGCAGTCCCACCAGCAATGTACAAGTGTACCTTTATCACTAATGCCTGCTAACATGAGCAACATATCTGAAATCTTTCTGTCATGATTCCAAGAATCTGGTGAAGAGAGGGCCTCCACGTTTGTCTCAGCTTCACTGTAGGTCAGTGCCCTGAGACTCAAGGAAGCCCCTCCTAATATAGTTATATTCCTCAGTGTATTCTGAGAGAAATAATTGAATTTCAGCGTAAGAGTTGAGTGAAACTGTGCCCCTCTTGGTAATCTAGTCTTTTTACAAATAAGAGGTTTCTGCAACGTCTGATGAGAAAGGAGCAAGAAAGGTTAGAGAGACCTTCATCTTCATATTGCTTTTAAACCTTTTTAGGTTTCTTTAGATCAATTTGCTCAGTTTATCAAAAATGTTATAATGGGGTGGAGGGTTCTATTTTCCGGAGCCACAACAATACTTATTTAAATGTTTAAATTTTTTTCACAAATATTATTAGCACAATTATATTCATTTTGCCATTTGTGATAATAAAAATAGTATGTGAAGATTTACGGGTGTTATTCATGTTAAATGATTTCTTGCAGTTTAACAAAATATAACCGTTTTATTGTATTTAAATCAAGAAATTTTCACTGTCATAAATAAAGTTTAAAATGTTCATAGTTCTGCTAAGATTGCCATAGAAATAATACATAAAATAGAGTGACTTACTTTAACAGAACACTTTGTAGTGAAATAAGATTTTAAAGCAGAATATAGCTATAGTAGTTATTAAAAGACATCGAAGCAAAACCAAATAGGAGGAATTTATGCTCTTGAGTGCTCTGCTAAAATTCTTCTACTTGTGTTGAAGCAAGATTGAGTCTGTGCTTTTCCAGTTTGGTGTGTCAGGTAAAACATAGCAGGGGGTGAAATGAATTCATCTTTCTGTCTTCAAGTAAACTAAAAGCAATTTTTGTCTTCCCATGTGGTCACTTGAGGTGCTTGTCATGTTCAAGCTAATGATATCAGGCACCCTCAGGTTGTTTAAGTATTCATGAAGTAATTAAATTCTCATTAACATATAAATAAAAGAAAACTGAAAACAAGTTTAGCAGGCACCTAACATCTGTTCTAATGCTTTTAAGTATTAAAATGTGCCACACACAGAAGGAAAAGTGCATTCTGTTCAGGGAAGTATTTTGCATAGATTATTTATAGAAACTGTAATTAAACTGATTTGGCATATTAAAGAAAGTTAACAGCAGAGCATTATTTAGGTAGTTTGTTGGTCTCTGTCACCTAAATAAGGAATTAAAAATAGGTATGGGGAAAGTAAAATTAGGTTTTGTTTGTTTTACATTTTAGATAAAATTGCAAGAGTAATTGAAATTTGTTTCCATCTTGAAATATGATGGCAAAATTTCAGTTTGTACGAGCATACATTCAACTAAATGCAAAGTCCTTTTCTTTGTGAATTATAAAATAACTCAGGCTTTTGTCCAAATTTTGTACATAATCCCACAAGTTTATCTTATTCACAAGTATAGATCATCTCTTCTTTAGTGCTTTTAAAATACAGATTTGTTGAATGGTGAAGCGGAATGTATTGAAGAGAATGTTGCCTTTCATTATCCTATTCTTGCTTCATACGATTTTCTACTTATGCTAGATACTTTCATAGTATATATTAAATATTATACCTGCAAATATCCCAAAGCATTTGCTGTTCCAAATCATACTTGCCATTTAATTAAAATAATTCACTCATTTGACCCAAGGTTGAGCAAAGGAAAGAAAGTAGTTTTTCTTTTCTTACCATCATAGGTTCTTGGAATGAATTCCTATAAAAACAGAAGATCATCAAGAGAAAAACAATTAGTTTATTAACATTTCAAGAACTCAAAACACTACCCCAAAGTGTGATTAATACTTTTTGCTAAAGGATGTCATAAAGCCCTCAGGAGCAAGGTCAGGTGACCTTAACCCACCTGCTTTATTCCTATATATATTGCTTTCAAAAAAACAAGTCATAGAAACCAGAATTCATCTAATCTAAAGTAGAAGATAAGAACTAGATATTCTTTCCACCAAAGCAAGCCATAAAAATTCAGAATAATACTCTTATTTTTTGCTCAAAGACTCTGCTTTCAGAGGGGTCTCTACCCATACTCGGAAGGAAAGAATGCTACATGAAGAAAACCAGAACCTAAACACACACAGACCTTTGTACCACTGACCACTCTTTTGAAAGTTATCCTTGGCAGAATTACTTTTATTTCCTTTCCCTTTACCGACACCCTAAATTCTAAAGAAAAGCCACACCAAAATGATTAAGATGTTAACTGCTAAATGTTATTTACTTAGATTTGCTAAATCCAGAACATCTGCTAACCTTCAGATACCATCACAATGTCTAATGCTCTTCCTTATCCTTTAATTTTGTTCATCAACTGATACAAAACATGCAAACTGCTGCAATGTTTAACTTGTAGAAAAGTAATGTTTGTAACTAACTCCAGGAGATCAAGGCTAAGTGTATTATTCTCCCAGATGGGAGAACAAGAAGACACTCATGCCCTGGATCAGCAGGTAGCCTTCCTGCCAATATGGTATTCCCACTGCATGTCCCTTCACTCTCTATAAAAGTCCTTTCTTGTACCTGAGTCACCTAAATTTTTTTAGTAAACATGATGTTCTTATCAATTCTTATTTTCCAAGTATAAGCATTTCATCAGTGAACAAATAGATCTGAGTCAGAAGAGTTTTCCTTCAGTCCATTACCATTAGGTTATGTTCTTTCACCAATTACACTGTTACATGGTTGCCCATTCTTTTTTTTTTTTTTTATTTTTTAAAGAGAGAGAGAGAATTTTTAATATTTTTTTTTAAATTTTTCGGCGGACACAACATCTTTGTTTGTATGTGGTGCTGAGTATCGAACCTGGGCCGCACGCATGCCAGGCAAGCGCACTACCGCTTGAGCTACATCCCCAGCCTGGTTGCCCATCCTTCATCAAATCTAGTCAATTCTTTTTTTCTTGAGTTTTGAGGTCTCTATTTCCATAGACTTCCATGCCATGTAAGACTCTGATCAAGTGAGTTTCTTACATTTTTGTCTTGTTAACCTGCATTTTATTATAGGAGTTTCATCCATGACTTTTATGATACGTGAGGAAAGGTATCACACCTTTGTACCCTTATAACATAAATTTTATATATGCAAAAAAGACACCAGGGAAATAAGTAGTTCTCAACAAGGTGGCTTTGAATTCCTGCTTATGTAGTATTTTAAACCTTTGTTCTTCAATAGTAAATTTTTGGAGAAGTCACAAAACAAGGGAAAATATTCTTGAGTCTTTAGAGGCAGCAAATTTTGGGGAAGCAAGTAAAGAACAGATAAATTATAGATAACAAAGCATATTAGTATAGATTTCTTTGATACCTTCTCCAGATAATAATGGTCAAAATTTGTTTTCATTAGTAAACCTTTTTTCTCCCTGGTAGGAGGGAGCCAGGATTATCTTTTTTCTTTGCATATCCATGTGCTACTTTAGGCAAATAAAGAGAAGGCAGAGAGTTTTCCTGAATCTGCTTCTTCTTAACTGTTTTCAATTCAACCATCCTTTAGTATTCTGGTCCCCAAGAGCGTTTAAAATCAGTAAATTTCCTTCAAAGTAAGATGTCAAAAAGAATTTTTTTAAAGTATAAATATTCATAATAAATGCATAAAGTTCCTGGCAATAAACAGAGACAAACAACACTTAGAATCCATTTTACTATTAATTGTCATGTCCTATTTTTTAATTTAAGTTGTGCATTTTTATTACCATCCTCTAGATCTTGGGATATGATTAGAAGAATATAAACCAGGCATTTTGCATGATAAAATGAGACAATTCAAAGAGAAATAGAAAGAAAAAGAAAATAAACTAGACCAATTACCAAATATTAAGGAATTTTTACGATGCTATTCTTTCAAAACAGGGACATAAATAACGCTAAAAGTGAATAAAACTTTGAAGGGAGGAGGGTTTTGGGTGTAGAAATTTTTTATAGTTATATAATTTCTATTGACCTTAAAAGGCCACAATATTATGTGAAATTTAAAATTTCATTATGAACTTTGTAAAACATTAACGACAGTTTTAAATGAAAAATTGCACTCCTTTTAAAATTTTAAATTTATTCTTTTAAATGGAGTCTTTGCTTGATCAAACTTCATTTAGGTCCTGAACTTTCTCCTAGTCCCATCCATGGAATTTTTGTAATATCCAGATTTGTCAAGAACCCTCCTAAATCAGTTTTCCAAGGATCCTCTATTCCCCAGGTCTGGTCATTTCTAAACATTGGGCCTCCTCATTCTCCACCACACTCCAGGTGGTATCCACTCACACTGTGTGCCTTGGGCAAGTTTCATGTTAAGTCAATTTAGCCAGAATTCTCCTTATGCCTGATGTTTTTGCTTTGTAAGTTTTTATCTACTGACTCTCACCCTGCTCTTTGGCTATAAACTCTTTTTTACTCGTGTTGTATTTGGAAGTGAGTCTACTTTTATGCTGAGGTTTCTTTTTCCCTATTGCGATAGTCTTGAATAATATCTGCTTTTCCCACTTTAATGTCTAGCATTGTTTTGTCTCTGATACAAGTGATCTTTGCTCAATTTTAAGGTCTTTAGAAATAAATGCCTAAGAAAGATTTAAGATTCATTGATCTTATAATAAAAATTCATTGACCTTACATATTTTTGACCTTACACAATGTTGACAATTTAAAGTATTTCATTTGTCATTTTTAAAATGTTCTTTCAGTTGATTTAATATGTAGCCCTCTCTATTATATCCTGTTTGGTTAATTCTATTCATTATTTAAGACCCAGTAAAAACTATTACCTGTTCCATAAGGTTATTCCCCAATTTATTCCAAGGAACCATTGATCTCTATTAAAAAAATATTAATCCATTAAATGAATTAACATTATATTAATTATTTCATGCATGATACTGTGTGTGTGTGTGTGTGTGTTGCTTTATAAATTTTATCAAACTAGTTGACTTCAAACAATAATATTTATAACTGGGTTGTAGCTTAATGGTAAGGCACTTACTAATATGCTTAATGCCAATGTCCCAAGTTTAATACCCACAACAAGGAACCAAAAACAAAACTCAGAAATGAATTATCTGAGAGTCCTGGAGGACAATATTCTGTCACTGGACTGTAGGGGAGAATTTGTTCTGTCTCCTTCCAGCATCTGGTGGTTCCAGGCATTCTTTATCTTGTATCTCTCTGTCTCTCAATTTCTACCTTTTTTTTTTTTCCAGATGCCCTTCTCTTTTGTTCTTGTGGCATTTGTTTCTATAAATATACTTATAATTAGATTCTGGGGACACCCAGTGAATTCAGGGTAATCTTATTTTGAAACTCTTAATTTAATATCTACAAAGACCCTTTCTCTAAATAAGTTCACATTCACTGGTATTGGAGTTAGAACATAGACATATCTTTAGGTGTGGCACAATTCATGCCACTACACATTTTACATTTCTGTGTATTCTAACATTTTCTGATTTGTGAAGTAAAGATGGTTTCATTGGCAATTCCCATGTCTTCTTCGTGTGTAGTTTAGCAGTCTTTCTCACATATGATGAATTAAGTTTAGATCTTTTAATTTAAACATTCATCCAAAGGATTATCTAAGTTGCTATCAGATATATTTAATCAAAACAATGTTACTTAGGAGAAGAAAATAATGATTTAAATCTTGATTTTTGAATACTGATTTTGCATTTTCAAATACATAATAATAAACACTGAAATAATTTTGAATGGAAATAGAACTACAAAATTTAAATGACCAATAATTTAAAATTTTTATGATTTTCTAACTCTTTATCCTCATTTCTTTTTGTTACAGGCAATGAGTATGTTTTTAGAACTTTTTGTTACTTTTAAAGAATGAAGTCACAGTACTCAGTCACCATCAACTAGATTGTATCACCAATGCATGATATGCATATGTGATTGATCTTCCTCCATTAAAATACTGGGAACACTCATGCTATATTATGAATGTTTCTGTCCCCGCTAATATTTATATGTTGGAATTTCCAACACCTCACCAAAGATAATAATATTAGATTCTGGAGTTTGGGGAAAATCATTAGGTCATGACAGAACCCTCATAATGGGATTAGTGCCTTTACAAAGAGCCCCTTTTATGTTTCACCATATAAGAACACACATACACACCCACACACAAAAGAGGATAGCCACTATTAATAGGTAAGTAAGACCTTACCAGAATCAGAATTGTCAATGCCCTTATCTTGGATTTTTCAGAATCCCAAATGTGAGCAATAAATACCTTTTTATGTGAGCTAGTTAGTTTATGGTATTTTGTTATTGTAGTCTGAGAGGAATAAAAGAGTGCTATATAAAATCTGTGTGTATAAATTATAAGAAAAGAATAGTCTACAAAGTTATCTAGTGGCAAAATATTGTCACAAGACTATTGTATGTTGCAAAAAAAAAAATGAAAAGTGGGATACATTAAAAATTATGTTATCCATATTATATATATATTTTTTCTTGATGGTTCTGTGACTCCATAGTAAGATATTAGTTAGATATCATTCTAGCTCAGGTTTTTTCTAATTTTAAATTATCTAATTAGTGTCTTAAATTTAATCATCTATAGATCACTTTTTAACTCAAAACTTATGTTTATCTAATTAGACTTAAAACCTTGAGTATTAAATAAAATGGAAATTTTCAAACTCTAAAGGAGAAAAAATTAAAACCGAAGTGTATCCAGGGATGCTTAACTACTGAGCCACATCCCCAGCCCTTTTTTAATGTTTTCATCTAGAGATAGCCTTTCACTGAGTTGCTTAGGTCCTAACTAAATTGCTCAGGCTGGCTTTGAGCTTAAAATCCTCCTGTCTCAGCCTCTGCAGCTGCTGGGATTACAGGTGGGATTATAGGTGGGCCCAGCAATTCAGGAAATCTTAATGTTATTTTTCCTCAATAAAAATATGATTTCTGAACTTTTGCTATTTTATGTAGAAATCAGATCCATGGACCAATTTAGCAAATATCACTATATATTAGGTAGTAGGCACTGTGTTTGGAATCTGAATATATGACAGGAAACACTCTATAGGCAAAAGAAAGAAGAGATATTAAGATGTGAAATCTATACACATATATAATTATAAGTAATTATTTGGCAGTTATACAGAAAACCATGATAGGAAAGCAGATGGTGTCTCCATTGGTGATCACCATCAATTTTAAACACAATTTTAAACTTTAGCTAGGGAGAAGCCTCATTAAGAGTGTGATATTTGAGCAAAATCCCTGATAAAACTGATGGAATGAGGCATGTGTATCTCTATGAGAGATTTCAAGCTAAGAATGGCAAGTGCAAAGTCTCTGAGGTTGAAGACTACTTATCACATTCTAGCAATTTCTACCAGTGAAGTTGGAACAGAGAATGTAAAGGGAAATATTATATATGGTAAAGTCAGAGAGAATTAGAGACTAGGCCATTTGACACTTCGCAGTCCATGGTAAGAACTCTTGTCTCTGCTTTTAGTGACAAATGTTCCATTGCAGGGAATTGGGCAGAGGATTCATGTAATATGATATATCATAAGAGCATTGCTTTCTCCTTTGAGAAAAAAACAAAACAAAACAAAACAAAACAAAACAAAAAAAAAAAAAACGATAGAGAGGAAGGATAAAAGAGGAGGCACCAGTAAGGAGATCACAGTAATTATCCACAAGGAAATGATGGTTTGACTATGATAATAATGGGGACAAGTAAGAAACTGTTAGCATTTGGGTATAACTTGAAGATGAAGCCAACAATATGTGAGGCATCAAAAAGACAGGACTGAGGGAAAATTCAGGGTATTTGTCTTTGAGAAACTTTAAGAGTGGAGTTGTCATTTAAGAAGACAAAGGGTATGGGTGTTTCAGCCTTAAGGGGCAGTTTTGAATGTGCTGCATTTGAAACATTTCTTTTCAAACTGAGTACATAAATCAAATAGGCAGTTGAATAAATGTGACCATTTTTCAGAGCCCAGGCTTAACTTGGAAAATAGGAGAAAATTAATGGTATCTGGTATCATTAGACCTAATGAGATCTCTCTCTCTCTCTCTCTCTCTCTCTCTCTCTCTCTCTCTCTCTCTTACACACACACATACACACACACACACACACACACACACATACACACACCCCTCAATGCATAAAAAGCAGAAAAGAGAATAAAGGGCTGAATTACTTGGGCAAACCAAAATTTTAAGGTCAGGGAAATTAAAAGAAAGAATTTGCAAAGATATGGTTGACAACATCACAGAAACACCTTAAAAGTGTGGTTTCTTGGAAGACAAGTTAAAAAAAAAAAGGGTTCCTGGTAGGGGGAAAAGAAATTACATTGCCAAAGGTCACACAAGTTGAGGATTGAAAATTTACTATTGAATTTTGCAACCTCAAGCTCACTGAAATTTTTGACTAGAAACTTTTGTGGAAGGGATGTAGTTTAATGACTGATTTAGTGAGATAAGTGAAAATATCAAGAAAGGAACTTGAAACAGGGAATATAGACAACTAGAAATTGGCTTTGAAAATGTAACAGATCTGTCTTGTACTAATATAAGGCCTGCAGTCTGCTTAGATCACTACTTAGGTCACAGTAGGTAGTAAATATTCACAGGATGTGTGGACAAATTAATTAATAATGAAAAAAAGGATCAAAAGCTCAGTCTAGCAAAACTGATCTGTGCTAGCCTCTGCTTTAAGGCATAAGGTACCATATCCCAAAAGATCAGTAGTTACCTTGTTAGAAAAGGTGTTTTTGAAAAGCAAGAAATCATAAAAAATTTAAACCATTTCCTGTATCAGAGCTTCAAAAGTTTATCCAATGAAATAGTGTATGTTTACTGATTATTTTCCCAGGCCCACACTTACTCTGTTGGGACCAGCAAATTACATTCTTCAGCCTCCCTTGCTAATTTTCTTCCCCTTCATATCTTCCCCTGGCAGTTGCAGGAAAGACCAGACAAGTTTGCATTTGTAGATAATGGCTTGGGATTTTTGGAAGGCCATGCACTCTGTACACATACCTGAAATCCCAGCAGAGGTGGGTGGTGTCCCTAGGGCAGTCCTACTTTAACAGTGGTTTTACTTCTTTAGAGATTCCATCCCAGTCTCCTTAGTTCCCTACAGAGACCTGCACCACCACCAGTGACTGTGCCTTCAGATAAGCAAAGCTTATGGACACAAGTCCTTGAGTGGGATACAGCTTCCTGAATTTTACACAGCTATCCATTTCTTCCTTGTTTTCTACTAGCTATCACCTTTATTATTTTATCTTACCTGTTCTTCAGTGCATTTATAAGTAATTTTCTGGGTTAAATCCCTCCAGATCAGATCTCCCAAAAATAGTTTCTATTTTTTTGACTAGAACTAAATGTTAAAATTGCCACTTGTTTTTGTTGTTGTTGTTGTTTTTTTTTTTTTTTTCCCCATCTACATACCTTGCTTGTTTTTCCCTTTATCTAGATTTTTTTTTAATCTGGACTTTTAGTGTGACTTCAAAATTCTTGTTGCATTATTGGTATGTGTGTGTGAAGGTTTTCAAAACCATCCAGATTAATTAATTGGGCATTTCTTTTTTTTCAAATTTTCATGGCAATAATTAGTTGAAATATATGTCAGAGCAGTTATTTATTATATTGCTATATATATAGCATACTTATCTATGTACATATACATATACATACTTATGTGTGTATATATGAATGGATATATCCATATATATGTATATATTATATTGTACATTTATCTGAGATATATGTTTTCAAGGAGCCATTCATAAAAATCTTGAATTAACTATAGCTAAAATCTTAAGAGAATATATTGTAGGTCCTAGTATTTCCCAGGGAATGTTCTAGTTTCCTCTCTGATTGAGTTTGGTCTCTTCCTCGGTCTCTACTCAAAAGCCATTTGCTTCTTTGCTTGTCTCCATTTGGCATAAAAACTGAAACAACATAATGTCCTTCGTGTTTTATATTTATTTGTTTATTCATTTATTTAATTTTGAATTTCGGTTGGTGAATTTTTATTAAATGACCATCAAGGCCACCTGGGTGTACCACTGAGGCGGGAAGATAGATCTGCCATAGACAGCAAGGATTAAGAGCCTTAGAGGAGGAAGGGAGGGGAGACAAATATCATGCCAACCTGAAAAACATACATCAGGTCTGGAAGATGTCCTGTGACTTGCTACTACCTGTCAGCTTTAATCACTTTGACTTCTGAGTTAGAATACCTGTTTCTGCTCCTTACAGCTTCAACCACAGCAGCCCTTCCTTAGTTACCCTTACCCTTACTCCTAGCAATGGCCCACCACAAGGAGACCCCTAATGGAAATGCATTGTATCTGTGGATTTCATTCCTTGAATTCACAAGACAAAGAACCTGACTGCCTAACTCCATGTCACACCACTTTTTACCAGGGGACTAGATGGCAGGAGATTACCAGGTATCTGTAAATTGGGTCCCTGCTTTTAAGAAATACTGAGAATAAGCAAATGAAATATAGCTCTTTTTCCCAGTAATTAACTGCTACTGGGCCATAAGAATGGGAACTACATAACAGAGCTGATTTGAGAAGACTATCCAAGTGTTCATCAAAATTTGCTTCAAGACTCTCACCTCAGAGTATGCACTAATCCAAATCTATAATGTTATGATATCTGCCCAATCACAAATTAGATATCATTCCATGAATTTCTCTTTTCTGAGATACTAAGAAGTTACTGCCAATGTGTTAATTTCCTTTATTCCAGTAGATCTAAAAAGTTGGCCACAATTGATATAAGATTATTTTTCTCCCTACAGATCTTTTGGGGGAATTCACAGTTGACTAATGGTCTATGCTAACTCTTCTTTTATAGACAGATGTGGTGATATGCCCATTGGTTACCTACCTAGCCACACCCTTCTACTCTCAAATTTCATGGAGTTTGGGAAAGAATAGAAAGGAACTTGAGTAAGCTGAATTCTTCCCTTACTACTGCCTCTATGTGGCCACACACAGATACTGGTGGACAGTGTGTCTTTTCCTAATGTTCCAAAACTTATGTGGGAAAAGTTCTTTTATCCTTAGACATCTGCCAACCCAACTAACCAGTCTCTTTCCTATGAACCAAAATTCCATGAGAGGTCATGCTGAAATTCATATTGCAAAGGTAAATTTTCTTTATTTCTTTTCCCCATAATCTATGTGACTAGAAATAAGGGCAATCCTCCATTTCTCCTTTCTTTATGACTTTGCTTTATAAAATTCTATAGTTGGCCCATTAAGTCATTTGCTAAGCTCAAGGGAAATTTATTTGGTCAGAAAACTCAACTTTGAGACAATAAATTGATCAATGGCTCCTTTTCCTAGTTTAGTAGTTCTCAAGTAGGGCAAATTCTGTCCCCTAAGGCTATTTGGCAATATCTGAGGACATTTTGATTGTCACAACTTGAAGAATGTCATAGACATCTGCTGCTAAACATCCTTCAAGTGTAGAACACTGCAAACAACAAGGATTTATCCAGCACAAAATATTACTGGTGTTAAGGTTTAGAAATTCTATTCTAGAAACATCATCTCCTCTTACATCACTGATCAACAAATTTCTGAATATTAATAACTTATTTTTACCTTAAAATGAGTAAGGCACATTGTTTCTGTTTATTCATTCATGCATGTATGTTTTTATGAGTGTAAGCTTTTCTGTGTAGTGCAGCTGAAAACATTGATGCATTGAAGTAATTACAAAGTATTCGTTTTTTGCAGAAGTCTTTCCAGAGAAGCAGGATCTTAATTTGCAATACAATTTAGTAAGCACTTACTGCACATCTATTAGGCGAAAGCATTCCTAGAGTATCCAAATATGTCTAAATAAAAGGTTCCTTCCATTGAAAGGCTTAACCAGTGAGACCTATTCCCATAAGGACTATAATTAAGGTTCAGAAAAATTCTTTGAAAGAAAAGGGGAGCAAAAGACTAATTACTGCTGGGAAGTTGTGGGAAGGTCTTATTCAAGCAGTTGTTTTTAAGCATGTTGGGAAATAATGTAAACCTATTCAGTAAAAATAGCTTATTAATAGATGCAGCAATTTATATACTAGGGCAAAGATTAATTAAATCCGATCATTTAAAATCATTATAAATGTCATGAACAGCAAGGACAGATTTAAAGGTTTTTTTTTTCATGTCTTTAAATGAAAGTTGTCATTTGGGTGTTGGAGACTGACTCCAAGCATGTGATTTCCCATGAAAATCTGCATGGAAAAGTGGGGCAGACTTGCACATTACAAAAATGAAATATTTGAATTTCAGATTGACTGTTTTTCTTATTATACAAGATAACATTGGTAGAATTTGCCCAATCAACAATATATGTTCATCTTCAAACTTATATCTTTTTGTAGACCAATATTTGATTCAATTGCAGGTAAATGAAATATGTTTGGTTTTATTCATATTTCGTGATGATTTTAGAGGGCTTTAGAAATAACATTTTAATATCTTCTTCTTGCCTTATATAATAAAACACCCAAAATATAGTTAAATCAATTCATTTTATGCAAGTTATTTTTTCATGTTGCTAAAAAATAAACAGGGTAAACGGAAAGGGAAAGTGTTCTCTTTTTATACCATTAAGTGCTGGTAGAATCCCATCAACAACTTCTTGAAAGGTCAACAGTTTGTGTCTATAAAAGCAAATTTCAATTATCTCAACACACTTAGCAATTGCCACATTACTTTATGTATTATGCTTGACTATTCAAACTAAACCAGAAAGTGCATTTGTGAGGTTCATTAGACAACCCCTACATAGGAGGAACTATAAGTTAACTTTATACTTGAGAAAATCTTTAAGGCATATTTGTTTATTTTGAACAATATAGTTTAAAATAAAAAAGAATATATCATCTTTAATTTTTAACCTAAATATTTTAATATTAATATTGAAATTATAACATTTGTTGTTTTAATATCCCATTTTCAAAATAGTTGGCATCTTTTGAATATTTTTTATCTGTTATCCTTAAAAAAGATATTAAATAAAATTTGAGTACATTCACATGAAAATGCTCTTAAGGTAGCACTGAACGAAAATCTTAGTGTTTTTAATAACAACTGCTAGCTTATATTTATCTATCATAGATTTTATATTGATTTACATTACATTAACCCACAATATTTGGCAATAACAGGAGGAGAAACAGTCATTCCTGAATGTTTATGTAACTCATTTAGTCCCCATAGGAAGATATTTATCATTCTGAAATGTCAGTTTCTAAGAAAATCAGGATAATATTTTCCTGAATATGTGTTATTTATGACATCCAAGACATTTCTACATAAGGCTGGCAAAGTTGTCTCATTCCCATTAAATTCATTTATTTTCAATATCCAATAACAAATATTGAACACAGTAATAGAATTACTAATGTATAAGGTTAGCTCTTCACTATAGAAATAAACTTATGTGTCCATTTGCTCTATAAATATGATATAACTGATGTGAAGAAATTGAAAAGTTCTGACTTTTCAAGACAACAGGTGAACATTTTGTACTTATAATAATATAATAAATCATCAGAATTCCTGAAAAGATTATATACTAATCTGAAAAAAATGACTTAGGGAAAAAGATTAAGACTTTATGATAGAACATTTTAAGCAAAAGTTTTGTACATATAAAGATGAGTTAGCAAATAGAATAATAAACAGAACTTACTGGCTTAGAATAATTAACTTTGTACCACATGGTAACTTGAGTCCTGTGTGTAAAGGCCTCAATTGAATGGCTTAGTTGTAATTATGCACCATTTAGCACTAGAGTCAAAAAAGACAATTTAAATGAAATTGATCATAATCGCAAACTAGGTAAATAGGAAAAGGGCTCAAACTTTCAGCCTTAGTGATTCTCCATTAAACTTAAAAGTGTTCTTACAATAAAGGCTTTCTTACTCAATACCAAGAGAGGGTCAACTATTCCTTTCCTTTTTCTGTGCTGATATCAAGACTTGTTATTGGAATAATAGTTTTTTTGAGAGCTCTGCAGACTCTCTATTTTCAAACACGTTTATAATATTACAAGAATAAGACAATATGAGTTTCTGCAAAGCTTATTAAATCAGTACATTTGGAGGGGAGGAGACTTCATTTCACATTAGAGTTTCTCAGCGGATGCAATAACTAAAGATTTAAAGACTCTCTAGAAGCTTGAAATTGGAAAAATATTTTCTTAATATGCATGAATATGCATGCAAAGAAATGAAGTTATATTCTCTTACTGGCTAATTCTAGAGTTTTTATGACAAATAAGGTTTTGTATATTAGTGTCTGAAATGTGAAATATATACATACACATGGATATAAACACCCTCACAAAATACAAATATGGAATACCCTAGAGATAATTGTGATATTTGATATGTCTTTCTGTTTTGATATATTTAAATTTTTTATTTGATAAATGGAACCACTAAATTCTTGTAAGTCCTATTTTGTCAAAATAAAAATGTTTAGAATGATGTACATGAACAAGTATTTTTGTGTTGTGTTAAATACTTAAGCACCAGCAGAGAAGGAGACTGGAAACAAATGCATTGCACAATAGTCACATTTTCTTATATAAAGTGCAGCACTAATTATCTTTTAATTTTAGGTAAAATACGATAATCTGGACCAACCCATTAAATATTCAGTGACTTAAAATTTATAAAACATCACATAAATTATGTGATAAAAATAAGTCAACAAAGTGTATTAAATTTTTTAATTTATTATTTTGTCATTAAAAAAGCAAATAAGCACAGCTTAAAATATTGCTTATATAATTTTTTTTCTTCAGACTCTTTTTTTCCTGGATTTGTTTATAAAAAGTACCAAAGTTTCATTCCAGCTGATATTTACTTATGACAACTTCAGAATTAAGTAAATTTTAATGAATATGATAATAGCACCTAACAATAAAAAAATTTTAATTATATCCTGCCCAAAGTGTACCATCTAAAATATATGTGCATTTTCTCAGCATTCTACAAAACTTAGAACCAGATTCAAATAGTTTATATGTCTAGAGTTTATGAATAGCTATCACATTTCATTTTATGCATTTATGTACTTCGTAGTTTTATTTTTGTAAAAGTAGCCTATATTTTACATATATTTTAATATCTTTTTTAACAATGGCATATGTATATATCTACATATTTAAAAATGGTGTTTTAGAATTGTAACAATCCACACGTTTTGAGCTTTTAGTACCTGAAGTTCAACTGAAAGCAAGAATATTCATGGGCTAAATTCTTGAAATATAGGCATGCATTTGACTGATTTCTCTCTAACTCTGTGTTAATATCTATTATTCATGCACTATTTACCACTATAAAACGATTTAATTCGATACAAAACTGGAGTAAAATTAACTGGGTATAAAAACTTGATTAACTCTTTACCATATTTTCTGTAATTGTACCTGGGTTCTGTGACAGAGGCGGTTCCTCTCTTGGGAACTCACATTATAAAGGCAAGGATTTGAGACTGACCAGGGACTATGGTGATGCCCTATTCAATGGGTGGGACTGTGCCAGCCAAGGAGGTATTCAATTCTTGACCTTGAGTTTCAGATACCAACTGCTTGAGGGTAGAGATTATGGGCACAAGCTGATAATCATAATTGGGCTGCTCATGCTCATGACTTTAGTTCTGTTTACTACGAATAACATTTCTCACAATAAACCTGTTTGATGTTTATACCTATAAACGTGCTGAGCTTGTTTTGTTGTGTGTCACTACCTCCCCACCAGGGTTGTAGTCAACTATTGAGAACTAGATTTTTCTCTAATTGTATGTCTGTCTGTCTTTTCTCCTTCCCCTCACCGCCTGGTACTGGAACCTGAACTAATGGCCATGCAGATTGCAGCAGTATATGCTTACTTAGTGCCCTATATATATATTTTTTTTGCCAATGACAGTGACTGGCACATGATGATTATAACACAGGTTGGCAAGGCATGTTGATCACAGTTAAGAGCTTCTGGAGTTATTGTGCTAATGTGAAAGTTAAGTGTTGAGTGGAAGTTTGTGACATGCAATCTGATAATCTCCTTAATAAGAGGTAGATTCAAGGAGAACTTGACTTTTAAAACAATGAAATTGGTCTTTAAAATTGTTATACATAAACTATGAGAGATCATTTTATATCTATATAGAATGTAATCTAGAAAACATGTTTAACTCTTCATAAAAATTATTCCCAAGACTCAAGCAATACTCCAATGGAAAGACTGGATAAAACATGTTTGTAGTAAACTATTCAAAGGATGGATATGCTGAATAAAAAGAGAGTTCTTTCTAAACATGACCTCAGGTTAGAAACTTTTAATGAAATGAGTGATTCTCTCGACTTCTATGACAGCTGTAGATTGCTTACTCAAGACCTATTTTTTTAACCATATCAGAATCTCATTACTACAGGTTTCTTTCACTGAATAACAAACTTGATCACTGGGACCTGAGAAGCAAACAGCTGGTGAGATTTAGGAAGCTCTTAATTTATAATAATAATCAAGACTCATGGAAATAAAATACCATTCTTATTAATGAAATTCTAGTAGATTTTTCACTGTTGCAGATGCTAACTCCACAAAAGAACAATGTTAATCTTTTTTGTGTTCAGACAAGCATATGATACAGAGATCAATAAATGTTGTCTGCTGCTGAAAACACGACTTAAATACTTGGTTAGAAAAAAATCTTTACCACCACTGTACGCCATTATTGTTACTAAAAAACAACAACAACAAAATGCCTGACATTGTTACTGAAATACTTAAAATATTACAAGGTTTTTCTAATTAGATGATTAGAATGAAAAGACATAAATTTAGATGAAAATTTTATGTAAATGGATTCACGAAGTATAGTTTTATAGTTTTGTTTAGACTTTTTATTTGTTTGTTTTTGGTGTCTGACTTCAAATATTCCACAGATTTAAGGTTTAATCATTTGGCTACATTTTTCAGTTTCTTAATGGTGAACATTATCATGCTTATGAACATATGACAATTTATGTAATTATTACCGATTCATAACTGTGTTGTTGCTCATTACTGGTTGTAACTATTAATGCTGCTATATTGGCATATGTTTTAGTGTTATGGAATAAAAATAGAGAGTATCTGGGTAGAGGGTAGGTATATGTGTAACTTTATAAGAAACCTCTAATTTTATTTCTTAGTGTCTTATCTTTTCTTAAAATTTACTTGTTTATTCTAATTTGTTTTACATGACAGAAGAATGTATTTCAGTTCATAGTACACATATAGAGCACAATTTTTTATGTCTGATTTTACACAAAGTAGAGGCACACCATTTGTGTCTTCATACATGTACTTGGGGTTCTGATGTACATGTCATTCCATCATCCTTCCTATTCCATGCTCCCTCCCTTCTACTTCCTCCCCTTTGCCCTATCTGAAGTTCCTCCATTCATCCAGTGCTCCCCCCACAATCTCCATTATGGATCATCATCCACATAACAGAGAAAACAGTAGGCATTTGGTTTTGGGGATTGGCTAACTTCACTTAGCATTGTATTCTCCAACTCCATCCATTTACCTGCAAATATCATGATTTTATTCTCTTTTAATGCTGAGTAATATTCCATTGTGTACATATACCACAGTTCCTATCTATTAAAGGGCATCTAGGTTTGTTCCAAAACTTAGCTATTGTGAATTGTGCTGCTATAAACATTGATGTGGCTATGTCTGTAGTCTAGTGTTTTTAAGTCCTTTTGATATAAACCAAAGGAGTGGGGTAGCTGGGTCAAACGAATGTTTCATTCCAAGTTTTCAATTACGATTTATGTAATTATTACTGATTCACTGCTTTCACTATTGGGTGCACAAGTTTACAGTCCCACCAGCAATGTATGAGTGTGCCTTTTCCCTCATATCCTTGCCAACATTATTGTTGTTTATATTCTTAACAGTTGTCATTCTGACTGGTGTGAGATGAAATCTTAGAGTAGTTTCTATTTGCATTTCTCTAATTGCTAGAGATGTTGAACATTTTTTCATATATTTGTTGATTGACTGTATATCATCTTCTGAGAAGTTTCTGTTCAGTTCTGTGGCCCACTTATTGATTGGATTAATTGATTTTTTATAAGTACCGCGTGCTAACCGATTGCTCCACTGGAGCTCCAATTAATTGATTTTTTGATGTTAAGATTTTTGAGTTCTTTACATATCCTAGAGATTAGTGCTCCAACAGAAGTGTATGTGGTAAAAAAATTGCTCCCATTCTGTTAGCATTCTATTTAACTCATTGATTGTTTCTTTTGCCAAGAAGAAGCTTTTTAGTTTGAACTCATCCCATTTATTGATTCCTTTTTTTTATAGTTTTGCTTTAATTTTTTTTCCATTTATTTATTTATTTCTTACATACATGACAATAGTGCATTGCATTCATAATTATCCATTCACAGCACAATTTTTTGTAACTCTGTATATAAAGTATGTTCACACCAAATTATGCCATTATACATGAGCTCTCTTAGTTTTTTTGCATACAAATCTTAATACACCTTTATACCTTTATCATATCTCTGTTTGCATATAAGGTATGTTGACACCAAATTCACATCTTCATACATGTATTTTGTATAATGACGACCCTCTCCTTCCACCTTCCTAGCTATTCCCCTTCTCCCTCCCTTTCCCTCCCACCCCTATTCCCTATCTATAGGTAATTTTCCTCCCATGTTCTCCCTCCCTAAACAACTTTGAGTCACCCCCATTATATCAGAGAAAACATTTGGCATTTGATTTTTTGGGATCGGCTAACTTCACTTAGCATAATCTGCTTTAATGCCATCTATTTCCCTGCAAATGCCATGATCTTATTCTTTTTTAGTGCTGAGTAATATTCCATTGTGTGTAAGTGGCATGATTAGAGATACTACCCTGCATTCTATCATATCATAATGGAATGAAATTAGAAATCAACGATAAATTAAGAAATAAAATATGTTCCAATACCTGGAGACTAAATAATATGCTACTGAATGAATAATTGGTTGCAGAAGAAATCAAGGAGTAGATTTAAAAAAATAGAGGTAATGAAAACATAGATACAACATATCAAAATCTCTGGGATACTATAAAAGCAGTTCTAAAAGAAAAGTTCATTACATGGAGTTCATTCCTTAAAAAAAAAAGTCGACAAATAAATGACTTAAAATTACATTTCAAAGCCCTAGAAAGTGAAGAAAAAATCAACAAGAAAAGAAGCAGAAGACAGAAAATAATTAAAATCAGAGCTGAAATCAATAAAATTGAAACAAAAGAAACAATTGAAAAATTGACAGAAGAAAAAGATGGTTCTTTGAATAAATAAATAAAATTGACAGACCCTTAGCCATGCTAACAAAGAGAAGGGGAGAGAAAACTCAAATAACTAACATATGTGATGAAAAAGGAAATATCACACAAACAAAACAGAAATACAGAACATTATTAGAAATTATTTTGGAAACTTGTACTCCAATAAGATAGAAAATATAGAAGGCACCAACAAATTTCTAGAGTCATATAATTTGCCAAATTGGATCAGGATGATATACACAATTTAAACAAATCAATTTTAAGTGATGAAATAGAAGACATCATTAAAAGTCTATCAACTCAGAAAAGCCCAGGACCAGATAGATACACAGCCAAATTCAACAAGAGTCTTAAAGAAGAACTAATATCAATACTCTCCAATTTATTTTAGGAAATAGGAAAAGAGGCAGCACTTCCGAACTCATTCTATGAAGCCAATATCACTCTGATTCCAAAACCAGGCAAAGACACATGAAAAAAAAAAAAAAAGAAAACTTCAGGCCAATATCTCTAGTGAACATAGATGCAAAAATTCTCAATAAAATTCTGGAAAATCGAATACAAAAACATATCAAAAAGATAGTGGACCATGATCAAGTGGGATTCATCCCAGGGATGCAAGGTTGGTTCAACATAGGGAAATCAATAAATGTAATTCATCACATCAATAGACTTAAAAATAAGAATCATATGATCATCTCAATAGACACAGAAAAAAACATTTGATAAAATATAGCACCCCCTTGGGTTCAAAACACTAGAAATACTAGGGATAACAGGAACATATCTCAACATCATAAAGGCTATCTATGATAAGCCTCAGGTCAACATCATTAGAAATGGATAAAAATTAAAGGCATTTCCTCTAAAAATGGGAACAAGACAGGGATGTGTTGAGATCCACGCCCAGTCAGAATGACGCCTGGCATTTGCCAGAGGGAATGTTTGAAAGGTGAAGCCAGCGAACCATTGAAATGATGATTTGAGTTAAGCTATATATAATTGCTGTGATGCTTGATTGATTGTATTGTATATTTGACCAATGGGGCAGCTCTTGCTGCCTCGGGAGCCTGCTACTTTGGAGTTCTCGTGGGGATTCCGGGAGAGTTCCCATTGGTTGGGGAAGTGCTGGAGGAGGGATTTCCAGTGTGGGGGGTTTCTGGAAGGGCCGTGTGGGTGGCATTGGCGGAAAAGCGCGTGTGCAGTGCCGGTGAGAATTGAAATAAAGTAGTTGCTGTTTGAACCTACAAGGCTTTGTGGCATCTTGGTTATTCGTGCCCAGCCAGACTGAGGCAGGGATGCCCTTTCTCACCACTTCTATTTAACATAGTTCTCTAAACACTGGCCAGAGCAATTAGACAAACTAAAGAAATTTAAGTAATAACTATAAGAAAAGAAGAACTTAAATTAGCACTATTTGGTGATGATATGATTCTATACCTAGAAGACCCCCCCAAAACCCAGGAAACTTCTAGAACTAGTAAGTGAATTCAGCAAAGTGGCAGGATATAAAATCAACACCCAAAAATCAAAGAAATCAAAGGCATTTCTTTTATCAGTGACAAATCCTCTGAAAAGTAATTGAGGAAAACTACCCCACTCACAATATCTTCAAAAAAAAAAAAAAAAAAAAAAAAAAACACCTTGCAAATCAACAAAAGAGGTGAAGGATCTATACAATGGACACTACAGAACCCTAAAGAGAGAAATAGAAAAAGACTTCAGAAGATGGAAAGATATACTTTGCTCATGGATATGCGGCAGAATTAATATTATTAAAATGACCATACTACCAAAAGCACTATACAGATTCAATGCAATTCCAATCAAAATTGCAATGGAATTCCTCATAGAAATAGAAAAAAAAAAAAAAAACAATCATGAAATTCATCTGGAAAAATAAGAAACCCAGAATAGCTAAAGCAATTCTAAGCAGGGAGAGTGAAACAGGTGGTATCACTATACCAGACCTTAAACTATACTACAGAGCAATAGTAACAAAAACAGCATGGTATTGGCATTAAAATAGGCTGGTAGACCAATGGTACAGAATAGATGACATAGAGACTAAACCATTTATTGATTCTTGATTTTAATTCTTTCTCCAAAAGAGTCTTATTAAAGAAGTTGGGTCTAATCCCACATGATGAAGATTAGGGCCTACTTTTTATTTTATTAGACGCAAGGTCTTTGGTTTTATTCCTAGGTCCTTGATCCATTTGAGTTGAGTTTTCTGCATGGAAAGAGATAGGGGTTTAATTTATTTGGTTGCATATGGACTTCCAGTTGTCACAACAACATATTTTCTCCAATATGTATTCTTGGCCATTTTGTCTAATATGAGGTAACTATATTTATGTGAGTTAGCCTCTGAGGCCTCTGTTCTGTACCTTTGGTCTACAAGTATTTTGGTGCCAATACCATGCCATTTTTGTTACTATTGCTCTTTAGTATAGTTTAAAGTCTGTGACAGTGATGCCACCTTCTTCACTCTTTTTGCTAAGGATTGCTTTGGCTATTCTGGGTCTCTTATTTTTCCAGATGAATTTCATGACTGCTTTTTCAATTTCTCTGAGGAATGTCACTGGGATTTTGATTTGAATTGTATTAAATCTGTATAATGCTTTTGGTAGTATGGTCATTTTTAACTTTATTAATTCTGCCCATCCAAGAACAAGGTAGATCTTTCCATCTTCTAAGATCTTCTTTTATTCTTTCGTGTTCTATAGTTTGCATTGTAGAGGTCTTTCACCTCTTATGTTAAATTTATTTCCAAGTTTTTTTTTTTTCTTTTGAGGCTATTGTAAATAGGATAGTTTTCCTAGAGAAACCTCTAATATTTTTTCAAAGTTTTTGTATCATTTTACACTTCCACCAGAAACTTATGTCATTGTTCATAGTGTTTTTCAATGTTCAAAATTACCCTTCATTTTTTAATTTTCTTAACTAATCAAGAAAATGGATGTTTTTTTGTCTCATTGCTATTTAAAATTTTTCATTTCTCTGATGACTAATGCTTTTGAGATCTTTGTTAATTTTGTGATTTGTGTGTATGTTTGTGAAATGTTTGCTAGTCCTGTTCAATTTTTATTGGACTATCTTTTCATAATTGAGTCACAATAGTACCTAATGCATTTTCAGTCTTTAGGATATATGTTCATTTCATTAGTGGTTTCTTTTAATAAGAAGAAACTTCTAATTCTACTATAGTGTAGTATCTCTGTAGTGTAGTATCCTTTTTTAATAACTATTTATTTGATATGTCTAGGATTATTTGCCTACCCATGGGTCATACATAATTTTTTTCTATTTATCTTTTTTAAACATTATATATTTTTTTTTATATATAAGAATTTATCTAAAATTTATTTTGTGTATGGTAGATAGTAAAGGCAGGGTTATTTTATTTCTCCTATCTTTGTATCATGTTGTTTTAGCACCATTTGGTGAACAGATTTTTCTCTTCCCAATTGATTTGCTTTGGCATCTTTGAAAATCTTTTGACCAGCTATATGTTAATCTATTTCTGTATGCTCACTTCTGCTCCATTGATGTATTTTTCTATCTTTTTGGCAGAATTATACTGTTTGGATTACTGTAGCATTATAATAAATCTTGAAGTCCCTCAAAATTTTTATTTGTTTTTATATGTTGCTTTTGCTTTTCTTGAACACTTGTCCTTCTAAATAAATTTTATCTTGTTGATTCTAGAAAATACAGCTTGGAAACTGAGTTTGTGATGGAGAAATTAATAACTTAAAATACTGAGTTTTAAAACCTGTGTTATCATATATATTAGGTCTGATTTCCTGAATGATTGTTGTAAGTATTAATATCTAGAATATTATCAGTAGATATTTATGCTAAGCAGAATAGAATCAATTAATTCTAAACAAATAATTAAGAACACAAAGTTATATTTATAAAGAAATTTATTGGTGCATTAATGTTAATATTCCAGGTACAAAGTGCTATCAATTGTAGAATATGAAGCTGTATTTGATTTATGTTAGGATAGTTTGATGTCATTAAAATGTTGTCTTAGAATTACTTTGAACATAGAAATAGAATTATGGTCTATTCATATGGAAATCTAGGAATATAAACAATATGTACAATATGTTCCAACTTTGGCAGTTGCACATCTGTTAGACAACCTACCAAAATATTACTTCTTTTGACCTTTACCTTTATGGGTTTTATTACTTTATGTTTTTGCTACATAACAGTGTTTTTGTCAATGGTGGACTATATATAGATAATTCTATAAATTATAATGGATCTGAACATTTCATGGTGATGATGCCATTTTAACATCATAAGAACACATTACTCACATGTTTGTTATGATGATGGTATAAAATATATACTGCAATTTCAAGCATGTAAAATATAGTAAAATAATTACATACAGTGTAAAATACTTGATAATGCTAGTAATCAACTATGTTAAAGGTTTACATATGTTTTAAAATATATTTTCATCATTAAACATATACTCTTTCTACTTGTCAAAAATGTTTACTGTAAAAAACAACATGCCATATTACATTGGCAACAACTTCACACATCTTGTATCTATTGCATCTAATTTTTATATCAAGAAGCCATTCTGAGTAATTGGACTTTACCATCCAGTACATTCTATAATTTGTAAGTACACCCTACAATATGAGCACAATGACTTAATCATATAATGGTGCATTTCTCAGAAACTGATCCTGCTATGTTTCATAGGTATTTTTAAATGAGAAGTAATTTGATGATGATAGGAGAAGATATTTTAAAACAAACTTTTTTGCTTTTTATTTGTAATAGAATAAAACTAAATGCTTGTTGAATGGAAAACATATCTTCTATACACAATCCAGTTCCATCTTTTGAATGAAGCCCACGTATTTCAAGTACAATAAGTTACAAGCAAGTTTTGAAACTGTGAGTAAACATAACAAATACACATAATAAATATGTAATACAAATACTATTTATACACAATAAAAACTGTATACAAACATTAATATATAAATGCATAGTATATATAATACATATGCAATATTTACAAATTTCTTTTCAATTTTAAATAACTATCTGTAAATTTACTTATACTTACTTATGTAAACATGTTTGCTGTGGAATTCTGTTCCTTCTGTTATCAAGCAGTTTTAAGTACTTCTATTACCTTTCATGCTATTGAAGAGATGTGTTATGTAACATATCCACAAAAATTACAGGTAATTTTTCAGGCCCAATTGAGGTTAGTGGTTATAATTTATTGTCAATATAGCCATACTGTGTTCTTTTTTTATTTTTTGGTAAACCATCAAGTTTCCTGTATATAGAAAGGTATAAGTAAACAGCTTTATTGATTTTGATTCTGTTTTGTTAGGGGATACCTCAAAAAGTCTTTAAAGAAAGGAAAATAGTTTATAACAGCAAGAGTACAGTTTTGATATTGTCTCATAGAAAAGAATAGGGGGGAAAGAAAATTTTTATAGAGATATTAGGAGGGTCAAATAATAGAGGTTTTAAGTGATAAGGGGGGAAAAGGAGAGAAGATTCCAATAGCATTTTGAATCAGATGAAGAAATCTTTAACTTAAAATTTCTAAGATGAAGCCTTATGTTTGATGTTAACATTCAGTTTGTATATATAAGGATAAGGTGCTTAAATACAATGAACATTAATATATGGATGTAGTAAGACTATAATAATTTGAATATTATTCATACATGTGGGTGTTGCATTAATTTTGGTTTCAGTGGTTGAATGACACATTTATATGTGCCTTATGCAGGTTCTAGCATATGAGGAACTAGGAAGAATTAAATAGCATATTTTTAAAGTTTCAGAAAATATGATAACTTTAGTTTAAATTTGGATTTCAGACAAAGAGAAGATAATTCTGAAAATTATGATAATTTATGTAGGATTTCTTTTATTTTTATATATGGAATAGGATTCTAGAAAACACAGTGAGTTTGGATGGGAGAAAATATCAATGGTGGATTGCCTTCAGCTGTACAAAATAGATATAAAGAAATAATAGATCACTTTTTTCTGTATTAAAACCAGGTCAAGTTAGGAAGTTTGAGTACAGTTCATCAGTGTCTTGAGGTCACCACTTTTGTGGGCTTCCTCTGTCTCTCATCCACCATTCACAGTGAGTGCTATCATATTCCTGGTCACTGTCCCTCAGTGACTTACATTCCTGTATTACTGGTTAAAAGCAGTATATAAATAAGGAACAATAAGGAGAAAGAGGAGTGCCTAAATCAGGAAACAAATCATGCCCAAAGACACAGAAGACTTTCACTCACACCTAAGAAAAGCTACAGCTTCCAAGGAGATGGGACAATTCCTTCTTCTCATGTTTTTTTGTAAGGTCAATTGTTTCCCTGACTAAATCAGGTATGCTAATACATAAATCCATTTTACATTTGATAATTAGATAATATAGTTGTCTAGATTATTATTTTAGAATTTTATCACCAAATATTTGATGTCCATATTGACATTAATAATTATTTGCTCCTTACCACAACCTTTAAGTTCAGATAGAATAGAATAGAACAACATGAAATTATAGAGAGGACAGAAGAGAGATTTGATAATATAAGCATTTATTTCAGGCTTTGGTTAGTATATGAAAAAATATAAATTTTCCTGGTAAAAATAATAAGTTGTTTTATCATAAACAACCATACTGGTCCTAGTTTAAACAAATTTCATTTCTGAGGAATTCAAAACAGAAGAATCTTATGAATGCCATTGAGGGTTAGGGACAAAATATGTATGTCTCACTAATGAAGTATGTATATTTTGTGAAAAATCCCTCAACTGATAATGTAGCTATCTAGATAAGATCGACTTGAGTATAGGCATCATATCTTCCAATTACTGCACATCTATAGTATTATAGATGACTTATTCAAATTCCTGACATAAACATTAAAAAGCTAGCATTGGTATACATAATGTTTAAATAAGAAGAAAATTAACTGCATGGAAAAATTTTCATAGTACATTGGTAAATGTGCTTATGTTATGACAATTTCCTCCCTCCAAAGAGTATTTGCCCAAATGTTTTAAAATTGATATGCTTGAATCGGATGTTTTGTTTACTTTATATTTTTAAATTATTATTGTATTTTATGACTCACTATTTTAATGAGAGCATATTCTATGAATTTGCTTGTTATATCATGTATACATGAATTTTTGCTAATTGATATTTTTAATTTTTTTTTTAAATTTTAGTTGGACACGATATTTTATTTATTTATTTTATGTGGTGCTGAGGATTGAATCCAGTGCCTCGTAATTCAGGGCAAGCACTCTACTGCTGACAACTCCAGCTCCAATTGATACTTTCTTAAAGGTATTTTCTCATTCAGTGGTCCATGTCATATGTATCCTTTCTTATATTTCTCAGAATACACCAGATTACTGCTCCATATATTGTACTTCTTTCAATCATGATTTAAGGAAACCCTTTATCTGTGGTCAGAGATTGATACATTGATAAGCCTTTGGACTATCTCTGGAAAATAGCTAAACCTATCTACTTAATATTAAGAAATTGAGACTACTCTATTCTTCCTCATTAGGAGCCCAGAGTTATTAATTTCAATCTAAAGAAATCAGATATCTTTGAATATTTTATAAATAAGACAAACCACGTAATATGTTATTTTGAATTTTCCAGTGTTGTGGATACTGCATAATGTTATGCAGCCTGACATTACAGAGATCAGCTTGTTTTTTGTTTGATGCTACTTTTAAAATGTTTTATAGCAAATCATTACGCAACATGTGCATTTATCTTCATATTACACTGACAATATATTTGTAAATCACTGAGGTACTGCATTATATTTGCATTTATTTCCTTTGGTAAAACAATAGTTATGTATTTTATTCTTATAATTTATACAACCTTATTCTAACAACAACAGCAACAAAAACCCTAGAATTTTGTTTTTGTAATCACACAGCTGTAAATGCAATAGGGAAAAGACGTGATAATGAAATGCTATTGGGCATGCATTGAAAATGCTTCTGAGAGAGACTTAATTGTTTGGTTTAAGATTTCTGCAAATTTTTAGGTTTTGTTGTATTCTCTGTGGCAGTTATTGTGAAGTTGATTGAACAGATATCTTTCGAATGCCTACTATCTGTCTCTCCCATTAGCTCCAGGAATATAATATTAAAGAATAAATAAGTGTCCTTGTGGAGATTGCATTTTGGTGATATACGGCAAGTAAGTCAAAATAGGAAACAATGAGGTATTTAATGTGTCAGATGATGAGTGCTAGGGAGAAAACAAATCAAGGTAAGAAAAACATAAAAACATAAATTTCCATTGTTGGGAACAGATTGTACACTTGGAAAAATGAGAAATTATACCCCATTTGATTCAAATGTATGATATGTCAAGATCATTGTATTGTGCAACTAATAAAAAAATTTAAAAAAAAACAACATAAATTTCCATTGTTGGGAACGGATTGCTCTTCAATGTTGGATAGCCATAGAATATCTCACTGAAACACTGGCATTTGAGGAGAGGTAAAAAAATCGTGTATTTAGGAAAAGAACAAACATAGAATTCTCAAGTGCAGAATTTTTTTTTGTAGTCTTAATCAACAACAAGCATTGTGACTAATGCATGCTTGTGTCATCAAACTTTTATGTTCTCTGGAATCAGAAACTATGCTAGTAGTGATTTAATAAAGCCAAAAAAAGACTGTAGAAGAGTCATTATTCTGAGAGCAAGTCACAGTCATAAATCCATCACATTTTACACATTTCAATACAAATTTGAAAGGTTGGTAGTATGGTTTATGCATAAGCATCTATAATTCAATCTATCAGAGAATAATTATGTAAGTTGTTCTTAAACAGTGCTTAAATTAGAGATAGTATGCTTATGTGTATTGTCAAAAACATTCAATTCTTACACACAAAATTGTATTATGAAGCACTTGTATTTAATTATTTTATTTTCCTTGTTTTAGTATATTAGCTTTTTGGTCTGTTTTGTTTTAGTTAAAAGAAAGCTTAAAAACCCAGTATTCTTTTGTTCTCTGGATTTTTTAAGAACAATAGCCATAGTCATTCAGTCTGTCCTTTTAAAAATTAAATATTATTAAAATTTAATGAGTTTAGAAAATTAAAATTTAAACAATACATTAAGATTATATTTTTTAAAAGGAAATTATCTGTGATATCTTTTCATAATCAGTAAGAAAAATTAGTTCTTTCTTATCACCTAAATAACAAGCAATTAAGACTGTATGTCCAATTTGTATGATCCATTCTAAAGTAAAATTTATTTTTCATTTTTTTATTATTTGATGGAATACTTTATGTTTTATTTTCATGAACTTATTGATAATAATTACAAAAAATCAAGTATTGATTTTTCTGATCATATGTAAACATTTATGAAAGATTGTAATTTAGATATGTGAGCTGAAATATTTTTCTTCATAAAAGTGGGTCATGAAATAACAGATGAAAAATGAAATATAGTAATCACACAACTTTGTATTTAAGAATTACATGTAAAGGATCAAGGGTTTATATTTTTATTTGTAATATAGTAATGCTTGATCATTGCTAATAAAATCGTTACCATATATGTGATTTGATATCCTCTAGAGGAAATCCAGTATGTTCTTCCAGTGGTAACAACTACACTTTCACAAATTCTCTAAGCCTCAATGGAAGAATTCTTAGAATAGCCCTATCTATGTCTCCAAGTTCTCAACCATTTATCATCTTTTCCTATGACATTCAGGTTATTAATGAAAAAATATCAGGCATAAAAGCAGGAAAACGAGGTATATTGAAAAAAAACTATTACCAAAACAAGCCTAAAAGAAAAGTGTGTAAGTACATGGTATTACAATAGAACAAGTACCTATAGGCTTATTTTAGTCAATATCCAGATTTACTTTAAGGATCCATTTTTTTTTCTCCTTTATTCTATACTTTGCTCAGAATGCCAGTCTTTTCCCTTGTCTGTCCCACTTATAATTGCAAAATGCTGCTCACAGTTTCTGTCAGTACATTAAAACACAGCAGTGTCAACCATGAATATAAGCATTCAGTCTTTGCGTGTGTGTTTGGGGTGTCTCTTATTATGTGTTTCTTCTTTCCTAAAGAAACTTTCTTTCTCTAACATCTGCTTAGTAAACTTCACCTCACTCCTCATTAGCTACAATTCAAATAATTACTTGTTCTTCAGTAGAGATTTGAGCATCTGATTTGTACCAATACGTGGCCTTTACACTCATTTTATATTGAAATGCTTATGGATTACTTGTATCAGGACTCAGAAAATGACATCCTCAGATATGGCATCTTGACATACTGAGTATTTTAAACTAAAGGAAATTGAGAAAATGTCAGAAGCAGTATTTGACCTTTTCCCTCCCTTTTCCCCTTAGGGGCCCTCATTTGACGGGTGTCTTTCCCTATATTCTAAAGAAAGTAGTGAAGACCCGGAAATGCCAAAAAGAATCTGAAAAAAACAGGCCTCTTTAAATAGCTCCCAGTTTATTACCATTATATCATACCCACTTTTTTTTTCCCAATCACACTTTTATATGACTACTCTTAACCTAACCTAACTTTAAGAACACATTTTTACCTGTTTCTTTTAGTCTTCATTCATGTAGGCTCCCCTGTCGTGTAAAAATTTGGTTAAAAATTTTGTTACACTCTTCTTATCTACCTTTGTCACAGGGGTGTCAGCCACGAACCTGGCAAAGGATAAGAGATAAATAATCGGTTTTCTTCCCTATACTTGCCAAACAGCTACTGATTCAAACCCTCCTAGTTGTCTTAGTACAGTTTTAGTCTCAGCAGCTAGGACAATTTGTAAACCCAGGAGCACTCCCACAGCATTAAATCTCAAGAATCTCACTGTAGTCTTAAAGCATCCTCTGCTCATCCTCTGCACAGTACCAGCTGCTACATATTTTATAGTGGTGCTAGCAAGAGCTAAAATTATTCTGCTTAATTTTGTGAAATCATGAATACGAGGAGGTCTGTGGTTTCCCTGATTAAAATTAAAAAAAAAAAAAAAAAAAAAAAAACTGTTGAAAAAGAAGAAAGAGGAAAGGGGTAGTGATTAACTTATAGTGATTAACTTATGTAGAATATCTGCTATTAAAAACTAACTATATAGAAGCCCTCAGTTGTTCTGAGGTCATTCTCAGGTGACCCTCCTCAGGGATGTAGTGTATGCTCTCCTGATCCTCAAAGGTTTTAAGTGAGAGGTATAGCCAGCTAACCCCAATTGAAGACTGCCTGTTTCCTTGCAAGTCACTACTTCCTACTCAATAACTGTCCTCTGACTTTTGTTGTCAATGTATAGACATATTGCATAAAGACACTCCAAATCCCACTACCTGACACTAAGAAATACAGTCTGAAAATTCAGCATACCTTCACTGAACTTGAAGAGCACAAAATAAGATGCAAAATAGGAAGAACTTTCAAGAACAATAGCAACAACAACAAAAACAAATGTCTCTTAGAATTCATTGGCAACACAAGATTTTAATCAAGTTTTCTCTATATTATGAATGAATCTAAAATTTCTTTTTACCTTTTTACCAAAATGAAATTCATTAATCACTCATTGTCTACTGGACTTCCCATTTCAATAAAGGGTGAAAACAAAAGAATCCACAGGAACAGCAACAACAAATAAAAAACTTTCATTTCTTGCATAATTCAACAGAAAAGACTTCAGCATCATCATCATCATCATAATTATCTTCCTGGAAATAAGCAATTTAGCCCAGGGAAGACAATTTTAGATATTAATACACAGAGTAATTGAATATTGTTCCAAAATTTTATTTTTATTAAAAGAATTTTCTTTCTCACTTATATCACCAAAGGCCCATTTAACTGATTCCCATAATCCTACTTCTCCCAAATGAACACCTTCCTCCAACTAAGCTTTACCTCTAACTTATAAAACTTTGGAATTACACTTTCCCTAATTCTAACCATTTATTTTCAGATATTGGGGCCAAGTCTCAGAAGACTCTCTATAACAAGTGCTTTATAAAATGCCTCTAGAATTAGTCTTCTGTTGAATATAGCTACATTTCATTTGAAACTGTGAAGCTGAGTCTTAGGGTGATATTCAACACTGTTGAATATATAATGAATTTTGCTTACCCTAGGCACCAGAAAATGAACTAAAATAGGTAGTTTTTCCTATTTCCTAAAATAGGAAGATCTTCTTATTTCCACTCTCTTTGGGAAATGTACCAAGGGAGAGAACCACCTTTACCCAGTTCACACATTCAGGGACTGAAAAAGAAAATAAAATGATTTGTTGAAAACGTACCAGTACCCTCTAAATATAAACCTGTGTGTGCTAGTAGGTTCATAAGTTTGAAATATTAATAATCCTATTTTTGTTGTTTTTTGATACCTCTTATTCCCTCACTTATTTCAATAGAACATAAACAGTTTTATGCTCACTACCCCCAGGGAAAGAGATGTTAGCCTAAAGCAGCCTCTTCTAAATTTTGAATTTCACATGATTAGTCCTTGAGGGGAGCAGAAAGAACTTAGGGCACAAACAATAGACTTTTGGAGTGAGACATGTGAAAACAGAGTTCAAGGCCCCTTAAGTCTGGGGAAATAAATGCTTAAATAAAAGATAAATGGAGATGGGTATAGAAGTAGTAGTAGGTAGATGGGAGAAACTTTCTGTGAAAAGCATCTTTGTTTTCCTATACATTAGGCAGATACAAGAGAGATGTAGCATTCCAGAAAGTTTTGTATTATTTAAATCAGAAAACAAACAAACAAACAAACATGTATTTTGTTTTTCGGGTCGAATTAAGGGGTAGGGGAAGCACAAACTGACACTAAAGAAAAAAAAAGGCATATGAAGAATCTAAGTAAATGGTCTTAAGTAATATCACCTAATTTCCTTTAAAGGAGCAAAAGGATGATTTCCTTCAGTGAGACTTTTGAGGATTAAAATGAAGGATGATTTAGTGGCAACCCATATGCACTGATGACTAAGGACTCCACAGGAAGATGGATGTTTCAGTAACTACCATCATGGGCAGATGATGATGATAACCAGATGGCACCCTTTCATAGCAAGTAACAAACAACTCAACTGACAGTGACTTAAGCAATAAGGATATCCTTTGCCCACATGGCAAGAACTCAAGAGGTTCTATTAATTCAGCACCAGGATGATGTTATCAAGGCCCTTGGGTTTCTCACATTCTTCTCAACTAAATTCAGCTGTTTTGTTTTGGCTTTGTCCTTTCCTCAAGGATCATTGTACAGTAACCATAGATCTTGGCTGCATGGTCACTACACTCCCTCTAAAGAAAACAAGTGTACTGTCTCCTTGAAAATATCTTATTTTTAGTGAGAAAAAGAAAATACTTGCTCAGAATACTTAATTGAATCTCTTTGTATTTTTTTAGCATATTCCTAAACTAGCTGCAACACAGCTGCATCAAGTTTCTGATGTTTTCTAGCCTCTACAAGGGGAATGGCATTGTATATGTTTACTTTTTAATGTGATGGACAGTCAGGTGTGGTCCCAAGGGAAGACAGAAAAGATCTGGGAAAAGAAAGCTTATAATAATCACAGGCTTTAGAAACCAGTGGAAAAGCGGTTCATAAAGGGTCACGTGGGAAGACACTAGGAGAGCAGGAGGGTATGAAGAACTTAGACCATGGATTTTATTGGGCCTTAAAAGGCAGGGCAGTGTACACAAGGGAAATAAATTAGTTAAATTGGGGTTGATGAAATTAAATAATTTCATTATGGAATAAATAGTGAAAATGAAACCAAGCATTCACATTTCTTTCAAACAATTTTTGTTTATTGACATGATAGATAAGTGTTGTGGAGGTTTTTTTTTAATCAATTTGCATTAGGCTTAGAAATAGTATATATTCTATTTAAATTCTCATACTCTGCTGCTTTTTAGTATTAGCTTTGAATGACGATGAGAGTTTTCTACTTAGCAGCGAGTCACTATGAGCATTTGGTAGGTACCAAGGCATCAGAAGCTTTTAGCCACCTGTTATTATACAATGAAATTCACAAACATGCAAATAATTGAATTCCAGAATGAATAGAATTAGCCCTAAAATGTAGGATTCAGAATAATAAAAAACTTTAAGAATTTTGTAAGAAACAAAGTGCAGAATATAATTGTCAAATACTTGTAAATGCAAATAAGTTGACTATGATATGTAAAACCATATCCAACAAAAAGATAACATGCTCTTAAATCATATTCCAAATGCTTGATAACTATTATTACTAATACAAGTTATTTCAAATAACAGAATCTTATAATATGAGCAGTATATATTTTGTATATAGACTCATATATGCAAACATCAATTGGCTGCACATTGAAATTTCTAGGTAAATATTCTATTTAAATTTGAGAAATGTAATAAAATACTTTTTAGCATTCTGAAAAACAAGATACATACAGGATCTACCCCATCATTTAATATCTGTTAATTAGAAGTTATTATATACGGGGCAGCCTTGTTGACAGGATATAGTGAAAATAAAAGTATATTTCACAAATAATTTTGCAACTGTTGTTTGAAAACTGAATCTTTATGTGAAGACATAAAATATAAACTATGTGTAGAGAACTATGTAAAAATTATAAGCTGAAAAAACTATGGAAGAAAATATATTTTTAAACCTTAGTAAAAATATTTTCTCCAAGTTAGTTAAAAGTATACATGCATGACTCAAGTATACCTCACGCATTTTTCTGTTCTAAATTTCAATTCTTCTTCCTTCTCAATTGTGATACATTATGTGTATATAGTTTTCAGATATGACCACTTTTCTTATGTTATTATGAAAGTTATTGATCAATTTATCAATTACTAAAATTAATTTCCTTCAATTTTTATTATACTTAAAAACACATAGCATAATATTTACTATCACAACCATTTTTAAGTGTGTATTTCAGTAATCTTAAATAAATTTACTTTGTTAGAAAATAGACCTGAAAACTTTTTCATCTGATGCTTTATATCTTACAAAAAACAAATCTTATTTACTCTTTCCTCTCTGATAACTACAATCATATTCTCTGTCTCTTTATCTTTGATAAAATTAGGTTTAATATACCAGCATATCTTTTAAAAAAAATTTACTACCTAATAAATCTATACTTTTAAAAGTTTTATTATTTTATTCCTATATTTCCTATATTTTTACTTTATTCTACACCTATTCTTGTGTTCTGGTACAATGGTGAAAAGAATTAACTTATATTTTATGCTGTTTTTGAATTAGTGTTGTATATTTTTATTTTTTGTCTAGAATTTATGTTAGTGAAAATTTTCCCAACACCAATTATTGTCAACTATATATTATCTCACTCATTTTAAGTTACTATACTTCTTTTAATATTAACTCATAAAAAGTGCTTGTATATATTTCCAGACTGGGTATATAGATTTAGTCTTCTTTATATATTTCAAAATTCTAATAATTACTATTGTTTTCTATATTAATATTTCATGATATTTCAGGCTTCATTACTGTATTTTGGCTGAATTTTAAAAAATTAATTTGTGTTATTTTCTCAAAATTAACTGTAATTTTGGTAAAATTTCGTTAAAATACCAGTGAAGTTTTTTTTTTTTTTTATTATTTTCATAATCTATTAAAATTTTATTTCATCTTTATATTTACTGTGACTTATATTTTGTTCTATATCTATTCTTGTGCTCTGATTCTATTTTGAAAGGGATTATATTGCCATTATTGTTTCCAATAATTTATTATAGCAATGCAATAAAACTATTTTGTTTATGTATTTGTGAATTTTTAATATCTTGTTTTATTAATCTGAAGTATTTCAACTGAAATATTTTAACTTTTCAAATATTTACGCTTCTTAATTTATTGGAATATCTTAATTCATTTGCTACCAGTTGTTCAATAAAATTAAATGAGCTTGATGTGAAGAGGGATTACTTTTTTATTTATTTTTTTTATTTTCAAATGGTATTCTGGTTCATAATAAAGAAAAGACAGTGAATTTGGGTCAAACATCTGATGTCATTATTTAATATGATGTTTATTTACACTCTTTTCAACATTCATAAAAATTAGACATATATGTAATATTCATCATATTGATACTGCTGGTTATCAGTGACAAGTACTGCTTATTCGCATGTTTAAGTATAATGCGGAGGCAAGCATATACAGCAGGTATTGTTTTTAAAAGGGGTGACATAGACATATCCAGAGAGGGAAAAGGGGGCCATAGCTGGTATCCTGATATACCAAGAAGCAAGGGTGTTTTGCCATTTTATATGTCCCAGGCTTCCTTTGTTCTCCTGCTCTCTTCCCCATCTCTCTTTCTTGTAGTTGACTAGAAAAAAAATCCCAGGAGATGTTCATTGGGATGTCCAAAAAGCGAGAAGCAAATGGACAGGGAAGGGCCAGATCCAGCAGCCCAGGACACATTAATTAACAACTTTATAACTCCCTGTAGGGAGGGGCAATTCCTTGGGCAGGTTACCTCAGCAACAGGTTGGAGCAGGGGCAGGTTCCTGATAAGGGTGGAGGAAGGACTTTGAAGGAATTAACATTTCAATTCCTCTGTTCTCTGGATCTGACCCTTGTCTATCTGCCTGTCTAATTCTGGCTTCAATATTACCATGAAAAAGGGAAACTATAGTTTTGCAATATTGAACTATACTATATTCATGAAATTCTAAACAATGTTTTGGTAATTCAATCATTCTTTTATTTTGTTTTTATTTAAATGTTGATATTCACAGATGTAATTAATTTTGACTTGCAGGTTTTTTTTTATTTCTTTTTTGTAAATATTATTATCTTAAAAAAAATAAAGCCATCCTATGTGTTGATAGAATTTCTCAAGAAAACTCCTAAAACCACTTTAAGTGTAAAGTTATTTATTGAACCATTCCCAGCAGCAAATATGATTATCAAGAACAACCATAAAAAGGCATGAAGGTAGTTGGAACTTGAGATATTTCGGAAGGATTCATGTTCCTCAGAAAGCATTAGGCCCAGCATAAACATTTAATGTGAATAGTTCCAAATCAGTAGAGATCCTGTAATGGAGAACAGTTAAAACTGAAACTCAAATGCAACAGCAATGTTATACTTGGCTATCTTGGGACACTGACAAATCTGAAAAAAAAACAAAAAACTACTGATTGTCTAGTATTTGAATTTCATTACAAAAAGACAAACAGTAAAAAAACAAAACAAAACAAAACAAAAAAACCTTTCATAATACTTATTAAAAAGATTGTTGATGTTATAAATAGTTAAACTTAAATGAAATTTTTATAGGCTTCATCCTGATACCCTATTTCATCTTTTTCTGTTTGCAAGACTTAAATGAATACACATAACCTGGCAGAATCCCCATACTGCAAGGAAAAGCCAACTGAAAATAATTAGAACTTTTCATACTTACTAAACTATCAGTCTAAATGGAATAAAGCATCCCTGTGAGAATTACAGAGATTAACACCATGTCCAAAATTTTGTAGCTATGGAGATGCTTATCATCTACCCATTAATTTCTCTGGGCTGAACTGTGCAGCAGACTGGCATGTATTTGAAATTGACAATAGGTTACAAAGAAATTAATTGGGTAGTCAATTCAATTGTAGCTGCTTTCCCAGATGTGCTTGCTTTTCTTAGATACCCAGCATTGTGAAATAGTTATGTGTGTCCAAACTTGCTATAGAGCAACAGAAACATATATTAGTCCAAAAAGTTGGGCATCCTATGACAAAACACAAAACAGGATGATTTGTGAAGGCTCAAGAGGGACAAAAAGAGCTTATAATAAGAAGGTAGCAAACATAATTGCTAGGTCTCTTTGGGCTTTAAGGCAAGTATTTGGCTTTCCATTGTCCTATTTCCATTGGCTCATACCTAAATTATTACTAGTTGTGCTCCCTGATGAGGACTAGAATAGTTTCCCAGCAGACCCCCCAGATGGAATAAGCTTCTCTATCATTTAAGGCTTATGGCTGGTAACATTTCACTGGAATGGGAATATACTAATTGGATTGTAATGCATTAAGGAATCTGAAAATTTCTGAAAAGGTAATCAAATCAGAAGCTTTAAGTTTCATAAATAATTACATGTCATTTTTAGCAATTAAGTATACTTCTTTAAAAAATAAAATAAAATAAAATCACTCCTTCCTGACCACCACAGAACATTTTTGGATATTCAATAACTAGCAATAGGAAATTTGCAGACCACAAAAAGTTAGCAAACCTTGTGAATTAAATACTTTCTGGCCAAACTAGCTATTAATTAAGCTTTTCAGTGGTTCTCAATCATCAGATGAAAATAATATACGCAGGTAAGAAGTGAAAACAATACTGTTACACCATATCTGCCTCTGTCTGGTGTCTACATTATCATTTAGCTCTCTGTCAACCATTGTGTTTGGACTCTAGGTTTCTCCTGTAATTACATGTGTGATACATAAAAACATGGCATTGCATTTTAGAATCCAAGCTTACTTAGAAAAAAAAAATAATACCATGCAATGGATAATATCAAGATAATATTGTATCTTGAAGAATGATATAAATCTTTGAACCAGAGAATAACATAGGGCACTTCTAATTACCTCTGCGAGTTTGTGTGTGTGTGTGTGTGTGTGTGTGTGTATGAGAGAGAGAGAGAGAGAGAGAGAGAGAGAGAGAGAGAGAGAGAGAGACTGTGTGTCTTTTTATGTGCATCCTGTATTTGCTTGTAACAAAAAGTAGAAATGTGAGCTAGCAGAAAGGATTTTGAACATTTCCACCATAAAGAATGACAAATTTTGAGAAGATTAATATGTTTACCATCATATAAGCATTACACAATGTATACATGTACCAAAATACCACACAAGAACTCATGAATATGTAAAATTTCTATTAGTTTACTTATCAGCTCAAAAAATCAATGTAATTTGTACTTAAAGAAAGAGTGCCAATGTGGGTGATATTCTACAAGAATATATTTAATGACTCACTTAAAAGAGTTGTTCAACATCTCCAAGAATCTGGACTTTGCTTATTGGCGTTCATAATCAAATGACAAAAACTTAGAACAAAGTATACAATTAGGAGCTCAAAGAGATGGCTGAAATAGATCACTCATTTGAAACACCTGCCAAAAAGAAATTGGAGGAAAAACAGAGAGAATAGGAAGATTGGCTAGAGTGATTCTCATGCTTTATTAAAGATAAATAGTGTTGTTGTTAAATGGTGGTGTAAAAAAAAAAAAAGGAGATCTGTTTGAATGAAGGTATACTAATCTTGTACATATCTTCATATGCTAGTTGGCCATTTATATATGAGAAATGTCTCTTTAGGTGACTTGCCCTTTGCCTATTTTTAATGGAATTATTTGTTTTGTTGTGAAGTTTACTGAGTTCTTTATATATTCTGAATATTAAACCCTTGTTAGATGAATATATTACAAATACTCACTCTCATTCTAGAAGTTATCTCTTCATTCTGTTGATTGTTTTTTTTCTGTGCAGAAATATTTTAATTTAATATTATACAATTTAAAATTTTGTTGTCTGAGTTTCAGACCCGAAAAAGTATTACTTAAACAAATTTCTGTGTTTCCCCTATATTTCCTTCTAGCAGTTTCATAGTTTCATGTCTTATATTTAAGACTTTGATCCATTTTGTATTATTTTTTACTATGAAAATGTGAATATGATATAAGCATTACACAATATATACATGTACCAAAATACCACACAAGAACTCATGAATATGTAAAATTTCTATTAGTTTACTTATCAGCTCAAAAAATCAATGTAATTTGTAAAGAAAGAGTGTCAATGTGGGTGATATTCTACAAGAATATTTAATGACTCACTTAAAAGAGTTGTTCAACAACTTTTTCCAGGAGCATTTATAGTTATAGATTTCTGTGTTTTCTATTCTCTTCCATTGACCATTGTTAATGTATTTTTTTTTTAACTCAGGTGTGTTCTACCAGTTAGTTACTTACCAAGAACTTTTTTTTTTTTTTTTAATTTTGTTACAGGGTCTTGCTAACTTGCTGAGCTGGCATCATTCACACATGACCCTTCTCCCTCAGTTTTCTGAGGAGTTGGGATTTTAGATGTGCCTACCTACACTCATCTGATGTGTCCATTTTTAAAATACCATACTCTACTGTCTTGGTTATGACAGGCCTGAAATTTCTTTTGATAGTAAGTATTTTGATGTTGCCAGTTTTGTTCTTTTTGCTCATATTGCTTTGAAAATTTGAGATTCTTTGTGGCTACACAGGAATTTTTGTATTTTCCCCCTACTTCAGTGACAACTGTAATTTGTATTTTGATGAAATTGGATGAATCTGTAAATCTCTTTGAGCATTGTAGATATTTTAACAAGGTTGATCCTTCCAATTTTTGAATATGGGAAATGTTGCATTTTGTGGGTATTCTTCAATTTCTTTTGTCAGTATTTTACAATTTTTATTATAGCTACTGTTTACTTCCTTGATTAAATTTATGCATATTCTTCAAAAGCCAAGATTATATACTTGACTCCCTTTTCATCAAGTTTGTTATTGGTGGTGTATAAAAACAATAGTGATATTTGTTTGCTGATTTTGTTTCCTGAAGCTCTATTCACTTTATCTATCAAGGCTAAGTAGTCTTTTAATTAGAGTTGAATTTCATTTGCATTCAAGGCTATTATCAAAATATGAACAATTACTATAGTTTGGTGGTTTATTTGGAATGATAGGTTTGATTCTTTTATCTTTTTCTGTTTGTAACTTCACTTCCAGTTGGTTCTATACTTAGGTTTGTTCTCATGATAGTAGTTATTTTCATTTCATTTCTAGATGTAGTTATTTTTGTTTTTTTTTTTTTGTTTTAATTGGAATGCCAGTCTAATGGAATATATTCTCTCAGTTTTCACTTGAAAATTTTCATTTCTCCCTTGTTTTGGTAAGTTGTATTTCTGAAAACAGTATTTTTCGTTGAAAAAAAATTTTTCAGTATATTGAATATATCTATGTGTGCCCCTAATTTTCTGCTGGGAAATCTGCTATTAGTGTAATAAGGATTTTCTTGGAACTTTTCTCTTGCTGATTTTAGAATTCTTTGTCTTGGAGTTTTGACAATTTGATTAGAATATGCTATGAAGATGTTCTATTTATCTGGGGACTATAAAGATTTTTCTGTATCTGGGTATCCATATCCTTCCCAAGATTTGGGAAGTTTAACCTATTATTTCATTGAGTTGACTTTTTTATGTCTTTTCTCCTTCTCTTTTCAAACACCCGCAATTTAAATATTTGTTCAGTTACTGGTTCTTTATAAGTTTTGAGAACTTCTTTATTCTTTCACTTTAGTTTCTTTCCTTTCCTTTTTTCTATTTTTTTCTCTCTTATTTCTCCTATTTATTTATTTATTTATTTATATTCTGACAGCTCATTTCTAAAGGCCTGCCTTCAAGTTCAGAAATTCTTTCATATTCTTTATCTAGACTAATGTTTAGACAATTAACTCTATTTTTACTTAATTAACCAAGTGCTTTGGCTCCATAATTTGTTTGCTCTTCTTGTGCTCTCTGTATCCATCTTCAATTACAGATTATGGATTAGGTTCCTAATTTCATTGAATAGGCTGTATTCTCTTGTAATTTATTGATTTGATTTTCCTAAGAATTATTATTCTTATATTTTTCCTTGCTTTTTTTTTTTTGATCTCTTGGGAGAGGTTCATTGTATTCCTTCGAAGGTGTCTTATTACTATAGATTTGCATACATTTTGTTACCCTATATTGATATGTTTTTCATTTGGGTGAACTGTCATCTGTACCAATTATATATTATCAATTGACCTTGGTTCCATTTTGCACAGAAGTGTACTTTCTGCATAGCTTCTTCAGCTTTGGACATAAATGCAGTAGCAGTGGCTCACATGGGTGTAAGTGTGTACAAACACTGAGACTGGGGCACCCTGTGCACATCTACTCCCAAGGGTCTGGATAAGTGCAGCACAGCACACTTGACAACAAGAGGGCAACTGCCGGACTCCTGGATCACAAATGGATGGATCTATTTCTGTGGGTCTGGGAACATGCTATGCATCTCAGGTGGCACTGATAGCATGGAGCTTGTGTATTGTGGCACATGGCTATCACTTTCTAAAGTTGCAAAGGAGCATGTTTCTGTCTCAAGCCTGAGCACATGAAACACAGAAGTGAGGGCTATTGGAGGGGCTCCTGTTCCTCTTTTACCCCTTATGTTAACACTTTCTCAGATTTATTCTGGTCAGTTCTGAGATGGAAGGTTGGTTGATGCTAGGCACTTTACTTTCTTCTAAATACAACCTAATCTCCATGTATTACATTTTCTTATTCATTGGCACAACACTTCAGCATTCTCCCCCAAATAATCTAGATTTTTGTCTTTGTTCTTCTTTGCAGGAAAGTGACTCTAGAAACTCCAGTTAGCCATTTTTCCTCATGTTGATTTTTTTAACCTATACTTGTACATACAGTATCTAAATACAGAAGTACAAATTTCTGTGCTATATCAATATTAATATATTGATGTGCATATTAGCCAGAAATCTTCATTAAGTGTTTGTTAATTCCCTGGACAAAAATGGAAGATCTGAAATAGTTAATTTACAAATTTTATTACTGTTAGCTGGTCAAGCATGTAAACAACAGCCATTGTAGTTAGTGTAAGCAGTACACAACTATCCAAATCAAACCATAATAGTGGGGAATTGAAAACTGAATTTTCTACACAGCTCACCCTAAAGGCTTTTCCCAGAATGTGCTGTGATTTTAATTTGCTATTATTTGGGAAGTTTACTCATCCAGTCTTTATCTCTACCCTTTGATCTAGTTGTAGTCTATTTAGAAAATAGTTTTAACTTTGTCTTTCCATTTTTTTGTCTTTCATTTTCTCAAATTTCTATATTAATAGATTTTTCTCATAATTGAGTTTTCATATTGATTAGCAAAATATGCAATTAATATTAATTAAATAGACTGTCTGAAAGTTTAAAAACTAGCTAAATAATTAAAATACCTGTTTTATTCATTCAAAATATGCATCTTTGTTTCTGTGAGAATTTCCAAAATTCAATTTGATTAACTGAAACTTTGTGGGAAGAAAATTTGTTGTTGAGGTTCAATAAAGATTATATAAGACTGTAAATGTACTTTGAAAATCATATAGGAAATAGTGCATTTTGTTATCTGGAAAACATCACTCAGCTTAGTGTTGAGCTTTAAGAATAATAAAGAACTGAATATGCTAAATTTATTCACATATCTTATGTGAGTGATAAGTTTAACTTCAAGATTACATTCCCTGAATATATGGATTATAGTTTTGTAAAAGGTACAATTATTTTTCCAAATAATAATTTTATAGTGATCCAACAGAAGTCATTTCTATAAAATATTTATATATAATTTCTTATAAATTAATATATGAATTTGAAAATATATTTATAAGATCACAAATAGATCTTAACCAAAGTTCTTTAATTTCAGAATGTGGCATCTTATTGAATGATGGGGAGGGTTGTGCATAAACTAAGTTACTCTAAAAATTTGACAACGGTTTCCTTTTGCTGTAGTTTTAATTTCAAGGTTTTTCCTCAGTTTAAAATTCCCCAGTTTCCTTTGGGGAATCAATCTAATATAAATCAGAGACATTTTATTGAGAAATAATTGGTATGGAATTTTTTTGCAAGCACATTAGTTTCCATGGAAACATATAGCAAATATCCTTTATGCTATTTCTTTTAACAAAATGTGTTATGAATTATTTTTAAAGTTACTTCATGTGACTTGGATATTATATTACTAATAGAAGTATGCTATTGGACTTCATAATAGACAACTATGGTCTGCATCAGTGGAAAATAATGAAATCTTTTCTAACTGGCAGTCTCTTAGATTTACAATTTTTTTTAACTTTTTTTTCTTGAACTTAAGCACCAAAAATAATTTTTAACAAGGAAATTCTACTCTGTTATGTGGCTAACTCTTAAGGATGACTAAGAACAGATTCAGTAGAGTGAGAAATCACCACATGACTCTTGAACTTTCATAAGCTAAATAAAATTGTTTGTGGTGATCCCTTGAAAACTTTATCTGACACTCAATACTAGTTGAAGTGGAAAAATCATGGCTCAAAATTCTATAATGCTGTGAAGAAGAAATTGGGTCATATTGGCCGGGGTTAGTGAGGGCATGATTGAAAAGCTGAACAGGAGCGAAGTTTGACTCTGCTGAGATCTTGCTAAGCTGTTAGGTCAAAGTTGTGCTGACAGGGAGCTGTACCCAAGAGTCAGACAGGACTCAAGAATTTTGCTGTTTATTGGCCAAAGAGTTTTCCTAGACCAAATATGTGGAAAGATTACATCTAAGTGCATATAAATACTGCATATCCATGTGTCCTTTGATAGTAATATGAGAGTTTAATCAACTTTATAAATGCCTTATTCACATAGGAAAGTTGCCGAGAAACTGGAAAAGGAAAGTATATTATATAAAATATCATATATGTTTCTATGTTCAAGGTAGATTGTGGTGAAGAAGATGCTGAGGGTTATTATTCCCAAGATTGTGACAATATATAATTAAGTTGCTAAGGTCTCATTCCTTTATAATATAATATAAGCTCATACCTGAGCTTATATTAATTCATCTTAAGAGTTGTCTACCATAATTGTGTATCATTGTCTCCATCACATTTAATATTTCAAGTCCCTCAGAACATTTCTTTACACCTCTGTATGTTTAGAACCTCAATCTTTAGTCCAGTCTGTTCCTGGTATTGTTAGCTACTTTGATTCTGACTCTGATCTATTTCATGTTAATTTTTTGCACAGTATAATGTAAAGATCAAGGATTAATTTTGAATTCCATTCAAAATTGCTTTCTGAAAAGAGCATGATTTTTCATCTACATTACCTTGGCATTTTTTCAAAGATTAAAATTTATTAAAGTGTTTATATTTTTGTACTCTTCTGGTTTTTATTGAGCCTTGCAACTATCTTACATACTGTCTTGATACCTTAACTTTCTACTTAAACTTGAAATCAAGTACTTTAAGTGTCCCAGCGTTATTATATATTTGCAAAAACCACATAAGTTTTGAAAGAGTGCACTATACAAAATTATAGTATTTTCTTCTTAATGGAGGACTTCCTAGAACTTTAAATGTGGCAATGCAATTTATAAGTGAATCTCCAAGATAAAGGTGTCAATAAAATATCACTCCAAAATATTCTATGGAAGTCATATTTCCCACTCAGAACATATTGTAAGCCTATTCTCTGAAAATAAACATTGAGAGATTCAGAATTAACAAGATAGCAAAGAACAGAGTAACACAGGACACACAATGCATTTGAATCTATCAATTGATGGTGATTTCCCTTTAAAATTAAGAACACATTGACTCAAAGTAAAGGATGGTGTAGATTCATTCCTATATTTAATATATGCAAATTCAATTACTACTGTCTGGGAAAAAAGAAAAACAATGTCTGAAAGGAAGAAATAAAAATTTAAATATTTCAGTAGATTCCCATTTGCCATAAGCCTCCAAAGTAAACATTGACTGTGAGGCTTCTGTTCCCACATGAAGCTCTAAACTGTCTGTGTCAAATTTACTATGATACAATATGCTTCAAAACATGCTTTATAAAAGATTATTTATAGATAATTTTAAATGTCTGCGCATTCTTTCTTATACTGATTTTAACATCTGCTATTGTTTAAAATGGAATTCTTTAGTAATATTTGGAAAATCTCCTTAAGTGGGGAAAAATTATTTTATTTATATATAACAGCCGAATGCATTGCAATTCTTATTACATATGTAGAGCTCAATTTTTCATATCTCTGGTTGTATACAGAGTAAATTTACACCAATTTGTGTCTTCATACATGTACTTTAGATGATAATGATCATCACATTCAACCATCATTAATTACTCCATGCCTTCTCCCTTCCCCTCCCACCCCTCTGCCTTATCTAGAGTTCATCTATTCCGCCCAAGCTCCCTCTCCCTATCCCACTATGAATCAGCTTTCCTATATCAAAGAAAACATTCGGCATTTGTTTTTTGGGGATTGGCTAACTTCACTTAGCATTATATTCTCTAACTCCATCCATTTAGCTGCAAATACATTTTAATGCTGAGTAATATTCCATTGTGTGTATATACCACATTTTTTTTTATATCCATTTATCTATTCAAGGGCATCTAGGTTGGTTTCACAGTTTAGCTATTGTGAATTGTGCTGCTATAAACATTGATGTGCTGTTTTTAAATCCTTTGGGTATAGACCAAGGCAAGGGATAGCTGGGTCAAATGGAAAGCAGTATGGATATTTCATAGAAAATTGGGGACCTTTCATAATCTAAAATACTTGGTAACAAAGTCAAGGTGGAAAGAGGGCAAAAATTGTCTTCTAGGAAGAGTACAGAAGAAAAATGGCCCTAAGGGCTCTGTCTTGGTTTAAAATAATTTCAGGAATTAAGAGAGGTGATACAGCACAAAGTCAATAAGATATTTTGTATGCTTTCTCCAAAGGTGCATTGTAGTTTTAGGTTTTACATTCAAATCAATGATTAACTCTATCTAAATATTTACATGTAATTTTCAATAAGTAATTTCAGGTTTGCTTCTTACAATATGAATGCCCAATAGTTGAAATGAGTGTCTTTCCTCCACTGAATTGCCCTTTCAACTTTATCCCAAATCAACTAATAATTTGTATTCAGTGCTCTTTTGTATTTTGTATTTCTTTGTATTTTCTTGAGTTCTTCTTTAACTTTTTTCTTATTTTTTATAATTTTTGTTTTAAAGTATGTCTTGAAATAACCTAGTATTTGACCTCCAACTTTGTTTTTACTTTTTAGAATTATATGGCTATTGTAAGTTTTTTAAATTCTTATTTATATTCTATAATAATTTTTTAAAATTACTACGATCATTTCCTCTGATAATTCAATAGAGATCAATTTGAGAATTGAAATCTAGCCAAAAATGAGTTTTACAACCCATGAACTCAGCATAACTCTTAATTTTTTAAGTTATTATTTAACATAGTCCACAAATGTTTCGTGGTTTTCAACATATAGAATCTGCACATATTTTGGTGCTATGATACATAAGTATTCATACTTTTAACATCGCTGTACATAGCATTGTTTAAAGTATTTTCAATTTGTAATTTCTCTTGGTAGTTTATGAACATATAATTAATGTTTTTACATTTTTTTGCATCCTGAAATCTAGCTATACTGAATTATTTCAAATAGTAGTCTTTTGGGTAGAATATTTAAAATTTGGAATATAGAAAGATAAATTATTTGTACAAAAAGACATATGTACACCATATTCCAATCTGTAATTGTTTTCTTTATTATTTTTATTACATCATTACTGTAGCTGGGACATCAGCTATGTTATTGAAGAGGAATGATAAGATTACCTATTGTTGTCTTATTTCTGGTTTTAGGAGAGAGGCATTGTTTTCTTAAATACAAAGTATGATATGTGCTATACTATTTTTACTGTTATCTTTTATCAGACTAAGTTAATTTCTTATCCTGGCTACAAAATATAAGTTGGGAAATTGAATATCACAAACTTAAACCTCTGTTTTTAAAGGAAAAAATAAAAACATAAGATTGGCAAAAAATATGTGCAAATATATATATGTCCAAAAGCTGATATCCAGAAATTATAAATAATTTTTACAGCTCAATAAAAAGTCAAACAGTTTTTACAATATAAGCAAATGAACATATAAGGAGCACAAATGAAATGCTAAATCACTTTAATCAACATAAAAAGGCAGATATGTTTAAAGAAAATATGGTACTTAAACATGGTAGAATACTATGTATCAGAGGATATAGGGCTAAATTTGAAACAACATGGCTGGAACTGGAGGTCCTTATGTTTTATGTGAAATAAGTCAGGCAAAAAAAGAAATACTGCATGATCTCACTTATATGTGGAATCAAAAGTAGTTGATCTCACAGAGTTGAGAGTAGAAGAGTAATTATTAAAGACTGGGGAGAGTAGGATTGAGAGAGGAGAGGGAAAGGTTGATCAACAGGAACTACATTACAGTTAGACAGGAGTAATGATTTTTCTTTGTTAACACACAATGGGACAGCTAAAGAAAAGGAAATGTGCTTCATATTTTAAAAAGTTAGAAGAAAGGAATTTGAATGTTTCCACTATAAATAAATAATGAATATTGAAGCTGGGGATCTGCATCAGTGGTAGAGTATTTGCCAAGCATGTTCTAGGCCCTTAGTATGATTCTTAGCAACACACGTGCACACACACACACACACACACACACACACAATTTAACTAGATATGTTTACTCTGATTAGAACATTGCCAATGCATACATGTATTGAAATATCACATGGCATGCCATAAATATGTACAATTTTAATGCAGCAGTAAAATTTTTTAAAAAGGTAAAAATGCAAATGAATATACATGAATATACTACTAAACACTAATTACAAAGATTAGAAAATACATGAATATACCACTAAACACTAGCTACAAAGATTAGTATTAAAAAGACAGCACCAAATAAAGATAGAATTGTGGAATGACTACAGGTCTCTTGCACTTATTTAAAATGTCACAACTTCTTTGTAAAACTGTTTTCTGTTCTATATATATGTGATATATATATATATATATATATATATATATATATTATATATAAATTATATATAACATATATACATTATATATATATTATACATATGACAGATATTTTACTTCTGTGTATTACCCAAGAGAAATGAAAGCATATGATGGCAGAAAATCTTGTATATGAATATGGGTACCAATTTTATTTACAATTGCTTAAAACTAGACAAAATGAAATATCTTTTAACTACCTGTGGGATATATAGTTAATGACATATAACTTAACATTTAAAAAATAAATTACATGTCATAATCCATGCATATGATATTCTGGAAATGACAAAATTTTAAGAATAGAAAACAAACCATTTTTTTTTCTTAGAGTTAGGGATGAGAGGAAGAGATTCACTAAATATTATTAGGAAGAAACTCTTCTATATGTTGGTCATGTTGTTGGATGGATCATTATGTGATTGTCAAAACTCATATATGTGAAACCAAAATGGTAGATTGTATGACGTGAAATATTTATTTCAATATACTTGACCAAAAATAAAAAGAAATGGTTCACATGTAAAGCCCAATAGGGAAGGTCATTCTTGTGTTCAGTACTGTTTTTGAGTATGTACCACATTCCTTACAATGTGATAAAATCTGAGATAATAGCATTGAAATGTTTAGGAAAAAATCTCTGATCCTATAAAACTTTTAATCTTGTGAGGAATAGGCTAATGGTAAACACAAAAATTAGCTAAATGTTTAGTACATTATATAATGATAACATATTATGTAAATGTGAAGAAAAGAGAATAAAGTTGTCAGTTAAACGGATAGATATGACAGAACCATGTGGCCACTTGTAAGTAAAAATTCCAGGTATAGGAAATTATGTATACTAAGATCTTGATTCTTGTCAGGTTTTTGTGATAATGTGAAGGTGGTTGTAAATAGAGTAGAGTGAGATAATTTTTGTAAAGTGCTTATACATATACTCATATTTTGCATAATACAGCATGAGTATGAGAAGGAATATATAATTCTTGAATATTAGATCCCACTACAAACCCTTAAACTTAACAACTCATTATAGGTTTGCAGTGTTTTTTTCTATCTACAAATCATTTTTTTAAACTAAATGAATTCAAAAAATTGAATCATGGAGTGTATTCCACTTTTCATTTACTATCCCAAGGCACAAAAGAAAACAAATAAAAATAAATCTGATGTAGATTTTAGCATGTGTATCTCCCCCTCTCTTTCTCCATCCTCCCCCCCCCCCTCTCTCTCTCTCTCTCTCTCTCTCTCTCTGTGTGTGTGTGTGTTATGGTTTGGATATGAGGAATCCCACAAAAGTTCCTGTGTTATTCAATGTAACAATGTTCACCAGTGAAGTGATTATATTATAAGAGATAAAAACTAATCAGTTGATTGGTCCATTTGATGAATTAAAAATTGAAATTATTATTTATTCATTATATTCATTGGTACTGTAATAAAAGGAACACATTCTTACCTGCTAAAAGAATTCTTGTTTAAAACAATTGAGATGCAAAATGCTTACATTAGTCTACAGGGCACGATAGTTACTAATTATAAACATGTCCTGTTCATATATTGTTCTATTTTTGTTTTCCAAATTACAATCTTATTTCTGCCAGTGTTTATCTCTTATTATAAAACCCACAAAAGGCAGATCCTGCTTGTGACTTATAAGCTATCTCCTTATGGGGCTATTGCTGATGACTTGATCTGGAGAAATATAAATATATTTTTCCGTGTAACTTTTCAAATTATTTTAAATTACATTACATTTAAAAATATGTTGGTGCATTATAGTTAATAATTAATAAGTATTGCAAATACTAACAGGATTCATTATGACATATGAATACATGCACAGAAAGTAATTTGCCCAATCCTCTTTTGCCAGTACCTTCCCTTTTTCTCTCCTTCTCCCTCCCCTGATCCACTTATTCTAGTCTACTGATCTCCTTGTACTACTAGAAGTACTACTACTACTACTACTACTGCTGCTACTATTTTGATTCTATAAATACGTGGAATTCATTGTAGTTTATTTGTACATGGACATAGAATAAGTCAGTAGATTTCATCCCCGGAAACTCCCTATGCTCTCCCCATCATCATCCCTCTCAATCCTCTTCCTCTATCCATTGTCTCCCTTCTATTTTCATGAGATGCATTTAAAATTTATTCCTTTCTCTCTCTCTCTCTAGCTTCAATATATTAAATAACAAATTCAACCCTTTATTTTCTTAATCTGTCTTATTTCACATAGCACAATGTTCTCCAGTTCTGAAGTAGGACAGAAGATGCTGGACACATGAGGAATTTTCAGGAAGCAGGTTTATTGACTTTTGGGGTTCAGAGAGGGTTGTCACCTAAAATTCTCTGAAGAAAAATTTTGAAAATTCTTTGAACTCTATATCCAGTGAATGGAGTGGTTTGGAAATTTACATGACAAGAACTCTCTGTTCCATCCCCTAGACCCAGACACAGGTTTCACAAGGCTTTTTCTTGTTGCTGTTGCTGTTTTGTTTTGTTTTAAACCAAGAAAAATGGAGATACTATCTTTTTGTTCAACAAGCTTGCAGACTAACTATCACAACTTTTGTGTGCAAACCTGATATTTACAAGAAAGAAGAAGCTACCAACCACAATAATCTCTGCAGACATCCTTCTAATCTGACGAGAAGAAAAGCAGAATTATGGCAAGGGTCTATTGGGTGGGGGTCTCTGGCCTGCGTCAGTTCCATCCATTCATAAGCAAATGGCATAATTTCATTATTCTTTATTGATGAATAAAACTTGTTTGCATATTTCAGATTTTCTTTATCCATGCATTAACTGATGGGCACCTAGGCTGGTTCCATAATTTGGCTACTGTGATTTACACTGCTATAAACATTGCTAAGTATGTCTCACTATGGAGGCATGGGATAGGTCAGTTACATAGTGGTTCCATTCCCAGTGTTCTGAGGAACCTTCATATAGTTTTCCAAAGTGGTGTACTGATTTGCAGTTCTGCTAACAATATGCAAGTGTACCATTTTTCAAAATCCTTACTAGCATTTATTGTTACTTTTTGATGATTGTCATTCTAAATAGAATGAAATGAAATCAGTATACTTTTGATTTGCATTTCACTAATCACTAGAAGTTCATCATTTTTCACGTATTTGTTGGCCATTTGTACTTCCTTTGAGAAATGTTTGTTTAGTTCTTTTGCACATTTGTTAATTTTCTTTTGTGTTAAATTTTTGAGTTTTTATGTATTCTGGATATCACTCCCCTTTCTGAGATGATGGTGAAAAAGACCTCCTCCCATTCTGCAGGTTCTGACTTCAATGTTCTTGTTTTCTTTGATGTGCAGAAGCTTTTTAATTTGATGCTGCGCAACTTATTGATTCTTGGTTTTATATTTTGTGCTTTAGTAACAATGTTAAGAAAGTCAGTGCCTGTGCCAATACATTGGAGGGTTGAGGCTAAATTTTCTTATAGTAGTTGCACAGTTTTTGTGGCCTAATTCCTAAGCCTTTGATACACTTTGAGTTCCATTATTGTGTATCAAAGGATTTTGTTTGATATTGATCAGTAGTATTTTGCTCAGTAGTATTTTGTCTACTCTGGGTATCTATTCTTCCACATAAATTTTAGAACTGTTTTTTTTTTTCTAGGTTTCTGAAAAATGTCTTTGGTATTTGATGGAGACTTCAATGAATCTGTATAATTTCATTGGTGATATGGCCTTTTGACAATATTAACTCTGCCTGATACAAGAACATTTCTAGTCTTTCCATACTGTAAAATCCTCCTCAATTTCTTTGTTGTATTCTATAATTTTCATTGCATTGGTCTTTCACCTACTAAGTTAGATTTATATTTATTCCCAAATTTTTTTGAGGCTATTGAGAACTGCATTGTTTTTTATTTTAATATTTATTTTTTAGTTGTAGTTGGACACAATATCTTTGTTTTTATTTACTTATTTTTATGTGGTGCTTAGGATCAAACCCAGGGCCTCATACACAGTAGGTGAGTGCTGTACTGCTGAGCCACAACCCCAGTCCCTGCATTGATTTTCTTATATATTTCTCAGAAGGTTCATTATTAGAGTATTGGAAAGGTGTTGATTTTTGTATGTTGTTCTCATTTCCTGCTACAATGGTGAATTTGTTTATCTGGTGGAGATTTTTCTGTCTTCTAAATATAGGATCATGTAATTGGTAAACAGTGATATCTTGATGTGTACATTTCCTACATGTATCCTTTTAGTTTCCTTCTTTTGCCTGATTGCTCTCACCAGAGTTTCAAAAATTGTATTGGAAAGAAGTGTTGGTATAGGGATTCTTGTGTTTTTTGTTTGTTTGTTTGTTTTGTTTTGTTGTTCCCTGCTTTTAAAGGAGCTCCTTTTAGTTTATCTCCATTCAGTATAATGGTGCCTTTGGTTTGTTTCACATGGCTTTTTGATGTTGAGATAAGCTCCTCTCTCTCTCTCTCTCTCTCTCTCTCTCTCTCTCTCTCTCTCTCTCTTTTCTCTGTTATTTAACAATTTAAATAGGTGCTGAATTTTGTTGAAGGCCTTTTTCTCTACTGAGAAAATCATACAATTTTTGACCTTAATTCTATTTATGTGTTGAATCATACTTTTTGTTTTTTGCATATTGAACCAACTTTTCATCCCTGGGATGAATCCAATTTAATCATGCTGTTCAATCTTTGAATGAACATGGCTAATAATTTTTAATAATTTATTAAGTATATATGCATACATATTCATCAGAGATGTTGGTATGCAATTTTCTTTAATTGATGTATCTTTTTAAATACATATTTTTTATTTGTTCTAATTAGTTATACATGATAGTAGAATGGATTATGATACATCATATATAGATGCAGTATAATTTCTCATTCTTCTGGTTATACATGATGTAGACTCTCATTGGATTCTCAGAGGTTCATTTTATATATATATATATATATATATATATATATATATATATATATATATATATATATAATATCTAATATGTAATATCTGATTCATTCTAATATCCTACTTACCCCCTTACCCATCCCTTCCCTTTATACCCCTCTACCTAATCTAAAGTAACTCTATTCTTCCCTAGCCTACCTTTATTGTGAATTAGCATATTCATATCAGAGATAAAATCTGATTTTTGATATCAGGGTGATACTGACTTCATAGAATGAATGTGGTAGTGTTCCCTTCCTTTCTATTTCATGAAGTGATTTGAGGAGTAGTTGCACTAATTCTTTAAAGGTCTGGTAGAACTCAGCTGAGATTTTGTCTGATCCTGGGATTTTTTTTCTTCTATATCTTTTCTTGCTATTGCTCTGTTTAGGTGTTCTATATTCTCTTGTTTCAATTTAAATAGATCATATGGGTCTAGAAAATTTTCTCTATCTTTTAATTTTCCAATTTATTGAAACACAAATGTTCAAAGTAGTCTCAACTATTCTTTTGATTTCAAAATTTTTTGTGGTGGTATCTCCTTTTTTATCTCTACCTTTTTCATTTGTATCTTTTCTTTCCTTTGATTAATTTGGATAAGGGTTTATCACCCTTGTTTATATCATTTATAAGGATCAACTCTGTACTATAATGATTCTTCATATTGCTTTTTAAATTCTTTATTTCATTAGTTTTTGCTCTGTTCTTATTCCTTATCTTCTTTTGTTTGGGGATTAACTAGATTCTGAATTTCTATGACCTTGAGAAATAACATTAGTGTGTTTATTTGGGATCTTGTTTTTGGCATCTATTTTATAAAATGTAGACATTTAATGCCATAAAATTTCCTCTTAGAACTGACTTCACAGTATCCCAGTGATTTTGATATATTGTATCACTATTCTTGTTTGAGTCTCAGAATATTTTTATTTTACACTCATATCTTCTTATGATCCATTATTTATTGTAAAAATCTTTGTTCAATTGTTATGCATTTATGTAGCTTTCATAGTTTTTCTTGGTATTAATGTCTAATTTCCTTCTGTTATATTCTGATGAAATGCAGAGGATTGTGCTGATTTTTTGTGGGTGTTTTTGTATTTCCTAAGATTTACTTTGTGACCTAAGATGTGGTCTATTTTGTAGAAAGTTTCATGAAATGCTGAAAGAAAAGTAAATTTAGCTGTTTTGGGGTAACGTATTTTACAGATGTCTCTTAGGTCCATTTGATTTATAGTGTTATTTCAATCAGAAGTGTCTTTCTAGATTTTATGTCTAGATGACTTGTCTAATTTTGAGAAGAATGCGTTGAAATCATCAAGTTTATTGTATTGGGTTTTATCTGAAACTTAATATCAAAAAGGATATGTTAAATGTAATTAGACAAACTAATGTGGGGGAGGGTATATTTACTGTTATTATATCTCCTTGCTAGATTGTTTCTTTTACCATTATATATTGACCTTCCTTGTTTCATTGGATTAATTTTCACTTGAAATCTCCCTTGTCAGATATGAGAATAGCAGCTTCCACCTGCTTTCAGACTCTGTTTGCTTCGATTTTTTTCCATTCTTTCAGCCAGTGGAAGTTTGTGTCTATAACATGTGTGTCCTGCAAACAACATATAATTAGATCTTGCTTTTAGATCCTTGCTGTTTGACTATGTCATTCATTGAAGAATTGAGACCTCTTACATTCAGAGTAAGATAGATGTTTATTATTCCTTACCATTTAGATTTGTTTCATATATTTAATTTACTCTTAATTTCACTTGCTTAAATGCTCTTCTAGTATGCCTCAGCTATTTGGAAGTTTATGGTTCATTTTTGAGTTCTTCTGAGTGTACTATTTCTTAGATACTTTTGAAGTGCTGGCTTAGTAATCATATATATATATATATATATATATATATATATATATATATATATATATATGTTTATCCTTACCTTGAAAAGTTTTAATTTCTCCTTCATTCTGAATAGCTCTGATGTATGAAGCAATCTTGGTTGGCAATTGTCTTCTTTTCGAGCTTGGGTTATCTCAATCTAGGCCCTCCCAGATTATATAATCTGAGTTGAGGAGTCATAAGTAAGCCATAGTTATTTACCTATAAATGTGTCCTGGGGTGCTGCGGTTGTGGTTCAGTGGTAGTGTGTGCTTGCCTAGCATGCGTGAGGCACTGGGTTCGATTCTCAGCACCACATACAAATAAATAAAATAAAGGTCCATCAACAACTAAAAAATATTTTTTTTAAAAAATGTGTCCTGGCATTTTCTCTTGCATTTTATTACAGCCTACCCTTATTCTCTATGTGACACATTTTGATTATGATGTGTCTTAAAAATCTTCTTTTCCAATTTTGTCTGTTTGGAGTTTTATATGCAGTCTGCATGTGTATATCTATCTCAATCCTAATGTTTGAAAATGTTTCTGCTATTATTTCAATGAGAAGTTTCTTAATGCAATTTACCATATCTCCATGTCCTTTTCAGTCTTATTAAATCTTGAGTTTGTTTTCTTAATATTGTACCACAGTTCTTCTATATTCTGATAATATGATAATGGGTTTTATTTATTTTTTCTGCTCATTGAGGTTCAACTTTTTATGTGTTTGAGTGTTTCAGGTCTTTGAGAGCTAAAGTTATGTTTTCTACATAACCTAATCTGTTGGTAAAACGTTTAAGTAAATTTTTAATTTATTTGTTGTGTTTTTCATTTTCAGAAGTTCTGATTGATTTATTTTCAAAATTTTTATCTCTGTATTGAACTTGTCTTTCACCTCCTGCACTTGTTCTCTTAATATTTTACTTAGATCATATGTTAGCCCGTGAATCATTTTAGGAAAAAAATTTTGTAGTCTTTCTCCAAGATTGCATTTCCTTCAATAACTGTGGGTATCTTTGTTGAAATATTTTAAATTTGGTTGATGAATCTTATGTGCTTATTTCCTCATGCTTTCAAAGATATTAGACTGGCATATCTGTTAGGGTAGATTTTTTTTCTTTTTAATGAGGGTTCATTTGTTGAGTCCTTGTCTCTTCTGTTAAAAGTCCTGTGGTATGTGTACATTTTACCTTCAACACCTAGGATCAGCATAGTTCAAGGCTTACTTTCAGCCTCAAATGCCTCTCAGTTTGTCACTGTGGAAGTGCTGATTTAAATCATTTTGGGAGAACTACTGCAATGCTGTGGATTCCTCTGAGCCTCTGTCTTGGAGCCTCTTTTTTTGCTATAGGTGTAGATGTTTGTAAGTGGGACCTGATGACCCTTCCTAGCCACTCCTCCTGTTGCTAGATCATCAGTTAGAGGTTTTTCATCTCTACTATTCTATGTGTTGAACCTTTGTTGAAGCTTGAATGGTTTTAGTTTGTGTGTTGGAGCAAGATGCACTGTCTCTTTGCTGGGTAGTTAGCTGAGCTTAGTAAGAGTCTCTACACTGTGAACTAATCATATCCCAGTGGATTCCAACACTCTCTCTAAAATAGGAAAACAAACAATAGCAACAATAGCATTGAATAATATGCAGCACTGAAATAAATATCCTATATCTACTATATTATCTACTGTACTAATTACCACAAAAAGAGGAATGATGTGTCTACAATTAATAACAGCAGCAATGATAAATATTCATGACCTATATCTAGTCATAAAGGTAATAGCAGTGTTCAACTATGCTATCCACAGAACTAATAACCACAGCACTAGGTCTAGTAGGGGGCAACATTATCTAACTTAAATAATTGTAAAAGATGGTAAAATACTGTTCATTAAGAAAAAATAAAATGACATAGAATGGAAAAAGAAAGTGCAGAATATTCTAAATGTGAAATAGAATATATCTCTATGAAACAATCAGCACAGCAAGAATACCATATTAAAAAAAAAGGAGGGAGTGAGGATTTAAAACTTAATGAGAAATTAAAGAATTGTCTTTCCTGCCATTGTCACATCTATTGGCAAGAATAGATGATCACTGACTATTCCAGGCTGCCCTTATTTTCATTTCATTATGGGCTGGGTACTTCTTAGATATAGGAACCACTGATGGTTGTTAAATCCTGAGTCCTTTATGTTAATCACCAAATTGCCAGTAGAGGCCTGAAATGAAGGCTGGATAAAATAACTTAAACCTTCTCCTTTCACCAGGAGGGCATGGTAAATAGTCAATTGGAGTTTTATCTAGACAGATAGACTGATGCACTTTCTGGGCAAGGCTGATACAGATTTCTGTATGAGAAGTTTAGACAATTAGGATTTGGTTCTGATTGGGACTTTGGAATCTTGTCAGGTGGTATCTACTCAGGAAGGATTATGTGTTTGCATACCTTAGGACCAGGCAGATGATGCTAATCGCAGCTGGCATCTGGATTTTGGGTCAGGGTAACCAACATAGCACAGGACTTACACATTCCACCACTCATGAATGTGGCCTTTTGTAACTTAGTTCCTGAGTGCAATCATACCCACTAGTCTAGTTTCTGGACCCTTTCTATCTGGTCCTTTGAGTGATGGTCCCATGATATCCACTGTACTAATAACTAGAGCAAAATGAGTTGTGGGGAAGGAATTATAAAAGATAAATAATTTATATTTATCTTTATTTATATAAATGATTATAAAATAATTGATTTATTTATATAAATAATTTATAAAATAATTGATAACATAATCTATTTAGTTCAGTAATCATATAAAGTAAATAGTTTGTCTCAAAAGGAAAACAAGTTGCACTCCCCTCCATATCTGTTACCTGAATTTCCCTGGGCATAATTCTTTTGTGTACATTTCAATTAACTGTACTAAGGACACCCTAGGTCACACAGTACAATCTTACAGTGACAGTGTGGCAATATATGAGCTCCTTGATTCCATGGCAGCAAGCTGCAGTGTGGCCTCTTTAAGATGGTCACCACCTCAGTTCTTCACTTGCAAGTTAAAAAACAGAGTACTTTTCAAATACCACTTTTTTTGTCACTTCTTTTTCAGCTAAATTCTAACTGCTCTCATGTTTCACAGGTATGCCCATGCCAAACTTTGACACTATATTTTTCTTTCTGTTTGAATTGCAGCTCCTCTCTGTGGTGTATTGGTGTATGGCTGGCACTGCTGATAGATAAATATATTATTGTTGTAAGGTAGAAAGTATATGTATGAATCATAAACAGCAAAAATTAGAAATAAAATTTGGATACAAAACAATTGATTTCTTAGGACCTAAATGGGGAAGTATAATTTTCCCTCTTTTTCTTTGGTTTTTAGTTAGATCTCTGTAGTACAGCATAATTTTTCTTTTTGTTTTTATTTTGTTCTCTTTTAATTAATTAACTAATTTATTCTAATTAGGTATATGTGACTGCAGAATGCATTTTGATTCATTGTACACAATTGCAGCATAACTTTTCATTTCTCTGGTTTTACAAGATGTAGCGTCATACCATATGTGCAGTCAAACATATACCTAGGGTAATGATGTCCACCTCATTCCACCATCTTTCCTGCCCCCATGCCTCCCTTCCCCTCCCCTCCCTCCCTTTTGTCCAATCACAGTTCCTCCATTTTCCCCATGCCCCCACCCATTATGGATCAGCATCTACATATCAGAGAGAAAACTCAGACTTTGTTTTTGTTGGGGGGATTGGCTTACTTAGCATGATACTCTCAAACTCCATCCTTTTACCTGCAAATACCATGATTTTATTGTGTTATTTTTTAAGCTGAGTAATATTCCATTGTGTATATATACCACATTTTCTTTATCCATTCACCTACTGAAGGGTATCTAGGTTGGTTCCACAGTTTAGCTATTGTTAATTGTGTTGCTATGAAAGTTGATATGGTTGTATCCCTGTAGTATGCCATTTTTAAGTCCTTTGGGTATAGACCAAGGAGTAGGATAGGTGGGACAAATGGCAGTTCCATTCTCAGTTTTCCAAGGAATTTTCAAACTGCTTTCCATATTGGTTGCAAGAATTTGCAGTTCCACCAGCAATGTATAAGCGTGCCTTTTCCCCCAGATCCTCATCAACACACTTATTTTTGTTTATATTCTTAATAGGTGCCATTCTGACTGGAGTAAGATGAAATCTTAGAGTAGTTTTGATTTGCATTTTTCTAATTGCTAGAGATGTTGAATATATATATATATATATATATATATATATATATATATATATATTGATTGATAGTGTATCTTCTTTTCAGAAGTGTCTGTACTTTAGATGATAATGATCATCACATTCAACCATCATTAATTACTCCATGCCTTCTCCCTTCCCCTCCCACCCCTCTGCCTTATCTAGAGTTCATCTATTCCGCCCAAGCTCCCTCTCCCTATCCCACTATGAATCAGCTTTCCTATATCAAAGAAAACATTCGGCATTTGTTTTTTGGGGATTGGCTAACTTCACTTAGCATTATATTCTCTAACTCCATCCATTTAGCTGCAAATACATTTTAATGCTGAGTAATATTCCATTGTGTGTATATACCACATTTTTTTTTATATCCATTTATCTATTCAAGGGCATCTAGGTTGGTTTCACAGTTTAGCTATTGTGAATTGTGCTGCTATAAACATTGATGTGCTGTTTTTAAATCCTTTGGGTATAGACCAAGGCAAGGGATAGCTGGGTCAAATGGAAAGCAGTATGGATATTTCATAGAAAATTGGGGACCTTTCATAATCTAAAATACTTGGTAACAAAGTCAAGGTGGAAAGAGGGCAAAAATTGTCTTCTAGGAAGAGTACAGAAGAAAAATGGCCCTAAGGGCTCTGTCTTGGTTTAAAATAATTTCAGGAATTAAGAGAGGTGATACAGCACAAAGTCAATAAGATATTTTGTATGCTTTCTCCAAAGGTGCATTGTAGTTTTAGGTTTTACATTCAAATCAATGATTAACTCTATCTAAATATTTACATGTAATTTTCAATAAGTAATTTCAGGTTTGCTTCTTACAATATGAATGCCCAATAGTTGAAATGAGTGTCTTTCCTCCACTGAATTGCCCTTTCAACTTTATCCCAAATCAACTAATAATTTGTATTCAGTGCTCTTTTGTATTTTGTATTTCTTTGTATTTTCTTGAGTTCTTCTTTAACTTTTTTCTTATTTTTTATAATTTTTGTTTTAAAGTATGTCTTGAAATAACCTAGTATTTGACCTCCAACTTTGTTTTTACTTTTTAGAATTATATGGCTATTGTAAGTTTTTTAAATTCTTATTTATATTCTATAATAATTTTTTAAAATTACTACGATCATTTCCTCTGATAATTCAATAGAGATCAATTTGAGAATTGAAATCTAGCCAAAAATGAGTTTTACAACCCATGAACTCAGCATAACTCTTAATTTTTTAAGTTATTATTTAACATAGTCCACAAATGTTTCGTGGTTTTCAACATATAGAATCTGCACATATTTTGGTGCTATGATACATAAGTATTCATACTTTTAACATCGCTGTACATAGCATTGTTTAAAGTATTTTCAATTTGTAATTTCTCTTGGTAGTTTATGAACATATAATTAATGTTTTTACATTTTTTTGCATCCTGAAATCTAGCTATACTGAATTATTTCAAATAGTAGTCTTTTGGGTAGAATATTTAAAATTTGGAATATAGAAAGATAAATTATTTGTACAAAAAGACATATGTACACCATATTCCAATCTGTAATTGTTTTCTTTATTATTTTTATTACATCATTACTGTAGCTGGGACATCAGCTATGTTATTGAAGAGGAATGATAAGATTACCTATTGTTGTCTTATTTCTGGTTTTAGGAGAGAGGCATTGTTTTCTTAAATACAAAGTATGATATGTGCTATACTATTTTTACTGTTATCTTTTATCAGACTAAGTTAATTTCTTATCCTGGCTACAAAATATAAGTTGGGAAATTGAATATCACAAACTTAAACCTCTGTTTTTAAAGGAAAAAATAAAAACATAAGATTGGCAAAAAATATGTGCAAATATATATATGTCCAAAAGCTGATATCCAGAAATTATAAATAATTTTTACAGCTCAATAAAAAGTCAAACAGTTTTTACAATATAAGCAAATGAACATATAAGGAGCACAAATGAAATGCTAAATCACTTTAATCAACATAAAAAGGCAGATATGTTTAAAGAAAATATGGTACTTAAACATGGTAGAATACTATGTATCAGAGGATATAGGGCTAAATTTGAAACAACATGGCTGGAACTGGAGGTCCTTATGTTTTATGTGAAATAAGTCAGGCAAAAAAAGAAATACTGCATGATCTCACTTATATGTGGAATCAAAAGTAGTTGATCTCACAGAGTTGAGAGTAGAAGAGTAATTATTAAAGACTGGGGAGAGTAGGATTGAGAGAGGAGAGGGAAAGGTTGATCAACAGGAACTACATTACAGTTAGACAGGAGTAATGATTTTTCTTTGTTAACACACAATGGGACAGCTAAAGAAAAGGAAATGTGCTTCATATTTTAAAAAGTTAGAAGAAAGGAATTTGAATGTTTCCACTATAAATAAATAATGAATATTGAAGCTGGGGATCTGCATCAGTGGTAGAGTATTTGCCAAGCATGTTCTAGGCCCTTAGTATGATTCTTAGCAACACACGTGCACACACACACACACACACACACACACACAATTTAACTAGATATGTTTACTCTGATTAGAACATTGCCAATGCATACATGTATTGAAATATCACATGGCATGCCATAAATATGTACAATTTTAATGCAGCAGTAAAATTTTTTAAAAAGGTAAAAATGCAAATGAATATACATGAATATACTACTAAACACTAATTACAAAGATTAGAAAATACATGAATATACCACTAAACACTAGCTACAAAGATTAGTATTAAAAAGACAGCACCAAATAAAGATAGAATTGTGGAATGACTACAGGTCTCTTGCACTTATTTAAAATGTCACAACTTCTTTGTAAAACTGTTTTCTGTTCTATATATATGTGATATATATATATATATATATATATATATATATATATTATATATAAATTATATATAACATATATACATTATATATATATTATACATATGACAGATATTTTACTTCTGTGTATTACCCAAGAGAAATGAAAGCATATGATGGCAGAAAATCTTGTATATGAATATGGGTACCAATTTTATTTACAATTGCTTAAAACTAGACAAAATGAAATATCTTTTAACTACCTGTGGGATATATAGTTAATGACATATAACTTAACATTTAAAAAATAAATTACATGTCATAATCCATGCATATGATATTCTGGAAATGACAAAATTTTAAGAATAGAAAACAAACCATTTTTTTTTCTTAGAGTTAGGGATGAGAGGAAGAGATTCACTAAATATTATTAGGAAGAAACTCTTCTATATGTTGGTCATGTTGTTGGATGGATCATTATGTGATTGTCAAAACTCATATATGTGAAACCAAAATGGTAGATTGTATGACGTGAAATATTTATTTCAATATACTTGACCAAAAATAAAAAGAAATGGTTCACATGTAAAGCCCAATAGGGAAGGTCATTCTTGTGTTCAGTACTGTTTTTGAGTATGTACCACATTCCTTACAATGTGATAAAATCTGAGATAATAGCATTGAAATGTTTAGGAAAAAATCTCTGATCCTATAAAACTTTTAATCTTGTGAGGAATAGGCTAATGGTAAACACAAAAATTAGCTAAATGTTTAGTACATTATATAATGATAACATATTATGTAAATGTGAAGAAAAGAGAATAAAGTTGTCAGTTAAACGGATAGATATGACAGAACCATGTGGCCACTTGTAAGTAAAAATTCCAGGTATAGGAAATTATGTATACTAAGATCTTGATTCTTGTCAGGTTTTTGTGATAATGTGAAGGTGGTTGTAAATAGAGTAGAGTGAGATAATTTTTGTAAAGTGCTTATACATATACTCATATTTTGCATAATACAGCATGAGTATGAGAAGGAATATATAATTCTTGAATATTAGATCCCACTACAAACCCTTAAACTTAACAACTCATTATAGGTTTGCAGTGTTTTTTTCTATCTACAAATCATTTTTTTAAACTAAATGAATTCAAAAAATTGAATCATGGAGTGTATTCCACTTTTCATTTACTATCCCAAGGCACAAAAGAAAACAAATAAAAATAAATCTGATGTAGATTTTAGCATGTGTATCTCCCCCTCTCTTTCTCCATCCTCCCCCCCCCCCTCTCTCTCTCTCTCTCTCTCTCTCTCTCTGTGTGTGTGTGTGTTATGGTTTGGATATGAGGAATCCCACAAAAGTTCCTGTGTTATTCAATGTAACAATGTTCACCAGTGAAGTGATTATATTATAAGAGATAAAAACTAATCAGTTGATTGGTCCATTTGATGAATTAAAAATTGAAATTATTATTTATTCATTATATTCATTGGTACTGTAATAAAAGGAACACATTCTTACCTGCTAAAAGAATTCTTGTTTAAAACAATTGAGATGCAAAATGCTTACATTAGTCTACAGGGCACGATAGTTACTAATTATAAACATGTCCTGTTCATATATTGTTCTATTTTTGTTTTCCAAATTACAATCTTATTTCTGCCAGTGTTTATCTCTTATTATAAAACCCACAAAAGGCAGATCCTGCTTGTGACTTATAAGCTATCTCCTTATGGGGCTATTGCTGATGACTTGATCTGGAGAAATATAAATATATTTTTCCGTGTAACTTTTCAAATTATTTTAAATTACATTACATTTAAAAATATGTTGGTGCATTATAGTTAATAATTAATAAGTATTGCAAATACTAACAGGATTCATTATGACATATGAATACATGCACAGAAAGTAATTTGCCCAATCCTCTTTTGCCAGTACCTTCCCTTTTTCTCTCCTTCTCCCTCCCCTGATCCACTTATTCTAGTCTACTGATCTCCTTGTACTACTAGAAGTACTACTACTACTACTACTACTGCTGCTACTATTTTGATTCTATAAATACGTGGAATTCATTGTAGTTTATTTGTACATGGACATAGAATAAGTCAGTAGATTTCATCCCCGGAAACTCCCTATGCTCTCCCCATCATCATCCCTCTCAATCCTCTTCCTCTATCCATTGTCTCCCTTCTATTTTCATGAGATGCATTTAAAATTTATTCCTTTCTCTCTCTCTCTCTAGCTTCAATATATTAAATAACAAATTCAACCCTTTATTTTCTTAATCTGTCTTATTTCACATAGCACAATGTTCTCCAGTTCTGAAGTAGGACAGAAGATGCTGGACACATGAGGAATTTTCAGGAAGCAGGTTTATTGACTTTTGGGGTTCAGAGAGGGTTGTCACCTAAAATTCTCTGAAGAAAAATTTTGAAAATTCTTTGAACTCTATATCCAGTGAATGGAGTGGTTTGGAAATTTACATGACAAGAACTCTCTGTTCCATCCCCTAGACCCAGACACAGGTTTCACAAGGCTTTTTCTTGTTGCTGTTGCTGTTTTGTTTTGTTTTAAACCAAGAAAAATGGAGATACTATCTTTTTGTTCAACAAGCTTGCAGACTAACTATCACAACTTTTGTGTGCAAACCTGATATTTACAAGAAAGAAGAAGCTACCAACCACAATAATCTCTGCAGACATCCTTCTAATCTGACGAGAAGAAAAGCAGAATTATGGCAAGGGTCTATTGGGTGGGGGTCTCTGGCCTGCGTCAGTTCCATCCATTCATAAGCAAATGGCATAATTTCATTATTCTTTATTGATGAATAAAACTTGTTTGCATATTTCAGATTTTCTTTATCCATGCATTAACTGATGGGCACCTAGGCTGGTTCCATAATTTGGCTACTGTGATTTACACTGCTATAAACATTGCTAAGTATGTCTCACTATGGAGGCATGGGATAGGTCAGTTACATAGTGGTTCCATTCCCAGTGTTCTGAGGAACCTTCATATAGTTTTCCAAAGTGGTGTACTGATTTGCAGTTCTGCTAACAATATGCAAGTGTACCATTTTTCAAAATCCTTACTAGCATTTATTGTTACTTTTTGATGATTGTCATTCTAAATAGAATGAAATGAAATCAGTATACTTTTGATTTGCATTTCACTAATCACTAGAAGTTCATCATTTTTCACGTATTTGTTGGCCATTTGTACTTCCTTTGAGAAATGTTTGTTTAGTTCTTTTGCACATTTGTTAATTTTCTTTTGTGTTAAATTTTTGAGTTTTTATGTATTCTGGATATCACTCCCCTTTCTGAGATGATGGTGAAAAAGACCTCCTCCCATTCTGCAGGTTCTGACTTCAATGTTCTTGTTTTCTTTGATGTGCAGAAGCTTTTTAATTTGATGCTGCGCAACTTATTGATTCTTGGTTTTATATTTTGTGCTTTAGTAACAATGTTAAGAAAGTCAGTGCCTGTGCCAATACATTGGAGGGTTGAGGCTAAATTTTCTTATAGTAGTTGCACAGTTTTTGTGGCCTAATTCCTAAGCCTTTGATACACTTTGAGTTCCATTATTGTGTATCAAAGGATTTTGTTTGATATTGATCAGTAGTATTTTGCTCAGTAGTATTTTGTCTACTCTGGGTATCTATTCTTCCACATAAATTTTAGAACTGTTTTTTTTTTTCTAGGTTTCTGAAAAATGTCTTTGGTATTTGATGGAGACTTCAATGAATCTGTATAATTTCATTGGTGATATGGCCTTTTGACAATATTAACTCTGCCTGATACAAGAACATTTCTAGTCTTTCCATACTGTAAAATCCTCCTCAATTTCTTTGTTGTATTCTATAATTTTCATTGCATTGGTCTTTCACCTACTAAGTTAGATTTATATTTATTCCCAAATTTTTTTGAGGCTATTGAGAACTGCATTGTTTTTTATTTTAATATTTATTTTTTAGTTGTAGTTGGACACAATATCTTTGTTTTTATTTACTTATTTTTATGTGGTGCTTAGGATCAAACCCAGGGCCTCATACACAGTAGGTGAGTGCTGTACTGCTGAGCCACAACCCCAGTCCCTGCATTGATTTTCTTATATATTTCTCAGAAGGTTCATTATTAGAGTATTGGAAAGGTGTTGATTTTTGTATGTTGTTCTCATTTCCTGCTACAATGGTGAATTTGTTTATCTGGTGGAGATTTTTCTGTCTTCTAAATATAGGATCATGTAATTGGTAAACAGTGATATCTTGATGTGTACATTTCCTACATGTATCCTTTTAGTTTCCTTCTTTTGCCTGATTGCTCTCACCAGAGTTTCAAAAATTGTATTGGAAAGAAGTGTTGGTATAGGGATTCTTGTGTTTTTTGTTTGTTTGTTTGTTTTGTTTTGTTGTTCCCTGCTTTTAAAGGAGCTCCTTTTAGTTTATCTCCATTCAGTATAATGGTGCCTTTGGTTTGTTTCACATGGCTTTTTGATGTTGAGATAAGCTCCTCTCTCTCTCTCTCTCTCTCTCTCTCTCTCTCTCTCTCTCTCTCTTTTCTCTGTTATTTAACAATTTAAATAGGTGCTGAATTTTGTTGAAGGCCTTTTTCTCTACTGAGAAAATCATACAATTTTTGACCTTAATTCTATTTATGTGTTGAATCATACTTTTTGTTTTTTGCATATTGAACCAACTTTTCATCCCTGGGATGAATCCAATTTAATCATGCTGTTCAATCTTTGAATGAACATGGCTAATAATTTTTAATAATTTATTAAGTATATATGCATACATATTCATCAGAGATGTTGGTATGCAATTTTCTTTAATTGATGTATCTTTTTAAATACATATTTTTTATTTGTTCTAATTAGTTATACATGATAGTAGAATGGATTATGATACATCATATATAGATGCAGTATAATTTCTCATTCTTCTGGTTATACATGATGTAGACTCTCATTGGATTCTCAGAGGTTCATTTATATATATATATATATATATATATATATATATATATATATATATATATATATATATATAATATCTAATATGTAATATCTGATTCATTCTAATATCCTACTTACCCCCTTACCCATCCCTTCCCTTTATACCCCTCTACCTAATCTAAAGTAACTCTATTCTTCCCTAGCCTACCTTTATTGTGAATTAGCATATTCATATCAGAGATAAAATCTGATTTTTGATATCAGGGTGATACTGACTTCATAGAATGAATGTGGTAGTGTTCCCTTCCTTTCTATTTCATGAAGTGATTTGAGGAGTAGTTGCACTAATTCTTTAAAGGTCTGGTAGAACTCAGCTGAGATTTTGTCTGATCCTGGGATTTTTTTTCTTCTATATCTTTTCTTGCTATTGCTCTGTTTAGGTGTTCTATATTCTCTTGTTTCAATTTAAATAGATCATATGGGTCTAGAAAATTTTCTCTATCTTTTAATTTTCCAATTTATTGAAACACAAATGTTCAAAGTAGTCTCAACTATTCTTTTGATTTCAAAATTTTTTGTGGTGGTATCTCCTTTTTTATCTCTACCTTTTTCATTTGTATCTTTTCTTTCCTTTGATTAATTTGGATAAGGGTTTATCACCCTTGTTTATATCATTTATAAGGATCAACTCTGTACTATAATGATTCTTCATATTGCTTTTTAAATTCTTTATTTCATTAGTTTTTGCTCTGTTCTTATTCCTTATCTTCTTTTGTTTGGGGATTAACTAGATTCTGAATTTCTATGACCTTGAGAAATAACATTAGTGTGTTTATTTGGGATCTTGTTTTTGGCATCTATTTTATAAAATGTAGACATTTAATGCCATAAAATTTCCTCTTAGAACTGACTTCACAGTATCCCAGTGATTTTGATATATTGTATCACTATTCTTGTTTGAGTCTCAGAATATTTTTATTTTACACTCATATCTTCTTATGATCCATTATTTATTGTAAAAATCTTTGTTCAATTGTTATGCATTTATGTAGCTTTCATAGTTTTTCTTGGTATTAATGTCTAATTTCCTTCTGTTATATTCTGATGAAATGCAGAGGATTGTGCTGATTTTTTGTGGGTGTTTTTGTATTTCCTAAGATTTACTTTGTGACCTAAGATGTGGTCTATTTTGTAGAAAGTTTCATGAAATGCTGAAAGAAAAGTAAATTTAGCTGTTTTGGGGTAACGTATTTTACAGATGTCTCTTAGGTCCATTTGATTTATAGTGTTATTTCAATCAGAAGTGTCTTTCTAGATTTTATGTCTAGATGACTTGTCTAATTTTGAGAAGAATGCGTTGAAATCATCAAGTTTATTGTATTGGGTTTTATCTGAAACTTAATATCAAAAAGGATATGTTAAATGTAATTAGACAAACTAATGTGGGGGAGGGTATATTTACTGTTATTATATCTCCTTGCTAGATTGTTTCTTTTACCATTATATATTGACCTTCCTTGTTTCATTGGATTAATTTTCACTTGAAATCTCCCTTGTCAGATATGAGAATAGCAGCTTCCACCTGCTTTCAGACTCTGTTTGCTTCGATTTTTTTCCATTCTTTCAGCCAGTGGAAGTTTGTGTCTATAACATGTGTGTCCTGCAAACAACATATAATTAGATCTTGCTTTTAGATCCTTGCTGTTTGACTATGTCATTCATTGAAGAATTGAGACCTCTTACATTCAGAGTAAGATAGATGTTTATTATTCCTTACCATTTAGATTTGTTTCATATATTTAATTTACTCTTAATTTCACTTGCTTAAATGCTCTTCTAGTATGCCTCAGCTATTTGGAAGTTTATGGTTCATTTTTGAGTTCTTCTGAGTGTACTATTTCTTAGATACTTTTGAAGTGCTGGCTTAGTAATCATATATATATATATATATATATATATATATATATATATATATATATATGTTTATCCTTACCTTGAAAAGTTTTAATTTCTCCTTCATTCTGAATAGCTCTGATGTATGAAGCAATCTTGGTTGGCAATTGTCTTCTTTTCGAGCTTGGGTTATCTCAATCTAGGCCCTCCCAGATTATATAATCTGAGTTGAGGAGTCATAAGTAAGCCATAGTTATTTACCTATAAATGTGTCCTGGGGTGCTGCGGTTGTGGTTCAGTGGTAGTGTGTGCTTGCCTAGCATGCGTGAGGCACTGGGTTCGATTCTCAGCACCACATACAAATAAATAAAATAAAGGTCCATCAACAACTAAAAAATATTTTTTTTAAAAAATGTGTCCTGGCATTTTCTCTTGCATTTTATTACAGCCTACCCTTATTCTCTATGTGACACATTTTGATTATGATGTGTCTTAAAAATCTTCTTTTCCAATTTTGTCTGTTTGGAGTTTTATATGCAGTCTGCATGTGTATATCTATCTCAATCCTAATGTTTGAAAATGTTTCTGCTATTATTTCAATGAGAAGTTTCTTAATGCAATTTACCATATCTCCATGTCCTTTTCAGTCTTATTAAATCTTGAGTTTGTTTTCTTAATATTGTACCACAGTTCTTCTATATTCTGATAATATGATAATGGGTTTTATTTATTTTTTCTGCTCATTGAGGTTCAACTTTTTATGTGTTTGAGTGTTTCAGGTCTTTGAGAGCTAAAGTTATGTTTTCTACATAACCTAATCTGTTGGTAAAACGTTTAAGTAAATTTTTAATTTATTTGTTGTGTTTTTCATTTTCAGAAGTTCTGATTGATTTATTTTCAAAATTTTTATCTCTGTATTGAACTTGTCTTTCACCTCCTGCACTTGTTCTCTTAATATTTTACTTAGATCATATGTTAGCCCGTGAATCATTTTAGGAAAAAAATTTTGTAGTCTTTCTCCAAGATTGCATTTCCTTCAATAACTGTGGGTATCTTTGTTGAAATATTTTAAATTTGGTTGATGAATCTTATGTGCTTATTTCCTCATGCTTTCAAAGATATTAGACTGGCATATCTGTTAGGGTAGATTTTTTTTCTTTTTAATGAGGGTTCATTTGTTGAGTCCTTGTCTCTTCTGTTAAAAGTCCTGTGGTATGTGTACATTTTACCTTCAACACCTAGGATCAGCATAGTTCAAGGCTTACTTTCAGCCTCAAATGCCTCTCAGTTTGTCACTGTGGAAGTGCTGATTTAAATCATTTTGGGAGAACTACTGCAATGCTGTGGATTCCTCTGAGCCTCTGTCTTGGAGCCTCTTTTTTTGCTATAGGTGTAGATGTTTGTAAGTGGGACCTGATGACCCTTCCTAGCCACTCCTCCTGTTGCTAGATCATCAGTTAGAGGTTTTTCATCTCTACTATTCTATGTGTTGAACCTTTGTTGAAGCTTGAATGGTTTTAGTTTGTGTGTTGGAGCAAGATGCACTGTCTCTTTGCTGGGTAGTTAGCTGAGCTTAGTAAGAGTCTCTACACTGTGAACTAATCATATCCCAGTGGATTCCAACACTCTCTCTAAAATAGGAAAACAAACAATAGCAACAATAGCATTGAATAATATGCAGCACTGAAATAAATATCCTATATCTACTATATTATCTACTGTACTAATTACCACAAAAAGAGGAATGATGTGTCTACAATTAATAACAGCAGCAATGATAAATATTCATGACCTATATCTAGTCATAAAGGTAATAGCAGTGTTCAACTATGCTATCCACAGAACTAATAACCACAGCACTAGGTCTAGTAGGGGGCAACATTATCTAACTTAAATAATTGTAAAAGATGGTAAAATACTGTTCATTAAGAAAAAATAAAATGACATAGAATGGAAAAAGAAAGTGCAGAATATTCTAAATGTGAAATAGAATATATCTCTATGAAACAATCAGCACAGCAAGAATACCATATTAAAAAAAAAGGAGGGAGTGAGGATTTAAAACTTAATGAGAAATTAAAGAATTGTCTTTCCTGCCATTGTCACATCTATTGGCAAGAATAGATGATCACTGACTATTCCAGGCTGCCCTTATTTTCATTTCATTATGGGCTGGGTACTTCTTAGATATAGGAACCACTGATGGTTGTTAAATCCTGAGTCCTTTATGTTAATCACCAAATTGCCAGTAGAGGCCTGAAATGAAGGCTGGATAAAATAACTTAAACCTTCTCCTTTCACCAGGAGGGCATGGTAAATAGTCAATTGGAGTTTTATCTAGACAGATAGACTGATGCACTTTCTGGGCAAGGCTGATACAGATTTCTGTATGAGAAGTTTAGACAATTAGGATTTGGTTCTGATTGGGACTTTGGAATCTTGTCAGGTGGTATCTACTCAGGAAGGATTATGTGTTTGCATACCTTAGGACCAGGCAGATGATGCTAATCGCAGCTGGCATCTGGATTTTGGGTCAGGGTAACCAACATAGCACAGGACTTACACATTCCACCACTCATGAATGTGGCCTTTTGTAACTTAGTTCCTGAGTGCAATCATACCCACTAGTCTAGTTTCTGGACCCTTTCTATCTGGTCCTTTGAGTGATGGTCCCATGATATCCACTGTACTAATAACTAGAGCAAAATGAGTTGTGGGGAAGGAATTATAAAAGATAAATAATTTATATTTATCTTTATTTATATAAATGATTATAAAATAATTGATTTATTTATATAAATAATTTATAAAATAATTGATAACATAATCTATTTAGTTCAGTAATCATATAAAGTAAATAGTTTGTCTCAAAAGGAAAACAAGTTGCACTCCCCTCCATATCTGTTACCTGAATTTCCCTGGGCATAATTCTTTTGTGTACATTTCAATTAACTGTACTAAGGACACCCTAGGTCACACAGTACAATCTTACAGTGACAGTGTGGCAATATATGAGCTCCTTGATTCCATGGCAGCAAGCTGCAGTGTGGCCTCTTTAAGATGGTCACCACCTCAGTTCTTCACTTGCAAGTTAAAAAACAGAGTACTTTTCAAATACCACTTTTTTTGTCACTTCTTTTTCAGCTAAATTCTAACTGCTCTCATGTTTCACAGGTATGCCCATGCCAAACTTTGACACTATATTTTTCTTTCTGTTTGAATTGCAGCTCCTCTCTGTGGTGTATTGGTGTATGGCTGGCACTGCTGATAGATAAATATATTATTGTTGTAAGGTAGAAAGTATATGTATGAATCATAAACAGCAAAAATTAGAAATAAAATTTGGATACAAAACAATTGATTTCTTAGGACCTAAATGGGGAAGTATAATTTTCCCTCTTTTTCTTTGGTTTTTAGTTAGATCTCTGTAGTACAGCATAATTTTTCTTTTTGTTTTTATTTTGTTCTCTTTTAATTAATTAACTAATTTATTCTAATTAGGTATATGTGACTGCAGAATGCATTTTGATTCATTGTACACAATTGCAGCATAACTTTTCATTTCTCTGGTTTTACAAGATGTAGCGTCATACCATATGTGCAGTCAAACATATACCTAGGGTAATGATGTCCACCTCATTCCACCATCTTTCCTGCCCCCATGCCTCCCTTCCCCTCCCCTCCCTCCCTTTTGTCCAATCACAGTTCCTCCATTTTCCCCATGCCCCCACCCATTATGGATCAGCATCTACATATCAGAGAGAAAACTCAGACTTTGTTTTTGTTGGGGGGATTGGCTTACTTAGCATGATACTCTCAAACTCCATCCTTTTACCTGCAAATACCATGATTTTATTGTGTTATTTTTTAAGCTGAGTAATATTCCATTGTGTATATATACCACATTTTCTTTATCCATTCACCTACTGAAGGGTATCTAGGTTGGTTCCACAGTTTAGCTATTGTTAATTGTGTTGCTATGAAAGTTGATATGGTTGTATCCCTGTAGTATGCCATTTTTAAGTCCTTTGGGTATAGACCAAGGAGTAGGATAGGTGGGACAAATGGCAGTTCCATTCTCAGTTTTCCAAGGAATTTTCAAACTGCTTTCCATATTGGTTGCAAGAATTTGCAGTTCCACCAGCAATGTATAAGCGTGCCTTTTCCCCCAGATCCTCATCAACACACTTATTTTTGTTTATATTCTTAATAGGTGCCATTCTGACTGGAGTAAGATGAAATCTTAGAGTAGTTTTGATTTGCATTTTTCTAATTGCTAGAGATGTTGAATATATATATATATATATATATATATATATATATATATATATATATATATTGATTGATAGTGTATCTTCTTTTCAGAAGTGTCTGTTCAGCTCCTTAGCCCATTCCCATTTGTTGAATGAGTTGTTTGTTTTTTCGGTGTTAACATTTTTTGAGTTCTTTATAAATCTTAGAGATTAATGCTCTATCTGACATGCATGGCAAAAATTTGCTCCCAAAATGCAGACTTCAATGATTGTTTCCTTTGCTGAGAAGAAGAGTTTTAGTTTGAATTTATTCCATTTATTGATTCTTGATTTTATTTTTTGCTCTTTAGGACTCTTATTACGGAAGTCAGGGACTAATTTGACATGATGAAGATTTGGGCCTACTTCTTCCTCTATTAAGTGCCAGGTCTGGTTTAATTCTTAGGTCCTTGACACACTTTGAGTTGAGTTTTGTGCATGGTGAGAGATAGGGGTTTAGTTTCATTTTGTTGCACATGACTTTCCAGTTTTCTCAACACCATTTGTTGAAGAGGCTATCTTTTCTCCAATGTATGTTTTTGGTGTCTTTGTCTGGTAAGAGATAACTATATTTATGTTAATTTGTCTCTGTGTCTCCTAGTATATTTAACATCTGGTATTGTGATGCTACCTGGTTCACTCTTCTTGCTAAGGATTGCTTTGGCTATTCTAGGTTGCTTTTTTTTCCCAATGAATTTCATATTGCTTTTTCTATTTGTATAAAGAATGACATTGGGATTTCAATTGGAATTGCTATGAATCTGTATGGTGCTTTGAGGAGTATGGCCATTTTGACAATATTAATTTTGCCTAACCAAGAGCATGGGATATCTTTCCATCTTCTAAGATCTCCTTCTTTCACTTTTTTTGTTAAATTGATTCCAAAGTTGTTTTTTTTTTTTTTTTTTTTTTTTGAGACTAATATGTATGAAGTAGTTTTCCTAATTTGTCTTTCAGAGGATTTATCATTGATATATAGAAATACATTTTATTTATGGGTATGAGTTTTAAATCCTGCTACTTTGATGAATTCATTTTTTATTTCTAGAAGTTTTCTGGTGGAGTTTTTTTGGATCCACTAGGTATAGAATCATATTGTCTGCAAATAATGATAGTTTGAGTTCTTATTTTCCCATTTGAATCCCTTAAATTTCTTTCATCACTCTAATTGTTCTGGCTAGAATTTCAAGGACTATGTTGAATAGAAGTGGCAAAAGAGGGCATCCTGTTTTGTTCCAGTTTTTAGAGGGAATGTTTCCAATTTTTCTCCATTTAGAATGATGTTGGCCTTGGATTTAGCATGGGTAGCTTTTACAATGTTGAGGTATATTCTTACTATTCTTGATTTTTCTAGTGTTTTGAACATGAAAGTGTGCTATATTTTGTCAAATACTTTCTCTGCATCAATTGACATAATCATATGTGTGGTGAGCCGTTCCTATAGACCGTGGCCGCCATTAGAAGATGGCGCCGGCTTCCACTGAGGCCTGAGGTAAACAACTCCTTTTATGGAGAGTTAGCACGCAATCCCTTACTACCCTATGAGAAAGATCCACGTGGCAGCTTGGGATTGGTATGCGGGAGGCTTTATTAGGCTATGCTTGGGCGCTCGGTGGGGGGGTCACTAGAAGATGATACTTGAATCAAGGCCTGAATAAACTGCTGAAAGAAGAATCCTGTGTCGTGTTTTCCCTTGCCGGCGAGGGGTCGCGACACATATGATTTTCATCTTTAAGTCTATTGATATGATGAATCACATTTTTTTGATTTCTGTATGTTGAACCATCTTTGCATCCCTGGAATAAACCCCACTTGATCAAAGTGCATTGTTTTTTTTTTTTAAATATGTTTTTGTATGTGATTTGCCAGAATTTTATTGAGAATTTTTGCATCTATGTTCATCAGGGATATTAGTTTGAAATTTTCTTTCCTTGATGTGTCTCTGCCTGGTTTTGGCATCAGGATGATACTAGCTTCATAGAATGAGTTTGGAAGGGTCCCTCCTTTTCTTATGGAATCATTTGAGAAGTATTGGTATCAGTTCTTCTTTGTAGGTCTTATAGAACTCAGCTATGAATCCATATGATCCCAGGCTTTTCTTGTTTGGTAGGCATTTGATGGTATCTTCTACTTCCTTGCTTGGAATTGATCTGTTTAAATTGTATATGACCTCTTGACTCACTTTGTATTGATCATATGCCTCTAGAAATTTGTTGGTGTCTTTGAGGCTTTCTATTTTACTTGAATATAATTTTTCAAAATAGTTTCTAATTTTCTTTTGTATTTCAGTAGTGTCTGTTTTGATATTTTCTTTTATATCACAAATGTTTGTAATTTGAGTTTTCTGTCTCCTTTTCATTAGGGTGACTAAGGGTTTGTCAATTTTATTTTATTTTTTTCAAAGAATCCGATTTTGGTTTTGTCAATTTTTTTCTAGTTGTTTCTTTTGTTTCAATTTCATTGATTCCTGCTCTGATTTTAATTATTTCCTGTCTTTTACTACTTTTGGTTTTTCTTTGTCCTTCTTCTTCTGAGGCTTTGAGGTGTAATGTCAAGTTGTTTATTTGTTGACTTTTTCTTCTTTTAATGAATGAGCTTAATGCAATGAACTCATCTCTTAGCACTGCCTTCATAATGTCCTGGGGATTTTGATAAGTTGTATCAGAGTTCTTATTGAATCTAAGAATTTTTTTTATCTCCTCCCTGATGTCCTCTCTTATCCATGCTTCATTCAATAGCATATTATTTAGTTTCCAGGTGTTGGAATAGCTTCTATTTTTTATTTTTATCATTGATTTCTAATTTTATTCCATTAAGATAAGACAGAATGTATGTTAGTATCTCTACTATTTTGTATTTGCTTAAATGTGCTTTGTAGCATAAAATCTGGTCTATTTTGGAGAAAGATCCATGTGCTGCTGAGAAGAAAGTTTATTTGCTCATTGATAGATGGAATATTCTATATATGTCTGTTAAGTCCAAATTATTGATTGTTTTATTGAATTCTATAGTTTCTTTGTTTAGTTTTGTTTGGAATATCTATCCATCGGTGAGAGAGGTGTATTAAAGTCATGAAGTAGTATTGTGTGTTTTGGTCTATTTGATTCTTGTATTTGAGAAGGTTTTGTTTGGTATACATAGATTGCTCCATTGTTTGGGGCATATATGTTTATGATTGTTATGTCTTGTTGATGTATGAATCCCTTTAGCTGAATGAAATGCCCTTCTTTATCCTTTTTCAATAGCTTTGGTTTGAAGTCCACTTTATCTGAAATGAGGATGGAAACCCTTCTATGTGAATGATAAGTTTTTTCCCACCCTTTCACCTTCATTCTGTACATGTCTTTTCCTATGAGATGAGTCTCTTGAAGGCACCACATTGTAGAATCCTTTTTTTCTTTTCTTTTCTTTTTAATCAAACCAGTCTGTGTCTTTTAATTGATGAGCTTAGGCCATTCAGATTAAGTGTTATTATTGAAATATGGTTTGTGTTCTTGGATATTTTGATTTATTTTTGGTTTTTAACCTGACTTGGTTTCTCATTTGATTGGTTTTTTCTTTAGTGTAGTACCTCTCTTTGCTGATTTTCATTGTTGTTTCTCATTTCCTCCTCAAGAAATATTTCCAAGTATGTTCTTTAGTGCAGGCTTTCATGTTGTAAATTCTTTTGTTTATCATGAAAGATTTTTATTTTGTCATGATTCTTGGTTGGCATCCATTTTCTTTCAGAACTTGGTATATGTTGTTCCATGATCTCCTGGCTTTGAGGGTCTGGGTTGAAAAATCTGCTGAGATACAAATTAGTGTCTCCTTATGTTTAATCTGATTCCTCTCTCTTGGGGCCTTTAAGATTCTATCCTTATTCTGTATGCTAGGCATTTTCATTATAATGTGCCTTGGTGCAGACCTATTGTAAATTTTTACCTGTAAGCCTTATGTATTTTATTTTCCAATTCATTCTTCATGTTTGGAAATTTTTCTGACATTATTTAATTGAAGAGATTGTGCATTTCTTTGGTTTGAATCTTTGTGTCTTCCTCTATCCCAATAAATCTTAGATTTGGTCTTTTGATGCTATCCCATAATTCTTGGATGTTCTGTGCATGGTTTCTTACAATCTTCACCATGTGGTCAACTCCATTTTCAAATTGTATATGTTATCTTTATTATCTGACACTCTGTCATCCAAGTGATCTAGTCTGTTGGTAATGCTTTCTACTGAGGTTTTTATTTGATTTATTATTTCTTTCATTTTAAGTATTTCTGATTCCTTTTCTTTTATTGAATATTTCTATGTCTTTCCTGAAGTAATCTCTTGCTATCTGTATTTGATCCCTTATATCTTTGTTGGTGTGATCAATGGATGCCTGCATTTGCTCTCTTATGTCATTTTTTAAAAATTCACAGATTATTTTAATTAAGTATATTCTGAACTTCTTATCTGACATGTCATCAACTGCTCTGTCAATGGATTCTATGGTTGTGGTACCTTGGTTTGTTTGGGGCACTTTATTTGTTTTTTCATGTTATCTATGTGTCTTCCTTTTTTGCAGTGTAGATCTGAGGTATTACAGTTTCTACCCTGTAATCCCACAGTGTCCTGAACATCATCTTGGTTTCGGGATTCCAGTTTTGGGCTTCCCTGCTGGTGTTCCACAATGGATGCTACTGCAACTAACAGTGGTGGCTGCAACAGCAGTGGTAACTCAAGATAACATTGGGCGTGTCCCAAGTTGTATACGACCACTTTCAGAGATAGGGCTAGGCCTGGGCTCCTGGGTAGGTTGGCAAGACAGCGGAGACAGTCTTAGGTCTGGACCTGGACCTTTTATTTTGTTCCTTACAGAAGCATGATGTAATAACTAATAGGCATACATATTTATTTATTACCACTCAAATATTAATTATTAGTTTTTGCCTTTAGCTCAGACAAATTCCAAACACCGGGGAGAAACCATCCAATTGTTCCAGGATGGACCAAGTTTCATCTGTGATACTTGCTTTTATCAAAAAGATGTCTGTTTTCAGTAGAACAAACGTGGATTTAAAGGCTGATATTTGGAATTGGAATCTCACTGATTAGTTGGTACATACATGGCAACAGCACTAAAAAGTTTCCAATAATATTATAAAAATAATAATATTATAAAATAATATTATTAAAAAGTTATCATATATTATATATAAAGTTGTTATATAATATGTAATATTATTATAAAATAATATTATAAAAAGTTCCCAATAATATTAAAAATGGTATTTTTAATTATAGTGTGATTTTAAAATTTAACTTATCAAATATATTATGCAAAATAAGGATTTAAATATTTTTACTTTCATTGCTCTACCAATATCTCTTATGTTTAAAGGTATATTTACAGACCAGGTTGATTTTTCTTGAATTATTTTTCATAAGCAATTAACAAGGTTCATGAGTAAATAAATAATAAACTCTTGTTGCTATTATTTTTTTGCAATTTTTTTCTAAAGTATTTTGAAATTAAATATTTTGTCACTATTTAAATGTTTTTTATCCTTTAAAAGTAAAAGTATGGAAGCAGGATATATTACAATGAAATATAGACACAAAAATATATTGACTCAAAAAATATGGATGCTAAATGTCTCTCATAATCTACTGGTAACTAAGTGCTCCAAAGTGAAGGTGGATTATTTTTCCATAAAATTATCAGAGCTCAAGTTTCTTCTGCATAATTTTCTTCAGTTGCTATTGACAAGACCCACACTGTCATTCTTATTGGTTCTATTCCAGCCCCACAGTCATGTTCTGTCCTCCTAGAAGCACCAGAGTAGAGATTACAAGCTAATTATTGAAGAATGTAAAATATGAACATATTTAACATGATTTATTCATACACTCCATTGGGCAATAATTCATATAACATCACAGAATTAAAATGCAAACACAAGCGATACTGAAAACTATAGCCTTGTTGGGTTGAAATGAGCCTGATATTTTAAGTTCTAACTTTTGTTTGTTTTACTAAAGTAACATAAGGCAGATGAATTGTAAAGAAGGCTTAGACTTCTAGGCTATCTCAGTTATTTCATATAAGCATTTTTTTTGCATTTAATTTTATTCATCTTTTGATGAACAATATTTTATCATTAAGTAATATTTTCTAGCAGCATCTGTAAAATGTCCTTTTGTTAACTTCTCATGTGTAGGTCAAATTAATGTGATATAAAAATATATAGAAATCACATTTTTAGACTGTTTTCTGGGGAAACTTAAGATCAGATTTATTCTTGTCACATTTTCATAACCTTGTTTTACTGTATGTATTTTTCCTTTATGCTGATATGTAAAAATGACACTATAGGTCTATAACTGAGTATGGATCTTATATTAATTTTTTTTCTGGAGAAAAAAATGGAATATAAAATTATGTATAACATGGCTGACAGGCTAAGTAACATGTCAGAAGTTTATGTTTCTATGATATTCAGAAACATATTACATAAAATGGTAGAGTATTCAGATAACAAAAAGGCTCTATAGTTCACATGAAATGACAATGGATATAAGAAGAGATATGTGACTTTAAAGAACTAGTAGAGCCATCAATCTTACAGTGATACAGTGTAAGGCTAAAACATGGGAGTAAGGGAGAGGAGGGCAAAGACTAATACTTTCAAAGGAATTTAGTACAAACAATTATTCATCTACTACATGAAGAAGTAAAGAAGCTTGTGAGGAGGGAACTATGTGAAGCTTACTGTTCAACTGCATGTTGGGGAAGATTATTTGTTGTGTGTATGTGCATGTGTGTTCATAATTTAAGAGATACGGATATACATTATAAGTAAGAATTTTCTGTATGATAGGAATTAAAGTAGCTAAAAGCATTTCTTGAGACTTTCACCTGCTAGAGAACAGGGAACATAACTGTCGCCAATATTTTCCTTCAGAATGAAGAACAAAACTAGTGGTCTCTTGATATATCACAAATATTGGTTAAATAAGTGACTAGATAATGAAACAATTCAAAGAAACATTATGTTCTTTGAATGGTGAATGTATACTAAACACTGGGATGAGCAATTTAACAAATTTATTTTATTTTATAAAACATTGTAGAGTGATATTTCTATCATTTCTAGAAGAAAGACATAGAAAATTTATTCAAGTTTCTCACAATCACCTTGTAAACTGTCAATTCCAAGTCTTGTTATTAAGTACAGTTCAAATCTTTTTTGAAGCCATAATATTTTGTAGTTGTAGTAGATGTTGTTTTTCTCTGCATTCTCTTGCCTCCCACACCTCAAAACCTTCAGTCAAAACAACCTTCCAGTGCTTGAACTGAGTCTACATTTTTAATATATCAGTAAAGGAAAGTGGGTGAACCCATGGACAGTTACAGCTTGGTTTCAATTCTAAGTCTCTTATTATCTGTTGGTAGATTTCCAAAGCCTCATAATCTTTATAAATTGGATGAAGTAATGACACCAAACTGATAGAACTGTTTGAGGATTAAATCTGTAGTGGCTTTCATTTAAACTGCTTTCTAACAAATACTCAATCATTCCAAGTGCTATGGAGTTGTCATTACCTTTTGAGGAAGCTTGTTTATGCTGGGGCATCTACTATTAACAGGAAATATATTATAACAACACATGTTTTTCTTTTCAGTTTAGAAATAACTCTAATGTCTCCTTCATGCTAGAGGGTTTCAGAACATTGAAAAAATAATAATTTATTCTTAAATAATTTATCCTCCCCAAACTAAATATTTTTATGGCATCATTGTTCCATACTTAAAAAAAAAAAATCTGAGGGATGCCAAATATCTCAGTTGATCAATCCTTTTAATGAACATAAAACCATATTTCACCCCCATTCCCACAAATTCCTAAAAAAATTCTAAAAATTCCATTCAAATAAAAAAATTCCTAAAAATTTCATTCACATAAAAAATCCATTCTTTAAGATGTAGATATTTACTCTTTATTCTGCATCATCCTCAAAGTTGTGTTATTTTATGTCAGTGAAACCATCTATTTCTCTTCAAATAAACTTTTATTTATTTGTTTCCAATTATTCTTGAATAGAATTTGTTTTGTGAAACAAGTCATTCTATTATCTAAGCCTATCATTTGTTTTCAGAACTATGCCTGGTACATATTTGTTATTGTGGTTGGATTTTTGTAACTGATTTAAATAGTTTCAATAACAAATATTTATTTGATCTACATTTATTGATCTCTCTTAAAACAGGATTCCCATAAATGAGTTCAGTTATGTAGTTAAAAGTAAAACAAGATTCGCATATTTGTTTCCTTGAGTATCATATATTTGCATAAATGGTTTCCATTGGTGATTTTGATTGACATCATATATGGCCAGATATAGGGAAAAATGAATATTCAAGAGAGGATATATAAATATAATGGAGTATCATGATTTAAAAAACAAAACAATAATTTCTGGACTGGAAAAAAAAAGTGTAAGGGTTTGCCTTAGAAAACACTGGAAGCTAGGTATGATGAAATATGTCTGTAACCCCAGGAATTGGGAAGACTGAAACAACTCTCAAGTTCAAGGCCATCCTGGGAAAGTTAGTGAGATCCTGACTGAAATTTAAAAATATAAAATAAAAAAGAGCTGGGGATGTATTCCATTGGTAGAACATTCCTGGGTTCATTTCCCAGGACCAAAAATAAAATAAATAAATAAATAAAAATAAAGACAGGAAGATATTAGAACATCTTTTCTTCTAAAATAGATTGAAGAAATGGAGAACAGTTAAAGTTAACAGAGTGATTTGACAGTAAAGGTGGTCACATTTGAATATTTTCTTTTATTGTCATTGAACTCAATGAATACTCATATGTTTTCCATTTCTGGATTGCACTGTAAATATCTGGGGATAATAAGTTAAAATGATAACAGCAGCAAAAACCTTAATAGAAACCACAGGGAACAATAAAAATATTGCTAATCACTAATATTAACGAGTATATGTACAAGATATCTTGAACTTTAAATGAGTTATATTCTTTAATTCTTATAATGATATTATGACCTAGTTACAATTTATTTCATATTTACATATCTTTAAATATAGAAACAGAATTTTCCATTTTTTAAAAAAATAATCATTCATATTTAAATAAATTTTAATTGGTAATATCCAATTAGTAATTTTACAACAATTAGCTTGGAATTACCATCCATTTTACACCACTTAATTTATTCATTAATGGTCCAATTTTGGTTTGCTTTGCATGATATATTGCCACTTTTTTCCCTATTTCTTAAGGTGTAAATTTAGCAAAAATATAGTTTATCTAGTTCTTATCTCCTTGTTCTGAACATGTCAATATTGCACTTTCTACTATAATTATTGTCATCATATTTTCAGCATTTCTGTGTAATTAGATGCTATTAGAATGCTTATAGATTAGAATTTAACAATACAACTATCTGTAATCAGAACTAATAATTCACAACCTTAAGCAATTTTTCCCCTCTATTGAAACTTTTAGTTACTTCTGAACTGGTTCAAGGTTAAAATAATACCAGGAAAAAGTGAATGCTCTATTTCCTTTTTCCTTTAGATCCCCTTGAAAAAAAATCAATAACATTTCTATGAAGATTCAAAGATAATTTTCTGAAAATGTAATGGTTCCTTTTACATAAAGAAAAAAATTTAAAGAACCATTACTCCCATTAAGTATGCTGAAGTGGTTGTTTCTGAAGAGGCAGCAGCAGTCCTATTGCCTGGGTGCAGTTCTCTGTTTAATCATCATTCCTAATCTTTCATCTTATTCAGGTGGTCTCCTTCAGTTCTAATGGATCATTGATTTTGGAAGTCATAATCAGTTCTTCTTTTTATATTTCCATCAAGTAAGTTGTGTAGGATAATAAAAATTAGAGTTCCTTAAAAGGAGTATCTGCATTTACATGTATAACTCATTTTCTGAAAAGACTTTGAATCTGATATTGAACACTGATAAAAGAACTAAGATGTAAATCTACATGAACTTGTGTTGTTGGGTCATGTTTTAAGAAACAGGGTTTTTTGTTCCTTTTTTTCTGAATTGCACAGAAATTTATCATCCTTAGGAATCATTATTTTGAAATCTTTCTTGTTTTAATACTGCAGCATTTTTCTCGCTTGATATGTTGCAATGTTTAATATTTGAAACTTTATTCAAAGTGTAGATTTAGTACTGTGATCTTTATTATTTAGATTGGATAATTTACAAATTTTATTCATTTATTTGTTTTTTAAATTCCAAATCATATAATTTAGGAGTGAGAAATCTACTATTTTTTACTTTTCATATATTCACCATGAGAAAGTTAGAAACACATGGGGAATGGTGGTAATGTAACAGAGAAATAAGGTATGCTCACCTACGTCATTAATAATTTTCCATGATTATTATGAAATAATATTTATTATTTTACAGGTAACTACTATTAAAATATAATTGGCCACTGGCTGAAAGTTTCAATCTGTAGTTTTTCCACATCTTATGTTGAAGCCTCTCAAAGTAGATTAGCAATACTTAGCTATATATTTGCATAATAGCTTTTCCTTTTCCTTTTTGTTACCCAATTGATTACTTGAGAACATTACCTCTATTCCATTATTCTCCTGATAAAAACCAGCTGCCTGTTATGTAAAATTCATGCAATTTGCTGGCTTAAAGAACACTGTCCTAACTATTAGCTCTGGTTCTCATCTTACAATATCAAAGGAGACAAAGCCCCTGACAAGATTCTATCAGGGATTTGCTCCATTTCTTTAATATTACTGTTTTAAGGAGGAAATGTCAATGATTGGGGGAAATCCTTATAAATCTTTCTCACTAACAAATTCTGATAACTTATATCTAAAATCATTGTTTGAATCTCCTGGGGTTAGAGTTAACATATACTCATAAAATCTCCTAAAACTCCAGGGGTCAAAATTTTGTTCCCTTTACATTAGTCCAGTGCCCTCCCATGACCCTTTGTTTGGTGTTTTGGCATCTATGAGATACAATAAATACACCACAAAAGTTCCCCAACTGTAATCAGGCATTATGAGAATAAAGTCATGAATGCAATATTTTGGATGATTGCTTATTTTGTATAGAAGATTATGTTAATACCTTTGAAAGAAATAATAAAGAGTAGAAACTCTTGTTATTTATTCAAGTAATTTATTAAAAATAAAGTAAAAAATGTAAGACATAGAAATATAAAATATGTATATTTATTATATGTATAATACATGGACACACATACCACACACACACAAACACATGTATACTATGTATACTATCAACCTGATAATAATACTTACAAAATTGTTGAGTCAAAATTAGAAGAAGGCACTGTGTACTTGAGTGAAGAAAAATTTCTAGGATATTTGAAAATGTTGTTGTTTTGAATTTTTTTTTACTTATCAGGGTTCAATTTACTCCATAGTTAGTATTTTGTGTAATTTAAACTAGTGTTTCTCAAAATGACTGATTTTATACAATGCTGTTTTCTTAGTCACAGCTTTTATTCAAAGAAGCCTCATATAGTTCTGATTTTTTTAAAGTATATATAAACATTAATTCAACACTTTTTTTTTACACCAGGTAATGTGTCAGTGCTAATGTTACAATGATAAGCATAAATATAGGTTAGTCCTTGTTCTCAAGGAGAGAAGTACATAAAGGAAAACAATTGGCTTTAAATCCTGTTGTCAATCATTGTGAGGTTCTCTTGCTCAATTGGAGATAGAAATCACAAAAATGCAAAGAACAGGTTTTATTTTATTTTTTAACATTACCATCTCTTAGGATTACCAGCTCCCAGTTCTTATTGTTACCAATTCACCCAAAGATTTTTTTGCTTAATTTGAGATAGAAATTTTTAAAAGTTAAGCAATACTATCTGAATAAGACTTTATTAAAGGGGCTTGTATTCAAGAGAGAGAGAGAAAGAGAGAGAAAGAGAGAGAGAGCGCGCACATGTGTTTATGATCTCCAGACTGCTTGCTGAGAATGTGAGCAGCAAAGTTTATGTAAACAAAAATTGTGGGCTCACATAGGTATGCAGTCAGCTTTTGCATACTATCTCAGGATTTCTACACATCTTGTCAAATCTTTGCACTTGGTACCAGATTTTCCACTTGGTACCATGATCTGCACATGCCCAGTAGGTTCATCTTCACTCAGCTCAAAGAAGATGTGGAGGTGATCAATACAGCCACCTCAGGAAGGTCATAGGTAAGTCACTTCAGGCACATTGCACATTGGACATTGCAGCAAAGCTTGGGGAGGAGTCAGCAGCTCCTGAACCACGATTACTAGTGGAAAAAAAATTCCTGAAAGTAGTTTGCATTAAGCAGAAAAACATGCTGGGGAGTCAGGGTCCTCCCTGCTGTTTTACTTCTTATTTACAGCTAAATTATGTGCTTTAAAGTAAATGGATGTATTTTTATGGTGCTTTAGGAATTTATACCAAAAGAGCAAGGCTTAAATTCATAACTCAGAAAATAATTCCCTAAGATAAACTACTAGTGATTTTGTCTGAAAGTCTAAAAAGGCAGTACGGGATTAGCTTATGTAATGTTCTCCAAGTGAGAATAAGCATGTGCAGCTGAAGAGCATTAAGAGAAGTCAGTGTGATGGCAGCACAAAAACCAAGGGAGTCACAGAAAGAGGTAATGCTAGAGAAGGAGAGATGATTAGGAGTCTCAAGACCCTGCCAGCAATGAGTTTCTTCAACCCATGACCATTGGCCAGCAATAACAATAAATAAATAAATAAATAAATAAATAACCTATTAAATATTCAGTTTATCATTTGATGAAAAAAAAGGTTTTGGAAGAGAAAATTTGTTTAGAAAATTCAGCAACTTACTATTGTGTTTGTTGAGCTGATATTTCCTGGAGATATATAAGATTTATTAAAGGACAGTTAGATTAATTTGTGTGCAGTTATTGTGGACAATACATCTGATAATATGAATTTGGGGACATTGAATCATAAACTGAATTAAAGGCATCACTGGGAATGAGGTCAATATGCATTACCTCTACACGGTTTTCATATGTATGCCCATTTTTCTCTCATATATTCTAAATCCATTAGTTCTGAAAAAAAAAAAAAAAAGGTTTTAATGATAGTTTTAAAATTTGTGTTGGTTAAAAGTGTAGGAGTCACAGAGGAGAGTGAACAAGAAAACTAAGCAAGCTATGTAATGGTCCAAAGTTGTAAATAGGCTCTCAAAGAGGAGTAGCTCAAAACAGGTGGAACTATCAGAAGTGAGTTTTGAATTAAAGGTTGAAGACAATGATGTTAGACAAAGAAGACTCTGGTAAGAAGTTAGACAGTGTCATATTGGTGAATAAACTATAGATTCACTGTAGATATGTAAGAATGTGTATATGTTTTAGATGATGGAATCTAATAGTTTATTTTGTTCTTTGAACAAGATATTGAAGCTGTAGGTCCAAAATTAAATCATTTTTCATCATAGATATATATTCATGATTTACCTCACACTTTAAATTGCAAAATTATAACTTGTGTTCTACTTTATTCTATTTTAATCCAACTTGTATTTTTCTTGGTAGCATAATTATTCTGTTCCATTCCCAATCAAATCAAGTTAACATCAATTTACTGACAATTTTTTTTTTTTTTTTTTTTTGCATTTTAAATGTTGTGCATCATTTTCCTCTTTAATCGATGTGGAATACAGATAGTGTCAGATATTATAGCCATTGCTGAAAGTACCTTTGAAGGAGACTATATATTTATTGAGAAATGTGTCCTTTATTTTACTTTAAAAATTAATTTTCCTATTGATGATTGATTGATTGATTGATTGATTCAACTCTGTTATGGTTTGGTTCTAGAATGGCCTTGAAAGTTTCATGTGCTCAGAGGTGGCACTTCTCAGAAATAATTAGTTCATCACACATCTGACCTTATCACTAGATTGATAACTAAATGAAGTAATAGGAAGTGGGACCTAGTTAAAGGAAATAGGTCACTAGGGTTGTGTCATGGAAGGATTTTTCTCCACTCCAGGCTCTTCCTTTCTGCTTCCCAGCTTCCACAAACTGAATGAGCATTCCCTCCACCCCACTTCCACCATGATGTTTCTGCTTTGGAATGAGCTGGCCATTGACTGAAGTTCTGAAACCATGAGTCAAAAGAAACCTTTCCTGCTCTTAATTATTCTCTTCAAGTATTTTGCTCATAGCAATGAAAATCTGACTTATACAAACTGATAATAATGGTGATATTCAGTAACCATACCAGCTAATGTTAAACAACATGATTTAATTAAATTCTTTATAAATCTAACACTTGATAAAGCATGTAAGAACCCTTTTGAAGAAGTGTGAAAAAATAAAATTATTATACTCACAGTCAATTTATAGAAAGGAAAAAAGAAATATTTAGGATTCTGTCCAGGGTCACAGTGAAGGAACTCAGGCAGTATGGATATCTTCCATAACCATCAGTGCTATCTCTGTGTACCAGTTACTGGTTACTCTGTTTCACAGTAGAGAGTAAACAGTATATGTATGTATTTGTCTATATGTATAAATAAGTACATAAATGTAAAATATATGTATCATTTATACAATTAATATACATTAAAAACAGAATTTATAATTTACCTTTTATTGACTCTTAGTGTTCAGCACACTTAAAAAAGGATGTTTTTAAATATAGATTGAATGAGCTTATACTCACATGAAGAAAGGTAGATTAAAAATAACTAAAATACAATGCAGAAATTCAGTGAAAAGCATATAACAGAAGCATCATATTTTGTAGATGAGAGGTTGTAAGATCTAGATAAATTGCTCATGGAAAGTGACAATTTCTTGCATATTATTTGAGAAAATGGAAGGAATAAGATAATTAAGCATGTTGAAAAAAAATAGCATGTGTTCTAAACAAAGAAAACTTTGGAATTCTTCTGAAGGAAGAGGTATGTGGAAAAGATGTTGAAGATACACTGGTTTATTGAGTTCCTAGTAAGAATCTATGGTAGGTCTTATGTACTCTCACATACTTTCTCTGAAACTAGTGTCAGAAGTGGAGATGGGACATGAGATGGAACTTAAGTGAAGTGGTAAAAATTTAAAGAAAGTAAAAAATGCTTGAAAATGTCTTTATGGAGAATGAGACAAAGAAGAAATCTATAGGTTAATTTCTATTAAGATCTGTGCTTCAGATAAGGCAACAACTCTATTCTGGAGAATTCTGTGAATTTTTAATTTTTATCTAAAAATTGAACTGGAAATTTAGAAGAAGCAGCCACTCTGTGGTACTTTTAATTTTCATACTCACATCCAAGATTAGCACAATATTATAAGAGAGGGAAAATTTAACAGAAAATTTCTAGTTGATCCCACAAGTCCTTGACTTCTAGTCTGAGACTGGAAACCAAATAAACAAAAATGGCTTACAGAAAAATGGGTAGACAACTAGAGAGAGAAAGAGAGATGAAGTCAACAGATACAGACTTGAAAGTCCTTTTGATATTTAATAAATAATAGTAACAATAATTGAAATAGAAACTATGGCTTGTGTCTCTGAGTTTATAAATAAATTAAATAATAGTTAAAATAATTCCAGTGGAAAATAATATACATTGCACAGTGATGAAAATGAAAGGTTGATTAAAAATAACTAAAATATAATGCAGAAATTTAGTGAACAGCATATAATAGAAGCACCTTATTTTGTAAATGAGAGATTGTAAAAACTAGATAAATTGTTCATGGAAAGTGACAATTCCTTGTATGTGTATATATATATATATATAAATATAAATATGGTATCCACCTACATAGAATAAAGGAAATGAGAAGGCAGTATTTAAAAGAATCACTCATTTAAGCTTTACAATCACATAGAATGTTTGAAGATCTTTAGACTTTATGTATGTGTGTGTGTGTGTGTGTGTTTTGTCAGTATTCCTAGTTGGTATCAATTAGGAAGATATTTACTCTGAATATAACAAAAATCATTAAATATTCATTGAATGGTCTAATCCAAACTTTAAAAAATTTTAATGAAATGACTGTGAATATGATGACAAGATAATAAAATGATACTAACTATATTTCACACAAAAGTATACACATAGAAATGAACAGTTTTTGTGAAATTTGCAAAAATATCAAGTGACCTGAAATGTTTAATTGGAATACTAGGAAAGGAAGGGGATACGATTGGAAGAAATAATATAAAAATGTTGATTGATTTGAAAATACCTAGTAGAAGGACTGTCCCAATTTTACTAAATTAGTAGCTTTCAGAATCAAACAGCATTGCAAATTGATGACTATTCCCTTGTGTTAGTCTTAATATGTTCAATTGGACCACTCATGTAGTCAAATAATTGATGCCTTAACTCAAAGGATTGAATATTTTTTTTTAAATCCACAATGGAAACTTATAACAATTTGAAATTCTTCTTAAGAATGTAAGTATATAAATTGCCAAAACAGATTAGAAAATTTGTTTTTGTCCAAAGTCAAGTCATATCCCCACTCCTAACTCCATCCAAGAAAATGAGACTTCTTTGGAAGTATTGCCATCTTAAAAGAAAAGAGGAATTTCTCTTTAGTTGCAAATGATAGTGATGATTATTTTCTTTCCCTTTGTGTCATCCATTGGTTATGCTGAGCCCATGCCAGATGAACATCTGCAGGCATGTTTCACAATTCTTTCCATTTCTGTCTTGTTCTTTGACCTCTCAGTTTCTACCCATTACACTTCCCAAAGCATCCTGATTTCTTTCTGTCAACAGGAATAAGACATCAAATCATGAAGTATGGGTGTCACTCAATGTAATTTTTTGCTATTAATATCCTTGGAATGATTAAGACAAAAACAAGATTACCATTTACTCACTAATGGACACAATCTCTCGTAACATAATTACACTCACCTTAAATCTGAGATAAAAATGTTACATCAGATATTATATCTACAAGCATTCATATTTTAAATGTACATATTAATTTTTGAAAGCCCACCAAAGATTTGAATACTTTTATGCGCTAAATCAAAGTTTATATTTTCTAAAGTGATCCACATTGCAAAGTGAATATCTAGGAAAATGAAGAAAATATATAAAGATTGAGAAAGAAAACATGCACACAGAAATGAATGCTTACACTTTGAATATCAGGCAAACATGATAGATTTGTGCTATGCCAACAAATAATTTCACCAGGAGTGTGTGAAGGATCATAAAAATAATGTGATTTGGAAGAACAATTGAGTTTGTTAAGGATGATTCAGTCATTCCCTGGAAGATAGATTCAGGAGTCCATTAAAAACATAAAATTTCATCTTGTTCTTTAAAAATAAGAATTCAATATGGAGAGAAAAAGATAAAAAGATATTCTTTACTACAGGGAAAGTTTTTGTAAATGCAAATGCATCTGAAATATCATTATTAATATTGAAATAATAACATAGCTAAGACATACTATGCTTCTAGTATTAGATGACAAAGCTAAAGAGGTTTTGAATTATAAACTAATGAACCAAGTATTTTCGAGATGTTCAAATTCATGCAAGAGATGTAAGATTCCATTTAAAGTTACTATTTATTATTGAATGCCTATTGCTGCTAATAAACATCATATTGTTTAATATTCTAGGTCCTGAATTCTCCGGATTTGTGGAGAAAAAATAAAGGTCCATTTATCCTGATACTCTCAGATGACTGAGTAATCATAAATAATATTCAGTAGTGTACTCATAGACTGAATGCAATGCTTTGCCTCTGTTGGCAGACGGATGGTTTACTTGTAAAGGTCATTTTTACTGGATGGCAATGGCTAGTTGGACATTAAGCTAATGTATTCAGAAGTGAGCCTGATACCATTTTGTATGCATTACATGCTGTGGAGAGAAACTGCACTTTGGTAAAAATGATGGAAGCAGGCCTTTGGAAAATGTGAACTCTAATTTGATTTGGCATATAGCAGTGTTCTAATCTTTGGTAGGCTTGCAAAAATTAATTTGATATGTACATTTAAAATAAGAGTGCTTGTGGATAGAATCCCAGATGGGGGATGCATACACTTACTCATGTGCTCATACACACAGACATACACACACCCAGAGATTTAAAATGGAGTTTTGGCATTTAAAATTCAAACATTACACTTGGGCCAACTTTTACTTTTATTGCACAGTATCACTTTGTAGATTGTCAGTTCCTTCTAGCTTATGTCCTTATCTTGTTGGGAATATAATAGTCTCTGGGTGATTTTCTTCTTTTCCTCAGTAAAGCTTAAAGATTTTCTTTAGTTTTATCAAAACAAAAACTGTAGAAAAGAAACTGTATATTAAATGGTACTTGTAAGTACTTCTGATGTATGTTAAATGGGTCACAAGAAACATACAAAAAATGTACATTTTACAGCAATAAAACTATTAAAGTTATGTTTATATTGTGAGCCATTTCTCTCAGAATACTGATTATTTTATTTATTTTTCAGTGATCTCATAACAGAATCCTTAAAGGTACTTTGTATATTTTTTGTTTTAAGACGTTTAAAGGACAAATACATCTATGAGGCTTAAACACTGTTTAAAAAGGCTATCCATGTAATAAATGACTCCGATATATTGTCTATGAGGATTTAAACAGATTATTTATACATATCATCTAAACCAAATTATGATATATGTATTTTGTTAAAAATCTATTTTGGATTAATTCTTTTTGAGACAAAAAGAAGGTGTGCTCTTCATTTTAATTGAAGGTGCACTTAATGGTTATCAAACTGAGCTTATCTTTAAAGATTAAATTCATCTAATTGATGAGAGTGCTGCTTCTCACAGTCATCACAGTATGATTCAATTTACTAGTGAAGGCAGGATGCGTTTATGAAGAATTTCACAGTGGGGTTGAAGATTTATTCCCAAACAGTTAGTATCTATTTTTATACCTAAGTGGGAACAGAGAAAAATATCCCACGATTAAAAAGAACAAAAAGGACAGAAAATAAAGTGAAAATAATATTTCATATATGGTTATATTTATTTATGGTTGTATTTATTTACATATTGAATGGGTTGATATTTGAAAAAATCTTTACTTAATGATTTATGTTTATTTCTTCTTTGAAATAAAATTTTTGAATTAGTTTCTGCCTAATTCATTATAATGCAATATAAAATAGAATTTAATAAAACACATAATTTCATAGAAATTAGAATAAAAGGCATTTTGTCATTATTAATGCCTATTAACATTTTTTCTCCCACAAAATCAAATTAAGACAGCCATCACTATTGCAGAAAAGTACTATCTTATATTCAAATTAGAGATTAAAATTAATTTAGTTTTACTTGGAAAAAGATTGCTTTGAAACTGTATCTCATATTAAAAAAATAGAGTGTGATTAGCAGATTTTAGCAAAATATTGAATTGGTATATAGTGTTTATACAACAGTGCAAGAACTATGCCAAGAGAGCAGAGAGCAATGAAGAAAATATTGACAGAAATATGTGTACAATGCAAAGCAATAATGAAAAGCTTAGATTTTCCACATAAAATACATATTTAATATAATGTAAACTAAGATTGTTTTATAACACTAGCTCACCATTTATTCAGAACAATCTGACCCTTGTTAAATGACTACTACCTTACAAAGTTGAATAGAAACTTTTTTCCAAAATAGGAGAATAATGCATGAAAACTACTATAGCATGATTTGAAGTAAATTTGAGAATTATCATTTTTTTATTATTTCAACTGGATATTTTAAAGAATATTAAGAATGAATCCAGAATGTATCCTTTGATGTTTTGTGTTTTAACTTAGATTATTTAAATAAGAAAGGAATATAGATAATTTGTTGAAAACAACAAAATATTCTTTACTTTTGGAAATAAGCCTTTGTAAACATCTCTTTGGTTCTGATTAACACTTAATATGCATGACCCTACCATGGAGAATAGATTTGAAACTTGCCTTTAAAAAGACTTTGATTTGAAAAGAAATATGCAGTGGAAGATTAAATGGAGTAAGATTCAACAAGAAAAATGCATGTTGAAATAATTCTTTGCTTTCTTTTATGCCTGTAACAGATGCATCCAAATGATAGGAGCAAAAGCCTCTGAACACTGTTTTGACATTAAAGAGCAACAGATTCAGCTGCAACACATTAATTTGTTTCCACATTTGCTTCTTTGTTGTTTGTCTCAGACTAAAAAGATTGAATGATCTTAAACTTGTGAAATTACTGAATATGCTTTCTCTTATATTTGTAAACAAAGAGTCTTTTTCAGCATGAATGCACATTATTACTGACTGATACTGTGGCCACATTTAATTTTGTATTCAGTAGCCATTACATAAACAATTAGGTTTCAATTAAAACTGTCATGTCAGTGTCTGTAAATGTTTTCATATTAAAGAAAGTGCCATGATATACTACCAAATGTTTCATCAACATTGAACTGTGTAAAGGCGGTTGTTGTATAGCCAATTAGCAGTTGAGGCGCATGCAAGATTCCTCTTTAACTACCATATGTACATAGTAATTTGCTATCTTTTAGAACTTTCATGATTGACTAGGGAAATGGGATTGTATGTTAATCACATCAAGAAGAAAATTTTCACTTTGTATTTAAGTATCATTAGAGATTGAGAAGCTGCAAATCCTTTCCTGTTCTGAGGCTCTGAGAACTAGGTCACACTAATAATCAATAGCCACATATTTGCCTCTGTTCACGTATACATGTGAGATTCCATTTTCCAGAAATAATTGACCAAGTTATTCAGGAAAACTTTTCTGCTGAAAATAACTATGGAAATTGGATACCATATTTTAAATGTGTTACTAAAAGCTAAAGATAAAATAAGAACTAACAATAGATTTAACAATAAACTAAGAAATTTTTAGATCAAATCCTCACATAAATAAGTGTCCAGAGAGCAAAGCAAAACTATGAAGTAATTTTGTTGTTGAGTGTATATTTTATTTATCATCTGAGGGATAAATAATCCAAAAAAATGACTAAAATAAAAGTCAAAGTAGATGGTACTCTAACCTATAGAAAAGCATGGTCTTATTGGGTTAAAAAATCATATAAGAGGATATCCTTCAGAACAATAGACTTTAAATACTTGCTAATAATCAAGCATTCACTTTCATAGAGCTGATTTCAAACTAGTTCTATCTCTGAGCTCTGAGTGTTTGTTCAAAGCAAATTTTAAATCTCTCAGATAAGAATATCTTCATTCAAAACCTAAGTAATCTCGTTGAAACTATAGAAAAAATATGACAATTATAAACTTCTTAAAAGAATCTGGATGTGGAAAGGAGAAGTGTAAAATTTTTCAAAGGCACGACAGAGTGTTACCTGACATAAGCACGAATGGAAACTATGAGATGATGGAATAAGCTCTTTCATATACTAAAAGAAATATATGCCACCTAGATTCTTAATACAGTAAAAATAATATAATAAAAATAAACTTTTGGCACTGAAGTGGTAAACATTTTATATTCCAGCTAAAGAAAAGAAAGTATATGTTAAAAAATATAATTACATTTCAGGCCAGGAAATAAGATAATTAAATGTGATTTTACTGAAAGTTCTAGCTAAAATGATGGGACTATATTGAAAAATGGGAATATAGTAGAAAGATAAGGTCAAGAACCAGGAGATGTATACAAAAACTCATACAGCAACAGGAAAACCATTGTAACTCCATATAGTGTACATAGTGATTGACCCACAGTCCTCTCTAAGGAATAATTTGTTGCCCTAGTTGCTGGGAATGCTGTTAACCTATAGTAATTAGCTCTCATTTGTTTCAGGAATTGCTTCAGCTGTAGACAGTCAGCTCTCCAAAGGCAGTGCCATCCCAGAGTAGCCACATCAAGTGGCTAAGTGGAGTAGAGGTAGTAAGCCTCAGATGGTCTGGCATGCATTGAAGCATTTCAGTTTCAGGAATACGAGGAGAAGCTATATCAGAATTCCTTCTTCCTGGTTAATCTGTCTTATTTGTTCCCTTCCACAGGCACTTCTTATGAAAATTAAAGAAACTTAGAACTCTGAATAGTCCAACAAAATGCAAACTTGACTGTATTAGGAATAGGTTGTAGAATAAAAACATAAACCACAAAACAAGAGAGAACCCTCTTCAAAGGTTTAGCCTCTTTTGATAATTCACAGTAGAAGCACACAATAAATCCATATATAAATTTAAATTATGAATGACATGGTTAAGGAAAATGACAAAATATAATTTTTATAGAACTGAAGACTGAAAAAGTTATTTTTGTATTTTGTAAATACATACAAAATATATCTCAAATTATGGATTGTCATAAACAATATCTTTTCAAAATCTAAACATTAAAAAGAAGTAGTAATTTTTCTAGTTTATAAATTAGAGACAGAAACATAATTTAGTAACAGAAAGGAAAAAAAAGTCCATATACCTGGGAAAATTAGCAATACATGTCATTTATGAGTCAATAAATAAAGAAAGAAACTGGTGTGGTAGTTAACATGTGGAATCCTAGCTACTCAGGAGCCTAAGACAAGAAGACTACAAGTTTGAGGCCAGCATGGGCAACATAGCTAGACCCTGTCTAAATAAAAAATAAAAAAGACTGGGGATGTGACTTGGTGGTAGAGTGCCCCTTGTGTTCTACCTCAAGTACTGGAAAGAAAATATATACATAGAATTTTAGAACTATTTAAAAATAACCACTAATAGCAATTCTACACACACACACACAAACCCCCACACACACAGAAAAGGAAGACTAAAAAGTTCTTCTAGGAAAAGTTTAGGTTTGTCAACAATTTTAATTATTTTTGAAATTTCTGTTTACTTTTGTTTGTGGTGCTGGGTTAATTTATCTACAATTTTAGAAAGAAATAATGATTGCCATTGAATAAGATAAGACTAAGTATTTATTTTTAAATTAAGTAAATCTAGATAACAAATATAGAAATAAATATCTTCAATTTGGTCTTCATAAATAGGATTGGAAAGTAAAGAAAGTAGTTAATGAGCATAACAGAAAAAACAGTACCAGGGAAAACAAATAATAGAAATTATCTTGTTGTTTTTCAAATGTCTATCCAAAATGACAAGCTTTTGGAGAAATAAGAAAAAAGGTGACTGAAAAGAAAGAGGAAAAAAATGAAGAGAAGACACAAACATATGCCAGAATTTTAAAAGAGATATTTAAAAAAAATGAAAAGTTAATAAAATCTTTGGAAAACATTAAATATTGAATATTTGTACAAAATAGATAGACTTGTAGAGATGCATCACTTGCTAAATGGATTAAAAAATGAAAATTGAATATTCATATACTTAAAATATGAGTAATAAAAATTACTTCTATGGAATAAAGGACCCAGGTAGCTTCATTGTCAATTTCATCTAAATATTAAATTTTAAATATTTCATGATGAAGAAGAAATATTATTTGAGTGATTTGTTTGAAACAGAATTAAAATAGGAATAAATGAGATAAGAGATCTAGAATTACATACAGGTTGAACCACATACTCTTAAATAAACCATGCATCAAAGAGGAAATCACAAGTAAATAATTAAGGTAAGAATATCATAAACATGAAAATTTAAAAAAAAATTAATTCAATGAAATCAGAGTACCCCTATATCTTATGTTTTAAAAACCCACTTGAATCTCATGAATTATTGCCAAAACTTCTTTGTGACAGAGCTGACAGCTTTATTGTTAATTTAGTAAGTTTTCATCATATTCTGCATTGTTTCTGTTACTGCTTTATTTTATAATAGAAATAATTATTTTCCAAAGTGTGTTTTGAATAGAAAATACTGTTTTCATTTGTAATTTTGTTTAATATTATGAATCTTAAAATGACTGGCAAAATTCTGGAGATGTATTTTTGGATTATTATTATTACTATTGTTATTGTTCAGTTTGATGCTGCAGTATAGTATTTTCTAAGGATACATGTTTTGTTTGGCTCTGTATTTCAGCACCTTTGAAATGAGTGAGTGGTAAATATTCCCAAACAAAAACATCCAGATGATTCAGTGCAAAAGTTCAATGCCAGTCTGCTCTTTAGTTAAGTGAGATTTCTTAAATCTTTAAACTTTTACGTATTGAAATGTTTAAAGAACAATTTTATCATAATTTTATTTGAATAGTAAATTTTAAAATAAGGCAAAGTTATCTTTAAAAAGCTTATTTCCATGGATTTTTGCTAAAATTATACTATAAAGTTATTTTAGTGAAGGACAAAAATGTCAGTTTCACTTCCTCACGGAAAAGGTTTTAAGGGGAAAATTATTTTCTTAAAAAAAAAAAATCATTTTAGCTGAGCGTAATGGCCTGTAGTTCCAGCAGCTTGAGAGACTGAGACAGGAGGATCCTGAGTTCAAAGCCAGCCTCAGCAATGGTGAGGCACTGAACAACTCAGTGAGAACCTGTCACTAACTAAAATTCAAAAAATAGGGCTGAGGATATGGCTCAGTGGTCCTGTGCCCCTGAGTTCAATCCCTGGTACCCCTCCCCCCAAAAAAAATAAGTTTATTCTTTATTGATTTATATATAGGCTGATACTTTTGTTGATATAGACATGGCTATATTATTTTCTTCATTTTTTTTTTAAATAAAATGGATGGAAAACAGGGCTCCACACATACTAGGTAAGCACTCAACTACACATTCCATACCCCAGCTATATTATTTCACTATTTTAACATTAATATAGATATTGATACTAGTCATAAATTAAATTACAAAATCAAGTTCAGGCCAAAATAATCAGCAATGTTGTAAAAATTCCAGGCTCCCATATTTTTCCTATAATTTCTGGTGGCAAATTTAGGGGAGTAGTTTTTTTGTGTTTTTTTTTTTGTTTGTTTGTTTTGTTTTTTTTAAGGTTGAGAATGATAGTGATACATTCATGTATTTTAATAAGATTGTCAGGATGTAGAAACTCTTGAGATTACTGCTTGTCTTCCACTGTCAAAAAGTTATTGCAAAAACCGCAGTAAACAGTTCAAATTGAGAAAGTGCTAGTGTTTGCCCTGTGGGTAGATTTAGCAGTAAGTGAAAGCTTCAGACAACTCCAAAAAGAACTAATGTATCTAGTCACTGGCTTGTCTGTAGGAGAATACAGGCGATCATGATAGCCTCATGTTAGAGATATTAGGAACAAAAAGGCTGGAGGAAACCCATATTTTTGAAGGATTTTGACAGGCATCCCATGGAGGAGGACATGCACATTACTTTATACCTGTCAGATGCCAGCCAGGTTAGTTTCTTTATCAGAAAATAATACATGCTGATAAATGAGAACTGTTTTGTGAAAAATGATAAATGCTACTTTTATGAATGAATTCTCAGTAGTGGACACAATGGGGCAACTCCTTTACTTGTAGAATAATAACAGATTATCAAGAAGATTTTGATTAGAAGAAATCCTTGTGTATGCCCTGGAATTTAGTTGTATATTTTCAGTTTGTCTATAGAATAGGGATAATTTAGGAAATGCAAGTGATAAAATACATATTGTATTATTTAATTCAGGTATAATAATGACTTAAAAAGAGATTGGTAGGTGATATTATATATTTCATTTTTAGATAGAGTCCTCTGAGAGCAAACCGTATATTTCATCCCAATAAAAATAATCTAAGCAAAAGAAAAGTGTTCTTTCAATTTGGCATTTTGGGGAAAAAGCTAACATGTTTTTACTAGGGATTCTTTTGTATATAAAATAAAATAAAAATTTGATAAAAGAATAGGAAAACCTGTCTGGCTAAATGAATTATAGTCAGCTCATCTGTGGGGCTAGAATGTTGATCATGTAAATTATACCTAGGGCTCTATAGAATTGAAATAATTGAGTAAGAGGAATGATTGAAAAAAATATTTTTAAGTAGTTAGCAAATGGGAGCCTGAGTGTACTATTGTGAGAGAAGTCAGCTAGACACTGATGAATAAGAGTTTGGAATTATACTTGCCTTTGGTGCATTTTTAAAGAGTCTAATTTTATCATTTTAGGGAAGTGGAAGACCAAAACTCACCCAACAAGTTGCATTCTTTATCCTTATAGGAGAGCTGTTTGATTTCAAGTGTACAATTGAAAAAAGACTTTGGACTTTTTTATAGACTGTTTCATAGGTTATATTGTAAGAGCTGAAGTTCATAAATACAACTAGATTTACCTGAATCTCTTCCAGCAAAAAGGAAACTCAGTTATGTGTTCTGCTTTGAGGATATACTTGGTAAGGTATAGGAGCAAATGAATATCAAGATACTGGAGTGTGTGTGTGTGTGTATGTGTGTACCACTCATATATACATTACCATATACATAACCCACATTATTCTATTTCACAACTCATGATATCATTGAATATTAGTTATGATAATGTTACATAAACAAACTTGTGAAATAGATAGACACTGATGAGATTTTTTTGTTTTGTTTTGTTTTGTTTGGGGTATTTTTGTTTGTATTTTTTTCTCTTTTGTACCAAGAATTGAACCCAGGGTAACTTAAACCCTGAGCAACATTCTCAGCCCTTTTAATTTTTTTTTTTTTTAATTTAGAGACAGTGTCTTGCTAATTTCCTTAAGGTCTCACTAAATTGCTAAATCTGTTTTTGAACTCATGATCCTCCTGCCTTAGCCTCCTGATGAATTACAGGCATGCACTGCCATGCCCAACAACACTGATAATGTTTACTATGGAGTCTAAAATTATTTGAATGTGCATGGTGGCACACACCTGTAATCCTAACAAATCTGGAGGTTGAACAGAAAAATTGCAAGTTCAAAGTCAGCCTCGGCAAGTTAGCAAGAACTTAATCAACTTAACAACTGTCTCTCAAAAAAAAAAAATGAAAGGGCTGGGGTTGTGGCTCAGTGTTATGTGCATCTGGGTTCAATCCCCAGTACCAAATAAGTAAATAAACAAACAAACAAATAAATAAATGACTTCATTTATTCTCAGAATTTCAAATGTGTTTTGCAAAGACATATGATATACAAAAAGATAGAAGTCAAACTAAATCCATTTATGTACTACCTACTCATCATTTAAAAATACTTATTTGAAGTTTCATATAAAATAAATTATGATATGCACTCAAATATTGATCAAACTCTGGCATACTGTTCTTATTGGCAATGTGATCTTTGTTTAGATTTTAGGGTAGAAGACACTATATATTTCCCAATGTGTAAGAACCCATTGTACATAAATAAAGTAAGCAAATGTTACTTTTTTGTGTCATATACAAAATACTAGATAGATCACCACGCCTTCAAATATTTCTTATAAATGGGAGAGTAGTATATAAAAAATAGTCATTTAAAAATATTTTCATGACTAAACATTTTATGGCATGTAATTTAAAAAGTTCTAATAAATAATTGCAGAATAGTTCTCTGAAAGGAAACTAGTTTTATTGCTTTGTATTTAGCTTTGTATTGGTTGATTATGAGATTCTGAGAATATAATAGATAGAAAATGGGCATTTTTTTCTGAAAAAGATGTTAAAGATGTAAAATCTTTGTCTGTAAGCTCCTTATAACCTAGAATTCATATGAAGGTAACCACATAATTAAGATTAGGCAATCAAGACTAAATTTGGGGAATAAAATAAATACTTTGAGGAAAACCTGTCTTATTTTGCAGCACATTAAGAAAATAGAACAGTTCCTTAAAGATAACTGGAAACTGAAAAATAAAGTTTCTACGAATAAACAAGAAGTTTTCATATTTGAAAATGATCAAATCTATTCAGGTTGCAGTACTCTTTTGCAGACATCCTTATATTTAATTCAGCTTTGCATCACTATGAACATAATGCCCAACAAGACCAATAGAGAGAGAATAGTTTATCTTAGACTCATGTTTTCAAAGGTTGAGGCTATGGTCAACTAACTACATTTCTTTTTGCTCTAGGTGAGACAGAACACAATGGTGGAAGGACCAAAGCAGAGGAAAGCTGCTCAGGTAATGGCAGTCAAGAATCAGAGTGAAGGAAGGAAAGGGACCTCAGCGCAGGTGTACCCTTCTGGAGCATAATCCCAGTGACCCATCTCTTTTAGTCACGCTCCACCTGTCTACATTTATTGACCAATTAATCCACTCAATCTAGAATGGACTAATTAGGTTACAATTCTCATAATAATTTCATATCTGAACATTCCTGCATTAACACAGGACCTTTTGGGGGACATCTAATATACAAATTCTAGTATTCTACCCAAATCCTCCCAAAGTTCATGCTCATTTTACAATGCAAAATGTATTCAGTCCTTCTCCTAGAATTCCCATAATCTTAACAGCTCTAGCTCCCCAACATCCAAGTTCAAAGTCTCATCTGAGACCAGGCAAATTCTTGTCTGTGAGCCCTTTTAATTATCCCAAAAGTCCAATAGTTGCACAAAGTATAAATATGCTCTAAAAGGAGCACATTTGTAGCTCCACCTCTAGCATCTGGGACCCATCATGGCAAGATGTTTTCTCTAATGGACTTGAGAAGCTCTATTGCTTTGATGTGTTGGTGGAAGTCCATGTGGCCTATCTTTAAGCCTGCTCTTCCTGCAGCCAGCAGCTTTCCTCAGCAGATGTTCCACATTATTAACATCTCTTAATCTCAGGGGTGTGCATGGTAACTTTGGCTATCTTTTCACACCTTCATATATTGCCCTCAGGGTCATCTCATAGTGATTCTGATCCTGCAACACTTCATCTGTCCTCCTAGGCCTTTCTTTGAAATCTGAGTGGAAGCCTCCACAACCCCTTAACACAAGCATACTGTATTCCTGAAAAAAACAGCACCATGTAGAAATGCCAAGGTATGCCTGCAGCTGGAAGAGTAGCTGAGGCCCTTAAACCATGGCTGCATTGGTCTCTAATTTTCTGAGTGACTGAGCTTGGTGAAACAAATCCTGAGGAAACAGCTTTCTAGTGTGAGCAGAGTGCCCTTAAAGTCTCCTAAAGAAGTTTTCACTCCTAAATTTTGGGGCCTATAATGGGAATAGTCTTGTCTAATTCCTGAGATGCCCTTAGGCATCTTTTTCATTGTCTCTGTGTAAAGTACTTTACTTCTCTTTAGTGGTTGCAGTGTCTTCAACAATCCCACCTTACTTGACTCCAATTTTACCTGCACCTTTCTGGCCAAGTAGCAAATTTCAAAAATTCTTTTGCTCTTACATCTGCTCCCGATTCTCATAGTAAACCAGTTAAAAACTCAAAGAAGTATCCATGCCTCTGAATGCCCCCAGACCTTTTGTGAAAACAATCTTATTCGAACTAGAAATATAAAACCTATGAAACTAATACATAATTTATTAAAGTTGTAACTCTCATTATGCTTTCTTATAACAAGAAATCAAAGACACCATTGGAAATAACAAATAATATCCACTATTGGAAATAACAGAGATCATAACAGAGAAAATTAGCTCTCCCAGAATGTCTATCTTTCGTTTGTTTTCATGGGCTCTGAAGATTTCGTGACACTTAATCTATTTTAGAAATTAAAAATATGATGTTGTAATCTCTACTAGAATCAATAACCTTCATCTTAGATTCAAAAACAGTGCACCTATTTAAAGGAATTCAGAAAGGATAAAATGCATGCTCTGTTGCTTTTCCAAGTGAATTTTAATCTTACTTATATAATGTAAAAAAAAAAAAAACTATTTTAAAGGCAAATTCATGACTCATAAAAATAAAAAAAAAACAATTGTTGTCAAGAGAATATTTACATAATTAATGAATGTGGAATCCAGAATGATATTATAACTGACTAAAAGGAGAATCTAAAGACCCTTATGTATGTTGATAAAAATGTAGGCTGCCGTAACTCTTAAAACCATAAAATAATAAAATTTCAAGCCGTTAAATGGAAACCTATAAAAGTGCATTTCACTGTACATAGTTTTTTTGAATTTGCATTGGTTATGTTATGGTCAGTTTTATAGAACTTATGCAATTGTAAATTAACTCACACAATAAAAAGCAGAGGTAGCCTGGTAGGATGTCCTAGACAATGCCTACTTTTCTCTTAGTTTTGTTTTAGTCTATGAAAATATCCCATATTTTTCATTATAGTGCTTTATGGTGTTGGGTAATATTGTTGAAACTAGACACATATGATATTGGGTATTTGGGTTTTCTACTATTAAGGAAGCACATTTTTTAAACACCCACCATTGATCTAGTAATTGTCAAAATTGATTCAGTAAAATGATGTTTTCTATAAATGATGGAATATTTTTCATATTTTAATTGAAATATTTTGTAGCCAACTTGAGCTACAGTTACATTCAAGTAAATCACAATTTTAAATTGTTACTTTAATTATAATACTTTTATATTGCTACTGCCACAAACTTTGTAGCTATAATTCATATGGCTATATAATCTTACAATTTGGGAGGCCCAAAATCCAAAATGGGTCTCCCAGAGTTATAGTCACAAATGAGAGAGAGATACAATTTTGCCATTTGCTATATATAGAACAAGGTGAAGGCTGTTCTTTGTATATTAAAACCTCAACAGTAGTAAAATAGGCACTGCTAAAAGATATTACTAGCGGGGGCTGGAATTGTGGCTCAGAGGTAGAGCGCTCCTCTAACACGGGCAAGGCCCTGGGTTCAATCCTCAGCACCACATAAAAATAAAATAAAGGTATTGTGTCCAACTACAACTAAAAAAAAAACAAAAAAATATTTTAAAAAAGATATTACTAGCAAAGTCACGGTAAATTTGATATAAATAATCAAAGCAGAGTCAACAAATTTTATTGCTTGTAATGTAAATATAACTATAACTGAAATTACTTAATTTTTAACATGATCTTAGCTCATGAATTTGGAGGGCTGTAAAATACACTTTTGAAAAACATTAGAATGAAATATGTTTAATTTTAATTTTATTTTTCTTATTTATATCAGCACATATTAATGGAGTTTGGTGTGACAGTCAATACATGCATCCAGCCTCCCCAGCCCTTGACACTACCCAATTTCAAGAAATCTCTATTCTACACTCAAATCTAGGGTTCGTTTTTACAAAAGAGTGAACATACAGTAGTTGCCTTTCTGTAAATGACTAATTTCATTTAACATGATGTTCTCCAGTTGCAGCAGTTTTCTGCAACTGACAGTAATTTCTTCTTCATGGTGTTATAGAAATCATATTACAAATTTATGAAGAAAAGACAAAAAACAATATCATTACAAAGGTGAAAGAACTTTATTTAAATTTCTGTATACAAAATATAGGACTACTTAAGAAAATACCTCATATCAACTGACTCAATATCTGAAAACTTAGGTTTTTTTGATCTTAAGAATGATTGCCAAATTAATTTGAAAGGTATGTTTTCTTTTCCTCAAATAAGATCTATATTTAATAGAATTGTTATCAAATATATACCATAGAAAATCAAAATCATGGCATGTGTCTTTTATAATTATTTTAACCCCCATATGTTCAATATAGTTTCTTTCATCTCCAGTGGTGCTCTAGTCACATTTGTCAAAATTTTGAACTTGTTATAACTTTAATACAGGATAGATGGGTTTACCTGTTGGACATGCTCTTCCTGATGACTCATGTTAAAATGTTTTCACTCAGTTCTCAGAAAAGCACTCTCTATCAAGGATGCTGTTGTATTCTATATCAAAGATAATATAAATATCAAAACATATGAATAATTGATAGCCTATAAATATATTAAAAATAAAAAGTGAGTTGTAGAAAAGTTTACTAAGATATTCTCAACAGTTTAAGATTTGCTTTAAACAGTAAGAATTGTTGACAAATTATTTAATAATCAAAAAAGTAGCTTGACATTTTTGTTTACCAATATAATCATGAAAGGCTGTGGATGTAGCTCAGTTGGTAGAGTGCTTGCCTCGCACACACAAGGCCCTGGGTTCAATCCTCAGAAGCACACACAAGAAAACAAAAAGAAAAATTAAAAAACACCACCAACATCATCCTGCATATGGCAGTTTTTGAAAATCTGTCTAAATGGAAACTTTGGTTTGTCAACGTAATTTAATAATCCACTATACTTTTCTAATATCAGTCAACATGCAAATGTGTTTAATTGTATGGACAGAAGTGTCATTGCTGGTAACAATAACTACAAGAGAAAACTTAAGAATTTTTTTGATAGTGATACATTTAAAAATTTTTATATTATAAAAATTCCTTTTAATTTTAGTTTTAATTAATTTTTTTACTGTCTATAAATTTTCTTAACTTGTACAAATATATTATTGAAAGTAATATCCTATTGCTACAAAGTCAAATTAATTACTCAACAAAATAAGTACAGTCAATGTGGAGGTGAATATTAATAAAAAATATTTTTGATACTTGGACCTAATTAGTGCTTTTAAGTATATTGAATATATCTGGCTATGGAAGTTTACATTTTTACTGTATGTTTTATGTAACCTAGATATAATTCTAGTATTACAAACTTTTAATATTTGAATTGAGATATTTCATAAGTATATACTTATGAAATATATATATATATATATATATATATATATATATATATATATAAAAGATTCTGAAACTTGATATTGAAAGAATCAAATTCTTATTGATCATTTTATTTGGATTTTATGTAGAATGATAATACTTATCATATTCTGTTTAAATATAAATGTTCTGCCGGGTGAGGTGGCACACATCTGTAATCTCAGTGACTCAGGCAGCTGAGGAAGGAGGAACAGGAGTTTAAAACCAGCTTCAGCAATGGCAAGACACTAAACAATTCAGTGAGACCCTGTCTCTAACTAAAATACCAAATAGGGCTGGAGATGTGGTTCAGTGGCCAAGTGACCCTGAGTTCAATCCCTGGTACCAAAATAAACAACCAACCAACCAAACAAATAAATAAATATTCTGTTTATATTTAATATATTGTTATATAGCATGTACTGTTTATATTTAACATAATTAATTCACTTGTTTCTTGTTTACATTTTGGAATGTGGTAAAACAAATTTTAAAAATCTATTTATTAATAAATTTTATGATATATTTTTAGTGGTTCGCTATGTTTATATATAACATAAGGATTTATTTTGACATAACTATAAATGAATAGAATATATTTTGCCCCAATTTAGTACACAGTTATTGTCTTTAATTTTCCAACTTCCCTCCTCCTGTTTCATTTCTTTTGCTCTACTGATATATTCATTTAAATTTCTCTCTTTTTTTAAAGTAATGTCTTGTGGATATAGATGGTATTGAGATTAACTGTAGTATATTCATATTTGTACATTGGAAAGTTAGTTTAGATTCATTTTTCTGTTTTACCTTTATCCCATCTGTTCCCCCATCCTCTTCCTCTACTTCCTGGGATCTTTGTCTTAATTTAATGAAATCCTCCCATTTTTCTCTCTCTCCCTCTATCCCTGTTTATCTCCTTATTTTATAGTAGCTAATGCATAACAGAGTAAACATTCAACTTCAACTTTCTGGGTCTGGCTTATTTCATTTAGCATTATAGTCTGTAGGTCCATCCATTTACAATCAAATGACAAAATTTCATTACTTTTGTCACTAAGTAATACTTCCTTTTGTATATAATATGACATTTTCTTTGCCCATTCATCTGTTGAAGAACACCTAGGTTGGTTCCATAGTCTGGCTATTGTGACTTGTGCTGTTATCACAGTTGTGATTACATCTCTATAGTATGCTGATATTAAATCTTTTGCAAATATAACAAGGAGAAGGATAGCCAGGTCATGTGATGGTTACACGCCTAATGTTTTGAAGATTCCATACTGTTTTTCAGAATAGTAACACTAATTTGAAGTCTCACCAAAAATATATGATGTACCTTTTTACTTTCCATCCTCACCAACACCCATTATTAGTTGTACTCTTTCTAACTGTCATTCTGAATTGAAGTGAGATAAAATGTCAATGTGGTTTGGATTTGCATTTCCTAATTACTAGCAATATTGAACATTTTTTCATGTATTTGCTGGTCATTTGTATTTCCTCTTTTAAGAAGTGCCTATTTAGTTCTTTTGCCCATTTATTATTAGATTATTTAGGGGATTTTTGGTGATAAGTTTGGTGAGGTCTTTATATATTCTGGATATTAATGCCTTATCTGAGAAATAGGGAGTAAAAATCTTTCTCCCATTCTGTAGGCTCTCTCTTCATGCTTTTAACTGTTTACTTTGCTGTGAAAAAGCTTTTTAGTTTCATGGTGCCCCACCTATTTATTTTGTTTTATTTCTTACACTTTAGAGGTCTTGTTAACAAAGTTGATTCCTGTGTATATATGTTCAAATCCTGGTCCTATATTTTCTTCTAATATTTACAGTGTTTCTGATCTAATTCCTTGGTCTTTAATTCAATTTAATTTGACTTGTGTACAGGGTGAGATATAGGAGTCCAGCTTTAATCTTCTACATATGGATATTCAGCTTTCCTAGCATCATTTGAGAAAAAAGACTATCCTTTCTCCAACATATGATATTGTCACAAGCATTTAAAAGAATCAAATGTTTACCATTTTATTTTGGTTTTGTGTAGTATTATAATATTTAGCATATACTACTTAAATGATGCATGATATTTAAATTAATTCACTTTTTTTCTCCACTTCAAAATGTGGCAACACAAATATTAAAACTGCATATAGGGATCTATTTTTTTTTAATTCTACAGTTTTGCTTCAATACATGAACTTAAGATACAATGGTATCTATTTCAAAATTCCTTCATATTTTATAATTCAGTAAGGTTTAACATAGGCTTTTTAAAAAACATACATTCCTTTCCAAATGTCACAATATTGAGTATTTTTTATAAATGATTCTATCAAAATTAATATACATAACATGTAATTATACACATACATAAAATACAATTCTACGTAATATATATGTATGATTTCTGCATATGTATTTAAAAGAAACTTGATGAAATGGTTTTTTCCCAAAAGTTTATTAACCAGAGCATAAAAATATAGTAAAAATTTTGAATCTTTCTAAAGGACTATACTTTGTTTTTATTTAGTCCCAAATTCTCTTTTATTATCATATATTTCATAGTCTAGACAACTTCCTAAAAGAAAAGTATTCACAACACTTCACATTGCCTATAAAAATTCTGTATCATGGGTCAGAATTTTTCAGGGTGCCAACCATACTTCAGAGATTATGAAAATCAATCTAAGGGGCTACTTATGAGGGGTATGTGTGTGTATATTTATTCCTGTGTGTGACTGGTCTGAAGCACTTGCTTTATAGTTATTTCTATGTGTATATTTAGAACTTGCATACATTGATGAGTATTAAAAAATTGTATGTGAACCTCAAGAAGAAACTGCTAGGTCAATATCACATAAAATCTAATTTTACATCCACTTTTCTTAATTAACTATGATAAAATTGTAAGAGACACATGCATAATGGATTTTAATTAAAACATTCTTAAGGAAGTAAATTGCTAAAGAATATTTTTGTGAAAATTTCTTATAGTATTCCTAATAAATTCACCTTTTGAAAAATACTTTAACCCATCTAAATACAGATACATTTGATGGTTTATTATTAACTGCCTTTTGACATTTATTTATTAGGCATTAAAATAAACATATATAAAATGCATAACTGTTCAAATTTTAACAAATGTCAAATGGGTGAAGAGTCTGAAATTTGACTTTGCTACAAAACTAACTGTTATGGTTTAGATGTGCTACATGTGAGACAATGCAAAAAGGTTTGGAGGAGAAATGAGTTGGTTATATCCTTAACCTAAGCAGTGAATTAATGCCTGATGGGATTAACTGGGTGGTAACTGGAAGCAGGTGTTGTGTGGCTGGAGGAAGTGATTCACTGGGGAGTGGCTATGGGGTATATATTTTATATCTCCAGAATGGAGATTCTCTCTGATTTCTGATCACCATATGAGCTGCTTCCCTCTGCTACACTCTTTCACTCTGATGTTCTGCCTCACCTTGAGCCCCGAGGAATCCAACCAACCTTCTACTGACTAAGACCTCTGAAAACTTGAGCCCTCAAATAAACTTCTCCTCTCGTTTTTCTAGGGAAAAAGCTGACTAAAACACTAACAATTCAGTCTTCTGAAGTTTCATAGTCTTTGGCAATACATACAAGTGAGTCTCTTGAATCCCTTTGGTAATTCTTTTTTTTTTTTTTTTTTTTTTTTTTTTGTACTAGTGGGAATTGAACCCATAGATGCTTAACCACTGAGCCACATCCCTAGTCCTTTCTTATATTTTATTTAGAGACAGGATCTCTCTGTGTTGCTTAGGACATCACTAAGTTACTGAAGCTGGCTCCATTGGTAATTCTCCCTTCCCAGCAACTATCCCAATTCCCCAGAAACCAAAGATCTTCATTCTGTCATATTAGTTTGCACTTTTGAATTTTATATGAAGGGTACCATACAGTAAGCACAATTCTATTTCTGGCCTCCATTATCCAATATAATTTTTGATTTTTCTTCATCCTTGCTTTCATCAATAGCTTATTCATTATTATTGCTGATAATAATGGTAATTATTGGATGGTAATTGGATGGTAATCTAAGAATTTATTTTTGGTAAAATAATACCATTGGTAAATAATTACCATTGGTAAATAATTACCATTGGATGGTAATCTAAGAATTTATTTTTTTCTATTCATTTTTATATTATTTAATGGTTTGGACTACTACAAATAGAGTTGTTATCAACATTTGTGTATATGTTATATATGTATATATTATCTTTTCTCTTGTACAAATACCTCAGAGTACAATGACTGGATGACTCGGCAAATGGATGGTTTAATACATTGTGAAACTGCCAAAGTATATATCAAATGGTTATACCATTTATAGTTTTTACCTGTACTTGAGGAGCTTTCCAGTTTTACTACATACAGATAGACTGAGAGAGAGGACTCAAATCAGATAAGGAATATAGAGTTGGAGCCCTAGACCTCTGCCAAATGTGTGTTTTTGTTTCATGTGGGAGTGAACAGAAGACAATCTTTTATCCTTTATTTCTTCATATTATTAACTCTTTTATACCACACTGCTTCGTCCAGGAATTTTCATTGTATGCATGTTATATTGTCTAGTTAACTTTAGAATGCTCCAATTTCAGTGACTATATTAAAAAATACAGTTACCCAGAGGACATAGTCTGTGTTTTAAAAGTGCTTCTGGGAAAGATGTCATCCAGTAGATATGGTGCTATGAATGGAACAAGTGTTCAGTCTATCACCACTTTGTTGCTAGGTGCATTTGGTGCCTGAAAGTAACATATGGAAAGGCAGAATAATGAAAGTAGGACACAAATCTCAGACCCTTGGACTGGAGTTGTAGCTCAGTGGTAGAGCGCTTTCCTAACATGTCTGAGGCTCTGGGTTCAATTCTCAGCACCACATATAAATAAATGAAATAAAGGTCCATTGACAACTAAAAATATTAAAAAAAAACCCTCAGACCCTTTATGCATTGTGGAGGTGTATAGGAATAAGAACTGCCTATTTCGTGTTTAATCCCCCTAGTGCATAAAAGGGCTGGAGGAAATTGTGACAAAATAATAATGCACCATAAAACTCTTGCTAAAATTAAGTCATATCCAGACATCATTGGAAAGAGATTAATGTATTTTATGAACAAAGGATTGCAATGATACAGCTTATTTGATTGAAGGAGTGTCCAGATGCATGGAGATTTTAATGATTTGTTTAATAAAATGATCTTATTTTTAATTAAGCTCTTCTATAACTTTTGCATGAGTTATGTTGGGCAGAATTATTCAAGCAAGAAATTGTAAGAGAATATTTCAAGACAGATGCCATGAAGGTGAGGAGTAATTGTGAATGGGATGGGTCCAAATAAGGTAAATAATTTGATTAATTGATGGAAAGTGTAAAGAAGGGTCTGAGGTTGTGGCTCAGCAATAGAGCGCTTATGTAGCATGTGTGAGGCTCTGGATTGGATCCTCAGCACCACATAAAAATAAATAAATAAAATAAAAATGTTGTATCCAACTACAACTAAAAAAAATAAAAGTACAACAAAAAGAAATTATAAAGAAGAAGAAACTAAGAGCTGAAGTCACCCATAATTATTGTGTTGTGGTCTATTTGACTCTTGAACTTGAGGTGAATTTGTTTTATGAATGTTCATGGATAGACAGAACTAACATCATTAAAATGGCGATATTACCAAAAGTACTCTATAGATTTAATGCAATGCCAATCAAAATCTCAATGGCATTTCTCGCAGAAATAGAAAAAGCAATCATGATATTCATCTGTAAAAATAAAAGACCCAGAATAGCAAAATCAATTCTAAGCAGGAATTGTGAAACAAGCGGTATAGCGATACCAGACTTTAAACTATACTACAGAGCAATAGTAACAAAAACAGCATGGTACTGGTACCAAAACAGGTGGGTAGACCAATGGTACAGAATAGAGGACACAGAGACCAATCCACAAAATTACAACTACCTTATATTAGACAAAGGTGCTAAAAGTATGCAATGGAGAAAGGATAGCATCTTCAACAAATGGTGCTGGGAGAACTGGAAATCCATATGCAACAAAATGAAACTGAATCCCTTTCTCTAGCCATGTACAAAAGTTAATTCAAAATGGATCAAGGAGCTAGGGATCAAACCAGAAACTCTGCATCTGATATAAGAAAAAGTTGGCTCTAATCTCCATCTTGTGGGTGGGGCTCCAAATTCCTTAATAGGACACCTATAGCACAAGAGTTAAAATCAAGAATCAACAAGTGGGACGTACTCAAACTAAAAAGATTTTTTCTTAGCAAGAGAAACAATAAGAGAGGTAAATAGGGAGCCTACATCCTGGGAACAAATGTTTACCCCTCACACTTCAGATAGAGCCCTAATATACAGAGTATACAAAGAACTCAAAAAATTAAACAATTAGAAAACAAATGACCCAATCAACAAATGGGCCAAGGAACTGAACAGACACTTCTCAGAGAAGGATATACAATCAATCAACAATACACAAAAAAATGCTCACCATCTCTAGCAATCAGAGAAATGCAAATTAAAACCACCCTAAGATACCATCTCACTCCAGTCAGTATGGCAGCCATTATGAAGTCAAACAAAAACAAGTGCTGGCGAGGATGTGGGGGAAAGGGTACACTTGTACATTGCTAGTGGGACTGCAAATTGGTGTGGCCAATTTGGAAAGCAGTATGGAGATTCCTTGGAAAGCTGGGAATGGAACCACCATTTGACCCAGCAATTCCCCTTCTTGGACTATTCCCCAAAGACCTAAAAAGAGCGTACTACAGGGATACAGCTACATCAATGTTCACAGTAGCACAATTTACAATAGCTAGACCGTGGAACCAACATAGATGCCCGTCAATAGATGAATGGATAAAAAAAATGTGGCATTTATACACAATGGAATATTACTCAGCACTAAAAAAAAATAATAAAATTATGGCATTTGCAGGGAAATGGATGGCATTAGAGCAGATTATACTAAGTGAAGTTAGCCAATCCCTAAAAAACAAATGCCAAATATCTTCTTTGATATAAGGATGGCGACTCAAAACAGAGCAGGGAGGAAGAGCATGAGAAGAAGATTATCATTAAGCAGGGACGAGAGGTGGGAGGGAATAGGAGAGAGAAGGGGAATTGCACGGAAGATGGAAGGAGACCCTCATTGTTATACAAAATTACATACAAGAGGAAGTGAGGGGAAAGGGGGAAATAAAAGAGAGAAATGAGTTAAAGTAGATGAGGTAGAGAGAGATGATGGGAGGGGAGGGGAGAGGAGGAGAGGGGGAATAGGAAGGGGATAGGAAAGGCAGCAGAATACAACAGACACTAGTATGGTAGTATGTATAAACGTGGATGTATAACCAATGTGATTCTGCAATCTGTACACGTGGTAAAAATAAGAATTCATACTCCATTTGAATCAAATGTATGATATATGATATGTCAAGATCATTGTAATGTTTTGAGCAACCAATAAAAAAAAAGAAACTAAGATCAATGTCCAGAATTTTTTTCTTGGGTATGAAAATCTTCCAAAAATAAAATAAAATATAAAAGTTTACTCAAAGCTACAATAGAAGAAAACAGTTGAGTCTGGGCCATTTTAAAGTTGAAATATCTTTTCATAAGCATGAGATCATATTAGCACAAAGCTGGCTATGCCTTCCTCATGCCCAAATGTGAAAAATTGCTGGGAGAAAAATGCAAAATATTTGCAAAACAAAACAAATACATAATTAGTTTCTATAAATCTGGGAGTTTCATGAATAGTTTATGGATTATTGGTCATAAACATACATAAAATTTTAATAAATTTACTAATTTCTATTAACAAAAGAAACGAAATTAAGGAAACTATGAAATAAGCATGCTATTGGGTAAGGTAAAAACTCTGGCAAAATTTTTTGAAAATTTTCATACTTTCCTGGCAACTATGAATGGTACAGTTAATTGAAAAGAAATTTGCTAGTTATGTTTAAAAAGTATTAAAATGTTTATATTATTTGAAGAAACATTTTTATTTGTTGAAATCTATTCTGTTAAATAATCACAAACTCCTTTTCAAATATATCAATTAATTTTATCATATTAATAAAATTGAATCAATATTTTTTTTAAAAAACATGGAATTATTAAACATTATTGTGTCTTTATGATAAGGTATTGTTTTGCCATGGAAACATTGTGATTCTACATAATATTTTGTAGATCATTGACACACTGAGATATTATATAAATATTTGATGAAAGAATTAAGTAACATGGTAGTGAAAAAATATTCTGATCCAAATCATGTCCAATATAAAATGTTCAGTTTTTAAATATGATTAAACACACATTTAACAAAGAGATGTACTTTATCTGAATGATGGGTTTGTGAAAAGGAAATTCCATTAGATTTTTCTGCATTTTTGCAATTTTTCTATCACACACTTCTGACAATATATGAATTTGAATTGTTGCATTTCTCTGATTCTCTGCAGGTAGACTAAGGATACAAGTTAGGATAATAAAATATTTTAAACCAACTTCTTGGCTTTGGAATCTAATTGTTTTTAATAAATCTGATCATTCCTTTTGATCTTCAGTAAAGTAAGAGATTGAAGTAATTAGTATTTTTCAAATAGTTATACCAAAAAAACTTTTATATTTAGGTGAATGCGTTTTACTCACATAAAAATTTGGATCAATCACAAAAATACAAATGTTTGGTATAAATACTGCCTCACTATTTTTGAGAATTCTTTTTTAAAAAGAGAGAGAGAGAGAGAGAGAGAGAGAGAGAGAATTTTAATATTTATTTTTTAGTTTTCAGCAGACACAACATCTTTGTTTGTATGAGGTGCTGAGGATCGAACCCGGGTCACACGCATGCCAGGCGAGTGCGCTACCGCTTGAGCCACATCCCCAGCCCTTGAGAAAAATTTTTAATGACAGTAGAGAGAGCTGAACTGTCAAGTGTCTGACAAAGGCAATAAGTCAAAATTAAAGAGTCAATCATGATGGAAGCAATAAGATACAATAAGAAAAACTACCAACTCTCCACTGTTCCACTCTTCCCCATGGCATGAAGCTAAAGTGAAGGGTCAGGTGCATCAGCACAAATTGGAGATTCATCTGGAAGGGAAGGGATCCTTCCAAGGAGGCTCTTTTAGTTCCACAGAGCCTGGAGTCAGGAATAAGGATAAAAGGGAAGGACTAGGAGCAAAAAATACTAAACCCTGAATTAGACAATGGATTTAGCTTTCCTCCTTCTTCATTGATAAGTAGACTTCCAAAGAGGTCCAGAAGAGGACCTCCAATGCAGGCATCAAATACAGAGGCATAGGGATAAAGACACTTGGGCTACCATCCAAATACATTTAGAGTATGACTGGGCATCGGGGCTCGCATCTCTGACTGCAACTGTCCACAAAGACAGCACAGATGTGGACCAAGTCTGCATAGAGACAGTAGCTTTCCCCTCTGAGACTTGCAGGTAAAACCTTCTTACCTCCCTATGGTCATTTTAAAAAAAATAGAACTAACTTTTTACCAGGGACCATACTCCATGAAATTAGTCCCATTTTGTCATAGAAATTCTCATAAATGAGGTTATAATAGTCGAGTATGTAGGGGAATATTCAGCATCATTTACACAAATTTGCAGTTCTTCAAAAAATTTGGAACTGAAGTACCAAGAAAATGTGACTAATTTCTTCATAATAGAAATAATGATGTATTTCTAATCTTTTGGGCTTATTTAAAATATATGTGGACCTTGCATTTGCTTCCTGACAAAACAATGTCTTTCACAATTAATATTGCTCTTTGCACACAGAAATAGAAGCCAAATCCTTACCATTTGATAATCATGAATATATAACCTCAAGATTAAAATTAAAGTGGAAGAAGTCACTTTGACAAAGAGATCAATAGCAGTTTATTTCATAATGTCAAATTGATGTCATCTTATACTCTGCATATGCAGCTGTTCATCCTATTTCATTATTTGTAAGTGTACCTTTTTTAGGTTCATGACTGAAGTGTGATCTCAATTTTATTTTATTTTTCTGAAGAAAGAAATTAGTATTTACATATTTTTGATGGGAGTGATTCTATCAGCCATATTTTCTCAAAGAATTGGTGGATCAATGAAGTACATGGGATAGTCAAATGATTATTGAGGCTGAAGGAATTCATAGCCCTACGAATTTATTAAGAGCACTAACAGACGATAAAAAAAATCTTACAATTCAGCAAATACTATATTGTGATCTCAAATTGTGGTCTACCAGATGATCTGTGGAAGGATTTAAAAGTTGAATATTTGTGAACATTTCTCCTTCGTTACCATTTGATTGCCTGACCTATCTGTGTATTTTTTCCAGACAGGATGATGTTTTAATAACAGTATTATTCCTCAACTTTTTAAGTTATTTCATAGATTTTTAAAATTAAAACTAGATTATATAGTTATTAGTAATTTACATTTATGTGTACATTATTACCGTGAGGTCATGTCATGATTTACATAATTACAAAAATACTTCTTCTGTCTGTATGCATCCACCTTAATAATTAAGAAAAAATGTATATGAATCAGACATGTTTATGGAAGATTATCGTTCTTTATTTTACTTCCAGGTTATAGAGGTTCTCATATGTGATGCCCTAAGATTTTATGATCTATGTTTACTAATGTTTTTCTGAAAATAGATATTTCTCAAAAGGTGATAAATTACTCATTAATTACATGAAAAAATATATCATTCCCATCTACAGTAGGTTATTCTGATGTGAGCCAGATCTTTCTACATCTATCATTGTCTATATTGCATGTGAATGTTTTGGTTTAGGATAAGTGCATCCCAAGGTCCTTGTTTTAAAGGTTTTATTACCAGCCTGTGACACTATTAGGAGGTGGGCCCTACTTGAAGCAAGTTAGCTCTTTGGGGGCAATTAACTAACAGAGTGAAGAGTCCCAGAAATATGAATCTCAAATTTTATTTAGAAGAGGATCAACCACACCCCTAACTAATCCCCAGGGAGAAAAAAAAAAATCTTTACTCCACAGTGTAAACAAATACACCTCTGAAAAAAAAAATGGGAAAGATTCTTAGTTAATATTTTTAATATAAATAAGTGTCTCCAATGTGATTATAAGAGAGGAGGTTTCAAATTTTAAACTTGAGATTTATTACTTTCGGAATGTAAACACATAAGGAAAAGACCCTCAATCCTTTGGGTAATTTTGGCTGTTAGTCTCCTTTGCTTTCAAACTAAGACCATTTTTCTGAACTCAATTGTCTAGAGCTGAAAAGAGAAGGCTTATGTTCTTTGAAAAGAAGCAAATAATTTTAATAGTAAGGAAGCACATGGCTGCTCTACCCATGGAATGTTAGAAGCAGATATTAATGGGAGAAACAAAATAAAATATTTCTTATCTCCTGTTATAAAAGTGCCTGTAACTATTGGGGACAGAAAATCAAAGGTATATTCAGAAATCTAGAGAACAGTTTTCTTTCCGTGATATATCTCAATCCAATGGAAAGATTTTAGAATAGCAGAAATTCAGAGCTATGTAATCCCAAGGTACATACATATCTTGTGATGGTCCTCAGGTAAGTCAAGGACCTCTGTTTAGTTTGCTTAGTTTTTAGCCAATTAATTATGACTATAGGTAAATACCCCCTCCTTTTTTAAAAATAAATATAAGAAAGATGCTCTTATCCCTGAAAAAATTAATAATACATTTCCAATTTGACTTTAGATTAACTACAGAATATTTTAAAAAGTAGTATTTTTGATATCTGTAGTGTAACTATGCTAGCATACAGACTTTAATGCTTTATGAAGGATGTGATGCACACAATATATAAATATGATATGCATATCATATAAGTTTGAAAAAAATCAAACATGCTTCTCTGTCTCATAAACAGTTATTTTGCTTGATTCTGCAAAAATTGCCAGTGTTAGAAAATTTCTATGAAAAGGCATTTTTTAAAGATATAATACTGAATCTCATGATCACAAGGGCATGCATTGTTATTGTGAGGCTGTCAGATGATAAATGAGAATGTAGCTTTCAGAAATTAATTAGCTGAAAAGAATATCTACCTCTTTCAGTAACTTTCCATGTAAAGTGTGCATTCAATTTTATGCCCCAAATCTTCCCTTTTTATAGCTATTAGCTAGTAATTCTGTAGAATCCTAAATCTGAAAGTGAATGAGCTAAAAAAAATGTTAAATTATCTAAAAAATGTAATTAATGTTGTTTGAGTAAAAATGTCATTATAAGAACATAATTTTAAGGTTATAAAATTGATTATTTTTGCCTTCTAAGTGTCTTTCATTTGAAGGTTAATGTGCAATTAAAACCTTTTGAAAATTCTTTCTGTATCCCTAATGTCAGGAATTGTCTAAGTTTGTTTTAAAGAAATTCATAAAGAGAATCCAACTCAAAACTCACCACAGTTCCCTATCTGTAATTCATAATCCAAATCTATCTTGCTACTCCATGCATATAAATAAGTTTAATTATTTTGGATTTATGGAAAATAAAGTATGCCAATCTTATTTAATAAAACATCCAGTTAAGAATGTTTAGCTTACCCCAAAGTGAATATAACCAATAATAAATGTTTCCAGATTTTTTTCGCTGATGTTTGTTGTGTCACATCAACTGCATCTCTTTTGTCAGTTATTTAATCATTTTTTTTAAACCAAAGATTTATTGAGGATCTGCTAAGAGCCAATGACTGTGCTAGACAGTGCTTTACAAAGATGACTGGAATCTTGATGCAATTAAAAAACTAGTAATTAACCTCATTGACTTTGAAAACAGACTTGAGAAGATGTGTAATTCTATCATTTAGTGTTTATGAATGATGTCTCAAAAGTACTTACATGATTTGTATTATTTTAGTTTAACTATAAATAAAAATATAATAGCATCAATAACACCAAAATACCAATACAATATTACTTCAAATTAAAATAAACACAAAACTCACATCTTTTAGATAAAATAAATCAAAATGGATGACATAATAATGGTAAAATGCAAAACTAAATATAACTAGAAGATAACATAGAAAACCTATGCAATCACTTTTCAGATTCAACAGCAACAGGATGAATCCGGAAAATATCTATCTATCTATCTATCTATCTATCTATCTATCTATCTATCTAGCTATCTATCTATCTATCTATTTATCTATCTATCTATATAGCTTCATTAAAATTCTGATCTTCAAAGTATAGTGTTCATTGAAGGAAAACACAAGTCATATACCAGAAAAAAAATCTGCAAAACATACATGTGAAAAAGAATTGTATGGAAAACATAAATAACTCAATAATAAGAAAACACAGCTAAAAATGTAGGCAAAACATCTGAACTGACAATCAAAAAAGACATATAAAGGGGAAATAATCATGAAAAGATCAATAATATCTATCATTAGAGATTTGTAAACTAAAGAGTAAGACACCTAAACATTCTTGTTAGAATGTATAAAACATTCACAGGACAAAAGCATGGCTAGAACCCATGTATAGAATGGCTAAAACCCATGTTGATGGTACCCATCAAGTTCTAGCTGAACTGTGGATCCACAGGGTGTTTCATACTTGTCTGTGTTAATATATAGCAGCATAGCCACTTTGGAAGGCAGTTTGGTAGTTCCTTACAAAATTAAACATACTCTTAATATATGATTAATTAATTAGATTACTTGTTATTTACCCCAATGAGTTGAAAACTTGTCTACACAAAATATGCACACTGATATTTACAGCAGTTTTTGTAAAAAAAATGGCCAAACTTGGAAATACCAAGATACCCGTCAAGAGATAAATGTATAAACAATCTTAATTGCAATATATAATATTCTGGAAAAGGTAAAAGTGTGTAGACAGGAAAATAATCAGAGGTTGATAGAAAGAAGAGATAAAATGGTGGACTAAATGTATACATGGTATTATCATACTAATACCAAATTTAAATAATAGGATAACTATGTGTGAGGAGAGAGAGTATAGGTGGAAACACTCTGTACTTTCTCATTAAATTTTCTCTAAGGATAAAACTGTCCTAAAATAAAATATAATACTTTGAAAGAAGTTGAAAGAAACAGTGTGAAAAACTACAGTTTTATGTGAAGATTAAATGTGATTTTTCATCTTGTGCTTAGCTCAGTGTATGGCACTTTATGTATGTCAAGATGGAAGCTATATGGCAGGGATGATTATGATGAATATGCTAATGAAGATGATAAGAAAAAAGGAGATATCTTATGTGAATGTGTTAAGTGCCTCTTTAGCAAAAAAAAAAAAAATTAAAATGAATACTTTCATGAAGGTTGGGGAACTGAGGACAAGTAGGTAGAAAGTTTCTACAGAAAATGCCATTTGAGCTGTGATTTAATGTATAAGTACATTTGATTAGTGAGGACATAGGGTAGAATTGGCATTTGCAAAGCAAAAGTATTTCTGCATATTTGAAAAAATGACTAGTAAACATGACAAAAGCATTAAATGCATAGCAAAAACAGATAAATTTTTAAGCTAATAATTTCTTGAAGGCTTTGTATAAAGTATTACTTAGTTTAAATTTAAAAGGTTTAAACAATGAGTATTGAATTCCTCTAATTAATTATTTGCTTTAAATATACTAATTAATACATTATTAAAGAGGATTTCTAGACTGCTTCCCCAGTATATTGTGAGTTCATGAAAATGTGTGAATTTAGATGTGATCTTAAATTTTGGATTAAACTGAGGATTAACTGTGACTAGAGATAAATTAGTGAATCTAAAGATATTTAGGTATTTTAGTGATTCTGAACAATTTCATTGATTAGTTCAACAAGGAAGAAATCATTATATTTCCTCAATTTCTCCATCAGTAATTGTCCTGAGTAAAATAAAAATAAACAAACAAAAAACAGGATTAAAGTGTATAAGGTTATTATTGTTATATAAATCTTAAATTGTTTATATGATCACTGAGAGGCATAAATGGAGAGTTTTGAGATGGATATAAGGTAGTTGGCTAGAGAAAGAACGTCTAAGATTCATAGGACAAAAGCATTCTCCATATGTTTATGTATTTTCAGAAACAGATTTTCTTTTCTTGGATTATGCCATGTTTTGGTTAGCTTTTTCACTCCTGTGATGAAAAAAACCCAACAAGCACAATTTTGTTTGATATTTATGATTTCAGAATTCTCAGTGAATAATGGCCAGATCCATTGCTTTGGGCCCAAGATGAGACAGAACATCATGGTGGAAAGGTGTGGAGGAGGAAACAGATGAGGGCATGGCAATCAGGAAGCAGAGGGAGCTCCACTCACCAAAGACAAAATAGAAAATCTAAAGCCATGACATTAGTGGTCAAATATTTTTTTTTCCTAAATCAGTATGATGAAAAAAAAAAAAAAACTAGAAAAATATTTAAAGACTACTATGCATCTATGCATGTATTTTTGACTATTAAAAGTTAAAGTGTCAATATATTTGTTTATAAACCTGAAATTTGTTATAAATATACTATGGTGTTTCAAAATGTATTTGCTGTACACATACTTTGTTCTTATAATGTGCTTTTTATTTATTGATTTATTTTGGGGTGTTAGTTTTTTATTGTGTCATCTTTCTCTGAATAAAATATCATGAGCCTCTAAATTTTGAGATTTTTTTTAACTAAATGTTAGCAGAACACTGATAACAAACCCTGATAACAGTGATGCATGACTCCGTGATCACAATGTGATTGATGGATGCCCATAGGTCTGATAATGACATCGCCTTAAATGAGGAAAAAAAAAAAAGGTTATCTGATGTGAAAAATACAGTTATCCCTAAAGCTTTACAGCATCAATGTGGAGGTTTATGGAAGTATCAGTAGTGATCATGGTTCAAGTTTAACACAGTTAAATTTAGTCTTTGAGGCACCATTTATTACCATCAAAGTACTTTTAAAAAATAGTATCTATAAGCAGAATTCATGGTCATCCAAGAGAGACCAAACTTATAAGTTACTATATCAACTTCTGAAAGTTAACGAGCAGCCTGGGGACTTATGATTTACTGTCAGTCCACCAAGAAATGTCAGTGCCCTAGAATATGAGGAGGCAAGTGTCAGCTAGCCGGATTTGTGAACTTTTCACTTTGCCATTCAGTAGACAGCAAACAGAAAATTAGACTATAAATAATTTAACTTGAAATTTTTTTTTGAAAATCTATCACAGCATGTTAGAAGCAATTTTGTTCTTGAATTAGCTCTCCACAAGTAGTAAATATGTCAAATAGTCTTTAAATAATGCAACATATAGTGCAACTGATAAGAAGGTTTAATAAGAATAAAAGAAAAGAAGACATTAGAAAATATACAAGATGTATGAATGTGTTGCTTGTATTTTCTTTCAGAGAAAATTAGAATATAAATCTTGTTTTTAAATGCCAATTAAAAGTAGACAATTTGCATAATGATATTTTAATATTCTCAGAAAATTGTACAAATTTGTAAATAAACATTTCTAACATGGCTTTCTCTATTCTATACATAGATGAACATATGTTTCAATCTTTTTAAGCAAGAAGATAGAGTTTAACATGACTCAAATGGCAAATAAAAAGTAAGGACAACATGAGGGATGGAATGTTATTTCAGTAATAGGCTTATTACATGATTCTTTTAGAAGTGTTGTGATCAAATATTAAAATAAAATGATATCAAGTTTTTATGTAGTTTTCAAGAATCATACTAAGAACACTGATTTTTAAAAAAAATTGTTTATATTCGGTGTACATAAAATAAAGTGCACACTTAATCCTGATATAAGTAAGAGTACAATTGATTTAGGAATTTGATATAAAACCTAAATTATTGCCACTAGTAATTATAAATATTTTAGGAAATAAATTATTATGGGAAATTAAGTGTTGCATGGCAATAAATATCAACCAAAGCAATAATTAGTGTAATTAGATTTAGTATTAAATATTTTTAACAATAAACAATCCCAAACTTATAGAAATTTGTAAGAATAGTATAAGTAACTTTCTTCTTCATAAACTAGTTGAGAGTAAATTGCTGGTACTATGCCTCATGAAACTGTACTTCAGTGCATTCTTCTTATAAATAAGTACATTCTCCTACATAGCAATTTATAATCATTAAAATCAGTAAATTAATATTTTGGACGTAATCTAAAACTCTGGAATCATCTAATTACCTATCAACTTTAAATATATTAATTTACTTACCAGACTTTTTCTAAAGAGGCCTATTTTATTTGTTAATCATGATTTGTGTAATGTATGTGCCACACACACAATACACATACAAAATGTTCCAGATAACTTTCTAATCTTTTGTACCAATTGTGAAAGCGGGATCCTTGGTTCCTTTTAGTATACAGAGCCAGCAATTATCTGTTTGCACACAGATATATATATATATATATATATATATATATATATATATATGTTTATATATATATATATGTATGTGCATATATGTGTACGTTTATGTCTGGTATATATGTATATATGTATATATATATATATATATTTCTGTATGTATGTGTATAACAAATATATAGTCAATTATTTATATTTATACATATACATATCCACATGTGTATATTTATGTTTATGTCTATGCTTATATGTGCATATTATATATATATATATATATATATATATTATTACAAATGTAAATACGTAGATATGTCTCTAATTCCTATTCAGAACTGCAGTGTTTATTTCAATTTTATCCCTTTGTATTATTTTAATGAGAAAACTATATATAATCATCTTAAATCACAGTTTTGCTTGATCAATATTATTGTATGTACTCATTGATGCTGCTGTTTTTGCCCATGGTTTATGACAAAATACCCTTCTATGAAGCAGAAGAATCACAAATTCAAAGCCAGCCTCAGCACTTAGCAAGGCCCTAAGCAGCTCAGCAAGATCCTATCTCAAAATAATAAATAAATAAATAAATAAATAGCCAGGGATGCAGGTGATTAAGTGCTCCAGTATCAATCCTTGGTACAATCAATCAATCAATCAATCAATAACCTTCTCAATCTAACCTAATTTCAATCTCCAAATCTCTTCCTCTGTATATAATTCACATGTACCTTCATAATGCCTAGTATATTTGATTATAATTTAAGCCAAAGACAAACTATGGTAGATAGTATGGTTGGTAGTAAATATCCATTTAAATAGTCTTTGAAAATATTTTCTTCCATGGCAGAATTGATAGTTTAAAAAATACATCTCCCAGGCTTCTTTGCAGTTATTGTTCTTCTTGTGATTTTTCCTGTTGCCAAACACCTGTACTAATGTAATTTTGAGATATGAAAGTGCTTTTGCTCTTTCCTTGGGCACATAGATATCATCATGGAGATTTTCAGTGATCCTCAGTTTCGTTTACTTACTTCTAATCATAGTGGCTTCTGGTCATGATTTCCTTTAAATTGTTTCTGCTTCATAATAGTTGTGTAATTTGTAATTTCAAAGGTATCTTCCAGAGTGCTTTGGCTAGGCTAGACTGCTTTGGTTACCTGGTTCTTTTGAATAATCACAAACTCATTTCTGAAATCCAACTACAGTTTATTTCTTTAACATTACCAATGATATCATAACATATTTAAAAGAGATATAATATTTTTTTATCTTTTTATAAAATGTAAATACCATAATACATTAATTTTGTGTATTTATTCATTGGTACATCCAAACACCTAATGTATTGTCTGGTAGACTATGCTTAAGACATTAATGTAATACCTGAGTATAACCATTTAATGCCATGTTTTTTTCCTAAATGACTCTAGTACAATTGAAAGTTCAACCATCCCATTCACTATGCATTCTTACTTTTACTATAAAGTCCCTCAATTTTTGTTCTGCTTGAACCTGTTATTCTATGACACTAGATATGAATTCTTGAATATTGATACATGATCTATTTAGTGCTAGATGATCCTTTAGTGCCAGAGGCCTGACATCTAGAAAAGAGCCAATAATTTGGAGAGTCAATAATTTGGATTTGGTGTCTATTGTTTTCAACAGAAAACAACAAAGAAAGAGGCAAGTTGCTTTTTTTGAGTACTTGCTTCATGCCAGACATTGTTCTTCATTCTGGGATATAAATATTTTGAAGAACAGAAATAGAAAGTCTTTCTTCATGAAGGCAAGAAGTATGGCAGAGATAAAATTAATATGATCCATGCAACATGATATTACAAGTTAGATGCCAATTATTGTTAAGGAGCAATATAATGCAAATAAATACTCATAGTTTTTATTTGATTCAGCTGTTATCTGATTTTCACTGGACCTATAACACACCAGATCCAAAGGTGTTTAAAAAGTTTTTGGAAGAAATCATTATTAGGATTGGAGAATAACAGAAAAGACCTAGAGATTTGAACCCAAATCACTTCCTTTTTGGAAAATATGTATTCTTTTTATGAAAAAAGTTATTGATGGCCCTTCTTAAGCCTGGACAATCCTAAATGTGTACTCATGAATCACCACATAAGCATGCTACCTGAGTTTGCCCTGATGGACAGCATGTAATCTATCATCCTCAAAATGCAGATGGATAGTAGCAGGAGTCTGCTGTTACTTGGAAGTCTATAAAAGGTCAGGATCTGGAAAATCCCAAATGTACTAATAATTTAGATGAGCATGTGTTTTTTTCTTCTAATGCACCTACTTCAGTGGCACTTCTAAAACCTCAATATATACCTAGAATTTCAAGATAAATTCATTATTTCCTGTTGCTTGAAGAAAAAAATAATTGGCTTTTACTTGTGCATTGTGAATAACATGCTGGTATCACCTGGGACTAGACTATTAGAACATTTAAACTCCACTTAGGGGTATTCTTGAAAAATGGTAAATAATAAAATTCCTTTTAGTAAGATAAATGTCAATTTTTTTGTGCATTATGTCTTTGTTGTGTACTTCAGAAGGAGAATTATCTAGTGGTATGTTTCCACAATGATTCAGACAGAGTTGCTACCTGCTTTTGAAACAGCAGAATAAGAACTCGTCACAAAAAGATTTGTATTATGTGGGTGGAACAATTAAAATGATTTTCTTGACTATTATCATATTCACTGTCATATAGTCTATTTCCAATAGCCTGTGATTTTTCTATTCAAATACAAAATAGAGCATGATAATCCTTATTTGAGGAAAACAGAAGATATTACCTGTTTTTTTTTTCTCGGTAGTAAGTTTTGCTTTGTTTTCTTGGTTAGGAGGGGTAATGTAAAGTTAAGTGATTTAGGATTTCCTTTAAAAAATGAATAAAATGTCCTGGAATTAGATAGTGGTGATGATGGTATAACATTATGAATACACTAAACACTAGCCAATAGTGTACTTTAAATGGTCAGAAAGGTAAATTTTTGTTACATGGATTTTATTTTAGTAAAAAACAAATTACAATATTTGTTAGATAATGGAAATGTTTTCTTTCATTGTGGATGTTTGCTAATTATTATAATAATCAAATGATGAAAAAAGATTATAATGTGTCCATTTTGTGGAGTGTTTCAGTAATTTTATTTAGCACTTAATTTAGCTGTGGTTTTCTGTACATTCAGAGATGTAAATATATAAAACAGATGAAATTACATATATTTACTTAACTTTCATATACCTGTGGAGAAAGATAAGAGGTGACATAAATATGAAAATACATTAGACATTTTTTATTTTTTAATTGTTTGTGTCCATCCAAAATACATGTTGAAAATTAATCCTTTATGCAATTTATTAAAAGGTGGTTTTAAGAGGCGATTAGGTCATGGGTCAAGAACGAGGAAAGGGGAATGAATGGAAAGGGAGGATGAGAATAGTGAAGACTGTAAAATGAATGTGATATAATTTTCCTATGTTCATATATTAATGAATGAACAGGGTAACTCCACAATACACCACAATTACAACCACAAGAATGGGATCCTAATTAGAATAAGTTATCCTCCATGTATGTTCAATATATAAAATATACTCTGCTCTCATGTATAACTAAAAAGAACAAATTAAAAAGAAAGAATGGGACAAGTGTCCTTATGAAAGTGCATGAGGGAGTCTGTTCATTTCTTTATTTATTTTTTACCCTTCCATTTTGTAATGATAAGTCATTTATCTTTTCCTCCATGTACTAATGAAAAAAGAATCCATCATAAATGAGAATGACCCTCAGGAGATATGCAATCTGACAGACACAGATTATAGCCTTCCCAGCCTTTAGAACTATAAGAAACAATTTTCAGTTTTGCTTAAATCACTCAGTTGAAGGTATTGTGATAGTAGCAGGAATTGACTAAGCCAGAAACTGGTACTAGGAAGTTGTCGGCAATGTGGAGATAATTTTGAAACTGGGTAATGAAGATGCTATCTTTTCTCCAATGCAAGTTTTTGGCACCTCTGTCTAATATAAGATAATTCTAATTTTGTTTGTTAGTCTCTGTGTCCTCTATTCTGTACCATTGTTCTACCCAGTCTGTTTTGGTGCCAAAACATGCTATTGTTGTTATTATTGCTCTGTAGTATAGTTTAAGGTCAGATATACTGATGGCACCTGGTTCACTCTTCCTGCTAAGGATTGCTTTAGCTATTCTGGGTCTCTTATTTTTCCAGATAACTTTCATGATTGCTTTTTTTATTTCTATGAGGAATGCCATTGGGATTTTGATTTACATTGCATTCAATCTGTTAAGTGCTTTTGGTAGTATGGTCATTTTGATAATATTAATTTTGCCTATTCAAGAGTAAGGAAGATCTAGAAAATTAGAAATCCATATGCAACAAAATGAAATTAAAGCCCCATTTCTCACCATGCACAAAACTCAACTCAAAGTGGATCAAGGACCTAGTAATTAAACCAGAGACTCTGCGTCTAATTGAAGAAAAAGTAGGCCCTAATCTTCATCATGTGGGATTAGGCCCCAACTTCCTTAATAAGACTCCTAAAGTGCAAGAATTAAAACCAAGAATCAATAAATGGGATGGAATCAAACTAAAAAGTTTCTTCTCAGCAAAAGAAAAAAATCTGGGAGGTGAACAGAGAGCCTACATCCTGGTTGGCCTTTTAGTTACAGCAGTGAAAAAGTTCTTTATTTTCTTTCTTGCCCCTTCACTATGTATAGACAGAATCTTTAGTCCTGCACAAATATAATAAGAATTTATCATAAATAAAGATAGCAAACATCAAACCTTGATGTTGTCCCTGTAGTATTAAATATAGAAATGGATCATGCAATAATTTTGGAGGCACATCTACCTCTACCTAGATTTCAAAAGATGCCCTTTAAGGTCTCAGGGACAAGGCAAACATTGCCAGAGGTTGGTCCATCACAGAAAGCCACACTTGGGGCAATGCCTAATTGAACCATAAATTCAGAGCCATTATAGAAGGTTCTAACTTAGAGAAATGCCCAGAGAATTATTGAATCAGGCCATCATGAAAAGCACCATTTGTCAGTGCATATGGAGCCATGTGAATTGGGATACTCCAGAACAATATCCTACCTAGGAGGGGAAAAGGCACAAGACTCCTTCAATAGTTGCAATGCAGACTGTGACCAGCAACACCATAATGGTGGAGTTGTATTGGGGACCCTACCCTCACAAAAGTGTATCTAGAAAATAGAAAATGAAGTCTATGAATATTACTCTGTAGGCTTAACATTTAGTATTGTTTGCCTTGTTGGGTTTTAGACTTACTGATGAACCTCTTACCCATTACCTCTTTCTTCTTTACAACTGATCCATTTTGGAAATGAAATGTACATTTTTGATGATGTTACATATGGTAGAATTCAAAACCACTTCTTTGACACTACCTATTCCTCATAGCAAGCTTTATTTTTTTTTTCTCATGGGAAACTGCAATTGTAACAGGGATCTGTTCCAACTAGAAATCATGTGGGTTATTTTTCATTTACACAAAGTTAGTGTAGTTTTTTTCCATAGATAACATTTATTGCATACTTTTGGTATCTGAAATTTATTAGGATGATACAACAAATAAAAATAGTTTAGGGAGCATTAAAAAAGTATTTCAAGACAGAATTATAGATAAAAATTCTAATATTATAGTAAATTAGTTAACATTAATAATACCTAATGTTAGAACATGCCCAATGTAAAACATCTTGTTTAAATATATTATTATAGATATTAGTTTTGTATACAGTGTTGTACCCACATTTTGAAAAGAGAAAATATATAACCCTTGAAATTACTGATCCCTTCATTTAAGTATTTTACTCAAAAATAATAAAAATGTGTTATAAAATCAATTTACCATCACCTGGATGAGAAAAGGTTACTCTGAAGGGCAAGAATACAGCTAAGAGTGATTGTTCATTTGCTCAGTGACCAGGAGGATAAATGGCACTTTTTGTACTTTTTTTGGGTGGAGGGAATAGTACTTGGCTGCTTCTGCCAGCAAGTTTGCCTCCTGGCCAGTCAACAGGGGAATTACTCTGGTCTATTTTATAGAGGTAATTTACCCCTGGAATTAGTTAATAATGGCAATGGCTTTGTAAAGCACCCGTCCTATCAAACTAATCTAAACTTGATCAATCAAGGGGAAGCAATAGATGCAATCTTTCTTGACGTGAGCAATGATTTTGGTGCTGCATTACATGAAATATTCCTCAATAAACTGGGAAAACATGTTCTTATTAGACCCAAACTTTGAGTGTTCAGATATTTGTTTAGTCTTATCTAAACAATTATTCACTACACTTTTGGCAATAAAAGAATAACAAGAGTAGCAAAAAACAAACACAAGTAGCATATAAACGTATAGGACAAATGAAAGACATATTCTCTATATGTAAACTAAATCTAATTTAACATACTTTATATACTGATATTATCAATTGTATTTTGGGTTCTAATGAGGACTTTAAATGCAAATATGTATTGATTTACATTGGCCCAACCAGATTTGTTAGATTTTATTCTCAGGAGGCTGGATTTACTCCTACTTGGAAGCCAAAATGTGTAAAGCAAAGTTGCTATAGATTCTTGACTACTGCTTACTATATTTTATTTTATCACTTCCTAGCGTATCAATTTAATTTAATCTAATTTTTGCCCTGTGTTGAAATAAAACAGAATTGAATCTCTCAGTATATCAATTGCAAGGGACAGATAAGCTGAATCCCAAACCCCTCTATTAACCTGTTTGCTAAGTGAAATATATTGATAAACACAGATGCTTTTGATTGGCATGAAAAAGAAAAACACTTATTGCCCATTTAAAGCTATTACTTCTTACAGTCATATTTTTCTTAACACTTGGCTTGCTATCAATTCCTTTAACTGAAATACTCTTTTACTAGTGATGAGTCCAAATCCATAATTCTGATATCCAAGTATCATTTTGCTGCATTTCAGAATTGGAAGGAATATTTAAAGTCATTTAATTTAATCATTCTTTCTATGCTTAAATTTCCTTTAAAACATTGAATTAGACTTTTCAATTTAATTCACTTGAAATTACATTTAGTGAGCACTTCCATTTTAAGTGATACTATGTTAGGCCCTAAATATAGAAAGATGAGGATAAAAAGCCCAACCTTCAAAGGACTCACAATTTAAGGAAGTTTTAGGGACACAAATAAATATGAAAATATAGGGATATAACTTAATAAAATTACTAAATAAAAGTTTCAACAAAATGTAATATAGTATGGGCAATAGATCCCCTAACACTTTCTGAGGAAACAAGGGAAGACATCCAAGTAGAATAATAAATTTAAGGTTGGAATGTATTTTGAAGTCAGTGTAATGTCTGTAGCTTTGTTCATTTTGCTCAAGATTGGTTTGGTATTTGATGTCTTTGTGATTTTATGCAAATGATAATATTGTTTTCCTATTACAGTGAAGAATACCATTGGTATTTTGATAGTAATTGCTTTGAAACTTGAGATTTATTTAATAGTCAGGGCATTTGAACAACCTTAATCCTTCCAATCCATGAACACAGAATATATTTCAATTTATTTGTGTCTTGTTCATTTTCTTTCATCAATATTTTATAGTTTTCCCTGTAGAAATCGTTCACCTTTTCAGTTAAATTTATATTCCCTGTTTCTTTTTTTAGTAGCTATTATAAATGGGATTGCTTTATTGATGGCTTTTTCAACTGTTAACTATCAATGTACAGGAACACTACTGGTTCTTGTATGTTGATTTTTTTTTTTTACCTTGCAACTATACTGAATTTGCTTATTCTAAGTTTAGCAGGGATGTGGAGTAAGAGTAATTTTGTGCACTGTTGATGAGAATAGAAAATAGTACAGACATTATGGAAAAGAGCTTGCAGCTTTCTAAAAACAATTAAAAATACAACTACCATATGACCCAGCAAACTTAATACTGGGATTATACCCAAAGGAAATGAAATCAGTATATTGAAGAGATATCTCATTCCCATCTTTGTTTCAGCACTCTTTATAAAAACCAAGGTATGGAGTCAACCTAATTGTCCATCAAGAAATGGATAAAGAAATGTCTCTGTTACACACACACACACACAGGAATATTATTCAGTCATAAAATGATGAGATTATGTCATTGCACTACAGGGATGAATTCAAAAAATATTACATTAAAGTAAATAAATAAGACACAGAAAAATACCTCATAATTTCACACAATTATCTAGAATGTACAAAAGTCAATAGAGAAAGTATGAAATGGAGCTGGGTGGAAAAGGCTGTTCAATAGGTACAAAGTTATCAATTTGTGATAAATATTTATTTGTACATGTATAGTATACATGAAATGACATGCATGAGAAGGGAGAAGTAGCTTTTTTGAAGAAGGAAAATTAGCAGCTGCAAGAAGTTAACTGGAAGAAAACTCACTTCCAATTCATTGTTTTATGTATGGTATATGCCTAAAAATAATTCAGTAAAAGCATTGAGAAAATTAAGAACTGTACACTGGATATGATGAACTTCTAATTTTAGATATTTCAACACTCATCTGCCTTAAAAAAATTTCATGTACTTTTATAAACAAGTATTTTACTGTACATGCCCACTCCCATCATAAACTACAAACTAAATCCCCTTTATTCATTAATTTGGCAAGTTTTTGACTATCAATCAATCAATTGCTAATGTCAATTCTTACTTTGGCAGATAAATCCATTCACTCTACTCATTTGATCCCTCTGATGAGTAATTTGCTATACAGCAAGTCTTATAAATTCTTCTCACAAAAAATATTTCTGCTTTGTTTTGATTTTCAGCTCTCAATTATGCTATATTAGTTAATAGTTTAGGAATAAAATGACTATTTTACTAATAAAAATGACTATTTTCCTAATTTTTAACCATGTATCTTCCCACTCAAAGCTATTTTAAAATTGTATTGCTATATTTATTTTCATGAGTCATTAATTTGCTTATGTTACTCAACTAAATAAAATATTCAATAAGTGGGCTTTCTATTCTCTACAAAACAAAGGGCAAATCCCTTAGTCAAGTACCTTTACATCATAGAATTGTCTGTTTTATTTTAGTAATTAAATAAGGTAGTCAGTTGTTTAAATTAGCATTGAATACATGGAAAAGAGTGAGATAATATATGAATAGTTATTGAAAACTAACAAAAAGAAATAGGACATTAAGAGTTCTATAAAAAAGTAAAGGTTATGGTAAAATGATATAAAATCAACATAAAGTATCAACATGTGTAGATCAGAGGGATCATACAAATTTGTCTGAGACATTGCTTTTTAATGGTAAGAGGATGTATCTCTGTCTAAAAGTCTATGTAAAAGAAATCACAAGATGGCCGAAGAAGTCAATGTTCTGGTTTTCTGAATACTCCTCCAGTAGAATATGGCCTCTCTGAGCCATAATAGTCTGTGGAATTGTATGTATGGCTAAGACTGTAGTGGTTTGGAATTGGCATTGCTGAATGTGAAATTTGAAATGTACATCTCTCAATATTTCAAATTTAATGGTCTCCATGTATTTGGTAATTCAGGGAATTAAAATGGCAGGTTATGGGGCACTGAGGTTCCAAATTTCCTAACTCTTAATGTGTTGATTTCTTCACCTTTATCATATTATTTGATGTATATGATAGTCAAATTGTCTGTATTACTTAAGTTGTAGATTTATGTTGTTTGTTGCAATAAACAATATATTGATTCATCTGGAATTTACTTTTGTATATGCTATTCTATTATTATCCATCTACTTATCTTTAATCCTCTATCTACTATTTTCAATTCTATTTGCCCAGAAAAAAATTTGAATTTTTCCCTTTCATCACTACTTTCGAATACACTTTATATCACATTTTCTTATCTTTTTTGTTTAGGTATTATATATGCCTCACCCTACAGCATAAGTGTGTGTGTATGGGCCAGAAAGTTAGGAGTAATGTCACATATCTACATCCATGGATATAGTTGGTTTTTCACCTGTTTCTGAATTCTTAACTTCCTTAGTGATTTTTCCCACCTTTTTCAAGTGTGAAGGATTTATGTGTTTGATTCTATTTGTGGTCTGTGTTAATTTTTTGTTGATTCTGTAATAAATTGGCACACATTTAGCAGCTTAAAACAATACCTATTTATTTTTTTTAAAGTTCTGTAAGTTAAAATCAGTGCCACAGGTTTAAAATCAAGACATTTATAATGCTGAACTATTAGAGGTTCTGGGGGAGAATCTGCCTCCAAGAACCTGTTAGGAGAATTCAGTCCCATATGATTATAGAACTAACTCTGTATTTCTTTACTGGCTGTGAACTGAAACCTGTTCTTAGCTATTACAGACCCCAGATATTCTGTGGCTCACTACCCACTTTCTCTTTTGCAAAGTAAGCAACAATGAGTTGAGTCCTCAAAATATGAATCTCTCTGATCTGCTTTTATGCCTTATCTGTTCTACTTTACTCTTCTGCCATATTTCACTCTGGCTGACAACATTTCTCTGATTTTAAGTGATTATATTGGGCCCACAAGCCTAATCCATATAGTCTCCCTTTTTGGGGTGTGTATTCTTAATTGCATTTTCAACATACCTTTATGCCAGAACCTGGATTAATGTTTTTATAACCAAGAAATGAGGGAATATCGCACTACCCTCACAAACTGTTGAGGCTAACCTCTTACCATCTCATGGATACTGGCATAAACTTGAGATTCTTATCAGATAAATGACTTTATTATTCATGAGATAGTAGATTATGTATATTAGAATATTTGTTTAGGTCTCCTAAGATCTCCCTAACTCCCTTAAATCTGTTGGGTACCTTGTCAAATGCCAGATAATATTGATATATGCTTGAGTAGAGCTTGAGTGGAACACAGAAGCAAGGGCCTACCACTTTTTGAACCAACCACAAATATTGTAGTTAGTTTCAAAAAAAAAAAAAAATTTCTTCTCCCATCAGAGAGAATGTAGATACAAAGATGTCATGCTGTAATTTCTTTGATCTATTTAGTTGCCTATGTAACTAGCCACAGAGACTGCTGAGTATCAGGAGATGGATAAACCTGGCAATCTGGCAAACTCAGCAGAATGTGCAAGAAAGCTCATGGCCCATGGCAAATAGGATTAATCAACAAATTTCTTCATATAAATACTTCACTTGTATGAACAACTACATTTTTATTTCATATTCTTTCTCACTTTTTTCTCTGTTGTTTATTCTATCCCAACCACATTGTGTTTCTCTGTATAGTAGATATATGCTTTCAACATAAGTCCTATCGAAATTTAGTTTTTCCCAATAGTATTTTATGCAAAAATGGATCTAACATGAAATTTGAATGATATCTATATGTGGTTATTGAGCATTGATATCTAACTGAGTAATTAAATGTTTATATTTACTTCAATTCAATTAATTTTAATTTAAATAGCCACTTTTGGCTAGTAAATTGATGTGCTAGTGTTTTCTTCTACTTACAATAGCTTTTACTGTGTATTTACATAGCTAATTTTTCATTTTCTAAAATATTTGCCCAAATTATACCTTCTCAGAGAGGCATGATTTCTCTACATAATGCAGCAAATACTTCCCACCCTAATTATAAAGTCCTTTGTCTATTTTACTGGGTTTTATTCTATAACATCATAATTTGTGAAATAATATTTACCTATACATTTGTCATGTTTATATTTATGTTAGGAGTTTCTGAGCTATTTCACTGATATCATCTGGTTATCACCTCTCCACTATCCTGTTCTTGGCTTTATGAAAGTAGCTATAATACTATTTTTATAGCTTTCATTCTAAGATCCTAAGGCTGATTAAATTGTTATTATATCTAATATACCTATGTACTCTTTTAAATAAAAACAAATAACTCTTCTGTAGGATTCTGAGGGTGTATGCATGTGTTACAGTTTGGATGTAAGGTGTCCCCCAAAAGCTTGCATATGAGGCAGTGTAGGTTGTAAGAGTCTTAACCCAATCAATGATTTAAAACCCCTAATAGAGATTAACTGAGTGGTAACTGAAGTGGTAGAGTGTGGCTAAAGGTGGTTGGAATTGGGGCATGATTATAGGGTATATATTTGTATCTCACAAATGGAGATCTCCCTCTGCTTTCTGATCACCTTGATGTGAGCTGCTTCCCTCCTCCACCACACTCTCCTGCCATGATGTTCAGCCACACCTGGAGCCTGGAAAAAAATGAAGCCAGCCTTCTATGGTATAAGACCCTGAGCCCTGAAATAAACTTTTCCTCCTTTAAAATATTTCTGATCAGATCCTTTAGTCACAGCAGTGAAAAATCTGTCTAAAAGAGCATGAGTTTACAATTTGTTGATACCTACAAAAACTGAAACTCACTGTAGGCAAATTAGAAGGAAATAAACACATTTCAATGTCTTCTTTGCTGAATGCTGAATGTCACAAATGAATGTAATTGTATGATGTAATTATATTTAAAAAAGTGGAGAGAAAAGTAACTTTGGAAAACTGAATGGAAAATTGTGAGGTTAAGGACCAAAAATCCCTTAAAACATAAGCACTATACTCTCCCTTGTGAATTTGTTTCTTACAGGCATATAGAAGTATAAATTACAGATTTCAAATTTATATGTATTCTAAATTTGAAAAAATATGTAAATAAATCACAGATAATTAGAACTAAGTTTCTCATTGTCAGAATATAAAGTTAAAACATGAGAAGAAAGTGGCTGGGATTGTAGCTCAGTGGTAGAGTGCTTGCCTTGCACATGTGAGGCCCTGGGTTCAAACCTTAGTACCACATAAAAATAAACAAGTAAAATAAAGGCATTCTGTACAACTACAAAAAATTTTTAAAAAGAAAAAAAAACATAAGAGGAAGGCTATAATAAGCTCTGTGATGCTACATTAGACTCAGAGATATCTTCATGAAGTCATGTTTATTTGTACATATATTTGTGTGAGTATGTGTATATGTATTCATATATATGTAACTACATTCACATACATATATACTCATATATATAAATTTACTTGCAAAAACCTTTTCCTGAATATTTACATATTAAGCTCTGTCAGATGTCATCAGATTGATAGCTGTAATCGGGTAGATAGTTACAGATATAATTATATATACGCTTTTGTTTAAATATAGATGTTTGTGTATACATATATATTTATATTTACAATCTGTCAACTGAAAGGGTATAGAATCAGTATCAACTCTAAGTATTCTTCTTAATTTATATAATATTAAATGAATTGTATCTAAGTTAATTTTTATAAAACATGTTTAATTTTTATTACTAAGCATAATTCAGTCATTCTCATTAATAAGACAGGTTATTAAATTGATTAAATTTGTCCCTTTAATATAAACTACACTATAGCTTAAAATTAACTTCAAAAAATAGGCAAATGGGCATGATTTGAGACCATAAGGCAAAGATTCTGAAGATATTTCTCTGATTATATTCATATTTTTTTCCATTTAATTGGGTTTAAGATTCTCATTATTCTATTAGTAGTGGGAGGAAATTATATGCTCCTTCAGAGGGAGCATTGCCCTTTTAGAATCTTGATTTGGAATCTTTGACTCACAGAACTATGAGAGAATACATTTCTATTTTAAGCTACCAACTTAGTGAAATCTGTGCAGCAGCCATGGGAAACCAAGATACTTGTACTCATTTCAATCCTCCTTCAGTTGGAAATTATTGAAAACCTTAAGTGGTGTACAGGTAAGAAACTGACTTTGGTTCCTTGCTTCTTTTACCTTCCCTTGATCTTCCCTATTTACTAATCTGGTTTTCTAACCTATGCTAATTAGTATGGAAATGGCTAAAGCATCATAATGTACTAAATAAAACAAAACCAATCCAAGCAAACAAACAAAAACCTGAATATTCATTTAGTTCAATATAAACTGCATACTTCCAGCTTTATTAATTGGACTTGAAAATAATGTACTTTGCTCCAACCAAACCCACAAAATATTTTCTTTTTATACCAATATAGTTTTTGTACTATCAAACCTAGAATCTTTCCTGTCACATTGAAGATATAAAAGTTCAATTTTCTCTGCATTCACCGCACCTCAAGAAAATGTCTCTCAAATGCTAGCTCACTATACAAATAAAATGTTTATGATTGTGCTAAATATGTATCGTGGGAAATTTCACTTAATTGTATAAATTATTACTATTTTAAGATGTAAAATTTTCCTTACCAAATGATTTAGTCTATACCACTGTAAGAGAACATGAAATAAACTAAACTTCATCTCATGAACATTCAATGCTATTGAACATGTATAAAAGAGGAAGCAAATAAAAATAAAGATTTGGTCAGAGAAATTACTATTTAATCATTATACTTACTATGATGAACATAATGTATGTGATAAAGGTGACATGAAAGATATAAGATGATCAGCTACAAGCACAAATAGAGAAGAAAGTTTCAAGTGTTTGTGGAGAGAAGAGAAATTTCAGATAATCAATTAGAAGTTGAGAAGAAACTGGATTCAGCTGATAATTATTCCACAGTAAGATTAAACTTGAGGTGCATGGTCATGAAGATGATTGTAAATGTATTTTTCATCAGGTAAATCCCACAATGCAGTGTGCAAGAAGAGTAATAAGTCAAGAAGGTAGTGGCTTTGTCAAGCAAGACAAATGGAGAGAGTCCTTTGCCATTTTGATGGGGAAATGAGAGGAAGGCAAGAATAATGTATGAAGTTATGAGAGAAAATTGATGTTTTTAAGATAGATATGACATGTTGGTGTGGGTAAAAGATTGTTGAATCAAAGTATTGTAAAGATGACCAAGAAAGATAAAACATGGTGGTCAGAGAGCTTCTGATAACATACCATACTCTAGTTTTGCAGAATTAAAAATTGCTTCCTTATATACCTGCTACTTTATTCAACTTCTTTAATTAAAGAAATAATTATCTTTTATTCTTTTATATTCCAAATAGTAACTAAGACAAAATAGTTGAAAAATTCTGGTATAAAGAATTCACTTGTATAAACATGTAAAATAAAGTTGGTGCACTATATCCATAAGTGCAGAACTCATAGATTTAATCAACTGTAGATCAAAATTATTCAAAAAGAATTATCTCTGTATTGAATATTAATGATTTTTCCCCCTGTCTTTATTCCCTAAACAATACATGAAACAATTATTTAGGGCTGGGATTGTGGTTCAGCGGTAGAGTGCTTGCCTGGCACATGCAGGACCCTGCATTTGATCCTCAGCACCACATAAAAATAAATAAGTGAAATAAAGGTATTGTGTCCAACTACAACTAAAAATAAATATTAAAAAAACAATTACTTACATAGCATTTAAATTATACTAGGCATTGCAAGTAGTCTATAGGTGACTTAAGGTATACAGGAGAATAATAGTATATTATGTGTAAATATGCAAATAATAAATGATCTTAAGTAAATGATGAATATATTTGAATTTTGGTATTTCTAGGCATGCATGGAACCAGTCACCCATGGTATACATATATGAATACAGATGTATAAATATAGAATTTTTACAATGCAAGTAAATTATATATTTCTAAAAAAATGACTCATAATGTTTTAAAGATATCAATTTCAAAAATGACTGATATTTATTCTCAATTAAACATAATGCATAAATTATGATTGTGGCAAACAAAAAGTTTTATTCACTTAAATAAGAAAGTTTTATTCACTTAAATAATTTTACACCTCATTTTGTTTAAAAATATTTCCATTATTTAGAAGCTGGATATGGTGGTGCACATTTTGAATCCCAGCTACTCAAGAGACTGAGACTTAATGAGACCCTGTTTCAAAATATCATAAAACATGTTAAGGATGGGGCTGGGATTGTGAATCAGTGGTAAAGTGCTTGCCTAGCATGTGTGAGGCTTTTGGTTTGATTATCAGCACCACATATAAATAAATAAAATAAAGGTCTGTTGACAACAAAAAAAAATATTATAAAAAATAGTTAATTTAAAAAGAAAAGTATTAGGGGTGTAACTCAGTGGTAAATCTCTTGCCTAGCACCATGTGTGAGGCCCTGAATTATAATCTCAGTAACTAAATTAAATAAATAAATAAAATATAAACTTTTAGAGCAGAATTTTGTTTCACATATGTCTTTTGGGTCACAGTTAAAAACCATTAAAATATAGAGATGAGTTATAGGGACAAGATAAGGAAAAAAAAATGATGAAAATATTGACACTTTGAGAAGCCTCTGCAGGTAGACAACAGACATTATAAGTGAATATAGGATAGAGTAAAATCAATATTATTTAGATATCTTTACTTGAAAAGTTTTGTTTCTGTAATAGTATTTTGCTCTTATATGATGATGATGATGATGATTATAATTATTTGTAGATAATTTCTCACCTTATATTTTGTAAAGTATTCATCAGTTGAGAGTTTTCCTTCCACTTAATATGTTCTGTAAGGACTCCTAAATTATGATTTATGCAGTTATTATTTGGTAAAGTCATGAAATGAACATCTTTTTACGTTTGTCCAAATTTTCATTTTTTATTATTTAGCTTGTATACATAATACATAATAGTAGAGTCTATATTTTGGCCTAATAATAAGGCCATTTGAGATATCAAGTTTTATATATGTTAAATTATCCTTCTTCAATATTACAGTGGCATTGATTCATCTAAATGGAACTTTTAATGTCACTGTACATTTCCTGCTAAATGGCATGCATAAATTTTTGCATATATTAAATTTTAACACAGACAGCAATTTTTTCCTTATACACACTGAGGATAGATAGATAGATAGATAGATAGATAGATATAGATATAGATATAGATATAGATATAGATATATGCATATCTTTAAATACTTGGCCAAGTAAGGGTTATTTTTGCTTGATTTTTTTTTTATTTTTCACACAGGTGGAGAAATAGTTCACAAATTTATAACAGGTAAATTAATGTAAAGTCCTCTACACTTAAGATATGGTTCTTTTATATCTCCTGAATATCTCATGTATTAGGGAAGGTATCAATGCTCAGAATTGAAAAGATTGGATTTTAAGAACTATTACCTTTTCAATGAATTAATCCATTGGATGGATTAATAATTTGACTATTCTGTGATACTACAAGCAGTTAGGGTATGGCTAAAGGAAGCAGGTCACTGAAGGCATGATTTTGGTGCTTACATTTTATCCCTACCAGCTTGATCTCTTTCTGCTTCAATTATCATGATCTGAACAGCTTTCTTTCACCATGCCATTCTACCATGATGTTCTGCTTTACCTCATGTCTAGGGCAATGGATTTAGTTGACCATGGATTAAATTTCTAAAACTATGAGTTCAAAATGAACTTTTCTTATCAAGTATTTAGGTCATAGCCATTAAAAGCTGACTAACATAGAAACTGAAAGACAAAGTGGGATCTTTGTTATCACTACAGCTGATAAAGTGGGTCAGAAGATTTTGTATCTGGTTTGCAGGAGTTTGTAAAAAATTGAAAATGCAGGCTAGAGAAGACACTTAGAATGTTGTAAGAAAGGATTAATGGGAAATTCTGATGTGAATTCAGAAGACCAGAAAGCTGATAACAATGTGGACAATAAAGACTATGCTCATGATGATTAAGATGAAAATGAGGACTATGTTGGAATCTGGACTAAAGTCCAATCATGTTACACTCTGTCAAAAAATGCTCTACATTTTGTCTACCTCCTAAAACTTTCTGAATTTAAATGTGATGGGTTGATTAATCTGGTAGGGGAAATATCAAGGCAGCACTCCATTCACATGGTATTGATTGCTGCTTTTAGCCAGATGTACTGTGATAACTGAGAGCAGAGAAGAAATGTTTTTAAGAGTTTCAGTTTGGCTATAAAAGCACATGTAAAACTGGGACCTAGAAAGATGCTGTATTTGAAGAGATACCCTTTACGGAAGAGAAGCTAGGTACTTTACATAGAGACAATGAGAAAGATGCTTTGAGGCCATCTCATGAATCATCAAAACCATACTTATGGCAGATTCACAAGTATAAAAGTGAAAACTGATATGAGAAGAGATAGTCGGGCACCCTGCTTACAAAGTTCTTTCTTGGATCTTGTTTTTCCAGACATTGGATCACTACCCTTAGCTACCCAGGAACTCAGAGGTTGCTAAAACTATGGTCCTAGAAGCTTGGCTACTACTGGAACTGGTGACAGGCCTTGGTTTTAATACAGTGGAGCTGGTTCTGCAGGAATTTAGGATTCAGGAGTTAAGGTATCATAGAGGATTCTACTGAGATTTCAAAGGAAGGTTTATGGCCATTGAGAGTGTAGCAAGGTTGAATCTATAGATGCAGCTCATATGAGGGCAATTTGTGAACTTGTGAGAATGAAGATGGAACTGCAAGGAGACCCACAATAATTTAGAGATGCCAGGAACATGTAACATCTTCAGAGGAAAGCTGCAATCAGAGACATCCAAAAGAGAGGTCATGTGAGTTGCAAATAGCAAAGTCATAGGTGCCGGAGTGCCCCTTTTGAAGTTCACATTTTGCCATCCTGTGCTCGAGGTGCCCGACATGGAAATATAGAACTTGATTGATCATCTGGGTTTCAGTCTTGCTTGGATCCAATAACTTTTTTCTATGCCCCTATTTCTCTCTTTTGAAATGAGAAAGTTTATTCTATGTCAAAGTACACTGGATATATGTAACCTGCTGTTGATTTTTATAGGGACTCAAACAAATGTTTCCCTGGTGTCTCAGAGAAGACTTTGGATTTGGACATTTGAGCAAATTTGAAATTGTCAAAAGACTATGGGGACTTTTGGAGATGGAATAAGTTCTTTTTGCACTGTGAGATAAACATGAGCTATTGAGGACCAGGAGCACAATGTTATGCTTTGGATCTTTAATATCCCCTAAAAGATCATGTTTATCTCACAATGCAGAGATGAAAAAAAAATCAATTATGAGAACTGAAACTTCATCAGTGGATTATATATTAAGTGAGTTAATAATTTATATAGAGCACCATAGGCAGGTGGGACATGACTACAGGAAATAATTTATGGGGGAGTATCCTTGGGCACTATATCTTGTCCTTGGAGCCTGTCTTCTGTTTTCTGCTTACATCTGCCATGGGATGAGTAATTCACCCTCCCACTCCCCCTACCCCCACCCCATGCCATTCCACCCTGATGTATCTTTAGCCTCAGCTCAGGTCGAGAACAGTGTCTTTAGCTAACCATGGATTGAATCTCTGAAACTGAAACTATGACACAAAAATTTCCTATAAATTATTTTTGTTGAGTATTTTTGTTAGAGTAGTAAAACCTGACTAATGCAAGTGCCTACCCTCTGAGACAACATGCTTAATCATTAACTTGTATTAGTATAACCTCACAGTTGACTTCAATTTTATATAGATTCCTCATCTTTAAAAAATTGAATTTATGTTGAATAATCTATATGTTCCTATTACTTATGATTTAAAGTTATAAATTTTTATGGTAATATAGTAAAAAATAATGTTAAAGAAAAAGAAAAATGTTGAAAGAATATTTTAATGACAAAGAACTGTTTCTATAAAAATATTTTGCATAAAAAATGAGTATTTGCCAATAGTGCTGACGATAGAGAAATTTTATTAAACCATATAAACTCAAGGGAATAACTTATGTTGAGCTTTTAAAATTTTGTATTCATAATAAGAATGATACATTATTAATAAAGAGATACACATTAAATTTTTGAAAAATTTTCTATTGTTATTCAGAAATATTGTATTTGTAGATGTATTAGTTAAATAACTAAATTAATATGCATGTATGAATTGGTGAGAGATGATTATCCTTGAATGTCTTGCTTCTCTGAATATATTTAGAGAGACAATTCTGCAAATTTTTCTGAACTATTATTTCAGAGATGTCATTGAATATATAGAAAATGTCTTTTATCTTACAATAAGTAGCTGATTTGTTTATATTTGGAATATAAAATAGTGTCTTATCTGGAACAGAGAGGTAAGTATGTGTACTGTCCATTAAAATAATGTCTGCATTCAAATCAAAGAGCAGGTGTACTCAACAACAAATGTTCCCTAAGCCAAGGTTCCTTTACATTAATATAAACCATTGAATATACAGGTATTATCTTGGCCTATGTTGCCTTGTACCTGTAGGAGTCAGCTGAAAAATCACATGTTCAAATACATGTTGATCAATAAGCTATAAGTACAAGGAAGTTTCTTCGATGAATCAAGAATCTTGTGGCTTCTACTAGCATCTATGAACTTGTGGTCAACTTACTTGTAAGCAGGAAGGTAGGGTAAAATGTCACACCTTTCTCATTTCTTGATGCTTTTGGTATGCAGAAGTGATTGCTCACATTCATACTTTTTTAAACAAGAATGAAATTTTGCCTGGCAAGTTATAGGACTTGAGGGTGTCTGTGAAAATCAGTAGTGAGCATATAGATCAATTATACAGACAATTGTCAATAGTGTCCAGGTTTGTTTTTTCCTCTGAAGAGGAATTAGCAATAACAACTGGTTGAGTGCTGGGAAAGATTTAAAAATCAGTCTTTTGAATGTTCTCTTGGTTATTGTTCACTCCTCTCTCAGCAGAGGAACTTTTTAGCCACCTGACTTTCAGTTCAGATCTGTTGCATTATAATAACCAGCACTATGATTAATCCTGCATGGGTACAAATTGCTGACCTACTGTGGCCCCTTCATCTGACCACAGTTACAGTGACCTGTTAAGTATCCTAAGCAATGAATGGGGAAAATTCATAACCACTGTAGTCTAAAAACCAGAGAGGTTTTAAACCTTAGGGTCAATGGGAGAGAAAGTAGTGCTTATTAATGAAGACTGACAATAACTGAGTCATTTTGAAGCTCATATTCTTCTACTGCTTAACAACCTTGGGTTAATACAGAAGAATATAAATTAAATATCTTAGCGTTATTAGCAATGAGCATAAGCTACTAGAAGGGAAACTGGGCAGTCTTGGAGAAATTTCCCTGAGAATGCAAACTTCCATGTCAAACCACACATACGCCACTGAAAAATATTCCAGATTATCCCCAAATGGAGTTTAAAACACAAATGAGTTGGACTTCAAGGGGATAAGACCAGACTCAAATAAATCTAGATAAAATTTTGCAGTCACTACTTTTAACATAAAAGACACCCCTCTCTCTTCTATTAACACTGTAAAGAAATTCAAGAGACACTATCATGACAATGGAACAAAAATGTGAAATGGATAAGTATGTACTTCTTTTTAAAAGGTATGGCTATGTTGGTCAAGCCCTAGTAAGCCAAAGAGTTTGTAAACACTATGGTTTTGTGGAAAGCAAAATAATGTGGTTGTGATTGATGAACCAAGGAATCTTCAAAACTTAAGTTGTTAGTGTACATATTCATGACTTTATAGACCATATGGCTGTGGAATGAACAAAAGCATTGGAAGTTTTGTTGAGTATCAAACAAATGTGATGTCACTTGAAACGAAATGTGAATGTGATGTTCTTTACTGACTGCCTTGTAGATGTTCCTTTCTTCTATCAATCTTTATTTTCCATTCCATGCTTTATTCTGTCTCTATGTGATTTGTAGTAAAAAATGATTAGGGGTAGGGATTTATTCTTAATATCAAGAGAGACTGCTGGCTGTATACCCCTGGGGAAATTTGAGGAAGGGAAAGAATCAAACTCTTATGACTTCCCTAGTGGCAGGGTTAAAGTTACATCCTAGCCAGTTCCACTGGAGGAACAATTACACAGATTCAACTGAGGGTGTTTGGCAAAATTTTCAGTGTAGGCACAGTGCTAACATTGAAGGACATAGAAAATAAGCCTCAGGGCATATCCCTTATCTCCACTTGTTCCCCCACCAACCTTCCTGCCAAGTGTGCACTAGGGCTTTTGTCTTTTAGAAGCTTAGGCCTCAGCCAGAAGGAAGGCATAAAGAGAACTCCAAAGGAACTGCACTTAATTCACCCAACTTCCACCTGCAGGAATCGCTTGGTAAAGTAAGAATTGATGAGTATACTATTATTTTTGGGTTACATTCTTTTTTTTTCTTTATTCCATAAGTGGCAGAGTGGATTCTTCTGGTAAAAAAGGACTGGATGTAGAGAATTTATATTTTTGAGGGTCTACTATGCTAATGATATTTTAATTAAAATATTTGTTTACTGATATTTTGATGATTAGTAATTCTGGCAAATAAAGAGGTATCCTTTAGAATCTTGGATTTTGTTGGTTTAGCAACTTTCCCTGGATTAATTTAGTACTTTTTAAAATTTTTTTGGTGCTGGGGATTTAACCCAGGAGTGCTTAACCACTGAGCAATATTCCCAGCCCAATACACACACACATACACACACACACACTTATCACCATATACATTATATTCAATAATACAACACATTTATATATATTCTATTATTAGAGATAGGATCTCACTGAATTGCTAAGTGCCTCCTTAAGTTGCTGAGACTGGTTTGAACTCGCAAATCCCCTGTTTCAGTTTCTCTAGCCCTGGGATGATTACAGACATGTGCCTCCACACCCAGCAAGTACTGTTTTTTTTTTTTTTTTTCCCCTTACAATATAAAAATTCTGCTGTCTTTCCTCAGAGGGTATCAGAAGATTACCCTTGGATATGGTGACTATCACTCTAGGATGACAAATTATTTCTACAGGGTTTTTTTTAGACTATTTTTCCTTTCTATCTTTGCTAACCACCTGCTTGTGCTGATAACATACCCATTTTTTGTCCACTAATTACTGGCTGCTTTCTTTATGTTTTTTAACAATTTCCTAAAGCACAAATTATTTCACTGTCTTGTCTGAGTTTTCATCCCATTGAAAGAGTAATTTTTGAAGCCAAATTTTGAGGATCATTCCAACCTTAGGAATATCCTTTTCAACTTCCTTCACTTTGTTTGTTTGTTTGTTTTGTTTTGTTTTCTTCTGGTAGCCTATAGTTTCTATCATATTTATTAAGTTCCTAGACTTTTCTCAATTGTTTACCAACAAATGTCTATTGTTTTGAGAGTGCCCTTCAAGTTCTCCATACATTTGTTCTAAATAAAGTCAATTTTTTGGAGAGTGCCTTGGAGATATCTGTTTTAAGGCCTACTTCAACAGCTGGGAAAAAAATCTCTGCTTCACTTCTTGAGAGTTGGAGTTGGGACCAAGTGTTCCAGAGAGACACACTTGCTTCATGAGTACAGCTATTGTTTGGATGTCACGGTATTCTTTTCTCAGTTTGCCATTTTGGTTGTAGAACCTCTCCCTATGAGCAATCTGGGTAAACACTTACCAGAGATCCCACTGTTTATGTTGGGACTTGGTGGAGGAAGAAGCTCTTCATCAGTTTAATTCACTCATGTGGAATATAAACTCTACTACATGTCACATGGAGAAACGAGAAAAGGTAGTAGCAACACTTCCTTAAAATGATACTGTAGCCTTTACCTGACAACTGGAAAGCAATGATCCTCATCTATTTGGCCCAACATTCCAGAGTGGAACTCTGCTGATTAAGCTTGTGCTCATGATTCACATCCTGACATTATTCTTCTTATCAAACTTTAGAAAATTTTCTTGAATAAACATTTATTCTTCTATTGTATGCACTTAGAACAAATCCAGAAAACTTGGTTTTGGTTTTTAAATTATTTTTTTTTTTACTTGTTATGGTTGTTCATGAAAAAGAGGGTCCACAGAGCTCCTCATACCATTATTCCAGAATTATTATTCTTTCCTTATAGTTTAAAGATTATTGGACCACACATTTTAATTTTTTTAGTTATTGATCAATCTTTTATTTTATTCATTTATCTATATGAGGTACTGAGAATTAAACCCAGTGCCTCACACACTTGAGGCAAGCACTCTACCACTGAACTACAACCTCAGTCCTGGACCATGCTTCGTGACTTAGCTATTTAGTCTACAATTTGAAAGACAAAACACAAAAAGAAGCCTGAGGAGACCCTTTTCAATGGTTATTATATATATATATATATATATATATATATATATATATATATATATATATATATATTTCTGTTGTATTAAAGAGTATGAACCATTTATAAAGATTCACAGAATAAGGGCTTGCTGATACCTTCTGTAATCCATTTGTAAGTTGAGCTCAGATTATTAACACTGCTGCCTGGAATGAACATCCTATAATATCTGTACATTAAAATATATCTGCTATCATAGACTAATCCATGTATTTGAAATATAAAGAGCTATGTGTTTATTATGTAAAGACTAATCTGGTTGTCTGACTTGTACCTATTGCCAAAAATTCACTTTTTTTTTTCTCATTAGGATGAAAGTCACATTGTTCAGCACTTGACTTTTACTGTTCATAGAAAATTGACTACTTTAACAGCTCCAAAAGTCTATCAACAGGGCTTCATAACTGTTATGTTGTTCAGTTAAATTATACTGGTCCAACTCCATCAGCCAAATTCAATCACCTAATTTTCTTCTCTGACACTAATATGTCATATTTTCAAACTTACAGAACATATGTAGTCTGATAATGGTATATGTATTTTTTTAAATCACTAAATAATGGATTAGTATTCACAGTGCTTCATGGAACTTCACATCTGCCATCATTTTAGTGTTTAGCCACTTAGCCCATTGAAATTACCTTATCAAATAAAAACTTTAAAACATTTCTGACTCTCTCTATTTTACTCATAACCCAAACACCTTAACAAACAAGATTGGTTTATGCAAGCACTTGATCCAAGCAGGGGATCATGTTGTTCTTGGAAAACTAAAATTAAAAGGGCATGGCATTTTTATAACACTATATTTGAATATGCAATATTCTTTCTTCATCATTGCTTAACCTATTTTTTTATGTTCTTAATGACACACCCAGACTATACTAGTTTGTGCAGCTTCAGTGGCAGTCCAATGAAAATGGCACCAGGAAGATTCAACCTTAATTCCAATTCAGGCTTCTGGATTTTGTAGTTTGACTGGCATAATTTCAATTGTACAAATACCAATTGATTGCTCAACTTGTTACAATATTTTAAAGTGTCACTAAAATTAGCTCAAGTGTGCCATGGTGGGGGTTATACTGAATCTCTGTATGTTTTTCTATCCTTGTACCTCATGTACCCTGTCCTTCTAGATGGCATATATGGGAATAAATATGAGATCATTGAGGAAAAGATAATTATAGATACTGGAATATAAGATAGTTTTTTTTGGTGGGGGACAAGGGATTGAACTCAGGGGCATGCACTAAAACACATCCTCAGCCCTAATTTGTATTTTATTTAGAGACAGTGTCTTGTTTTTGCTGAGGCTGAATTTGAACTCAAAATCCTCCTACCATATCCTCCAAAGCCTCCAAACCTGGGTTTACAGGTGTGCATACTGCAAGAATACATTTTTTTTAATGAAGGAAAGAATGCAAGAAATTGGCCCCTGTGGATGGAAAAACTTAGACCTTAAAATATACAGGAAAAAAAAGAATCACTAATAATCTTTGATCTTCAGACTTGCCTCTCAAAATTTTCTCTCAAAGAAAGAGCTCTAATATGGTTATGCTGAACTATTTTAAGAATCTTTCTTTCATATGACATTTGATTCTTCCATCCCCTTGCAAATGATTCTGATTATGAGTTGATCACTACATCTTTTCATATTACCAAGAACTATTCCAGAAATAAACAAGAGAGGCCCAGATACTGCCTCTCACAAACAAAACTTCTCTCAATAGCTTTGGATGATTTCCATAGCTCCATTTATAAAGCCATTTATTTCTTAATTCATGTAGTACATGAATGCTACCTGTGTGATTTGACAAATAGGAAAGGTTTTGATAATAGTGTTCAATAATGTATTTCAAATCTATGATCATACTAAATTATCTAAACCAAACTAAGAATTCAAAGGCCTATTGGCTGACTGAGAGACTATTTAGGAATAACTGACCTATGTAGGTCTTACTTGGGAAGCCTCAACAGTTGTACTTTACTGGATTACCATGTCTTTGGACTCTAAGTTTGATGTCATTCGCTTGCTTCTTTCCTAACTACATGCTGTCTTAAGCCAAAGAATATATTGTAAGAGATTTGGTTGTTTATGGAAGCATAAGCAATAGATCTTAGCCTTCAGATCACTTGAGATTTCACTCCAAAATAAGACTCATCAGTTATTTAGGGGAGGTTTCTAAAGGGATTCATTATGCCTACCATTTGGAAAATTATACATGTGTTAGAAATCTGAATAGGAAAAGTAATAGAAAATTTTTCCCTGATTTTAACTGAGGTAATTACTAACACCACCTCAGTTCCCAAAGTGGTTTAGGTCAGCTTCAATGTTCTGGCCAAGATTGTTACAAATGACAGAATTTCTGTAGTTTTGATTCTCACAAAACAAAGTGATGTCTGTGGAATTATTAGTGCTGGATAGTATTCCTGGATTAATATATTTGGCTAAGTAGGAAGGCCAATTAATAAATGTAAGAAGAAAGTCATGGATAGTCTGGAAATTATTATTTTTGGAAAAAAAAACTTTTACTGTTTTGAGCTAGTTGTATGTGAAACTCAGGGAAAGGGCATGATGAGGTCAATGTTGCAGATTCGTCTCATAGTCTATATGGAATCCTATTAAAATAACTTAAGCTGAATTCTATATGAAATAGATTAAGTAGATATGGTCCAATCCTTTTTCAGTCAGATGAATCAGAGTGGATGGTCAATTTCCATGAGCCAAAATTTATAGAATCAAGGTGGGGATTGCTTTGAATTTCTTATGTTTTTTTTTTTTTTGTTTTGTTTTGTTTGTTTTTGTTTGTTTGTGTGTGTGTGTGTGTGCCTTAAAAGCAACTGAGTGGCTATCCTTTGTACCAGACAATCTCTTCAGAAATATTTTATAGCATACTCTTAACAGATAAATATTGTCTCTTTTAATAAACAAATTTAGGAATTCTGTCATTTAGTATGATGAAGCTAACATCTTCCTCCAGATAAAAAAGGGTAATTCTGTCTATTGCCCAATATATGACATTAAAAATTTCTCCCTTGTAAATTAACATATTACATATGTGGTCTATCTGGACCCATGTTATATTGCAACATTGAACTTGGGATCTAGAGAAAGCAATATATGTGGTGATATTCATGAAGCTTACTGGTCTGATAATTAATAGTAATAATAATAATTTCTCTGGGTCATGAGACTCACATGTTATAGGTCATACACACACATATTTAAATAAAGTGAAAGGATAGATCCAACATGGGGGTGGGCAGGGAGGCAGCACTTTCAGTACCTCCTCAGTAACAGGGTCAGAGAGACGCATCGATTCGCTTGGATTCTACCTGCTGAGAGGCTCCTGGCGAAATTCCACTGAAGAGAGACCTGCCAGCAATTGGTAGGATTTTTGGAGGTGACAGTTTGCCCCAGACGAGTGAATCTCCACCACGCGGCGCAGAGGTCTGGACCCGCCGGCCGCTGCCCGCGCGACTAGGTGACCGCCCACCCTCGGCCCCGTGACTGGGCCGCTAGCCCCCAGGCATGGCTCAGCAGGAGCGGCTCAGGGACTCTAGGAAGAGGTCTCTAGCCAGGCCTTAATGAAGTAGCGAACTGGGATCTGAAAACCAACCAGAGACAGACCAGTCCCACCCCTCCCTTTAGACACTCTGGCAAGGAGCCTGGGGCCCGCCATAGCAGAGAGGTGACGTCACCGGAGTTCAGCCGATGGAAATCCTTCCCAGCAGAATCCACTTTAGCAGGTGTGTGACTCCCACCCCCTCCAGATACAAGAAGCCAGGAAACCTCGGGAATCTCCCTGGGGGCATGTCTGTAGGGAAGCAGAGGGGATTCCCGATCCCCAACTCCCCTTACCACCAGCGGCGACACCCAAGTTCTTAGCCGCCAGTTTTCGGGGGCATGCCCACCAAAGGGGTCCGGAAAAATTAAACTGTTGGTCCCCAGATCACCGCACCACAGCATTGGGGCTTAGATGAATGACGGAGAGAGTGCTCAGTCGTTCGGGAAATAGGACATGCGGTGGGGCTGCAAGTGTAACAAGATCCCTGGGGAACCACCTCCAGTGAACAGGACCTGGCTGGCTGGCTGGCAGGAGGAAGGGGGGGAGGGGCCGGAGAAGTGAAATGGCTCTGGACTAACAGGATTGAGAGACACCCAGGAGCCGCATTACAGGAATTGCTATCAGCACATAGAGGGCAGAAGCTCGGCTCGGAGGGTACAGCTCCGCCTACTGGAAGAGAAGAAAATGGATCTCTAAGACTTCAATTTTTTTTCTTTTTTTTTTTCTCTCTTTGTTCTTTTCTCCCCTTTTCCTTCTTTCTTTCTTTCCCATTTCAAGTTTTATTGTTCTTTCCATTCTCCTCTAAACTATCTCTCTCTCTCTCCTTCTTTCTTTTTAAGAGCACCTTCCTTCCCCTACCCCCCAACTTTCATCCCAAGCATTATGTCTTCCATTACGTGTAATTGTCTAAATGCAAATAGGTGAATGTTTCGAGGCTGTCTATAGGGCTCCTAAATACCTAGCTACTACCAACACCCTGATCCAATCACCTGTTAGTATCCCCCTTCAGTAGAGCAATCTTCTAAAGTAGCCAAGACATACTAACCCTCATACCATCATAGCACGTAACCTAAACATAAAGTCCTAAGAACAGACAACAAATCACTATATGCATACAGAATCCAGAAGCATTTTATGAATTGAAAGAAACAGCTTTAAAGTACAATAAAGCCCAACATTTCTAGGCATATTCTCCCATCACAAAGGAGAGACAACAGAGATATACAAAACCAAAACAAATTTATAAGAGAAAGCAGAAACACAGCAGTCAAACACAGCTGTAAAGTAATGTGAACAACATGAAAAAAAAAAAAAAAACAAGGGAAAAAGGATTACAAACAATGCAGGACAACTTAAATCTACAGGAGGACCTAGAGGCATCAGAAAAATGGACAGAGAAAGAACTCAAGGCATACCTAACTCAAATGGAATGGAATATTAGAGAAGACATGAGAGAGCAAGTCCAAGCAATGAAAGTATATATATATATATATATATATATATTTTTAATTTTTTATTATTGGCTGTTCAAAACATTACATAGTTCTTGATATATCATATTTCACACTTTGATTCAAGTGGGTTATGAGCTCCCATTTTTACCCCATATACAGATTGCAGAATTACATCAGTTACACATCCATTGATTTACATATTGCCATACTAGTGTCTGTTGTGTTCTGCTGCCTTTCCTATCCTCTACTACCCACCCTCCCCTCCCCTCCCCTCTTCTCTCTCTGCCCCCTCTACTGACATTCCTTTGTCCCCCTTGTATTATTTTTCCCTTTCCGCTCACTTCCTCTTGTATGTACTTTTGTATAACTCTGAGGTTCTCCTTCCATTTCCATGCAGTTTCCCATCTCTCTCCCTTTCCCTCCCACCTCTCATCCCTGTTTAATATTAATCTTCTTCTCATGCTCTTCGACCCTACTCTGTTCTTAGTTACTCTCCTTATATCAAAGAAGACATTTGACATTTGTTTTTTAGGGATTGGCTAGCTTCACTTAGCATAATCTGCTCTAATGCCATCCATTTCCCTGTAAATTCTATGATTTAGTCATTTTTTTAATGCAGAGTAATACTCCATTGTGTATAAATGCCACATTTTTTTTATCCACTCATCTATTGAAGGGCATCTAGGTTGGTTCCACAGTCTTGCTATTGTGAATTGTGCTGCTATAAACATCGATGTAGCAGTGTCCCTGTAGCATGCTCTTTTTAGGTCTTTAGGGAATAGACCGAGAAGGGGAATAGCTGGGTCAAATGGTGGCTCCATTCCCAGCTTTCCAAGAAATCTCCATACTGCTTTCCAAATTGGCTGCACCAATTTGCAGTCCCACCAGCAATGTACAAGTGTAACCTTTTCCCCACATCCTCGCCAGCACTTGTTGTTGTTTGACTTCATAATGGTTGCCAATCTAACTGGAGTGAGATGGTATCTTAGGGTGGTTTTGATTTGCATTTCACTGACTGCTAGAGATGGTGAGCATTTTTTCATGTACTTGTTGATTGATTGTATGTCCTCCTCTGAGAAGTGTCTGTTCAGGTCCTTGGCCCATTTGTTGATTGGGTTGTTTGTTCTCTTATTGTCTAATTTTTTCAGTTCTTTGTATACTCTGGATATTGGGGCTCTATCTGAAGTGTGAGGAGTAAAGATTTGAGTCCAGGATGTAGGCTCCCTATTTACCTCTCTTATTGTATCTTTTGCTGAGAAAAAACTTTTTAGTTTAAGTAAGTCCCATTTGTTGATTCTAGTTATTAACTTTTGTGCTATGGGTGTCCTATTGAGGAATTTGGAGCCCGACCCCACAGTATGTAGATCATAGCCAACTTTTTCTTCTATCAGACGCCGTGTCTCTGATTTGATATCAAGCTCCTTGATCCATTTTGAATTAACTTTTGTGCATGGAGAGAAAAAGGGATTCAGTTTCATTTTGTTGCATATGGATTTCCAGTTTTCCCAGCACCATTTGTTGAAGATGCTATCCTTCCTCCATTGCATGCTTTTAGCCCCTTTATCAAATATAAGATAGTTGTAGTTTTGTGGATTGGTTTCTGTGTCCTCTATTCTGTACCATTGGTCCACCCGCCTGTTTTGGTACCAGTACCATGCTGTTTTTGTTACTATTGCTCTGTAGTATAGTTTGAAGTCTGGTATCGCTATACCGCCTGATTCACACTTCCTGCTTAGAGTTGTTTTTGCTATTCTGAGTCTTTTATTTTTCCATATGAATTTCATGATTGCTTTCTCTATTTCTACAAGAAATGCCGTTGGGATTTTGATTGGCATTGCATTAAACCTATAGAGAACTTTTGGTAATATCGTGATTTTGATGATGTTAGTTCTGCCTATCCATGAACAGGGTATATTTTTCCATCTTCTAAGATCTTCTTCTATTTCTCTCTTTAGGGTTCTGTAGTTTTCATTGTATAAGTCTTTCACCTCTTTTGTTAGGTTGATTCCCAAGTATTTTATTTTTTTTGAAGATATTGTGAATGGAGTGGTTGTCCTCATTTCCATTTCCGAGGATTTGTCGCTGATATACAGGAATGCCTTTGATTTATGCGTGTTGATTTTATATCCTGCCACTTTGCTGAATTCATTTATTAGCTCTAAGAGTTTCTTTGTAGACCCTTCTGGGTCTGCTAGGTATAGAATCATGTCATCTGCAAATAGTGATAATTTAAGTTCTTCTTTTCCTATTTTTATGCCTTTAATTTCTTTCATCTGTCTAATTGCTCTGGCCAGTGTTTTGAGAACTATGTTGAACAGAAGTGGTGAGAGAGGGCATCCCTGTCTTGTTCCAGATTTTAGATGGAATGCCTTCAATTTTTCTCCATTCAGAATGATGCTAGCCTGAGGCTTAGCATAGATTGCTTTTACAATATTGAGGTATGTTCCTGTTATCCCTAGTTTTTCTAGAGTTTTGAACATAAAGGGATGCTGTACTTTGTCGAATGTTTTTTCCGCATCTATCGAGATGATCATATGGTTCTTATTTTTAAGTCTATTGATGTGGTGAATAACATTTATTGATTTCCGTATATTGAACCAGCCTTGCATCCCAGGGATGAATCCTACTTGATCATGGTGCACAATTTTTTTGATATGTTTTTGTATCCGATTCGCCAGAATTTTATTGAGGATTTTTGCATCTAGGTTCATTAGAGATATTGGTCTGTAGTTTTCTTTCTTTGAAGTGTCTTTGTCTGGTTTAGGTATCAGGGTGATGTTGGCCTCGTAGAATGAATTTGGAAGTTCTCCCTCTTTTTCTGTTTCCTGAAGTAGCTTGAAAAGTATTGGTATTAGTTCCTCTTTAAAGGTTTTGTAAAACTCTGCTGTATACCCATCCGGTCCTGGGCTTTTCTTAGTTGGTAGTCTTTTGATGGTTTCTTCTATTTCCTCAATTGATATTGGTCTGTTTAGGTTGTCTATATCCTCCTGACTCAATCTGGGCAGATCATATGACTTAAGAAATTTATCAATGCCTTCACTATCTTCTAATTTATTGGAGTATAAGGATTCAAAATAATTTTTGATTATCTTCTGTATATCTGAGGTGTCTGTTGTGATATTGCCTTTTTTATTCCGTATGCTAGTAATTTGAGTTCTCTCTCTTCTTCTCTTCGCTAGCATCACTAAGGGTCTGTCGATTTTGTTTATTTTTTCAAAGAACCAACTTTTAGTTTTGTCAATTTTTTCAATTGTTTCTTTTGTTTCGATTTCATTAATTTCAGCTCTGATTTTCATTATTTCTTGCCTTCTACTTCTTTTGCTGTTGTTTTGCTCTTCTTTTGCTAGGATTTTGAGATGAAGTATGAGATCATTTATTTGTTGTTTTTTTCTTTTTTTTAGGAATGAACTCCAAGCAATGAATTCTCCTCTTAGAACTGCTTTCAATGTGTCCCATAGATTCCGATATGTTGTGTCAGTGTTTTCATTAATCTCTAAGAATTTTTTAATTTCCTCCTTGATGTCTTCTATAACCCATTGATCATTCAGTAACCTATTGTTCATTCTCCAAGTGATGTATTCTTTTTCCTTCCTTCTTTTATCGTTGATTTTCAGTTCCATTCCATTATGATCAGATAGGATGCATGGTATTATCTCTACTCCTTTGTATTAAGAGTTGCCCTGTGACATAATATATGATCTATTTTTGAGAAGGATCCATGTGCTGCTGAGAAAAAAGTGTAACTGCTTGATGTTGGGTGGTATATTCTATATATGTCAATTAAGTCTAGGTTATTAATTGTGTTATTGAGTTCTATAGTTTCCTTATTCAACTTTTGTTTGGAAATCTGTCCAGTGGCGAGAGAGGTGTGTTGAAGTCTCCCATGATTATGGTATGGTGGTCTATTAGACTCTTGAACTTGAGAAGAGTTTGTTTGATGAACATAGCTGCACCATTGTTTGGGGCATATATATTTATGATTGTTATGTCTTGTTGGTGTATGGTTCCCTTAAGCATTATGTAGTGTCCCTCTTTATCCCTTTTGATTAACTTTGGCTTGAAATCTATTTTATTTGATATGAGTATGGACACTCCTGCTTGTTTCCGAAGTCCATATGAGTGATATGATTTTTCCCAACCTTTCACCTTCAGCCTATGTATGTCTTTTCCTATAAAATGCGTCTCCTGTAGGCAGCATATTGTTGGGTCTTGTTTTGTGATCCATTCTACTAGCCTGTGTCTCTTGATTGGTGAGTTTAAGCCATTAACATTTAGGGTTATTGTTGAGATATGGGTTGTTCTTCCAGCCATATTTGTTTATTTATGTTACTAAACATGGTTTGTTTTCCTCTTTGATTATTTTTCCCCCCTTTACTGTCCTAACTCCCACTGTTGGTTTTCATTGTTATTTTCCATTTCCTCTTCCTGTAATGTTTTGCCAAGGATGTTTAGAAGAGATGGTTTTCTAGCTGCAAATTCTTTTAAATTTGTTTATCGTGGAAGGTTTTAATTTCATCTTCCATCTTGAAGCTTGATTTCGCTGGAAACACAATTCTTGGTTGGAACCCATTTTCTTTCAGTGTTTGAAATATGTTATTCCAGGATCTTCTAGCTTTCAGAGTCTGTGTTGAAAGATCAGCTGTTATCCTGATTGGCTTACCCCTAAATGTGATCTGCTTCCTTTCTCTTTTAGCTTTTAAAATTCTCTCCTTATTCTGTATGTTGGGCATCTTCATTATAATGTGTCTAGGTGTGGGTCTCTTATGATTTTGCACATTTGGCATCCTGTAGGCTTCTAGGATTTGGGATTCTGTCTCATTCTTCAAGTCTGGGAAGTTTTCTCGTATTATTTCATTGAATAGATTGCTCATTCCTTTGGTATGGAGTTCTATACCTTCCTGTATCCCAATGACTCTTAAATTTGGTCTCTTGATGTTATCCCATATTTCTTGGATGTTCTGCTCATGGTTTCTTAACAGTCTTTCTGAGCTGTCTATGTTCTTTTCAAGTTGAAATACTTTATCTTCATTGTCTGATGTTCTGTCTTCTAAGTGTTCTACTCTGCTGGTAGTATTCTCAATTGAGTTTTTACGTTGGTTTATTGCTTCCTGCATTTCTAGGATTTCTGTTTGTTTGTTTTTTATAACCTCTATCTCCCTGTATAGTTGATCTTTTGCTTCTTGGATTTGTTTATGTAATTCATTGTTGAAGTGATCTTTCATTGTCTGATTTTGCTGTCTGATGTCTTCCTTGAGACTCCAGATCATCTGAAGCATGTATATCCTGAATTCTTTATCTGACATTCCATCTGCTGCAGCTATTACCTCTTGTAACGTTGAGTTGACCTGCATTGCTTGTGGTCCTTTCTTTCCTTGTCTCTTCATACTGTTCGCGTTCCTTTCTACTTGGTGAAACTGTTGTGCTATTGAATTTTCCCCCTATATATTTATATTGGTCTTGTATAGTTGCAAAGTCTCCCTCGCAGGCGCGGGCGGCGGCTCTGCCCCTCCTCCAATTGGGGCAATGTGACTACCATGCCGGCAGGCCACTGGGCCTGCTCTGCCGGTCGGTAGCAGGTCCACCTATCTTGCAGGCGCGGGCGGCGGCTCGGTCCCTCTGCGGGCCGCTAGGCTTGTTCTGTCGGTGGTCGCAGTTCTGCCTACTTTGCAGGAGCAGGCAGCGGCACTGCCCCTCTGCAGGCCTCTGGGGCTGTTCTGCCAGTGGGTCGCAGGTCCGCCTACCTTGCAGGTGCGGGGGGCGGGGCGGCTCTACCCTTCCTCAGGCCACTGGGCCTGTTCTGTCTGTCGGTTGCAGGACTGGCCTGTTCTGATGGTGGTCACAGTTCTGTCTACCTTGCAAGCGCGGGGGGAGGGGGCGGCTCTGCCTCTCAGCAGGACGCTGCTCCTCTTCTGCCAGTGGGTCGCAGGCCCGCCTACCTTGCAGGAGTGATTGGAAGCTCTGTCCCGCCGCGGTCCACTGGGCCTTTTCTGTTGGTGGTCACAGTTCCGCCTACCTGGCAGGCGCGGGGGGTGGGGGGCAGCTCTGCCTCTCAGCAGGCCAGTGCTCCTCTTCTTCCGGTGGGTTGCAGGCCCGCCTACCTTGCAGGAGTGATTGGAAGCTCTGCCCCGCCACGGGCCACTGGGCCTTTTCTGTCAGTGGTCACAGTTCCGCATACCTGGCAGGCACGGGGGGTGGGGGGCGGCTCTGCCCCTCAGCAGGCCGCTGGGCCTGCTCTGTGGGTGGTCACAGTTCCCTCTACCTTGCCGGCGCAGGGGGAGGGGGTGGCTCTGCCTCTCAGCAGGCCGCTGCTCCGCTTCTGCCGGTGGGTCGCAGGCCCGCCTACCTTGCAGGAGTGATTGGAAGCTCTGTCGAAAGTATATTTTGAAAACGAATTAAACCAATTCAAATGTTAAAGAACGAGCTCTACCAGGACATAGAGATTTTTTTTTTAAAAAAAAATCAAACAGTAATCCTAGAAATGCAGGAAACCATAAACCAAATTAAAAACTCGAATGAGAATATTACAATTAGACTAGATCAAGTAGAAGTCAGAACATCAGATAATGAAGACAAAGTTTATCAACTTGAAAAGAATAAAGTCAACACAGAAAGGATGCTTAAAACTCACAAGCAATCTATCCAAGAGATATGCAATGTCATAAAAAACCAAACTTGGAGTCATTGGGATAGAAGAAGGTATGGAGGTTCAAACCAAAGGAATGGACAACCTATTAAATGAAATAATCCTAGAAAACTTCCCAGAGATGAAAGATGGAATTGATTGCCAAATCCTGGAAGCCTACAGGACCCCAAACATTCAAAACCGTAATAGACCAACTCCAAGACACATAATTATGAAGATATCCAACATACAGAACAAGGAGAGAATTTAAAAGCTATGAGATAAAGGAGTCAGATTACATTCAGGGGTAAACCAATTAGGTTAACGGCTGATTTTTCATCACAGACGTTGAAAGCAAGAAGATCCTGGAACAACGTATTTCAAATGCTGAAAAATAATGGATTCCAACCAAGAATACTGTACCCAGTAAAATTAAGCTTCAGATTTGACAATGAAATTAAAATATTTCATGATAAACAAAAGTTAAAAGAATCGCAGCCAGAAAACCAGCACTGCAAGGCATTTTGAGCAAAATACTACAAGAAGAGGAATTGAAAAACAGCACCCAAAACTAACAGTGGGAGGTATCTCAGTAAAGGGGGAGAAAAATAACCAAAGAGGAAAAACTAGCCAAACTAAAATAAGTAAATAAATAAACATGACTGGAAGTACAAATCATATTTCAATTGTAACCTTAAATGTTAATGGCTTAAATTCACCAATCAAGAGACATAGGCTAGTAACCTGGATTAAATAAAACAGATCTAACAATATGCTGCCTTCAGGAGACTCATATGATAGGAAAAGACATACACAGGCTGAAGGTGAAAGGTTGGGAAAAATCATACCACTCACATGGCCCTTGGAAGCAAGCAGGAGGGGCCATACTCATATCAAATGAAATCAACTTCAAACCTAAGTTAATCAAAAGGGATAAAGAAGGACAATATGTACTGTTAAAAGGAACCATCCACCAACAAGACATAACAATTATCAATGTGTATGCACCAAATAATGGTGCTGCAATGTACATAAAACAAACTCTCCTCAAGTTCAAGAGTCAAATAGACCACAACACAATAATTATGGGTGACTTCAACACACCACTCTCTCCATTAGATAGATCCTCCAGAAAAAAGCTGAATAAAGAAACTATAGAACTCAATAACACAATCAATAACCTAGACTTAACCAACATATATAGAATATATCAACCATCATCAAGTGGATACACGTTCTTCTCAGCAGCACATGGATCTTACTCAAAGATAGACAATATAGTATGCCATAGGGCAACTCTTAGTAAATATAAAGGTGTGGAGATAATACCATGCACCTTATCTGATCATAATGGAATAAAACTGGAAATCAATGATTAAAAAAAGGGGGGAAAAATCCTGCATCACCTGGAAAATGAACAATATGTTACTGAATGATCAATGGGTTACACAGAACATAAAGGAGGAAATCAAAAAATTCTTAGAGATAAACGACAATACAGACACAACATACTAGAATCTATGGGACACAATGAAAGCAGTTTTAAGAGGGAAATTCATTTCCTGGAGTTCATTCCTCAAAGAAAAAAAAACAACAAATAAATGAACTCACACTTCATCTCAAAACCCTAGAAAAGGAAGAGCAAAACAACAGCAAATGTAGTAGAAGACAAGAAATAATTAAAATCAGAGTGGAAATCAATGAAATTGAAACAAACAAAAAAAAAACTATTGAAAAAATTGATAAAACCAAAATTTGGTTCTTCGAAAAAATAAATAAGATCGACAGACCCTTAGCCACGGTAATGAAGAGAAGAAGAGAGAGAATTCAAATTACTAACATATGGGATGAAAAAGGCAATATCACAATGGACACCACAGAAATACAGAAGATAATTAGAAAGTATTTTGAAACCCTATATTCCAATAAAATAGAAGATAGTGAAGATATCGATAAATTTCTTAAGTCATATGATCTGCCCAGATTGAGTCAGGAAGACACACACAATTTAAACAGACCAACAACAAAGGAAGAAATAGAAGAAGCCATCAAAAGAATACCAACCAAGAAAAGCCCTGGACTGGATGGGTATACAGCAGAGTTTTACAAAACCTTCAAAGAAGAATTAATACCAATACTTTTCAAGCTATTTCAAGAAATAGAAAAAGAAGGAGCTCTTCCAAATTCATTCTATGAGGCCAACATCACCCTGATCCCAAAACCAGACAAAAACTTCCAAGAAAGAAAACTACAGACCAATATCTCTAATGAACATAGATGCAAAAATTCTCAATAAAATCCTGGCAAATCAAATACAAAAGCATATCAAAAAAATTGTGCACCATGATCAAGTAGGATTCATCCCTGGGATGCAAGGCTGGTTCAATATACGGAAATCAATAAATGTTTTTCACCACCTCAATAGACTCAAAGATAAGAACCATATGATCATCTTGATAGATGCAGAAAAATCATTTGACAAAGTACAGCATCCCTTTATGTTCAAAACACTAGAAAAACTAGGGATAACAGGAACTTACCTCAACATTGTAAAAGCTATATATGCTAAGCCTCAGGCTAGCATCATTCTAAATGGAGAAAAACTGAAGGCATTCCCTCTAAAATCTGGAACAAGACAGGGATGCCCTCTCTCACCACTTCTATTCAATTTAGTTCTTGAAATACTAGCCAGAGCAATTAGACAGACAAAAGAAATTAAAGGCATAAAAATAGGAAAAGAAGAACTTAAATTATCACTATTTGCGGATGATATGATAATATATCTAACAGACCCAAAAGGGTCTACAAAGAAACTGCTAGAGTTAATAAATGAATTCAGCAAAGTGGCAGGATATAAAATCAACACCCATAAATCAAAGGCATTCCTGTATATCAGCAACAAAACTTCTGAAATGGAAATGAGGAAAACCACTCCATTCACAATATCCTCAAAGAAAATAAAATACTTGGGAATCAACCTAACAAAAGAGGTGAAAGATTTATACAATGAAAACTACAGAACCCTAAAGAGAGAGATAGAAGATCTTAGAAGATGTAAAAATATACCCTGTTCATGGATAGGCAGAACTAACATCATCAAAATGGTGATATTACCCAAAGTTCTCTACAGGTTTAATGTGATGTCAATCAAAATCCCAATGGCATTTCTTGTAGAAATAGATAAAGCAATCATGAAATTCATATGGAAAAACAAAAGACCCAGAATAGCAAAAGTAATTCTAAGCAGGAAGTGTGAATCTGGAGGTAGAGCCATACCAGATTTCAAACTGAACTACAGAGCAATAGTAACAAAAACAGCATGCTACTGGTTCCAAAACAGGCAGATGGACCAATGGTACAGAATAGAGGACATAGAGACCAATCCACAAAATCACAACTTTCTTATATTTGATAAAGGGGCTAAAAGCATGCAATGGAGAAAGGATAGCATCTTCAACAAATGGTGCTGGGAAAACTGGAAATCCATATGCAAAAAAATGAAGCTGAATCCCTTTCTCTCTCCATGCACAAAAGTTAACTCAAAATGGATCAAGGAGCTACATATCAAATCAGAGACACTGCGTCTGATAGAAGAAAAAGTTGGCTACAATCTACATACTGTGGGGTCCAGATCCAAATTCCTTAATAGGACGCCCATAGCCCAAGAGTTAATAACAAGAATAAACAAATGGGACTTACTTAAACTAAAAAGTTTTTTCTCAGCAAGAGAAACAATAATAGAGGTAAATAGGGAGCCTACATCCTGGGAACAAATCTTTACTCCTCACACTTCAGATAGAGCCCTAATATCCAGAATATACAAAGAACTCAAAAAATTAAACAATAAGATAACAAATAACCCAATCAACAAATGGGCCAAGGACCTGAACAGACACTTCTCAGAGGAGGTCATACAATCAATCAACAAGTACATGAAAAAATGCTCACCATCTCTAGCAGTCAGAGAAATGCAAATCAAAACCACCCTAAGATACCATCTCACTCCAGTAAGATTGGCAGCCATTATGAAGTCAAACAACAACAAGTGCTGGTGAGGATGTGGGGAAAAGGGTATACTTGTACATTGCTGGTGGGACTGCAGATTGGTGCGGCCAATTTGGAAAGCAGTAGGGAGATTCCTGGGAAAGCTGGGAATGGAACCACCATTTGACCCAGCTATCGCCCTCTTGGTCTATTCCCTGAGGACCTTAAAAGAACGTACTATAGGGATACTGCCACATCAATGATCATAGCAGCACAATTCACAATAGCTAGACTGTGGAACCAACCTAGATGCCCTTCAATAGATGAATGGATAAAAAAATGTGGCATTTATACACAATGGAGTATTACTCAGCACTAAAAAATGACAAAATCATGGAATTTGCAGGGAAATGAATGGCATTAGAGCAGATTATGCTAAGTGAAGCTAGCGAATCCTTTAAAAACAAATGCCAAAAGTCTTCTTTGATATAAGGTGAGCAACTAAGACCAGAGCAGGGAGGAAGAGCATGAGGAAAAGATTAACATTAAACAGAGACAAGTGGTGGGAGGGAAAGGGAGAGAGAAGGAAAATTGTATGGAAATGGAAGGAGACCCTCAATGTTACACAAAATTACATATAAGAGGTTGTGAGGGGAAAGGGGGGGGGGAAACAAGGGAGAGAATTGAACAACAGCAGATGAGGTAGAGAGGGAAGATGGGAGGGGAGGGGGGGGGATAGTAGGGGATAGGAAAGGTAGCAGAATACAGCAGTCACTAATATGGCATTATGTAAAAATGTGAATGTGTAACCGATGTGATTCTGCAATTTGTATTTGGGGTAAAAATGGGAATTCATAAACTACTTGAATCAAATGTATGAAAGATGATATGTCATGAGCTTTCTAATGTTTTGAACAACCAATAAAAAAATAATAAAATAAATAAATAAAGTGAAAGGTACAAATATAATTCTAATATAAAGATTTTAGTTTAAACTATTATTTAGTTATGTTCATATATTTTCTTATTTTAAGCCAATTTTATTTTTATTCAAAGCAGAATTCAATGCATTTTCTTTATTTAAAGACAACCTCATTTGACTAACTCACACAATAAAAATTGTGATTCAGGATTTTAAAATAATATATAAGTATTATAAATTATTAAAATGACAGGTACCCCAAAGACAAGGTTTAGAATGTTTTGAGTGCCCATTTTTGAATGTTTTAATCAGAAAACATTTAACTATTCCATTGAACTATTTCTATTTTTTATGAAACATAACCCTTTCCTGTTTGTGGATTTTGACACATTTTAAATGAGTTCATTTAGTATGTTTTCATATAACACAACTTCCTTACTGTCGGGGTTTTTAGCCCCCTGTTCCCTCCTTACCTGCAGAAGAGATTGGGGGAGCATGCCCCAACCAGGACAAACCAAGAAAGGTAAAGGACAACTGGCTGCCCACACCCAGCCCTCCCTTGCTGGACGACAATCAGATATGCCAGGGAGAACAGTCAAAGCAGGATCACCTTTAATGAGAAAACATACACAGCTAATATAATGTACAGGAGCCAATCAGGATAAAGGTCCGCAGGGTGGGGAGAATTCACATGTACATCCATCCTACAGGCAGTAATGGGAGACAGGAGCTGTCCGTGAGGGCAGAAGTGTTCTGAGCCTATCCTAGAGATGGTCCCACATCACAACCCACAGCAATGCCTTCTGGCTAATCACCACACACTCTTTTTTTTATCATATATTTTTAAAATTTTTTTATTGTTGGTTGTTCAAAACATTACATAGTTCTTGATATATCATATTTCACACTTTGATTCAAGTGGGTTATGAACTCCCATTTTTACCCTGTATACAAATTGCAGAATTACATCAGTTACACATCCATTGATTTACATATTGCCATACTAGTGTCTGTTGTATTCTGCTGCCTTTCCTATCCTCTACTATCTCCCCTCCCCTCCCCTCCCCTCCCCTCTTCTCTCTCTACCCCCTCTACTGTCATTCATTTCTCCCCCTTGTATTATTTTCCCCTTTCCCCTCACTTCCTCTTGTATGTAATTTTGTATAACCCTGAGGGTCTCCTTCCATTTCCATGCAATTTCCCTTCTCTCTCCCTTTCCCTCCCACCTCTCATCCCAGTTTAATGTTAATCTTCTTCTCATGCTCTTTGTCCCTACTCTGTTCTTAGTTACTCTCCTTATATCAAAGAAGACATTTGGCATTTGTTTTTTAGGGATTGGCTAGCTTCACTTAGCATAATCTGCTCTAGTGCCATCCATTTCCCTGTAAATTCTATGATTTTGACATTTTTTAATGCAGAGTAATACTCCATTGTGTATAAATGCCACATATTTTTTTATCCATTCGTCTATTGAAGGGCATCAAGGTTGGTTCCACAGTCTTGCTATTGTGAATTGTGCTGCTATGAACATTGATGTCGCAGTGTCCTTGTAGCATGCTCTTTTTAGGTCTTTAGGGAATAGAACTAGAAGGGGAATAGCTGGGTCAAATGGTGGTTCCATTCCCAGCTTTCCAAGAAATCTCCATTCTGCTTTCCAAATTGGCTGCACCAATTTGCAGTCCCACCAGCAATGTACAAGTGTACCCTTTTCCCCACATCCTCACCAGCACTTGTTGTTGTTTGACTTCATAATGGCTGCCAATCTTACTGGAGTGAGATGGTATCTTAGGGTGGTTTTGATTTGCATTTCACTGACTGCTAGAGATGGTGAGCATTTTTTCATGTACTTGTTGATTGATTGTATGTCCTCCTCTGAGAAGTGTCTGTTCAGGTCCTTGGCCCATGTGTTGATTGGGTTATTTGTTATCTTATTGTTTAATTTTTTGAGTTCTTGTATACTCTAGATATTAGGGCTCTATCTGAAGTGTGAGGAGTAAAGATTTGTTCCCAGGATGTAGGCTCCCTATTTACCTCTCTTATTGTTTCTTTTGCTGAGAAAAAAACTTTTTAGTTTGAGTAAGTCCCATTTGTTGATTCTAGTTATTAACTTTTGTGCTATGGGTGTCCTATTGAGGAATTTGGAGCCCGACCCCACAGTATGTAGATCATAGCCAACTTTTTCTTCTATCAGACGGCGTGTCTCTGATTTGATATCAAGCTCCTTGATCCATTTTGAATTAACTTTTGTGCATGGAGAGAGAAAGGGATTCATCTTCATTTTGTTGCATATGGATTTCCAGTTTTCCCAGCACCATTTGTTGAAGATGCTATCCTTCCTCCATTGCATGCCTTTAGCCCCTTTATCAAATATAAGGTAGTTGTAGTTTTGTGGATTGGTTTCTGTGTCCTCTATTCTGTACCATCGGTCCACCCGCCTGTTTTGGTACCAGTACCATGCTGTTTTTGTTACTATTGCTCTGTAGTATAGTTTGAAGTCTGGTATCGCTATACCGCCTGATTCACACTTCTTGCTTAGCATTGTTTTTGCTATTCACCAGGCGCTCTTAGCCACATGTGGCCCCAGGCCTGGGAAGTGGGTAGCAGCCAGGAAATTAAGTTTCCTCTTTTCTGATGCAACACGCCCCACTACATTATGCCCTACACCTTACCTGTATATACAATTAATAAAAATCTATGTTGCACATTTGGGGTCAATGTTTCTCCATTTCAAAAAGTAAATGCTTAAATCTCATTTTTATAGTTCCAAGATACTCATATTTGTCTAATTTATACTCTTTGTGTCATTTGACAGAATGTCACCAAAACCATTGTGTCAGCAGGGATGAAAGAACAACTGAAAAGATTTACAACATTCTTATCAATTTCCACATTTTAGGCAAGTAATCAATAATGTTATAAAACTGGTGGTCTTAAATTATTAACTTTGTGCAGGTTAAAGAGCTGAGCAAACAAACTTATTTTTTCAAATATTTGAGTATTAAAGTAAAACTAATATTATATTCTCTGTCTACTTGTCTTACATCTTTAGTCAAAAATTTTTTGCTCAGTTGACTTGGCAACTCTTAATTGGAGGTATGCTCTGATTTATTCTCTGATCAACAATAGATTATACCATAATACCAGTTCTAGTATTTTATCAAAACTTACTAGACACGTTTACTGTAACTCATTAGTAAATGTGAATGTAAGAATGATTTTAATTTAAATTTTCATTTCTGATTTTTGAAAAAAAACAGTATATTTTGTAAGTGATCTATAAGAGTTTTCCTCAACAATTTGAAAACAATATTTGAGGTTATAATATTTGAGATTAATGGGTTCAATAATTTTCACAAATTATTTCATATTATGTATATATATACACACACACACACACACACACACACACACACAGAAAGCGAGAGAGTGCAAGTGAAATAATAAAATCAAAGAAAAATGAAACATTCTGAAAAAAAGTGAAACACTAATAATAAATGGTAATAAATGGGGTAGTAAAGCTAGGATTTCAGCATAATTCGTGATATTGAATTCTATCTTATGAGGTCAATCTCTCATAAACTCAAACACAAAGGTAATAGTAATTACACTAAACATAAATTTAAATAAAAGGTCACCTTAGTTTCCACAGAATGTCCTGTTTAGCTGTGAAAATTTTTGTTCTTTTGTTGTTGAAGAAAATATCATTTGAATTATCTTTAAAAGATGTTTTTTTAAAAAGTAAAAAATTACAGAGGATAAAGGAAAGAAGTCACAAATGGGCAGATGATAAAATCTATGGAAATTCTTACAAAGTTACTAATGGACTTAAAATTGTTTTTTGCAAAAATTCAAGTTCCACATCTTAAAATATTTAGATAGAATCATAATTTAACCTTCTATGAGTAAAGTATTACAGGCATGAATAATCCTTACAAAAAGTCTGAGATCACATCCAGTATTGTTGAACAAAGTCCCATCAGTTTGATAATTTAAGTGAGAATATAAAATAATCTATATTCATCTATAATATGCAATTTTCATCTGCTGTAATCATAATTAAAAATATAGTTTCCTAAGATATAATTCTATCTAATGACGTAGGCTATAAAAATTGGTGTAAAAGATTATTTTGCATTATAAATATTTAAATTTTCAAACAAAAAAAGGTAGTTTTCATATTGTATATATTAATATAGTCTTCTAAAAGTCGACTTTGAAGGAAATGATCATCACAACACATTGAACACTGTATTTTATAAAATACAACATAAAATTTTGAACCATACTCTATACATTATATTATTAATTTTGTATGTATACACAATTTAATATTTATTTCAAAAAGTTTATAAATATAACCCTGATAATCATCCACATTAACAGTTAGTTAGCAATTCTTATGTTTCCCCTGCTAGCCTCAGTCAACCACTATCCTTAGATAACTTGTCTAACATTTTACTTTGAAATAATTGTAGGCTTCTAGATAATGTATCAAAATTAAGAAATAATGTTGGTATGAACTGCAGACTTAATTTGGATTTTACCATTAATGTTCATTTTTTGGGTTAGAATCCAGATCAGGACTGATTTATCACTCATGATTCTCTGATAGATTGAATAATGCTTGCCTCCCTTCTACTTCAAAGATGTCTATACCTAATCTCCCATAACAATGAATATCATTCTTTACATGATAAACAGATTTTGGAGATATGATTTAAAATATAGACCTTGATAAGGGGAACAGCCTTGATTTTCCAAGTAATCACATTGTTATCACATTGATCCTAATAAGCAAAGATTCTTCACGGATGAATTCCAAGAAAGATGATTAGATAGAACAAAAGGCCAAGCAGTGCAGTTGCTAGCTTGGAAGATGGAGAAAGTGGGCCAAGTGTCAAGGAATGCAAGCATCCTATAGAAGCTAAAAATAACAAAGAATTGGATTGTGTTCTAAAAACTTCAGGAAAATGTTCAGCTTTGACAATTCTTTCTTTTAGCTCAGTGAGAAAAATGGTGAAATTTGGACTAACAGAACAGAAATATAATACATTTATATTATTCTAAAATACTAAATTTGTTAGGCTTGGGTTGTCTCTCAGAGTGAGACACATTCTTAATCGTATGAGGACTTTGGTCTAATCCCTGGTGTGTGTAAGCACCCATGTATTTGTGCACACACACACGCACAATGTAGTAATTTGACACATCAACCATCAAAAAATACTAAAAATATTTTCTAATCTGTTACATACCTTTAGCATTTTTGCTGTTTTATGACCTTGACACTTTTCAATGATTTTTCAAATGCCTTCTTTCTTTATTTTTGTATCCATTATTTTTCATGATCAGTTAGAAAAGACACCATAGAAGTGATGTGCTCTTCTTTGTGCATAAATCTGAGTTTTACACAGTGTCAACATGTATTATTTGTGATACTGATCTTGAGCACTTGTTAAGAAAGTGTCTGGTAGAATTATACACCATCAATCTACTAGTTTTCTCTTTACAATATTGCTTGTGATATTCACTAGTGATATTCTATCCCAGTTGTCTCTTTTTTTTTCTGTCTTTTATATCAGTTTGAACTTATGAGTGTTTATTTATTTAGTTATTTTCCAAAGCTATCATTATTGATTTTGTTCCTTAAGGTATTTGAATATTGACTTGGATGAGCTTTTATTGGTTGGCTCCATCTACCCTTTTATTATCTTTTTTTTTTTTCTCTTGTTCTAACACTGGAATCAATTAATTCAACGAAGAACCTCTCTCATCTTTTTGCTTAAGAATAAAGGTCTGGGACATCAAATGATTCTAGTTTATGGAGTGTAATGATGGGTTTTTAATTATAGGAGAGGAAAATATTCAGTGATTTTTGATATAATTGATACCACAATTTTGTGGAACAAGGAACAAGTTATACAATTTTTATTAATAGAATCACATTCAAATTTGTTCAGTTTTTAGTCATTTATTTTTACATTTCCATCACTTTCAAATCTTAATTAGAAGCCACAGTTTTGACTGTGCTTATTTTCTTCATGCAAAATGAAGACAATGTCATAAAATGAATATTCAATAAAATAATTATTGTTGCAGATCATCTTTGATGATTATGCTTTGAAATGAGATAAAAGCATGAAAAAATTAATATAAGAAAATTAAATATGAGAAAATCAAATACCAGAAATTATTGCAAATAATTATGGTATAATGTTGTTCTTGAGGAACTTCAATCCTGAGCAACCTGCTTTAACTGCTAAGAATTTGCACTAAGAATCGTCCTGGAGAGTCTTGTACCTATGTTTGTAGTACTGATCTGTACCAAGACCCTTTATGGTTTGATAACTTAAAACCCAGTGATGGTGAGAGCTTAGGACTTCATATCTCCTTGAGTTGAGTAAAAGGCCTTGCCACCAAGGTCAAAGTATTATAGAAATAACACAGTCTTCAAATATATTATCGACTTTTGTTAGAACTTAAGTACTTTATTAAAAATGGAAAGATAAATGTTAATAATATAAGGATTAATTTAAATAATATATCTTTATATAGATACACATAAATAATGTATTTAAATAATATAACTTCATATTTACATAAAGTCACAGGTTATTTTAACCCACATAAAGTTTTACATTATACAATATAAATTATGCATAATACATGATATATATTAGGCATATACATTAATATTCTTTAAATATACAACCATTCTTCAGTGAAGATGAACTAGATGAAATAATTTCAATGTTTTCAATATCTCATTAAGAAGTGTATCCTTAAGTGTCTTCCCACCACCTTATATCTAAGATAGCATAAAACTTAGCACCCACATTGAACAATAATGAGAGGGAAAAGTGGTAGAGAACTCAAAACCATAAGACAAGTGAAAATGTGAACTCTGAGAGCACTTGAAATCTGATAAATGCAATACAAATACTCTGTTATAATTGTAAATAACTTTTTGTTAGTGTTTCAATAAGGATATGTTATGACTTGTAAAAGGGATCTGATTTTTTGTGTTTAAAATCAGGATCAGGATTTTTTTTTTTAATGAGGGAAACTACTGGAGTCCTTCTTTGTGTCTTATCCTAGCTTATTCTATTAATTACTAGGAATCATGCATTATTCAAGACACCTACAAATTTCTTATATAATTGTCAAGCACATGGATGATGTTTGTATTATATCTTTTCATATAAGGGATCTGATACTCAGAGGATTTATGTGTAATTTCTGGAGCCTCAGATAAAATAGAGTTTGTTTTGCCACCAGGGTCCTTATGATTTTAAATGCTGATATACAAATATTTTTTTGCATTTTGTAAAATTTATTTTTTATTCTATAAAAATCTTATAAAAATTAGTATCAATTTATTTATATTTTAGATTTCTGCAACTTCATGTTTCACAATTTATTGAGTATTACTGCTCAAAGTGCTAAAGAATTTGGTGCATATAATATTATACCTCACAGCCCGATTCTTGGGACTGTGTCATCTCCAACCTGTAAAAATCTATGAGATCCTGGAAAACTCACAATCTCTCTGTCTTGAGATTTCTCATTTCTGTAAACCCAGTAAATAAGTTCCATATTTGTTCTGAAGAATAACTTAGCTTAAATAATTGAAGTATTAGTTTATTTTACAATAAATTAGTTAACATACAAAGTATTAATCTTTATTGCATTCTAAGTATTTTGATGCTTATATGAAAATATGTGTATTATATATTTATTAGCACTTATATGTGTTTATGCATGTTTATAAATTATATACATATTTATAGCTAAACATATATTTTGCAATGTTCTTATAATTAGCATATATTTATAAAATATTTATGTTATTGTTTATAATTAGTATATTTTAAAAAAAATAAAACCTAAAGTATAATATTTTATAGCAAATTTGCAAAATACATATGAAGTATTACTCTTTGTTATATTTCAATTATTTTGATATTTCACTACTAGGAAGAATTTAACATCATCTGCAAACTTCAAAGTTTCACTGTAGTATAATTTCTAAATTATTGAGAAAATGTTAATAAGACTGGTTACAGAATGGGACAATAAAGAAATATTGTAGTTTACTTGATTAATATATAAAAATAGTTTCTTCATACCATCAATCAGTTTCTCCTTCATTAGACTATACCCTGATGGATCTGAATGTTCTTACTTTGAATATGGTATAATTTGAACATTGCTATTTTAAAATTAAAACAATACATCCATTTGTTAAGCTTCCTTTAAATGCTTATTATCACCCCAAAACAAAATTTGATAACAAAATTTCCATTATCCAAACGATTTTTACCAAGCTTCCACATATTCTCCTCAGAGAACCTTATAAAATTGGCATAAAGTGGAGAGAAGCATGCATAAATACTGCCCCATGCACATGTACACACCCAAATGTGAGGAATCATGGCAATTGCCCAAGCATCAAGAAGAAATGATGATATGTCTCTGGTATGAGCTCATATGTGTGGCTACATAGCTACCATATTTTCACTGTTTTTAACTTTTTCACAAAGCAAATATTTCATTCATAGATGAAGAATAAGATTTTATAAATATGACAATATAAATGGTCTAGTTGAGGTAATGTGCATAAGGTAAGAAGTTCCTGATTTGGACACAATATATTTGCATAAAATATGTTGAAAATTTCTGTCATATATCCATAAAATAATGTAATTAATTTGGATTTGTTTCTGTAAAACTATGGAGCCAAATAAAGTGAATGTGTGTATGAATGTGTGAGTGTGTGTGTGTATGAGAATATATGCTAAATAACATGAAAAATTAATAAAGAGTACATCACAGCAATTTTAAATCATGTGTGTCTTGATTTATAAAATAAATCTTGTTTACATTTTAGGGAAAACTCTTTATTTTATGTATAAATGAAAAAATAATGCATATTAAATAAGTTGTCCAAGATCAAATGTCAAATTTGATTAAATTGTGGATGAACACTTACTTGATCTAGCTACAAGTAGTTGTTCCATTTTCTTATTCCTACAGCATTTTCTGTAAACTACTATAATTTTAAGAAATTTGTTGCATAAATATTAGCATGTACAAAAATAAAAATGATTATATAATATACATAGCAATGCTACCTATTTGACCTAAGTAAATACCTAAGTAAATTAGTGTCCCACATCCAAAGAATAATAAATAATTAGTATGTAATAGTTTTTCTCTTTTGAGAAATAAGAAAGATATTTGCTGATATGAAGATGGGTGCTTTGTATGTCACATATGTATGTCAAAAATACAAGTAATTTAATGGTAATTTAATGAGAAGGTCATGGAAGTTTAATATAATCCTTTCTTAGCTGCAAGGTAAGATTCCTATAATAATTGCATATACTAAATAATTTCTATAAATTATAATTTGAATATATTCATGAGGATTTAATGAGTTATAATATCTTGAATTTGATTGAATTTGAAGGTTCTGAATTAAGAGATTTCTTCTACTATTTGTTAGCTGTGCTACCTTAAGAAATTTAAGTGAACTCTCTGTGACTCATTCATCTATGTCATGGGAGTCATAATAACACTGGAGAGGTTTCTTGTGAAGATTAAATAGTTAATTCATGTAACTAACCCACAAAACAATGTAAATTTTTGTCCTTTTTTTTTAAAAAAAATTGATGTAACATGTACTTTAAAAGTTTTTTTGATAGGATTTCTTTTAAAAGATTTTTAAATGGACTTAGATTATAGAAATATTTGGCATTTTGAGTTTTGCTTTAATAGTTCTTTTTGCTGAAATACTTCCATTTTGCAAATTGTGATTGTCTTATGATGAGAAAAAAAAAAAAGTAGTGTGTTCTCCAGGGTATTGTGACTCTCACATTATCAATTGTTGGAGGAAGTGGTCTATTGTCATGGTGAGGTGCTTAAGTTAGCTGTGCCTCTAGCAATATCTAGCACACAATATTTCTGCAGCTAATATAGGTTTCTCTAGTGAAAAGCAGTTCTATGATGTCAGTTAAAAATGTTAACTCTTGGGAATGCCAATTCACCTCTGTATCCATGAAAGATCATGTGTTATTTACACAATTAACACCAATTTCTTAATATAGTGAAAAAAGATACACCATTAACATAATGGCTTTTGTTACAATTTTCTACTGTTCTTTCTTGTTAAATGTGGTTTTGTTTAACAGTCAATATGTATCTTATTAATCCAAGGAGAAAGCAATAAAGAGTGGTATCTCTTGATACCACTTTAAAATGTTATACCTATCACTATTACTTATTCTTCAAGTAACTACTCCAACATAATTACTTATATTTCCAAGGCTCTACCCTACTTATAGGTTCGATGTAAGCTCCCAAATTTCTCTTAGTAATTGAATTCTCCTTAATTTTATGAAATTATACATTGCTGTATGAAATAAGCTTAAAGAGTTCAACAAATTTGTACAACAAAGGAACAATGAAGAATTTTAAAATACAGAAAAACAATGTATTTCCAAATAATACAATATAATGCATGGAAAAACAAATAGAAAACTCATTATTGAAAAATAAAGGACATGTTATTTAATTGTAAGAATTAATATAAATAATATAAATATTAGATGTTTTTAAATGAATAGACAAGTTTAAAGAGAGACAACTTGAAATTGTGTGCACATGAATACATGTGAAGATGCTTCCAAATCTATATTAATAAATTTTTTTAATATATTTAACATGGTAATTTTTATTTTTCATCTCATCAGATAAGCAGTAATTTTATAATAAATTATCAGAAAAATAATAAATTATATCTTCTGGATTCAGGGCCAAGGTGAATATTCTTTTAAATATAAGAGTAAGAAAGAAATAGAGGAAAACCAATGTGAATTTTTTTCAAGAGAATTATTAATAACAAATTACACTCAAAAGATGTAAACGCTACTCAGTTTACAATGTTTATTTTCAAAAATGTGTATGATATTGTGTGGCTTTTAAAGTACATTGTACTTTTTACCTCATTGGGTACATACTAAAACTTGTGTTAATAAACAAGGACATCTTGAATATGTTTTATGTTATAGATGCGTTTATGGACTTATTTTCATATTCAAAAAACAAGGAATTTCCTTTTTAGAACTTCCATTTTCTAAATGCCACATAACATACAATATCATTAAAAGCTGTGTATTCCATAGGTGTTATTTAACAAATGAATGTATTTACAATTATTGGAAATAATATTAATAGATTGACAAATATGTAAGATACTGTGTAATTCCTTCCAAATTTTCCAGGTTAAGATCTCTGTGAAAATTTAATAGACCTATTGTATTTACAAGTCAACTTTCTAAACTTTCTTAGCTATCTCTCTTTGCTATTATACTTGTCTCTGGGTGCGTTAATTCATCATTCTTTTTCTGTCAGCTGTCTGCACTATGAGTTGAGGATTTCCAAAATGCCTGAAGGGTGCACTGTCAGCTGTAGATACTTGAGTCAACATGGTAATATCAGTTGATTTCATTCTAGACAATACACATACACACACACAGTTGCACACAATACACCTTGTAGGGGCACTTGGCATATTTCAGAAAATAACCTTTTGTTATTGTATCAAGTGTCTAAAGCAGCATAGAATTCTCACAATAATATTTCTGCCCCTCAATTATTTTTTTAAATTCTAAAAGTTTTGGGAGCAGGTATTCTCCAAGAGTGGCACTGAAAAACGTAATTCTCTGAACACCTGAATAAATCACTATGCAACATAACCTTGGCATTGTTCAAATTTATAAAGCACTTGAGTGAATGAAACTAAATATTCCTATTTAGGAAACATACTCATCGCATAAGTGGAGTTATACCATGAACACAAGTTGATAAGTTGAAGTTTAGGTACAGTGGTAAAATCTAATTTATTTTTTGGTAAAAAAGAGAAGGCATGATGATAAATGGACCAGGTACAGATATTTCACCTAAACAAATGCAAGGTTCAAAGGCAAATTCTGATGATATCTTCCCTTTTCCACTTCCAAATGCTTTGTCTCTTTTATTATCTTGTAAGCCTCATGTTTTCTTGGTAATTCTATAATCTATTACATGAACAGTCAGTGTGAAATGTATGTAATTATCATGGACTGGTTTGCATCTGTTTCTGTGAATGCAGGGTCATTTACCAGTGAACTGAGTATATACAGTTTCACATTCAAACCAATGTTTGTCTTGGTTTTATATATCTATATTTATCTCTCTATTTGAGTATATACATACATATATATTATGTATTACATATTAAGTATTATATGTATTATATATTTAGTTTTAGTTGTAGAGACTTCAATTTCTGAATTGACAGCATACTAATTTCAGTCTCTAAAAGAGTAAGCAGAACTTACATCTCTTCTAGGTCTACTCCCATCAGAATTCAATCTGATTATATTGAAATATCAAGAAGCTGCCTTTAAATTACCACAAAAAGGATGATCATAAGACGGATTTATTTTTCTAGATCCCAGGTGGGAGATACAAGCACCAAGATCTATGACAGTAGGTGCCCCTGATAAGCAGGTAAGCACAGTGGGATGTAAACTAGAAGCATACTGAGGAACACAGAAAGCCAACAACAGGTCAGAAAATCAAAAGTAGAAACTTAGAATTGTGAATCCCATAACTATGTTAAACTCCTACATATAGCACAGAATTCAGCCTCATATTCCCTATGAGCCTAGGGATAAATGATACCCAGAAAAGACTATAACACTGGAGTTTCTTAAATTATTTTCTGACTGGTTGGTGTTTCCCTTTTTTTCCAGTTCTGGCTTGCATTTTTTTTTTTTTTTTTAGAGACTATGCCTACTTCTACCACTGAAAAGTCCTGATCTATGATATCCTAATCTAGAAACCTCTGTAATTCTCACATGAAAGTATTTATGGAGGAATCTAACTTGTTTTTATATCATTGCTGTAAATATTGTATTATTTTGTCAAACTTATATGGTGGCTGTAATTGTGTAACTTTGCTAGATGGGTCTATATTTGTGTAAATTCATTTGTATAAATTCATAGCTTCATAAATGTGTTCTATCATTGTGAATTATTATATGTATTTAGGTATAGCTGAAAAAAAACAAGTATTTTTCTTTGATGGTAAAATTCTATTTTATAAGTAGGTGAAATAGCATTCTCCATGAAGTTCATGTTCGTATGTCCATAAGTTCATATCACAAAAACACATTTCAAATAATTTTCTAAATATATTATATTCAACCCTATATCAAATAATTTTTTGAAAGTTATAATTTAAGAAGTTTATATAATTCACCTTTTGAAAGTATATCACTCTTTTTTCTTTGCAAAAACTTCTATACTTCTTCTCTCAAGGTCACATTGCCCTGTATCAGATAGCAACAGAGCTTCAGCAATAACAGCAGATGCCAGCTTAGATTAATGTAAATGGATGTTGTTTTACAATTTTTATAGCTTCTCTCCTTTGCACCCATTTTGACAGGGAACAATGTTGGGTTCAATGCTGCGTGCCCTAGAGGTGCCCTAGAGTCATTTTAACGGATTCAATTTGCTTTGCTTTTCATGTAAAGCAGAGGTTTTTTTTTTTTCCTTAGGTATTTTTGAGATACAGGAGAAACTATATCTTACATAAAATATTTTAAAAAGTTTACTCTTTATATAAACCTTCATTACAGACTTTTAAAACTAGAGACGATAAAGATCATCTATTCCAATGTTTCTCAAGGCTAATAAAGCAAAAAGAAACTTTGCCACTCATTTTTGTTCCTGTTGTCCCTCATGAATAAAATGATTATGTTCTCTTTTTCCCATGCCTCCTATTCTGTCTTAAGGTCAATAGTGGAGAATTTAGTGAGTTTACTCATTTGTAGTATGCATTGAATTATGAAACACTGGAATGATTCAGCTTTTCATTTCAAAAATAAGGAAACAGTTATAGAAAAGTTTAGCTAACCGCACAAAGACAGAAACATATCTAATAGTGAAGACTGACCTTGAATTCTTGAATGGCTAAAAAATGCAGGGCTGTTTCTGCCTTTGGATCCTAACTCTACTTTCTCCCCTAGGATTTTTCCCCCAGCAGCTTCATAATTACTTAATTGGAAAAAGAAAAATAAACTATCTCATTTCATTCCATTGTTCTTTTTTATTTTTTATTGTATCTTCATTTGCTTTCTTATTTTTTACTCTATTTATGTATATACTTTCAGAGTCCATATAAAAAACTAGGTCAAAATATGTCACATTCTGACTTCAAATACTCCAGTGATTCACATATAATTTTATATGGTAATCCCAGATGTTATTCTCAGTATCCTAAGTGATTTGGTCACTGACTACCAGGCAAATGTATGAAATCAAAGCTGTGTACTCTCTGGGGGTAAAATCTTGTATCTAACAGTATAATCTTACATATGTTATTATACTGATCTATTGCACAACACTTTATCTGTAAAATGTGCAAAGGAATTGTTTCTGTCTTATAGAAAGGTTCAGCATTAAATGAGTTTATATGTACAAAGTCCTTCATACATCTCCTGTTCTTAGCAGAGTACATTATGTGGTAGCTATTATTGTCATTTTCTCCTGCTGAATGCCATCCAATCAGACTGTCATTTTTCAAATTTATTTGACTACTGCACCTAAAGATTTTAATTCTAATGATTTCACTTAATTCTTCCATAAGTGCTTCCTATTTTTACATTCTGGATTCTATTTTCAGGTTACATGTTTCATTGAAGTAGAAATTAAACTGACTCCCCAAAGCGCACCCTTTTTTTTCCATCAAATTAAACTTTATCTTTACCCCCACATCATTTTTTTTACTTCATGTTTTATTTTTATTTACTATTAAGAGGTTCTAATGTTATACATTCCTGAGAATGGTGAAACTCTCAATGGTAATTTCTACTTATCAGAGTAGCTACTTACAAGAGTAGCTACTCATTGCCAAAGCTTGAAAATCAGAGTAGCATACTCCAAAATTATTGTTAAATGAATGGGTTTGTTATTCTGAAATATTCTTTTGTGTGTTTTCTTCTACTATTTTGGCTGAATAGTCCTAAATTCATCAGATATTGCTCTATATATTTCCAAAATGTAAGTGGAAAGGTGAATAATTTTTGGACAATATAAAAATAGAGAGATAAATAATAAAATCATATTCTAGGAAAAGTACTTTTTAAATTTGTTTATTTTTTAATTGTACTTCAATACAATTTATTTTATTATTATTATTATTATTATTATTATTATTATTATTATTATTATTTTATGTGGTACTGAGGATCAAACCCAGTGCCTCATATGTGCCAGATGGCCAGACAAGTGCTCTACTAATGAGCCACAACCCCAGCCCTGAAAAGTATATTTTTATCCTTGTTTAATATGATTACATAATCTGTATTTTTTCTACATCAGTGTCCAAGCATATTATTTGTTTATTTGTGTTGAAATACATAAATGTAAACAGATGTACCTACTTTCAGTCCTGAAGTTCAACATTTGTTTACTGAGAACAAAGTACATATACATATTACTGAGAGGAAACAATGTATACGTGTGTGTGTGTGTCTGTGTGTATTTCACAAAATATATGTAAATGTATACCTTTCATACATATCTATCTATCTATACATGCATACATCTGTATGTATATGTATTTATATATAGGCCAAAAATGATTAATCAATACTACTACCTAAAACCATACCACAGTGATTTGTAAAATACTAATATATGTATCAATGAATTTCCCATTGACATTGTAAATGTTAAAGAACTATATTTTCTTACTGAAATCATTTATCTGAAATATAGAAATATCTATTTTTTAAATCTCAGTTGTGATAAATATTTTAATTTTAGAATACTGCATTCTTCTTTATATGACCTACACATTTTATATTTGCAATTGTAATTTTTCATTTATATACAAATATGAGTTCATTTGTTTGTTGAAATAATATATATAAAAACAAAGTGACAACTATATTCTTTTATTGAAGTGTTATTTAAGATGTTATAATTTTTTTTATTATTAGTTGTTCAAAACATTACAAAGCTTTGACATATCATATTTCATACATTTGTTTCAAGTGGGTTATAAACTCCCATTTTTACCCCGTATACAGATTGCAGAATCACATTGGTTACACATCCACGTTTTTACATACTGCCATACTAGTGTCTGTTGTATTCTGTTGCCTTTCCTATCCTTTACTATCCCCCCTCCCCTCCCTTCCCCTCCCAACTTCTCTCTCTACCCCATCTACTGTAATTCATTTCTCTCCCTTGTTTTTTTCCCCTTTTCCTCACTTTCTCTTATATGTAATTTTGTATAACAATGAGGGTCTCCTTCCATTTCCATGCAATTTCCCTTCTCTCTCCCTTTCCCTCCCACCTCTCATCCCTATTTAATGGTAATCTTCTTCTCATGCTCTTCCTCCCTGCTCTGTTCTTAGTTGCTCTCCTTATATAAAAGATGACATTTGGCATTTTTTTTTAGGGATTGGCTGGCTTCACTTAGCATAATCTGCTTTAGTGCCATCCATTTCCCTGCAAATGCCATGATTTTGTCATGTTTTAGTGCTGAGTAATACTCCATTGTGTATAAATGCCACATTTTTTTTTATCCATTCATCTATTGAAGGGCATCTAGGTTGGTTCCACAGTCTAGCTATTGTGAATTGTGCTGCTATGAGCATCAATGTAGCAGTATCCCTATAGTACGCTCTTTTAAGGTCTTTAAGGAATAGTCCGAGAAGGGGGATAGCTGGGTCAAATGGTTGTTCCATTCCCAGCTTTCCAAGGAATCTCCATACTGCTTTCCAAATTGGCTGCACCAATCTGCAGTCCCACCAGCAATGAAGTCAAATAACAACAAGTGCTGGCGAGAATGTGGGTAAGATGTTATAATTTGGAAAAAAAAAAAAAAATGAACACAAATCTGGAGTTCTTGATGTTCCCAAATATATTAGCTCTTTTGTTTATATTTTTATTCACATATCATAGAACCCATGTTCACATGTAAGTTACCTTTTATTCTACAGTTAAAATAGTACAACTATCTTTAATATTGCTTTATTTCCTCAATTTCTTATTTTCAATTTTCTTGCTTTATTTCTTTTTTCCCTGATCTGATTTGTTAAACATGTAGTCTTTAAAATTTTCTATTATACAAGTGTAACTTTTCTCCTCTGTGTATAATTTTATATAAGTAATTTAACCTCTCAATGTTAGCAATAATTAAAACACTTTTGAAAATTTAAATTATGAGATGGTACTTACAGTTTAGACTAAAATTATAAATTAAATAAAATAGGCAGGCATTTATTTAATCATAATTATAGGCTTTGTTAAATAATTATAATTAAATCTCTAGATGAAATATTGTGTCTATGTATACCATTTCACATGATATTTATTATAATTATGATTATTGATATTTTTATTACTATTTAAATAGCCTCATCTATTTCATAGTGTCTATCTGTGACTGTGTAAATGAAAATAAATTATATTATATTGAAATAATTATGACTTTTCTCTTGGATTTCCATATTTCCTGAATAATATATTATCTTTGACATTAAAATTATTCTAGTGTTAACCATTTTTTTCGTTATATTGTAACAGATTATTCACCTACTTCTTTCTAAACCTCTTTCAACATTAGATGTATATTAAATGAATCAAACATAATTCACAGAGAAATCAATTTATTTGGTAAATTAGCAATTCCTAAGCAAAATTTCTCTACAGTAAGCACATGCTCACAAATACTAATTTTTCAATTTGTATTTTTTAAATGCTTTATTCATCTGTTCATTTACTTGTTTCTCCACTTTTTTGTTTCCAAGCCATGGAATGTTACTTACTTGAATATTGTTGTTTAGGATGTTAATTAGAAAAGGCTTCTTAAGCAGAAGAGCCTTGAGGAAGTGATAATATTTGAAGCCTATGTGAAGCCCTTGCACACAGCAAATTATATCATGTAATCACAAAACTATGCACCACCTAAACTAAAAACAGATCCTTGTCTTTGGTTTTAGAGTTCAAATTTTTGCTTTGGAAGTACTACTATGTAGTTTGATTTAAATCATGCTACTTCAATTATTTGTCAAAAGAATATAAATATCTTTCTATATTGTGAATTTCTGCAACCATAAAATATAGATGATATGATAATATTACTGACATAATTGTGGCTTTGGGGAAACTAAATATCACTGATATAAAATCCTACTATAGTGCTTTCATATAGTGGTCAATAAATAAGGTCTATCTTATTAGTTATATTATATCTATTATTGAAAAATGATCATGACTCATTTACATGGTTCTGATGATAGCGATGATGATGATAATCTTTATGTAGATGGTGCTGGTGATTACGATTTTCTTTTTTTAATTTGTTCTTTTTAGATAAACATGATGGTAGAGTGTAGTTTGACATTCTATACATACATGGAATATAACATTATAATCAGAATTCCATTCTTAGTTGTACATGATGTGGAGTTATACTGGTTATATATTTATACATGAACATAGTGGTGTTATCTATGAATCATTCTACTGTCTTCCCTATTCCCATTTCTTCACCTTTCCCTTTATTCCATTTTGTCTAATCCAATTAACTTCTATTCTTCCCATCCCTACCCTCCCTTATTGTGGGTTAGGATCCACACATCAGTGAGAATGTTTGACCTTTGTTTTTGGGGGACTTACTTATTTCATTTAACATGGTAGTCTCAGGTTCCATCCATTTACCAGCAAATGCCATAATTTCATTATTCTTTATGGTCAAATACTATTCCATTGCATTTATATGCCACATTGTCTTTATCCATTCATCTGTTGTTAGGCATCTAGGTTGGTTTCATAGCTTGGCTATTATAAATTGAGCTGCTATAAACATTGGAGTGGCTGTGACACTGTATTATGCTGATTATAAGCTTTGGGTATAAGCTGAGGAGTGAGATAACTGGGTTGAATGGTGGTTCCATTCCAAGTTTTCTATAGCATCCCGATATTGCTTTTCAGAATGTTTGCACAAATTCACAGCCCCACCAGCAATGGATAAATGAACGTTTTTTTCCCCACATTCTTGCCAATATTATTGTTACCTATATTTTTGATAAGTGCCTTTCTGACTGTGGTGAGATGGAATCTCAGTGTAGTTTTGATTTGCATTTCTTCAATTTCTAGAGATGTTGAACACTTTTAAAATATATTTTTTGACTATTTGTATTATTTCTTCTTTGAAGTGCCTATTAATTTCCTTAACCAATTTATTGATTGTTTTACACTTTGGGGTGGGGGGGTGGTTAAATTTTGAGTTTTTTTGTATATCCTGGAGATGAATACTCCATCTGAGGTGCTGGTGGTAAAGATTTTATCCTATTCTGTAGGCTCTCTCTTCACATTCTTGATTATTTCCTTTGTTCTGAAGAAACTTTTGTTTGATAATGTCACATTTGTTTATTCTAGATTTTACTTCTTGAGTTTTAGGAGTCTTATTAAGAAAGTTGGTTCTTGAGCTGACATGGTGGAGAGTTGGGCATACTTTTTCTTCTAGTAGGCATAGAATTACTGGTCTAATGCCTAGGTCTTTGATCCACTTTGAGTTGAGTTTTTTTTGCAGGGTGAGAGATAGAAGTTCAGAATAGTGAAAGCAAACTTTAGTGAGAAAAATAACGTGGGAGGCATCACAATAGCACACTTAAATTATACCACAGAGCTATAGCAGCAAAAACAGCATAGTACTGGCACAAAAACAGACATAGAGACAAATGGAAGAGAATAGAAGACACAGAGTCAGACCCGCAATAGTACAGCTTCCTCATAATAGGGAAATGTGTCATAAGCATACATTGGAGAAAAGACAGCCTCTTCAACAAATGGTGCTGGGAAAATTGGAAATCCATATGCACTAGAATGAAATTGAACATCTATTTTAACTTCTGAGAAACCAGTATGTATTTTTATTGATTCAAGTGATACCTCCTTCGATCCATTTATCAATTGATTCTTGCCATTTTTATATTTATTTTTGCATCATTTTGCTATCATCTGCAGTTCTAATCATAAAATTCAAATGCAAAATTTTTATTTTCTTTCTAGATCTAGGAAAATCTTCTGATTCTCAATGAGAATTACCATGAACCTTAATATAGGCATTATACCAACTAAATAGGAAGATATAGCAACTAAAAAAAAAAAAAAAAAAAAAAAACACTTTAAAAACACAAGTTGAACAATAATGTAGCTCAATGGTAAAGTATCCAGGGTTCAATCCCCAGTACTTAAAAAAAATTAGGTAAGTAAATACATAAGTTTAATTAAAATAAAACCAATGAAATTCCTTAAAAATAAAAAAGAAGTAAATCTGCAAACAATGAAAAAATCTACCAAAAGTGAAATATAATTGCAGATTTTAAACTTCCTGAAGATTATGTTTACATTGATTTAAGCAAAATCTAAGGTATTGCATTTATATTTGTGAAATACTGTATATATACATATTTTATAACATTGGATTCAAAATAACCTGGTATGATCTCTTTTATATATATATATATATATATATATATATATATATATATATTTGTTCACTTTTAATTTTGTCTCTTCTTTCTAGGCATATATGATATAATAATGGATAATCAATCTACATTGCTCTACCATCTATAGAAACATGACTGGTAAACATAGCAATCAGAAATATTAAATAATTTAAAATAAGTTAGAAAAATAATTTGATTTTTACACTTCAGAGAATATGGTAATATGTAAGTATGAAGTTTCATATGTAAGTATGAAGTTTCTGAGAATCTTTTTAACCTACATTTAAATAGCACCATTCATTTAAAGTGTTTTCTATATTGATAAATAAACATACCAAAATGTATGCTTAAGATTACCATTGTTTAATACCTAAAGAAAATTCAAATATTATACTATTCTTTAATAAAATGGCAAAAATATATGCTATTATTGTTCATATTTATTTCAGAAAATTAGAAGAGGTACTTGACTTGATTGTCCTTTGAGTACACACTAGTGAAATTAAGCTAAATGTGTTAAGCTAGAAATTTCACTAAAGCACAACTTTATATTGTATTAGCTTCTTTTTAATGCCATATTGTGTTGCACAGGAGTTGGTGCAACTTGATGCTGCTTAACAGAATGAGCTTTAAACAATAGAGACCTGGGTTCAAATCTAAGCTCTGCAATATTTATGTGACTTCAGACAAAACTTTAAGCAGCTAGAAACTTTGATATTATTTTTTATTTAAAAAACTCCAAATGATGTATAAATTTCTGAGAACTACATGAAATTGTACATGAAAAATGTTTAGCACTTTGCTCTTTCATATCTATTAATTTTATTACTATTAATGATAAAACATTTATATTTGACTCTTAAAATTTTTATTTCATGAGAAAGTTCAAGAATGCCTTGTTATATTGTACATCATAACCAGAAAATGACACTTGGGGCCTGAAGTAAATTGGACTTGTGACTTTCCCCAAAGTGGGCATCAGGTTCTTCCAGGATACGTTTATTCATTATTTCAGCCTCAGTACAAACAATATCAGCATGTGAGAAGCTTGCAGTTATGATAAATGCAATAAACTCAGGAAATGAAACAAAGTAGTGACTTCTAGAAAGTCAGGTTAATAAATGACTACAGCCACCAAAACTCAAAAGCTGTCACATTTTTAAAAATCATGAAGGCCACCAGGTGCAGTTGCCCAAGCCTCTAATCCCAGAGACTTAGGAGAAATGAGACAGGAGGATCTCAAGTTCAAAGCCAGCCTCAGTATCTTAGTAAGGCCCTAAGCATCTTAGCAAAACCCTATTTCAAAATAAAAAGACTGGGATTGGGATGGGGCTCTGAGGTTAAACACCTCTGAGTTTAATCTCCAGTACAAATATTAGGTGGACTTCTAACAACACTATGAATAAAATTATTAATACAGAGACCATAATATGGTGAATATTTGCAGAATTTGTTGGAGATTTTGATATCAAAGCTTAAATACAAAGTTAAGGAAATTATTCTTGCTATTTTTTAAGAAAATCCCCAGCAGTATCTAATCATTTTCTGAGTAGTGAGAATACTTTATTAGTTTTTTTAATCTAAATTCACTCATCAGCAATCTAAAAGTATGTTACTACTCTAAGAAAATGCTCATATACCTAATGTTCCTCCAGATAAATTTTTCAGAGAAACCTGATACAAAACACACAAACACACACATTTTTAAAAAAATGTTAAAACATGACATCATTAGCTCTTTAATTGAGGACTAAATGGTTCCTAATACTTTCATATATAAAACTATTTTTTACATATAAAAATGTGTGCATGAGGTTTTATATGTTTATATGCAAATTATAGTTTTCAAAATGGAAAATATACCATACAAATATCTTCAAACCTTATTGTTGACCATCAACTCACCACCCCGCAAAAAAGTACCATTTAAAAGAAATTGCTTTAATAAGTAAAGCAGCTTTTTGAAAGAATTTTACTGGAGTCTCAGAAGGGAGTTTCAAGAGAGAGATTTATAGAGTTTTTAAGTCTGGACTCAGGTGGTTTGAGGAAGATCATTTAAAGTTGAAATAATTGGAATCAGGCACAAATTTTAAAGATACTAGTTTAAAAGTGAGATTTGAGTGTTAAAGTTAATCAAAACTGATTTGATAAGGACTTTGCCTTTGTGAAAAAGTATCTGGTACTATACTAATATATTTTAAGGATTTAACATCCCCCCTCAAAAATAATACCAGGTATTAAGGGATTATTAAGGTATTATTTTAGACATTATATTCCTGGATGACAGTTTCAAATAAAAATTATTTTGTCCATGTTGACCTAACTTGTCTCTTTTTTTTCAGAGTTTTGTTAGGTAGATATTGATGATCTTCACTCTCTGTTTTCTTTATTTTTGGCTCATTAATCAGTCCCAGGCCTTCTATAATTCAGATTTTAATAAAAAAGTATAACATTATAAAATGAAAATTTGGTGTAGTTAGAAAGGTAAAATTTTAGTTGATATGAGTTATTATGAGCATTATTTTATCATTAACACTCAGCTAAATGTAGCACTTTTTGCTAACTAGTAATAAGGTAACACTTTTTCACACATGTGAATACACATAAAATAGTATCTCTTGTGAAATTTCCCTGTCATCACAATTAAAATATATTCTAAGACTTGATAAGTCATTTGAATAAAATGATAAAATAATTATATCATAATCAACAATGAATTGATAATAATTCTAATTTTGTTAAAGTGGTAACAACTGGCAATTTGGAAACAGACCCAGAAATTTAATTAGAAATTGGAAGTTTTGATGGGATATACAAGGTTTAGTGTTGCTAGAATTGTTGAACAGCAAAGCAGAAATGTTTGGAATTTTATAATTCAAAGGTTGATTGGAGATACAAATAGTTGGTCTCAAACTTAATTTTATTTATTTATTTACTTTTACTTATGTCCCCTTCGTACTATTGCTACTAATTAGACACAATGGTACATATAAATCACCTCAGAGTCAAAAGAATTCCCATCAGTGGACTTCAAGTTTTAGGCAAAATAGTAATGACAGAGTCACTAGCTACTACTGGCATACCTCAAAGTCCATAAGCCACTTCTGCCTTTATGCTATCATAAGTGATTCAACTAGACCCCAGGGTCCACAGAATTTTCAGGGCAATCACATGCAAAAAGTACGAGTATGTTGACAATTCAAGGCTTAAGTTCCCAGTGCATTCTCACTGACCGCCATTTTTTTTTCTCAAAGTTGCAGGGATCCCTTGTGCTCAAAGAAGCTTTCCAACAACCTACTGACAAAAAATTTATTGTTTCCCTTCAGTAAAGTTAAACTAAACTAAACTTAAAATATGTCACTCTAGTTTCATATATAAAACTATATAAAAATGTGTGTATGAGGTTTTATATTTATTGTCTCAAATGTAAACGTATGTTTCTTTACTCCCTGCTATGCTTTATCATTTCTTTCTTAAAGCCATTAATGTAATGCATCCCTCACTATTCATTGAAAGGAAGTTAAATTCTTCAAAATCTGTTGAAATCTAAAGGTTACATTTTAATATATAATTTGAATCTGTAAGCGTTCCCCCAGATGAGCACCATGGAAGAAATTACAACTGTGGGTTAAACGTATGTCAGGCTGCACAGCAAGGGTATGAGGTGTTAACTCTATATATGATTTACACAAAGATTGTAGTAGATTTCCTGCCAGAGGAAGTAATGTAGATTCAACAGATATATGAGTGTTTTGGGGGAGGCAGTAATATCCTTCTGAGTTTAAATGTGTCTTCAATCTCTAATATGTAGCAGTCTGGTCATTTAGTTTGCTTAAATTATAATATAATAGTATAGAAAAACAGAACTAAGGAAAAATTGTATTTTTGCCTAAGTTCTAGAATCCATGAGTGAACTTTTTGATCAAAACAACAGATTCTTTGCTCAAGGGTAATTTGTACTTCCAAAATGGAAATCACAGAGTTTTCTGCAAGTCTGCCAGATATGGTTAAAAATTATATGTTCTCTTAAAATGAGATTAATTCACTGATTTACCCCAATGGTGGAAAGCAAGTTAGGGCAAGAGAAGCACACTGAAAGAATGGAAAGGATGGTCTCATTTTGTCTATTCTTCTTGAATTTCCAGCAAAAAAGGAGAATTAAGAACATTTCTTTTCTTACCAAACTGAGGTTAACAATGTAAACACTAATTTGAATTACTCTTTGTAATCAACTCATGATTATTATGAACAGGAGAAATAATCAATACTAGGCAAGATGAGATGATACTCAGTGGAGAACTTTTAATCTCCACTACTTTTTACGATTTTTGAGTCATGCATAACTCTTGGGAGACTGAAATTAAAATAAAAGTGAGTACAAGAGAAAGGAAGGTCATTGGCTCCAATTTCTATCATTAATTTGCTTACCCTAAAAAGAAATAAGTGACAATGATTGAAAAATCTTATTTGTGAATGCTTTAGATCTTGTTCTTGTATCATTTTGATTTGGTTTATCCTTTAACATCAAGGACTTATGTGACTACTAGTTGAATACCTTCAGGGTAGAATCCTTGGGTAATGCAATCTTAATTAATTTTACCAAGGTGCTGCTGTTGGGTATTGTTTTATAATCATGGGGGATTTAAGGAAAATAAGGAAAATAAAAGAAATATATTAGTGTGTTTTTATCTGCTAAAAGCTGGACTAAAATACTTTTGGAGGAATTTATTAGAGCAATTTTAAGTTTCTTTTTATACACATCAATATTTAAGGGATCTGTTCTTTAGAGAGATACATTACGTTAAAAATGGTGAATAATGATAGCAATCAACACATAGTGTTCAAATTTATTTGACAGACATAGCAACTTAAAATATATGAAGTAACTTTGGTTATAGAAATATATTTTTATGTAAATATTTATAAAGGAAAATGTGTTAGCAGGAATTATAATAGCATTAGCAGTTCTTAAATAGTATTATAATATTAATATAATATAATGTCAATATGAACTGAGGACCTGTTGAATCACTCAGACTGGAATAAAAAAAAGAAATTAGACCTAATTACAATTTTAAAACATTATTCACTTAAATTTTAACTTTTAATATTTTCCCTAAAGTTTTATCCAAGCCTCTCTCATAGCTGAGAATTGTAGTGTTCATTCACCGTATGTTTATTGCCATCAGTCACCCATTTCAAATTGTAAAATAAGTCAGCATAATTGAAGGTGAATTTTCATTTGTTTTTTCTCATGCTTCATGGACCCTGAACTCTATCCCATCACTAGTTGTTCATTGCTCATGCCTTAGACTCTGCTTTTCAGGAGATAAATGAAATACTACTGAAATGATTTACTTTCTGTGTGAGCTCTGAGTCACTATATAAAAATATATAATCCCAAATTTAAAAAATAGAAAATAAATAGTCTTCTGTACTGCTAATCACAACAATAACATAAATATTACTTTTAAGTAATTGTCAGAGGAAAGAATCTATGCTCTGATAATTAGATGTATGTCCCAGGCCATTTAATAAAGTCTGAACCATACATTCTAACATACTAATTTTATGAAGATGGCAAATTTAATTTAAAAAGTGGAATATAATAATAACACCTACAAATTTATGTTGCAGACTCAGGGATCAATACAAAAACACACACCTTTACAATTCTAAAATTCTGCTAGAATGGCATTAAGATAATGCAGAACTAAATTTGAGATTTCAAATGTTAGGATGTAACAAAGGATAAGATGTATGGAGTAAAACTTTAGTCAGTTTGATTATAGATTTTCTTTTATATGGTTATTTTAAATTTGCATATTAAAGAGAGAACTCTATTTCTTCAGCCATCTTTAGAAAAATACCAATGTAGATAGAACAACAGTGCTAAACAAACCAAATGAATGTTAAACTTCAATAGTTCACATGTGTATAAGGCAAAGGAAAAAGAATTCACAATAATTGGTGAACATTTCTTTCTAACTCACCTATATACATTTAAATTTCTAGGTAAAAATTTTCCTCAATTCATTATTTATGCAACTGCCTGTACTTGTTGTAGGCCAAATCCTTTCTTACAAAAAGAAAAGAAATGCTTTTTAAAATATTTCCACTTTAAAATGAAGGTGATTTTGTTATTGTTTGCTATAGTTTGCAAAATAGTTTGAGTCTGTGGCCTTGGCCTGGCATCAATTACAATTTTCTTTCTCTTGATAATACTTTATTTAAGTCTTCTACAATATCACAGAAATGGATTAACACTAACACTTGAATAAAGATATATGTTTATATAAGTTACCCCCAAAACCACACATAAGTATACACACAAAAAAAGTGCCTAAATGTTAAAAGGCAAATGCAGCCCACCACAAGGGGTATGAATTTGTTCCAACAGTGGTTGTGGGGCCCAGAGCTTTCTAGATTGAAATTTCATAATCTATAAATAGATTTGATTTTGAATGTCAGTATGCTTTCATTATATTACAAGTATTGATTATTATAAATATTTAAATATTTTAGTTGTTTAAAGAGTCACAAAATAAGATATTTCCTAAAATGCATTTCCAAAGTAATAATTTCACAATTGATATTTTAAGTGGTACATACAGAAAACAACTTTTAGAGTGTTAAGTTTAATGCAGAAGGACAATATTTTCATTTTACACCATCAGAAATCTAAACAAGACCATGAATAAAATCTCTGTATAATATACATTTGAAAAACATTTCTTTGTATTATTAACTTTACAAATATTTTAAAATATTTTTTCATGCTTAGCAGGGACAGTATATGTATACCCACTACCACCATTTCCTACCTATACCTCTTCAAGGACACAAACTTTACATTATCATCATGGGCATGTTAACTTTCTATATCCAGGTTCCCCTTTCAATGAATCCTGTCATAAACTGGACTAAACATTTTTTTTCCTGCATTCTAACTGTAATTCATTATACTCTAGTGATTTCTTTATAACACTTTTTTCTTGATTTGTAGAAAACTGTTCAAAAGTAGAGTATAAATCACTGAACATGTGCATAGAGAAATGACCTTCATGCCTCTTTTTTGTTCTACATAATTTCTCTTGGACAAATTCTTTAAGTCAGTGTTAATTTTTCAGCTGTTTCTTTTATGTTTTGATGATGAAATTGTGATATGGCAATATTTATTGCCATAGCAATATATTTAGATGTATGTGTAGTTTTTTAAATGTATATGTAATGTACATGTATTTATTTTTGTATTATATGTACAAATATTTATATAAGGATAACCCACATACACATTACTTACTTATCATCTTTTTATTTTCTAGGTAAGAAGACAAGAAGATGAGGAGCATAGTGTAATTAGGTGATGTTTTGTGTGCATATTTATTTCTCTTATGAAAGCTTTGTGGTTTTGAATACCTAATTATATGCTTTCATTAATGACTTCTTAGTTATTTTAGCAATTTTAAAAATTATACTTATAAAAGTAAAATAATGACCATAAAACAAAGCCAAGCTTTTTATATTCTTAAATTTTTTCAAGGTATAAGTAACAAATTTTCGAGGACAGGCTTCATCTGAAGCTGGACTAGATCCTTTATAGTTATCCAAAGCCCATGCTTCCAACAAATTGGGGTAGCTTATACTGTGATGACCCACAATCCCAAATCTTAGAGATCCAATACAGCAGTTTTGTCATGTACTTATACTATACATCTAGCAAGATTTCACAAATATTCCTCTGCAAGTTCACTTTGAGATACCATCTGAGAGACACCTACAATCATGTACCAGGAACATCTGAATGACCTGACCCTCATTATCACAGACATGATGGAAGCACTGGACAGTCTTATTCTATCAATTAGATGCCTCAGCACAAGAGATCTACTCACTCTACCATAATCATAACACTTAGAGTTTTCTGGCCATTAGTCATCACATGGCATCACCTAGTTGCAAGGAGGTTGGAAAGTACAGTTCTCCAGTGTTTTAAAAGACAAAACCAAGGTAATGGGAGCACCAGACGAGTCTTGCTTAAAATATAAAGTTATTCTGTCTCATATATTCAGATATTATATCTCAAGAAATTTTTGCAAAAATTTGAAGTATTTGACAAATCCATATTTTAATTTTAGACATTTATGATGTTCACCAATGTTTCTTAATATTCAAATGATGTCATGAATCTCCTTTGCTTATTTTATTGTTAATTTATTATTGCAATATATATATATATATATATATATATATATATATATATATATATATATATATAACTTTAGCATTTAGTAATCGATTTATTTTTATATTTGCTTATTATATATATATGCCTTATTAGTTATATTTTCTATCAGAATTATGTAGTTTATCTTTTTTTTAGATATTTTACAAACAGGAGATTATTATTTTAAAAGATATCTTGTTATTTTTGAGGGAAAAAAGCATATTAGCAAGTTTTTTTAAAATATTAAAGTATCACCCATTCTTAAGTATTGAGTATATTCAAAGTTGATTTTATGAAAAAGAAACTCTATGTTTGTTAAGTTTCTTTGGATTATTCAAGTAAATTTATAAAGAATCTTTTGGTACTTATAATTTGGTCATATCATTGTCTGCTGTATCAATGCTTCTTTATAGCACAGCCACATTGTATTATATTCATTTTTATGAAGTATAGATCATTTTCTCAAAATTTATCTAAAGCACTCTATGTGGTTAGTTGGAATAGTTGAGCCAACACTTTTTGAGTGCCTATTATGCTCAAAGCAGTATGAGATGTGCTTCAGTACTAGGCCCCATTTGATGAATGTTACATTGTTGAAGAGATAAAGCATTTAAACATGCATTTATTTTGTTGTTTTATAGCTCAGGAGAGTTCATTTTCAGAATTGCATAGTAAAACAAAATTATGTTCACAGATATGGGTAAATCACTCTTGTCTGTGCATGGATTTTGGGGCATGCAAAATTTGAAAGCAAATCATTTAAAATCATTTATATTTCAGTTTGGAATATTTAATATGATTTGAAACACTTGAAGAAAAAAAATCACCTAATACATAAAGCAGAAATTTTCCATGCAAATTTTATTATGAAATAAGGTAAGAATATTCTTTATGTACTGGAGAGTGTGGGAATTTAGCCTAGGATTAAAGATTTGGCATGTGACATTCTGCAAATGAATAACCACACATGATAAGTAGATATTTTCCTGCATTTTGAGTTTGTCTGAAGAAAAGACAAAATTTTAACAAGTTAGACATGGATGAACTGATAATAACAATTTTCCAAGTACACTGGCTAAATGCCAATTTATAGATTATATCTTCTCATTTGCCATTTGCTGTTGTGTTTATGCTATTTATCAAAAGTCTTGTTTTCTGTTGCAAGCTCTTATGTATAAGAAAACTATAGCCTGCCCCATTTCTAAATCTAATCCCACAAAGTAATACACTTTCCAAAGACTTAACTGTTTTACATATTTATGAATTTTTCCACAAGCCCCCTAAGGGGTTCATTTCTCAATTGTGTCATAAGACACCACAGTATATGCTTGGCTTATTTTTTCATCAAGTATTGTTCTACAGCTACATAGTGTTTTCTATTTGTCGTTGTCTGGAGCATACTGAGGATATAGCATTGACCCAGCCTGTTCAGTGTGCAGGAATCATGCCTGCAAGCACTGGGACACTCTAAGACATATCACTTTGCTTTTCTGTGTCATATCAGCAAGCTCATCTGCAGAAATACATTCTGACTGAGTAACCCTGAGGTAGACAATGCTTAATTCTCCATTTCAAAATCTTCTAGGAATGGAAAAATGATTCAGCTGGAAGGCATCCACCCTGTCAGCACCCTATTATCCTAACACAGTGTTTACTCTGTTACTGGTTTCTGTTATCCTTGCACAGTTTGATAATCATTTTGAAGCTGGCCTAGTGTATAACTTAACACTGACTCACAGTATGGTTACGATTAGTTTTAACATGATACCTATGGGTTTCCATCTATCTTATTGCTGAGTTTCTCTGTTCTTCACATTTGAAGAAATATATTTACAAAAAAATGTAACTTGAGGAAAAGTCAAGAAAAATTAAAAAGACTTTTGTTAAAAATATTCTTAAGCTACTTTAGTAATTATTCTTTATCCATGTATTGAATTCAGTGTATTCACACACACAAGCACATGCATAAACACACACAGAAGTACTATCCACATTGTGTATTTGAATGCTTATGTACAAGTGCCTATAAAATATTATATAATCATATTAAAATGTATTGATTTTTATATTGTATCTTTCTTAATAGCATCTTCCTTGCAAATAAAATGATACAATTTAGCAGTTGTTTAAATTTTATACTCCCACATGTATTTCTAAGATATTTTGTGAAAATAAGAAGTTATTAACTTTTAATAAAATTGAAAATATTCATTGCAAATTCATATAGTTTTCATATTAGCTTGATATGGAAAATAGTTTTTAAAAAGAACAGGAAAGAATATAGATCTGGGTGGGTTATAAAAATGAAGAGAAAATCAAAATTTCAGTAATCTTTAATTGGCTTTAATACTGTATATTTGATATAAAGCTAGGAAATATATTTTATATTTAACATAATGTTATTAGCTATTAGAGTTAAGGTGCCATTTTCTACTTTGGGGTCCTGATTAAGGTTAATAATTTTAATACAAATGTATAGAATCGAATAATTTCTTAAATTAGTTCATCATTTATTTAATAATTAAATAAGTATTTTTTGAAGTTTACAAATTATTTCAGTAACACAATGTATTTTGCCAAATTTGATAAATTATCTAAAGTTTATAAATATATTGGTATTAATTTGTATTTTTATTTGCCCTGTTCTGGTTGCCCTTTTCTTTAGTAAATTTCAGTGGTGAAACTGTTGAATATCTGTTGTTCACAGAACTAAAATATTTTTAGATATAATAAAGAGCTTGAAAATTGCCATTTTAAAATTTTATCTTTTCTGCATTGCATATGTTGACAACAGACTTCATATTGGATTAGAAGATTGTGCTATATGATTTGTATATTTGAAAGTTTATGTATTTTATTTTGTACTATACATGTTATTATATGTATAAGCTTTTGTTCTACCTTTACTTGTATTTCATTGAACTTAACTTTTATAAAAATACGTCTATGTACATACACATATATAAAATCATATGTGAATAATGAAATTGAAATTATATATAATTCATGATCATATTGATTTACATATGTTTTTATATATATGTGTGTGTATGTGTGTGTGTGTGTGTGTGTGTGTGTGTGTGTGGTGTTTTGGGATTGCTGTAACAATTTAATCCAAACTTAGTAGTTTAGAAAATTTCTGAAGGACAGAAGTCAAAATCAAGATGTCATCAAGTTTGTTTCTTCTATAGGTTCTAAAGGATAATCTATTCCAGGCCTCTCTCAAAGGTTTTGGTGGTTGCTGAGAATCTTTCGTCTTGCTTATCATGCATATATGACATTCTAGTCTCTGCCTATGTTATCATGGCATTCTTTCCTGCAAGTCTGTTTGTCCTCTTATAAGAAGGCAAGTCATGTTTGATTTGCAGCCTACATTAACCCAATATCAAATTATCTTAACTACTGTTTTATTCAGGTTTTCCTTGCTGAGACCAAAAGAACTGACAAAAAAGCAATTAGAAGAGGAAAAGTTTATTTTGGCTTACAGTTTCAGAAGTCACAATCCATAGACAATCTATTGCCTTATGCTCAAGGTAAGGCAGAACATCATGGTAGAAGAGCATATCAGAAGAAAGCTCAGGACATGAAAACAAGAAAGCAGAAGAGAGAGCACTGTTCACCAGAAACAATATATATATCCCAGATACATGATCCCAGTGAACAAGAGTATAATCCTTATTATTTTATTAATCCACTGATTAGGTCACACCTCTCATAACCTAATCATTACATCTCTGAACCTTCTTACATTGTTTCACACATGAGCTTTTGGTGACATTTCATATCTAAAGCATAATATTCTTCCTCTGACTATAAATCCCATGCACATATCACAGTGAAAATTATATTTAGTCCATTTCAAAGAGTCCCCATAGTCTTAAGAATTCCAAAAGTCCAAGTCCAAAGTTCTTTGAGACTCAAAGCAAACTCTTTGATGTTTTCCACTGTAAAAATTAAAAGTGAGTTATGTATATCCAACATATAAAGAAATAGATTGAATATTTCCCTTCCAAAAGGGAGAAATAGAGGCATAAGATGAGGGAATGGGACCAAAGGAAGACCAAAATCCACCTGAGCAAACAAGTTCCTTGACTACAATTCAGTATCTGGAGCACATGACATTGTGATAGTCTTTCAAAAGGGCTTGTGTAGCTTTGTCCTTATGACTTTGAAGGGCTGCCTATATGGCCTCCCTCTTGACTTGTTTCTGTTGTATTACTGCAACTTTCCTTGGTAGAGTTTTCATGTTATTGACATCTAGTAATCTCAGGGATCTCTACTGAAGCTTCAACTTCCTTTGCACATCTTCATACATTACCCTATCAGATATAGTGTACATACACAATTTGAGATTCCTGTTTCTGATTCTATTTAGGGAACCCATCACTTTTCAGTGGCTATAATTTCCCTTATCTTCATGATTTTGTATTTCTTAAAACAGAATAGTTGTTTTCTTTTTGAATTTTAGTACTCATTGTAAAGGTACAACCAGAGTCAATCTTCATACTAAAAGATGGAAGAAATAAAAAGACACTCAGATTATAATATTTACCTTTTTTCATGATTTCAATTCTAATCTACACTTTTCTTCCTTTTAATTTTGGCCCAATTTTGTCAAAGTTTTGTCTCCCTCCTTCCCTTTCTTTCTTCTTTCCCAACATCCTTATTCTTTTTCTTATATACAGAAGGAAGAGATGCCAAATGTCTCAGAGTTTACCAGACACTTAAAATCATAAAATTCTAAAGGTAAACTATCATAATGTAAACAACGAATATATATATATATATATATATATATATATATATATATATATATATATATATATATATATATATATTCCAAGTGTTCTTATAATGTTAAGAAAGACATACAAGTATTTCAGAAACTTTTTAATTTTGTGAACAACAGTTAAGGAAAAAATCACCTTGCACTTTATTTGTAACTACAATGAAATATAGAATAAAATATAATACATTTTTAAATTGTATGCAAGTGAGTGAAACAGTATTTTATTATTAATAAGATATCATGTAGCTGTATTGATATTTCTGTTCTGGTGTCTATGTAGGATTTTTTCAGATAAAACACAGATAAACTACAATTTCTTTCAGTATAAGTACGGTAAAATATTCCACAGCATGCATTTATAATAGTCTTTTTTGTTTTATCCTATATTATAATTTAATTGTGCATTCTTTGTGTGTGTGTGTGTGTGTGTGTGTGTGTGTATTCTTGATATGGCAATCCTAATAGAAGGAAATAAAGCAAGAGAGGAGGATTATTTTTAAAGTATACATACTAATCATGGATAATCCTAGATTCTGACCTCAGTTTTGCAAATTTACCTGTGAGCCTCTTAGCTTCACTTTTTTGCCTTTATATCTACAGAAAATGAGCAAGTTAAAGTCTGACCTCACTTTTTTACAGGAAGATTGTTAAAATAAATCACACAATATACATATAAACACAGAGCATCCTGGAAGACAAATACTCTATAAAACTGTAGTATCATCATTATTATTATTGTTATATTATAGACAGAATTTCTGAAGAGTCAGCTGGCTGAATATATTATAGTAATTTTCTACAAAAGAGAAAATAAAAACATCATTACAATGTAGATTTAATGGCAGTTTCTTGTATTTTATTCAGCACAGCATAAGAATATCGATATATCCCCATTTGATTATTGCAAAAATGTGTTGTTTTTTCTACTTCATGTTACCTTTATGCCTTCTTAATCAGAACCAAATCTCTAAGTACATTTGCATCTCTTCTCACAGTTCTAAAAATTGGTGAAGACTTGATTGTCACAGATTCTTATTTTTATATTGTATCTAGATTCTTATGCATAAGAGTATTTATATGCATGTATATAATAAACATAATTGTGAATCACTTACACAGAAATACTGTCTAAAATTATGAAGGCTCTGTGATTTTTCTTATAATTAATAAAATGTTCAGTGTTTTTGTTTTTATAAGTTAGGTTTCACATTGATCTTCTTATAATTAAAATATCATGAATGACAAGGAATTCCCATTTAACAGTAGCAGTTGAAAACAACAATCATTTTGGCAACATATATAACTGTAGAAGGGTCACCTTCTCAAGGGTACATCATGTAACATATTGTGGGATTAAGCAAATTAATTTTTAAGCTCTGGTCATATTCTAATATTTTTAAGTATGTGGAACATTTAAGGTACAAAAATTGCTGAAGGAAAATACTAAATTCTAATTCAAGGCACAGATTAATACTAGAGTAAATCACTTAACCCAAGAAAGTAAAATATCAAAGCTTGAGAAAGAGAGACATTACAAAAGAATTAGAAAACAAGTTACAAAGTGTCTATAGTAAGAACTTAACCTATTCAGTTACTTTGAATATAAATGGATTAAATCCTCCCATTGAAAAGAAATGGTTAAATGGGTACAAAATAGACAAAAATGCTCCCAAAACAACACACACACACACACACACACACAGCATGCACAGCACACACGGGTGCACACACACATATGATGCTATGTTATTACAAGACTCAGCTATATGTTGCTGTAAATAATTCACTTTACTTCTAAGGACATGCATGCAGTGAAAGTGAAGGGATTAAATAAGTTATTCAATACAAATGGATTCTAAAAAGAAGTGATAGCCCTATCTATATTGGGTGAAGTAGCTATTAAACCAAAAGCCGAAAAAGACAAGAAAGTTTATTGCAAAATAGTAAAGGAGTCAATCCAGTAAAAGAAAAAAATAATTATATGTACATATGCAAACCTTGGAACAGCCATGTACATAAAGTTGGTAGAACTTAAAGAAGAGACAAATTCTGCTACAATAACAGAGGGAATTATAATATACAACTTTCAGCACTGGACAAATCATGCAGACAAAAAATGAACAAGATGTGACAAGAGTTAAATTACACCCTTGATCAAACTGGACTAGGAGATGCCTACAGAACATTCTTTCAAAAAATTGCTGTTAGAGCTTAGTAATAAGATATCCCCCAAAAGCTCAGATGTGTGACAATGTAAGAACATTCAGAGATGAAGTGGCCAGATTAGAAGAGCTGTTATTTAATTAGTGGATTAATCCACTGATCAGGATTACCTGGAGGCAGGTATTATGTCACTGGAGGAGGTAGGTCAACTGTGGATGTGACTTGAGAGTTTATATTTTTTCACTGGTGAGCAGAAAACTCTCTCTGCTTCCTTGTTGCCATGTCCTGAGCTGTTTTCTTCTTCCGTGTTCTTCTGCTCTGGTGTTCTGGTTTACGTTAGTCCCACAGGACTGGAGTCTTCTGTCTATGGACTGAGACCTCTGAAACCCCATATACCACATACATTTTTTCTCCTCCAAAATTTTTCTTGTCAGGTCTTTTGGTCACAGTAGTAAAAAAGCTGACTAAAACAATAGCACAGTGCACTTTCTTCTCAAGAGCATATGTAACTTTATGACCAATCATATGGTAGGACAGAAAATAAGTCCCAGCAAATTAAAAAAAAATGAAATCCTGGAATTCATTTACTGAACACAATGCAGTAAAAATAGAAAAAAAATAACAAGAAAATGTTTGGAATCTATTGAAATACATCAAAATTAAGTAACAGTGTTGAAAAACCAAAGGATCAAGGATGAAACCAAGAAGGAAGTTAAAAAATGTCTTGAGACAAATGATAATGGAAACATAGCAGGAATAAAAAAGCAGATGGAATCAGTACTTTGAAGAAACATCTGTAGTCTGACCATTAGTGCAACACTATTCGCAATATCCAAGAAATAAAAATGGCCTAAGTGTCCATTAAGTGATGAATGGGTAAAGAAAATATAGTTCATATACACAATGGTATATGGCTCAGTATAAAAATACTATATGCTTGTCATTTGCACCAACATTATGTTAAATGAAATAAATTGTACAAAGAAAGTCAAGTACCGCATCTTCTCATTCAGGTGATGAACCTAAAATAGTTGATCTCATAGATAGCTTCCAGAGGCTGGGGAAAATGGTGAAGAGGGGATCATATGGGGAAAAGTTGATCAATGGGCACTAAATTATAGTTAGATAGAAATGAGAAGTCCTGATTCACTATTTCACAGCAAGATGACTATAGATAATAACAACCTTCTGAATATTTCAATAAGCTAGAAAGAGATTTGAATGTTTTTACCATAAAAAGGTGATAAGTTTGAGGAGTTTGATATGTCTACCCTCACATACATAACATGTATAACTATTGTAAAATCACATGGTACCCCATATCTGTTTGTGTATCAATTAAAATAAATCTATATAAAAATGGGGAGATATAAATAAGCAAAATCTTACCAGCAGAATTTTCAAAGTTTGGTTTTCTAAAGGAATAAAAATTATGTAATACCAGTGCTTGAACTTGGGATCTTTGTTTTCATTTAGTAGTTCTTATAATTCTTACAAGTATTAACATTAGCATTCAATTCATGAAACATATCTAAATTAGTTTAAAAACAGATGTTGCTTAGAAAATTTTTTTTAATCACAACTTGTATTTAAATAAAAATACTCTGTAATCTTGAATATGTTTTATAGTAAAAATTACTTTCCCCCAATTATTATTTTTAATTTTAATTTTCTTCTAATATTTTCCTTAAATATAGGACCTAGTGTAAATGAACTATAACTATAATCTCTTTTAATTTTGTGAGTTTTCTAGATATTTATAAGAAATTACAATCTACTTGATTATAACTATTATAATTGCAGGATAAAACATATTGGAAAGCTTGGCTTTGTGGTTAAGTTTTAAGTTAATTTTCTTCAAACACTTAAATGCAAATATTTTATTTCTATTTTCATTCACAAAGGCATTTGATATTGTGAAGCTAATGTGTCATATTTGGCTGCCCTTGTCATGTTACATCAATCATATTCCCTTCAGTGAGACATAATCTGATTTTAGTTGATGAACATAACATGATTTGAGATACTAAGCACATTCTTTATATAAAGGTCAAAGTAAATCAGAGAAAATCTGGAATTCTTTGTTATTTAGTAATTATAATACATGATAGAAAAATGTTTTTGTCTTTATATTTTTACTTATCCATTATATTTATATATAAATGTATAAAGAGAAGATTCAAAATAAAGCATTATTAGATGCAATGATGTCCATGATTATTTGCACTAAATTCTTGACAGGTCAATTTTTTTTTAATTTTTAAGGAAAAATATTTTTTTAATACTTAATGAATTAATCATATACATCTAAAAGTGTTTCTCTCTTCCAGGCAAAGTTCCAATAGTCTATGCTATATTTTATATCAAGTTTTTTTTTTTTTTCAGATTCTAAGTTCCCTCTAACATAGGTTTAGAAAAATTGTTTAGGCCTTGTGGGTCCCTACCATCTAACACTATAATTTTTGCCATTGTCTTAGCCTTTTATTCTCCCTCTTATTGATGCCTATATTTTGTTGTTACTAAATAAATACTGGTATAGTTAACAGAAATTTTTCTAGTGAGGGGTGTGTGACTGTGAATTGTACTCAGGGGCACCCAATCACTAAACCACATTCCTAACCCTATTTGGTGTATATATATATAAATAAATTTAGAGACGGGGTCTTACTGAGTTGCTTAGTGCCTCTCCAGTGCTGAGGCTGGCTTTGAATTCACAATCTCCCTGTCTCAGCCTCTTGAACCACTGGGATTACAGGCATGCATCAGCACACCTGGCATACAAAAAAAATTTAATACTTCTGAATTATTTGCTATAGTAATTGATGTTCTTACTGAATTCAGAATAAGGGAGAAATGTTTGAAAAGTATAAGTAATACAATATTGTGTACTTGGTTTATTCTATATCTTATTTTTCTTCAGTTAGCATGCATGGAAGATAAAGAACACAGCTTTCCTGGAACATCCTGTTTATTAATTTTTAATACTGTCTTAGTCCATTCAGGCTGCTATCACAAAACAACATAGATTGTTTATGAACAATATAAATGTGTTTTTAACAGTTCTGGAATCTGGGATTTGCATGATCCAGGAATCGATCTGGCATGGACCTTGCTTTCTCCCATAGATCAGAGCTTCTAGTTTTGACTTAGTAGAAGAGAGAACTCTGGTCTCATCAACCCCTTATAAGGACTCTAGTGGAATTCATGAGCAATTTACTCTCATGAACAAGTTACCCCAAGCCTCACCTCTCAATATACCCTTAGAAGACTTCTCCATATGACTTTTGGGGAATACATAAATACAGTCCACATTGAATGCCTTTATTTTTAGCTTTTAGATTTGTAATACAGTTATAAATAACAGTAGGATGTATATATATATCCTATATATATATAAAGGATGATTTCTCTTGAGTTTTAAACTACTTTAATCCACAGCAATTTAAGATTTAATCAAGGTATTAATAACAAATTAGTCATCAGTCCTTATTTTAATTATATTTTATTTCACATTATAACTGTAAACTAGTATATGAAAACATTTTTTATGAAAGAGTTAATATACTTTATTCTTAAAGAATTTTTGACATACTGAAATATACAATAGAAATTAAGGTAAGCTCCCATATATACCTTCTTCCCCATTCAAAGCTTCTCATATCATTAAAATCTTACTTTGAATTGATATATTTTTCTCAATTGGTTAAACAAAATTGATATATTATTAATAATGAATGATTGTAGTCCACATTAAGATTCCTTCTTTGTATTTTACAGTTATATAAGTTTTCCAAATGCATGATGGTATGTGTACATATATCCTATATAATAGTTTCATTGCTTTAGGAACTTTGGATTGTGCATAGGAGAGTGAAGGGAACGTTGGGACTGTGGGGATGGGACTGTCTGGATGAGAAAAAAGAATGAGACAGATATTATATATATATATAACATTACACTACTAGTGGGACTATGCACCATGTACAGCCAGAGGAAAGAGAAGCTGACCTCCATTTATGTATAATGTGTCAAAATGCATTCTACTGTAATGTATAACCAATTAGAACAAATTTTAAAATGTACAAAAAAAGAAAGAAACTCATAGCTGAGTGTGGTGGCACATGCTTGTAATTCAACATACTCAGGAGGCTGAGGCAAGAGGATTGCAAGTTCCAAATAAGCTTCAGCAATTCAGTAAGGCCCTAAACAATTTAACTAAACCCTTCTCAATATTAAAAAAAAGAAAAAAAATTAAGAAGGTTTGATTATGGCTCAGGGTTTGAGCACCCTGGGTTAAATCTCTTGTTACCACCACCATCAAAAAAAAAGAAAGAAACTCATTTTATTCATCATTTCTACTTTGTCACATAACCCATGGTAACCACAGATCTTTTTATTGCCTATCCTAGAATGCCACATAGTTTGAAATATGTAGTTTTTTTTAGAATGGCTTCTCTCACTCAGAAATACTTAAGTTTCCACCATATATTTTATAACTTGATAGCTCATTTGTTTTACAAAATTGGATAATATATTACTTTGGGATATATCATAGTTCATTTATCCAGGAACCTAAGGCAGGAAACATGTTTGTTCCTAACTTTTACCAGTTATAAATAAATCTGCTACAGATATTCATGTTCAGGTTTTTGAGTGGACTTGTTTTTAATTCATTTACACATATAACTAGCAGTACAGATTCTGGGTCATATTCTAAAATTGTTTAAGTTTTTAAGAAATTTCCAAATGTCTTCCAAAAGAGCTATAGTAATTTTTATTCCCACCAGAAATTGATTTTTTTCCCCTGAAGTTACACATAATTACCAGTCTTTGATGCTATCAATATTTTAGATTTTGGTCACTCTAAAAAGGGTACTTTGGTTATGTCTTTTTATAATTTATAATTCTCTAATAATATAAGATGATGAGCATCTCTTCATATGTGTATTTGCTATATGTATAACTTCTCTTTTGAGTTGTTTCTTAAGATCTCTTGCCTACTTTTTAGTTTTTTGATTTTTTAAGAAAGAAGTTTATCAGATATGTGCTTCACAAATATTTTATCTCAGTTGTGATTTGTATCTTCATTCTCTTAACACTATTATGGAGCAGAAATTTTTCTTTGTTTTTAATTTTAATGAAGTCCAACTTCTTTTTTTTCCCCTTCTCATAAATCTTTCTATATTGTTGTAGCTAAAGACTTTTTTATTTCATGTGACTATTCACTTGTGCACCATCTGTTAAAAACATTCCCTTTACTGCCTCTACTGGATTTGCTTTCCTCTGCTAGCAAAGAGGAATTTACTGTGCTTGTGTGGGTGTATTTGAGGGCTTATTTTTTATTTTCTTTGATATTTTTATGGATGCTTTTGTTAATATTATACTATGTCCATTGCTGCATCTGTGCAGTAAACCACATTGATCAAAATATCAGATTCACAGATAAAGAATTCACCATCCATGGGTTATGCGGTTAATTTTTAGTAAAATTGAAAAATGCACTACAAAGCCAGCAATTTAGCAAAGAATTCTAAATTATTTTTATAATTTCAGTGATACATTTTACTTAGCATAATCCTTCATAACAGAAAAAAAATTGTTTTCTATCCATCCGAATATGAAAGAGAAAAATGGTAAAATGCCAATTTAACACTAAGGAAGATTTACCTCTTTTTTTATAAAGGGGATATTATAGTTGCACTGAGAGATACAGGTAGATACAGGAGGGTCATTTACCATTCCTTATTTTTGTAATAATTCATTCATTTAGCAAATATTGATTAAGTACCCACCATGTGCCAGGAACCAGATAGGAAAAAATAATGATTTGTAAAATTAATAAGATCAGATTAAAGAAGTCTCATGTGAAATAGTTCTGGAATAGCATTCCAATAAAAATAAATAGGTAATGCAAACATGTTCAAATTTGTGTTTCAGATATGGGAGAATATAATATAATATCCAACCTATGTAGTTGGATCCTGTTCTGAATATCTTATTCATTGGTTACCAGCTGCCCTGAAACAGCATAGGGCATGGATTTGATAGTGGTTCCCCAATGTGTTTGCAAATTTTATTACTTAGAGATCTTTAATATTACTATACCTGAACTTTACCCCTAAACTTTCTCACTCAATTGGTATGTCATGAACTCTAGGAATATGGACTTTTAATATCTTCCTGGGTGATTCTTACAGGCAGCAAAATTTGGAAATTCATCTGTGCTCAAAATTATTTTTGAATCACTTGGCATTGAATGGTATAAATACCAAGTTAATTAAGATAACAGAATATTTACTTCACAATTTGGCCTTGATGTGTCCCTAATCATATATGCGTTTATATCTTTTGTACTATTTTTCATCAGGTTTTCCCAGTTCTTTTACGTCAGTGCTTCTTTTTATTCTTAGCCATATGCTTTGAATTTCCTTTCTTATTTGTCCAGATTCACCCTTTTTGAATCACTGAAATACACTGAATTCCTAGAGGAACCTTCTACTTCTACCAGTTCTACATGAATTTTATTTGGTGTGTGTGTGTGTGTGTGTGTGTGTGTGTGCATAATTCCTGTTTACTCTCATTGTAGTAGGATGATTCTCAATAATGATCTCTGTTTTACTCACAAGAAAAAAATCAAAATTGCACCAAACTTTATAAAGTCATCCTCTAATATGTGCTCCCATAGTTCACATTCTACTTATTATTTGTAGCTCACTTTTTGCTTATTGTTTGTTGTAGTATACCACATTTTTTAAGTAACTTGGGTACATTTGTTACTATATTGCATGAGGAAGACCAAAAATATTGTCTTTTATAAAATATTTTGTTGGTTAAACAGTGAGTTCCTACATAAATGGTTGGTTTATTTAAATGTATCTCTATATGTAAGTTAATACATGTGAGAAATTATACAACATTTGTTTAAAATGCCACAAATATTCATTTTTAATTTTCAAATTACTTTAGTTCTTACTGGTAAGGCTCATATTTCATCATCTGTCTAGAATATTGTAGATTTAATTTACACAAATCCAGTTAAGGTCATTTCTGCAACACAGTGACAATGATTTTACCAATATAGTCTGAAACAAATTGAGGTCAGTGTACATTTTCTCATAGCCTTGCTCTTAGCTTGCTTCCATGAACTGCAGAAGGTTTCAATTTACTGAAGCACCGAGGTAGGTAAGATCCAATCAAAGTAAAAGCAAAATCAATAAATGCTAACCTCGAAGGGCTAAATAGTAGTGACATCAGTCACAAAGAAAAGTTGTTTGCAGGTTTGAAATACTTTTGTTCTATAAAGGTAAGAGAATAAGACTGCAACTATAAGCATGCGTGAATTTTGTTTTCCTTAATGTAGTGAACATGTAGACAAAGAGATAACAAGGTAAATTACTTTATATGAATAGACTAGTGCTTAACAATGAGAGAAAATGTGATCTTCTGATCCTAATAGCAAGGTATGTTGCCTTCACAACTCATTTCTTGTAATACAGTCTATAAAGAAACACATAGAATACTTTTTAATGTTTGTGATAACATTTATATCAATTTTTATTTCTCCTTATATGAATGCTTTTAAGGGCTATGTGCAAAGCCTTTCATGGGTTTTATACCTGAAACAATATAAGCAACATAAAGAGTGGAACAATGGATTAAAAATGAATAGAAAAGGCACTAAATTCCAACATGTGCCTGAGTCCCAATGGGGCTATTTGCTGCTACATGAACTTGATCAAGTTGTCATCATTAATTCTATTTTAAAGATTTTAGCACAATACTACTTATCTAATATGGTGCTTTAAGTACTTAAAAGGAGAAGAGTATATTAGGGACTCACTAAATATTGCCTTAATGATGGTGTATAGTAGTCATCAAATAATAAATTGAAACTTTATAATTTTGAAATCATCTTGGCTTGAACTCCTTGACTTTCCATCAATGGAATGATTTTTGTAGAAACTAAAGGAAATAAGTTATTTGAGTGGTGATAATAGCTATGACTCAGTTTATTTTTTTACCTTATTTATATCAATTCTAATATTGCCATTCATTTTTCCTCCAATGTTTCATACATCACTAAAGTGAATCACTAGGTAATTGCTTCATTTAGCCATTTTGATTGACAAAATTATTAGTTTCATATTAAATTAACAGTTTGACTTTTCATATGCTTCGAATTATTACCAAGTATCTGATCTGTATTTTCAATCTGCAGAGAGAAAATCAAGGTAAAAATTATATATTACCTTGTGTTATTGTCATCACATACAGAGTTATAATACTGAACTCATGGCAGTACCTTAAAATGTTTTCTTGTACTCTTTCATTATATATTTAATTGACTCATATCTTACAAAGGGACCATAAAATTTCATTTCCATTTGGATTGCTGTTTCAGTTCTTCTACATTGTTATTAGAACACCAATCTTTAAACTAACTCTAATACATCAGAGATATAATTCTATGACATTCTTCACATGACAGCCAAATATACATGTTTTTTGAACAATGTGTGTTTTTCCCAGAGTAGATTATAATTCATCCAGAAATAAGATGGGTTTTAAGATGGCTTCTGGAACTATGAGGAGACTACATATCATTTCTTAGGGGCAGACTATTTAAGGGCATTTTAGATGATTAAAAAAGACTTTGTCACGTGAATCAGGTTGGTGACCAAATGCATACTGTCCTCTCTCACTTTTACCCTTTTGTTATCATCTAAGGCCTAATAAAATTCTGATTTAATGTTTTGCCTGATCTCATCTTTTCCAGGTGGAACGGATATTAGGGTCAAGCAGTTAAGTGTATTAAAGTGAAGACAGGGCTCCTTGAGAACTACATATTACTATGTTAACTGACTGAAGATCCCAAGAGTGAGATAAACAGTAGGGAAAACAGAATGTGACTTGATAGGGTCTAGGTGCATTTTTTCATCAGAAGCTTGTCCCTTCTTTGACAGCTTGGAAGATTTGCCCTTGGTTTTATTTAATTTTTTAAATAAAATTTTCTTTCAAATGTTAAAGAAAAAATATATAAAAAGCATATTTTTTATAAAAGGTAAAAATGAATGTTTATTTTTACCTTGACAAGAATAGTTCAATCAATGGCTGCAACTTTTATTTGTTGGCTAGTTTGAGAGCTTTTGCTAGTGAAACCAAAGGAATTAATAAGACAACCTGAGCGAGGGACATAAAAGTACATCAAATACAGCATTTATAAAGTCCAAACATTATTTAAGTTTTAGGGCTAGAAACAAATATCAAAGCAGAAATTTACAAAAATATGCAACCCAAGAAAGAGAACAAGAGAATGGTTCAATAGGGTAAGAACCTCATCTGCTGTATTCAATATGTTCTGTTTCATGCTGTTTAAAACTGAAAGAACAGACAAATGATTTTTAAAAGAAAAAAATTCTTGAATGAATAAGAAATAAATAAGCTAAAAATAAATGAGAAGAGTTTCAGAGGCTCGTCTTAGACTACAAATCACTTAATAGCTTTTTATTCTTTATTTTCAAATGCTTAATTAGTCTTGACGTTTTGGATAGGTTTATTTTTCTTGAAAACTCGTGCTAAGGTTACCAGTCATTTCCTTTGGTATATATCAAATATTCATTATCAAATCTGCTCACTCTCATATGTTTTTCTTCTCCCACCCTTTTTTTCTTACAAGGGAGATGAACTTTTACACAAGCACTTCTTAAACAAATGTTAAACTAGCATAAATTTGACTACTTTACTTTTATAATATAAAATTTACTACTCAATGTAGTCTTTAGGGCTTCTTTGTGGTAGTAATTTAAGTTGAAATAATACCTCATTGTGCAAATTCACAAGGTCATAAGAATACATATTTCTCGGATTCTTTTTGAACGTAATTAACTTCTTTTCTGGTTCAAACCACTTCACTAAAGGCAATATTTCTACCTATGAAAGCCAAAAATCTGTTCCCATTTGTTGGAGTGACCCAAGCACATTACAGTTGTATAGATCACTGGTTATTATAGCTTGCATGTCATGTAAAGAAGACCTTCAGCTTAGAAGTAATATGTCCTGGTTCAGTTGGTTTTCAAGTGTCCTGTAAATTTTGGTTAAATATTGATAACTCTGCACAGCAGAATGCAGAAAGTCCATTTTGCAGGTAGATAGTAGACAATCGGCAAAATGAAGCTTTTTATGTACTCAGGAAGTACAGAAACTATATATAACATTGACATAATAAAATCTCATTAGATAGAAACTTGTATAAACAATACAAATGATGATAATATCCCACATGTACAGTCATGAGGTTAAGTCAGATATCCCAGTCTCTAATAAAAATGTGAATACAATTGCCTTAAAAATAAATTTAATATGTCTCTGAGACCTAGAAAGTATTAAATATGTTGTCAGAAAACATAGTTTAGTTTCCTCAGAGTAATTCTGATAAAGGAAGACTACATATAATATTAATCACTACTACTGAAACAACCTACGTAGATAATATTAGCTTTTTAAATTAAAAATCCAGTAATGTAGGTGGCATTTTTTTAGCTTTAGCATTCTTTGTCTTTAAGCAGATTTGATTAGAATTATTAGAAACTGAATTAAACATTTTGAAGTAAAATTCCATTTTGTGTAGCAATAAGGAAAATTTTTGTAATAATCATAATGAAGATTTTTAATGTAAACGAATTTATGCTGTCTATTATTTCATTTTTATTTTTAAAAATATTTTTAAGGAAGTATTTTTGTAATGTGTTCTGGGCTTGGTACTAGCATACAATAATAGTGACCAGGGCAGAACTTTACTTCATAGAATTATGTCAAGTTAGGGAAAAAAGCATAAAATAGATGATTATGTAACAAGGATGTTAATAAGTAGTGCATTTACTCTCTTTTGTATGCAATATCATATCCGCTTAGCTCTTTTCTAATGCAGCCACTGCTGTAGTATCTAGTCCCTCACAAGCTTTGAAGAACAACTTTGTATTTATTTTTTTTAATTTTTTATTGTTGGTTGTTCAAAACATTACATAGTTCTTGATATATCATATTTCACACTTTGATTCAAGTGGGTTATGAACTCCCATTTTTTCCCCATATACAGATTGCAGAATCACATCAGTTACACATCCATTGATTTACATATTGCCATACTAGTGTCTGTTGTGTTCTGCTGCCTTTCCTATCCTCTACTATCCCCCCTCAACTTTGTATTTCTACAACCTCATCATCTTGTAATTACAACTTTGTCTTATCATTTGGGACACAGACATTCACTTGCTCCTCACAAAGAATTCAGAAATGAAAGGGATGTGGATAATGAGCAATAATGGATGACTTGGTCAGAGGGTGATGGGATCTAATAAATTAATAATCTCCTTTGCTCCATTTCCCACCCTCTTCTTCTACTGCTTCCCAGGAAAAGATCTGCAAGTAGACAACTCTCACATAAATTTATATTATAGGTAGTGTTCTGGGGCAAAGTCCAGACTAAGATATTTATAATTTAAAATATACCTAAATAGTAAATACTCAGGATGGAGTTATGTAACTATTTCATTTCCAGTCAAAAAATGAAATTATACATGACAGAAGTAATATAATGTTTCTCTAACTTGATATAATTTTATGAAATTGAGTTCTGCCCTGGTCACTGTTATTGTATGCTAGTGCCAAGCCCAGAACACATTATAAAAATACTTCCTCAAAAATATTTTAAAAAATAAAAATGAAATAATGGACAGCATAAATTCCTTTACTTTAAAAATCTTCTTTATGATTATTACAAAAATTTTCCTTATTGCTACACAAAATGGAATTCTACTTCAAAATGTTTAATTCAATTTCTAATAATGCTAATCAATTCTGCTTAAAGATATAGAATGCTAAAGCTAAAAAAATGCCACCTACATTACTGGATTTTTAATTTAATAGATTTTTAAATTAAGAATTTTTGCATAAATTAAAATCACAAAATTTAGTAATATTTTCATTTGTGGTTCATTCAAATGGGTGCAGGTAAAAGGAAAAGTATTGGCTTTTGTAGTGGTTATATATTAGTAAATGCACTAATAAAATATTTAATAAAAATATCCATCTGACCCTTTAGAAAAAATACAGCCAATCCCTCTATATGAGTAAAAATCACAAAAATATTCCTGCCAAAACAAAGTATGTTTCACTTCTGGGAATTTACAATAGAATAGACCAGAAATAAAGAATTAAGGATGCGTAATTTGAAGGAAAAGGAAACGAATTTGCTGTTGGATTAGATTTAGAGCATGAGACAAAGAAGAGGGAACAAAAGTTTAGCAAGATTTTTGGTCTGAGCAAAAGCATAAAAGGAGATTCTGTTCCTCAGATACAGAAGGCTGGCTATAAGGGACATGTTTGAAAATTAGATTATCAATTCATATGGAAGATGTTGAGAAAAACTTAATCTGTTCAATATGCAAATAAAATTGTTCAAGTGTTGAGGCAGTAGATACACATGAATGAAGGATCCCAACATTTTATTTTGTACTATACTTTATTTTAATTGTGGATGTTGAATCAGGTGAATTGCTGATAGTCTGGGGCCAAAGACTCGGAGAGGTTCAAATTAGAGGAGACAGCAGTGATGAATAACTAGAGTTGTGTCTGATATGCTCTGAAAACATGATTTAAGGACAGTAACCTAAACACAAACACAACAATTGAAGCCTCCTATTGCCACCTATAAATGTAATCTGTATGAAAATTTTCTGCCTTTACATTAAACAGTAGACAAGTTTCATTACTTCTGGTCATTCTTAAGAAATGGAAATTCCTAAGATCTTCTTAAATTTTACACACAGTCTGAATCAGTAATTAGAATTTCCAATTTCAGGAAATGGTCAATATTGTGCAGTTAATTTAATGTCAAGTATTTCTCCTTCTTCATGTGAAATATTTTGATGTGTACTCTAGGAAGGAAGGCTAAGTCTGAGCTAGAAGTTCTTAAGGAAATTTAAAAGGTGGCGCCATCCTCTCTGGACATGGTCGTGTTAATAGCCAACCATTTTTTATACAATCAACTGCCCATGATGCTGGCAGGGTACCTCTCATTTCAGGGCAGCTTCCATGGACTTACTGGCTTTCTGTTTCTCCCATCTTCAGAGTGTTCTTTATTTTTCAGATGTGTTTCTTTTGGCCTAAATTATCCTCAGGGTAGGATTCTTTGCTATGAGCTTTATATTTGCTTTAGAAAAACACCTGTCTGAAAATCCAGGGCCCTATTAATATGGAATTTTTGTAATTCAGACTGAAAAGACCTGATTTTGCCACAGTTCATCCACCTATGTCCCCTTGTCCTTTAGCCTTTATAGGAGGTATCAGAACTTTGCCCCCTGGCTTTGTCTCATTCCATGTGTTATGATTCTAACTGTTTCTTCACATCACTGTGTTCTCTTTGTCCATGGGCTGATAAAATATCACACTTAAAAATGTAATTTTCTTTACATTTGTCTTTCTGAAACTCCTTTTTATCTAATTTTTGTTCTTGAATTGGGTCAATAAACTAGAAATTTTAAATTTGCTCTACAAATATTTCAAAATTTCTATCAACAGGTCTGTCTTCTTACATCATGAAGTTAAAATCAAACCTCGCCATTTTATAATCTGAGAAGATGTGACATTTTTTATGTGTAATGGAAAATAATCCAACATAACTTGATGTGGTAGGTAATCACCAAGGTTTTAATCAGATATAATTTAAAATAGTTCTAATACATGAAATGAATCTTGCCAACTATTCTGAGTGTAAGTTATACAAATTATCCCTATTGACATGTTTTAAGTTTTACATATTATTACTTTCAACATCAAATAATTTATTGGGTGTATATTGATTATGTGTAATTTTTTTTTTTATTTTTACTGGCAAATCATAGTAAATAGAACAAAGATGTAACAGACCCTCTTTTATACTAAACTATCCCAGGACTCTATATTTTACCTGGGTTCTGAACATCATCTTTTTCTTTAAACGTAAAAAAAAGGAATCAATAGAATATTCAGTAGAAATTTATGAATTTTATACTTTGAGTCACAGAACTTGTCTAAAACAGGAAGGTACAAGAGACTTTTAGAAAGTTATCGTTCTCTCTGAAATAATGTAATTTATAGTTTTCATCCATATGTAAATTGCTTATCTTCAGAATAGATGGAATCTGTACAGCATGTGGAAGCATTGAGTATGTTGGAAGAGGAACTTCCTTCCATGCTACAAGCATGAAGTACAAAAAATAAGGCAAATGCTGATTGGGTGAGTTCACAGATTCTGTGTCTAGTGGATTAGAGAAGCTTTCCCAGAAAAGAAGATGCCTGTGTTGAATCTTGAAAGCAGATGGAAAAGTAGTTGCATGAATCAAAGCATGAACTGTAAATATATCACATAAGAGAGTTCTGAGAAATGAAGATGGAACAGTAGTCATTCATGAGACAATAAAGGGTCTTAAATGGCATAATGCAGTTTTTTTTTAATTCTACAGGTAACAAAGGGTCATTAAACAATTTTTATCATGGCGAAAACTCATGCTGCTGGTTTTACTATGAAAGCTTTATGGTGGATGAAAAGTGAAAAAACAGAAGCAAGAATCCAACTAAGGATGCTGTCATAGTAGTTCAGAGATAATATGAGGCAGTGATGCCCCATGGCACCAGGGAGAGAAAGAAGGAGAATAATTAATTAAGGCAAATTGCTTGGACTTGGTGAATAATAAGATCTTAAAAATGAGAAAGACTCAGTTATAAAATAAAATTCAAAGTTTATACTGTGGGCGTGTTTTGATAGTAACAAATATAAAAATGAAAATAGAAGAATTTTATTTTGGAAATCAGGAGGAAAAGATAATGATAAAGAAGTTAATCAGTTTTGTAAATTTTGATTGTGAGATGTCCACTGGATATTCAGAAGGAGATTTATGGCAGAGGATTGTGTTTCAAAGTTTGAAATTCAGATGGAAGTGTAGGCAACAGAAACTGATTTAATCTTCTGCAAAATAAGAATGTGTTGAAGCTTTAAGAATAGGTGAAATTATCTCAGTATCTTTATTCTTCTGTTCTATAGAAGTCATATTATTTTTGTTTTTTTATTTGTATACCGTATTTGATTTTCCTTTTAAGTTAAAAATCAATACATACTCTATGTAATTGCCAAGCAAATTTCTAAGATTTATTCTATTTTTAATTATAGAGAATTTCACTAGTATTATCTTCTTCAGAAACTTTGAATAACTTCTCATTGCCATCTCTCTGTTATTTTGCTATTCTCTTTTCTGTTTATTCATTCTGGAATAAAAAAATATGTAGCAACCCAATATTTCATAAAGTGCATGGATTACCCTTAGTTCTGCTTATTATCTACATGAATATTTGTATATAATTCCCTAGCAAATTTTAAGTCAGAAGGTATTTCAGACTAGGGTCCCTGGGAAAAAAAATATCTGAATTAAATAGTTACTCACAAGTGGTTTATGGGTATGTACTTGGGAAAAAGTATAAGTAAGTGAGGGAAGCACAAAAGGACAGAATTGAATTTAAAAATGTATCACCATGGCCTCAGAAAAAGCTGTGCTGCCCAAAACTGAGAAAACAGGTCTGGGTCTTTACATTCCACTATCAACCATTCTTTGAATGCAGGCTAACCTGCAGACAAGTGTAAATTCCATGAAAGAGACTCAGAAGTGAGTTGTCAAAGACCAAGAGGAGCTATACAAAGAATGTTTTATCATCAAATGAGATGCAGCACTGGCCCTGTTATGTATCTATTTTGTACAATTTTGATCCACAAACTTCTAATATTAAGGTTCACATCAACAAGCTCAGCTTCTCCAATGTTCTACTGCATATCCTCTCCTGGAAAAATATAGTGGGATTATTTACAGTCCTCTCTCTTTGCATGACATTGATCTCAGGTATAAGAACACTTTTTAGATTCCCATTCCATAAAAAAAGCATCTCTATTTTTTCTGTGGCTTAACTGAAAATTTCAGATAATTTTTATCCACCAATAATTATCTAATACAATTGTCTACATAATATTGATATTTATATTTAGGTCATAGCTCAGGAAATCTCAGTGAATTAAGTGAATGTCAAGTGTAATCAGTTAGAGCTATTTTGTAGCAATAGTCTTACCACTCACTAATAAATAGATCAATTTTTTTTTGTCAGTATAGTTATTCCTTAGTTTGCAGGTCTCTGCATACAAAGACATAAGGCAGCCATAGACTAAAGTTCAGTGAGATAGTTATCTTTTCTTCTAGCAAAAGTGCTCCACTTTTGGGAGATATGTCCTGTAAATCTATGAAGCTAAGTTATAGGGACGGGATGTACTACAAGTGGGTCACTGAGGGGATGGGAACTAGCACTACACCTATTCACCCTTTTTGGTTTCTAATTATTGGGGAGAAGGGCTATCTAAAGATTGGTGATTTTCGATATGTAAAACATACACTTTAGGAAGATGTGCCATCCTTACATAATATCAGCTCCAACCTTGCACCTCAGTTGAAACTTCTGGACCTCATTCCACTGTTTTACTACTCAGTGGTATCTGAGCGGTTGCTGTATTCATAAGACTGGTGGATTCTCATCCTTATGTATCCATTACCATGTCTCTATTGCAATTTACCTTTGATAAATTTCAATGTTATAAGGCACATTATGATTGGATGAAATATTCTGTTAGACCTTGTCGGTAGCACTTTGTGAGCCTTGTGAGCAAGAGAAAGCAAAGTATATTCATCTATTCCATGAAGATCGATCTTAACATTTTCCAAGATGTAAGGGAACTAATGTAATACAATTATCACCAAATAACTTATTAGTTTCTGTTCAGCAAGCTATCATCAATATGATGAATCATATTATCTTCTTAAGAATGTTAAGAAGCTAAAAATAAGGATGCATTTCCTAAATCAATGACAGCATGTTATGTACCTAAGGTTATGATAATCTGTTCTAAAAACATATCCGTCATGGCACCTACAATTAAAACTAATATTTAGCAATTTATTTCTGGTAGGAAACTCTTTTGTTCTTTCAATTGGTTTTATTTATTAATTTTTAAGAGGCCAGACTGACATATACAATAGGGTTGTAATAAGAATTATGAACCTTTATCTTTATATTTAAGACATTTTTTTTCTACCTGAATGTAATACTAATTTGGATTCTTCTCTTATCTGACGAGGGCAGATTCAGAGTCTTAATTTTGATCTTTCCCACCATGATATTTGTGTGAAGTTTCTGCTAACTCCTTGTCAAGAACTTGAAGGATCTGAGCTTTTACCTCATTTTCTGCTTACAAGGTAGGCTGCAACAGAAGATTCAAAGCTTCAAGGTCAGAAGAAAATAACCTGATTACATAGAGTAGAGCAAAGCTCCTCTTTCTCTCCAAGTGTTACAAGAACAATGCTAAGTGGTTCAAATAGATTCAAGACATATGGGTTTTTTCCATAGTTGAGATATATCAAGCTTGGAGGAGACATTGTTGATAATGAGCAATATACCTGCCTCTGCTTTGCCCTTCATTGTACTGGACAGTAAAGAATCTTGTCCTTTGCTTCAAAGGGATTATTTCTTTCAGCCAAGACTATTTGCTATACAATTATACTTGAAATGATAGCTCTGAACAACAACAACAACAACAACAACAAAACAAACACCAAGTCCTTTGCACTTAAAATGTTCAGATATATGGAAGATTGATGGGAATTTCTCTCTCAAATTTACCAACAAATTACAACATAATAATATAATTAGAAATGAGAAAAATTAACAACCTGTGGCACATAGACACAGTGGACTTTCTATTAACCAGACCTAGGCTGAGATTCCACCTCTAATTTGTCTCCAGTTTACCTTGATTCTGCAGGGGCATATGGCAAACATGAACAAAACTTCCTGAATATTCCAACCTAAATAAAGTATTTCCATGTTCTTTGTATCTTTTTTCCTGATCCAGGTCCTACTCTTTTCCAGAAATAAGTTCAAATATCAAATGTTAAATTCAAACTTTGAGACATGAAGTTAGGCTTTATTTGACATTTCTATTCTAATAATTCAGTATTTGATTGACACAAAATTCTTTCAACCCACAAAAGCAGTGGAGCAATTTCCAAATCAGGGTAACAAAATGATAATGGCAAAGATAGAGTTTGATAAACAATGAATCATAATTTTATATACATATGTATATATATAATATCATATATGTGTGTATAGATATAAAATACAATATATGTATATGCATGCATAATACATATATTTCTTAAATAAAAGACTCTACCAAAGAATAAAAAGAAAGGGTGAAGGAAGAAAAGGAAAGAAATAAAAAGGAAGTAGTAATGAAGGAACAAAGGAAGAATGAATAGCATTAGTCTTAACTACTCAGGAAGAATAGCTATTAGTAGTTTTTCTTTTTAATTTTATTTTCTAAATATGTAGTCATAGGTTCATAGTTTTTGGTTAAAGATTCTAATATTCACCTCTGAAGAAATTGAGAATATCCTCCTTATAGCCCACATGAAATGTTTTCTATGCTAAATTTTAATTTTTTCATTTAGTTTTCTTCATTTCATCTTGGAATTCAGGGAAGGGGGATGGAGGGAGGAAAGAAGCGAGAGAGGAAAGAGACAGAGACAGAGAGAAATCTAACTTTCCAATTTGAAGGTCAGCTCCTTTTTCTGAATATATTTAGCAAAGATTGTTTAATATCTACTGGTATTGTAATGGACACAGAGTCAACAGGCACTTTCTGCAATTCTTAATGAATGGCAGTAGGTCTTTGGGTCCTGTGGTGAAGAACTCTATTACTGCCATCTTCTTCAGATGACTGTCCCATTTGGCAAATATTCTGCATGACTGCTATTGAGCTTCCATCTGTCACAGCTCAATGCTACATCTAGGACAAGCACTTCAAAAGGGCAATTGCTCCACTGTCTAGTGGACTTAAAAAGTAAAGAAAAAGGAGATAACACTGTGGGTGTTTTCATTAAATAAAAGCAGACACTCATTTATTGAGTACTTCTTACAGGACAAATATTCTACATATGTTTCCCTTTTAATTAATGTGAAAATCCTATAATATGAACATTAATCAGGAAAATCAGACTCATAAATTAAAATCTTTCAACACAGAATTCATATCTGAAGCTAATATATTTGAACCTGTGACTACCTTGGCCATGATGTTATTCTTAGGAGATTTAAAAGGTATCTTCATTTAAATATCAATTCCATTTTCTGCTCATTTTCCTGGATTATATATTTCAGGCTATTTTCTTGGATATTTTATACTTCAGGCTCATATATTTTCAAGCTATATTCTTGAACATTTTATATGAGATTGTTTCATTCAGTTCTTAATTCACGGAGCTCAGAGGTCTTCTGAGTAGAGCATTTTTCTTATTATAAATAAGCATTCTATCCACCTATGTGCGTATTTTAGCAACATTCATGTGCTCTCATGTCTCCTGCTGTATTAATATATGGAACACTGGTATTTCCCTCTACGTCTCCTTCACTTTTCATAGCTAAATATTCTTTTCATCTACTTTATGAATTATGACAACCTTTTCAATATTTATGAGATGTATTCTCTAATCTTTGTATCATCTCTTATCTTCAAAGATCCCATACTTTTATAAGTTATTTGTTAATGTGCCATGTTATAATCCTAAGCATATTCTTAGAAAATAACTTATCCTACTCTTTTGCATGTTTTTGTGCACCCTTTCCATTAAACTAAAATCCTTAAGAAAATGGCTGTATCACAGTTAATTTTGTAATCCCACAGCCTCCCTATGTTCATGTTATGCAAAAGGCTTTTTTAATATTCCTGTAATGAGGGAGGTGCAAATAATTCAACCCCCCAAATTTAAACACCACATTGAAAAGCCTTATACTGTGCTTATTCATAAATTAGAAAACAAGGCTTATTAAGAAGTTTTATTATTTCTTAAAGAAATAAAATACTTAGACCAATAAAATAAAAAGTAGGATTTTATGCTGTAATTTTTAAAATATCTTATGTGGGATTTTGTTTAAGATACAGAGCTCTACTTCTCTAAAACTGATATTTAGCATAACATTAGAAACACTTTCATGGATACTCACAATTGTCAAAACACTTTAAAAAACTTAAATGACCATAAATCTGAAAAACTGACTTTAAGATATTTTTCTAAAATGCTATTTTTTCTGCCATTTTATTTTCTACCTGAAAATCTAAAGTAAACTCATATTATTTTTATATAAATTATTTCATCAGTGAAGTGTTAGCAAATTAAATGCAGAACTGATAAATGACAAAGGTGCAGGATTTGTATAACATAACTAGTAAAACATAAAACTTGTAAAAAAGGTTTTGTAGGGAAAATTGAGTTCATATTCCATTTTTCCCCAAAGCTCTATTTAGCAAGACTTTATTTTATTACCATGCAATTCACCAAGCTTGAGTAATTTCCCCATCAATTCTTTTATCCAGTGGCAACATAAACACTTACACTTTCTGAAATAAAGGAGTTGGAGTATTATGGTTGCTCCGTTCAAGCAGCTATCTTTAAGGTTGTGTCAGCATTTCCATTATATACCCAGTTTCTTGAAGTTTATAACTCGCAGTAAAAACTAACCCTTGGGTTGAATCTTTACTTACAGAGGTATTTTTCAGTGCAACTTATGGAGACATAGCTGCAAGACACCCCATTTCCGCTAATAGAAGCCAGGTCATGAATCCCTACCTGGCACATTGAACAGATTTATCCTGTAACTTCTCTACCTGGAGAAAATTATTTTTTATCAAAATGGTAGAAGTAGTTCGGTTTGAATCCTGTAAAGTTATAAAGTGTAATATCTATCCCATGCAGTTATGAATTTTCAATAGCTTTTCTATACTTATGGCAAACTCACATTTTTTTTTTCCCAAAAGTGACCTTGGTAAAGGATAAGCTACTTATTTCTACCAGTGTAAAATTAAAAATAGGCTCAAGATTTTTTTTTCTCCAAAGCTTACTAAAATATTCTCTTTTATGATTCTGTGACTTAAAATTAGAAAACAATATAAAAATATGCTTTACAAAAATGAATACAAAATGAGTAAATAATCATACTTTATTATTAAAGCCTCACAGTCTTACCTATAGTACACGAGATTTGCATCCCATAATTAATAGTTGTTTTAATATAGTATATAAATATAACCGTACAAAATCCTGACACTTCTAAAATTTAAAAAATGCATTATGAAACAAGTTATTAAATAAATTAAACACTTCTATGCTGTCATTTAAATAAGAAAAATTATGTCAACTTGAAATTTTGAAATGCAATTTAATGCCTCTTTTACATTTTTAATACATATACTTTGGCGTCATTATTCAGTACATAAACCTCCTAAATTCAATAATAGTCAGAAAGCACATGTTGTGAAAAAATAAACGGGAGGTGTTGAAACCAATTAAATCAATGATCCTTGAGCCAAAGATAGGCTATTGTAATAAATTTTAATAGACCAAATCCCTATCAGTTCCAAGACCTACGACAGTCACTCATAAAATGCAATATAATTGACAAATAATTCATAATAAAATATTAACATGATAAAGAATGTATTTAATTTAAATGATCATGTAGTGTTCACCAAAACTCTATGTATATAGTAATTTAATATATAACATAATTTTATGTTAATACAATTTTTAAAATATTGTATTCAAAGTATATTTTTGGTGCAATTAACATATCTGAAGAAACCTGAATAAAGACTAACTAGTTATACTTCTACTTGTCTGAACAAATGTGTACAATGTGTCCCTTTATAATTTAACCATTGCAAAGGCAAAGTAAATTTGCTAATTTGCTGTGGAATGATATAGGATATTTTGTTTGTATATAAAAATTATATATGTGTACATAATTATAACAAGCACATAAATTTTAATGAAAATGATTTAAATTTGAGTTTTAACTATCCATTTGTTAATGTATAAGGGAAAATACATGAATGAAAGAAAGGGGATCTTGGTAATATAAAGAAATGAAGATGATATTTTTAAATTTGAAATGAAGACAGTTTCCTTGAGAGCAAGAACATTTCTAATGCATTTTTCCTAAACAGTTTTGAACTTCCATAATCCTGAGGAAAAAAAGAATATAATGATTCACAAATTCTATCAAAAACCCAAATATTTCTATGCCCAAACAAGATTGATATTAGCAGTAAAAGAGATAATAATTAGAATAGTACATGTTTAGAACTAAAAAGTAAAGTGGAAACATTACAAAATTTTTGTTCCTTATCATGCATATTTCAAGTTAATACTTATTCCAACTTCTCTCAGTATTTCTGGGTGACTGTTTGGTTAGTTTTAATAAAGTTCCTCTTGTCAATAATACATTCAAAAAATGTACACACAAATGAGAGAAACTAAATATTCAAGATCATTAGAAGCAAGAAAGGATAAGTAGGATGTTTATTTCAGCCACATGGCTTTGCATTTTTAAATTGAATAATTACTAGATCACATAAATATTATCATATTAGAACATAGAAAACAACTTTTAAAATGTTATTTACATTTTTCTTGCTCAAAGTTAAGTAATGTGTTGAATAGCTCTTAGGGCTAATTAAGTTATTACAAGAGTCATACTGTTATAAACTTCCTCAAAATCATTTTGATCTAATTTATTTAATTTCATTAAGGCCCTATAAAATTTGTCAGAATGTGCTTGTTCTTAAAGGTAATTTTCAATTTCATGATTGGGGTGGTTTACCACATGCCCAATAGGATAGGTTCATATAATTGCTCCGAATTTCCTTTCCTGTAAGTTTCAGTTTGAGTTGTTTCAGAAATAGTTCACATAATATTTCATGTGAAAGGGAAAGCAAAATGGAAGCATAAGCAATAGTGTTTTTATACTTGGTTGGTTTGTACCTGGTCACCAGGTGCTTTTGCAGGTTCTGTATCTACAGGCTCACCTCCGTGGTACCACTGGAAATACAGGATCTATACCTTCTCCTTCAGATTCTGGGATTCCTGCCCCAGATCATGAGTTTAGCTCAGAGACGAAGATCTCTTATTTCTTCATAAAAAGGCACCACTATCTACCATCATCATATTTGGAGTCAGTAAGAGGCTGACATGCATCCATGTCAGTCCTTGTGGATTCAGGCTTCTCCCATTTTGCATTGTATTTCTTTCCTAAATGCCTTTTTGCATAATTGAAGCCCCAAAAATAGATCAAAGAGACTTTACAGAGACTTGTTTTTGTGGTGTGTGTGTGTGTATGTGTATTTCTTCTCTGATTGAAATTTGACTAATACAATTTTAAAGAACCATTATAGATGATACTACCCAAGAAACTTTTAGAAAAATCATTTTATAATTTCCTCTTTGGTTCAATTCAGTGATAAAATTTCTTCATATCATGACCAATTTTCAAAATCACATACAACACATACATATGTATATGCATATACACATGGTGACTGTAAATTAGAAAACAATTTGAAATATTTTGCAAAACAGTGTATACATGTATTTGCATACATATGCATACGTATGCTACACTATAAATCTCTGAATTTATCCTTTCTAATTATAATTTTTCACTCTTTCACCAACATCTCCCCATTCTCCCTATTTCCACCTCCCTGGAAACTACTATACTATCATCTGCTTCTATGAATTCAACATTTTTGGATTTCACATATAAGAGATCATACAGTATTTCATGTCCCCAATCTTCCTGTGACTGCCTTATTTCACTAAGCATGTCCTCCATCTTCATCCTTGCTGTCCTAATTACAGAATTCAATTCTCCTTTAATTCTGTATAGTATGTCTCTATGTGATATATAATTTACTGTATGTATTTCATTACATTTACTTTATTCACTCATCCTTCAGTAGATGCTTATATTGATGCCTTATCATGAATACAGCAATTGTGGATAATGTGGCCATGAATGTTAGAGTGCAGTTATCTCTTGAATATACTGATTTTATTTTTTAATTTGTTCCAGTAGTGGGATTTCTGAATCCTGTGTCAGTTCTATTTTTGTGTGTGTGATGTCCATACTGTTTTCCATAATGCCTCTATTAACTTATATTCCCACCACTACAATACAAAAATAAAAAATCAGTTTTACTATTATACACTAAAAATGGGCAATATAAAAATTAAATTTAAAAACAATCCCAAAAAGAACAGAGAGAAAATAATAAAATAATCCAGAACAAATTCAAAACAAAAGTGATCAACTTGTACCCTACAATTTATAATGTGTTGTTGAAAGAAGAAGACAATTAGAAATTAAATGGAAAGTTATTCAGTGTAAATTGAGTGTTTTAAGCATAACCAAATTGTTAAAAAAAAAATACTCCTGGGATCACCCCCTCTACCTCCTCACTCATGTCTCTGTTGTGTACACTAGAAATGTGTATGGCTAGAAGAAATCTCTTTACATTTCTGTTTGTCATCTTTTCCTTCCTGATTGTTCTCTTCCTTTTGCACATTGTGATTCAGGGCATAAATTAACCAATTTTCTCAACGAAGTTCTGAATTAAATTATAACACTTATGGTAAAACACATGGACTCATGTATTATCTGATAAATATTATGGAAGACATAATATTAGTAGGTAAGTGGTTTTAAAATACTAAACCTGAGAATTAATACACTTATACCAGAAACTCCAGAAAACAGTTGGTATAGGCTCATGGACTTCCAGTACAAGAAAATTGGAGTAGAATAGTAAAAAGCATAGCAAACATTTCTTTTTCTCCTTCTAATCACACAATAGTTACTTTCTTGTGCAGAGTATGTGAATGACTAGAACCCAGGAATGTTACACTAATAATTGTCTCTTTAAGGGAAAAATAAAAATGTAAGAAACACAATAGCAAAGATTCTTGGCCCATGAATAAAATCCCTCCATCATAAACCAATCTGTTTACTTGATATTTTCTGTACAGTTCTGTGGATTGAAAGAAAGTAGAAGTTGGGTGCAGCAGTGCATATCTGTAATCTTGGCAGGTCCAGGAGGCTGAGGCCGGAAGCTCACAAGTCCAAAGCCAGCATCAGCAACTTAGTGATGCCCTAAAAGCAACTTAAGAGATATACTCTCTCAATTTTTTTTTTAAAGTGCTGTGGATGTGTGGATGTGTCTCAGTCATTAAGCACCTCTTGGTTAAATAATTCTGGTACCCGCCACCCGCCCCCAAAAAAATAAGAAAGCCCAATTGAGGAAGAGAGAGAGAGAGAGAGAACAGGTTTCAGGAAGAATATGCTTCTACATGCCCCTGCTGAACTTCCCTCCTATGGCTAAGAACCACCTGTCTACAGTTACCACCTAGAAAGTCCATTCAAACTAGGATGGTCTAATTAGGTTACAGTTCTCATAATACAATTTCTTTATCTCTGAACATTCTTAAATTAATACAGGAGCTTTTGGAGCCTCACCAAAACCATAATAATCATATTACTTCATATTTACAACCATTTGATGACTTTTTTATTACTTACAGAAAGAAATACAAAAGGACTTAAAATCCTAAAATTAAAAATAACAAAACAAAAAACATGATCTTATGTCTAACTCCCAAGAAAGATTTCTCTCTAGAAATTCTCTGTGTGACTTATACTGTGAATTGGAGAACACTGAACTTCTTATTACAAAAACTCAAGGTATGTTATATAATGTTTTGCTTCCTTTGGTAACTCATTAACCTTGTTGCCCCGTTAACCTACACTAATCATTTGGCTCATTCTGTGATTCTTTTTCATAGAAGTATCTCCACTTAAATTTATGGCTGAATCGATATTCCTCTTATTTATTTCTGTGATAAATAAAACAGAGTTTGTTAATTAAGCTAAACATTTCATCATGTTAAACACTTCTATCTCTGTTCTTTTTACAAAGGTGTCAAAATTAGAAGTTGAGCTTGCCAATATGTATGGTATCATTTGTATTAGTCATATTCACATTTTTACAGTAAATTCTGTAAGTTTGACAAATAATTATAATGTAAAATCCACTGCAAATAGATAAGACTAATGACACCAACAATTTTTCATGCCCATTGTTGTCAAAACAAAAATCGAGCCCCAGGATGAAAAAACAAACAAACAAACAAAAAAACAAAAAACTGATCTATATTCTGTCTCTGTACTTTAAGCCTTCCAATAACATCACATAAATGGAATAAAAAACTTACAGCCTTTGAGTCTAGTTATGTTTACTATTCTTAGTATTTTTGTAATTAATCCCTATTCTAAGCCTGTAGCATATATCGATAGTTTACTTTTTATTGCTGAGTAGTACCCCATTGCATGAATCTACTATACTGTGCCAATCTTTCCCCAATTAGTGGTATTTTTTTTTCATTTTGAAGAGGTTAATAATTTTCCACAAGCATTCACATACTGATTTTTGTGTGAATAATTTCAATTTACTTGAGTAGATACCTTATCAGGGGTTGTTAGTCCTCTTTCCCTCCTGACCTGCAGGAGAGATAGGGAGAACACGCCCTGGCCAAGATGAGACAAGAAAGAAAAGGGCCCACTGACCACCTGCACCCAGCCCTCCCTCACTAGAGGACAATCAGACGTGTCAGGGAGACTAGTCAAGGCTGGAGCTCCTTTACTGAGGAAGCACACACAGCTAATATAAAGCACAGGAGCCAATCAGGATAAAGGTCAGCAGGGTAAGGAGAGTTCACGTGTACACCCATCCTACAGGCAGTAATGGGAGACATGAGCTGTTCACAAGGGCGGAGGGTTCTGAGCCTATCCTAGAGGTGGTCCCATTTTTCATCACAACCCATGGTAACGCCTTCTGGCTGATCACCAGGTGCCATCTTAGCCATGTGCAGCCCCAAAACCAGGAAGTGAGCATCAGTCTGCAAGTTAGGTTTCCTTTGCTCCATCATAGGTTTCTATTTCTCTGATGTGACATGCCCTACAATACCTGGGCTTTGTTTTCCTAGTGTATATGCTTCATTTATAATAAATTTAAAAGCTTTCCAAGTGGCTCTGACATTTTGTATAATCATCAACAATGAATGAGATTTCCTACACTGTCTTCTTGTCAGCATTTGCTACTGTCAGGATTTTTAGCCATTCTGTTTAGCACAATATTATTGTTATTTTTAGTTGCATTTCACTAAAGGTTAATAATGGTAGGTATCTTTATCATTTGTACATCATGTTAAAAATTTTTATTCTCTTAACTTTTTCATCTTTTTACATATTTTCACTAAATGTGCCATGTTCAAACAGTTCACATAGTAAATCTGAACATCTGCTTTTGCTGTTCCTGCCCTCCATCCCTTGGGTCATGCATTTTGGGTAAAATTACATAACTGGTCTGATTAGTGCCAAATATTCATGTTTCAAACACCAAACTCAGGAGGACTGACTCACTTTTCAGCCATTACCTTCCTTGGCCCAATTTGTTCTTTCTGTACAGAGGTTGCTATGAAATGCCTACTCCTCATCTCTCAAAATGAACTGTCCACATTTCCATAGTTTATTTAATTATAAACATGGAAAATAAAAATATCCAATAGTAAGGTTTCCAAACACTTCAACCATCGCTCGAGTCCCCTCCTTCAATATTTAATCCCCATTTATCACCATGATTTCTCGTTTATTCAGAATTTCAATTGATTCCTTTTGTCCCTGAATTCTCCTTTTTCTTCATGTCTTTATTTCCTTCCCTTCATCATCAAATGTTTGAAAAGATGTTCTATATACATTGTAGATATTTTCTTCTACTTTCTATGTTAATGAAAAACAAATTAAACTATGGAAGTGTTTTATTTAAAGGTCATCAACAACCTAATCTATGCAGCTTTAATTTCTTAGCCTTTAATCAGATGTGTATAGAATTATATTACCTTAACTTATGCTTAAAATTAAACATTTTTAACATTCCACCTTTGTTCCTCTCAGAATAAAATAACATGTGCTCAAACAAAAACAGAAAATACAACTCATCTTGGCAGATTCTATTTTTTTTTTTTTACAAAAGAGAAATGAGGTTCAAAACCCACCCAAATCTCTTTATAACCAGAGTTACATACACTGCTTTGTCTTGCCTGTACTTTTACATCCTAAGGTCTTCTCTGTATAAAAACTAAAACAAGAAGCTGAACCTGACCTTTTTGGATCTATTTGCACATAGGGGTACTCAAATTTTTCATTTCTCTTCATTGTGAAAGACAGGGGATATTCATTTTGGTGAAACAAAGAAATTTTACCTTTAGACAAATTTGCAAATACACAATTATGAATAATGAAGACCAGCTCTATGCATCTTATATCAAATACGTATATGTTGCTTATATATGTATGTACAATTTTATTGATTCTCATGTTGAATAGTAAAAAACTACTTATGTAAGTATGTGTTTATGGAACATATATAAGTAGATACTTACATATGCATGGGTACCTGCACATGAAGAAATCGATGCAGTTGGAATGCATGTATTCCAAATCAGGCATCAGCAGATTGGTTATTCTTTTCAGTACTTTCTACAATATCACTCTCTTAATGAATACATTTTTTAAAGTTATCTTCTGTGTTTTGCTTCTAATCTTATAAAGTTGCCACATAATTGTGATTAGATAACAAAAAGAAAGTGAAAGTTTAATGATAATTGTCTTCTGGCCCACTTTGGCAGATAATGAGCAAATCATCATCCTTTGGGGTACATGGAAGACCCTGCAAAACTTTGGGGCCTATTGCTACTGTCTAACTCATGGATGTTATATTCAAGTGTACACCACTCAACATAAGCCATCTGGGGAAAGAGAGTCAATTTATTTTGCAAAGTTTGTGTGCTCCATAGTATCCTTGTTCCACATTTGTCCTCAAGAAGGAAAGTGGATTATTATCACTTTAAGTATCAGATCCACTCCTCAGAGTTCTTCTGCTGAGGTAGGTATGTTTGTTTTGCTTTCATGAGAGGGTTCTTGTTGAAGCCATGTGCTACCCAGGTAGGCTTTCACCATTTGTAATTTCTTATTGGCCATTAAAACTATCTATACATGAAACTAGGTATAATATTTTACCTCTTTTAATCCATTGTACTTGTCTTTCCACGTTCTTGTCCTTTCTCAAAATAAAGAAAATGGGAAGTGCCTATGAACTTTACTTCTCTACAAATTCACTGCAAAGAGTATGTGCTCTACTTGGGTTTAAATCTCTCCATAAATTAATGCTCATAAATTTTTATCTATTCTTTCTCTTTATTTGTGGTCACTAGCCTAGTTTGTGTTCTCACCATTTCATATAATCCAGGGGAATAGTTTTCTGTCATCTCTCTCTGGTTTCTTCAATTCATATTTCACATGGCTGTCATAGTTATACTTCAAAAAGCACAAATTTGTAATGTAGTGATTTAAAATTTTTAATAATTATCATCAAAATAAATCTCATATATTTGAGTACTTACAAAATGACAACCAATATTCTAAATGTCACAGATGGGTTGTCTGACAAATTTTCTATCAACCTCTATTATTTATGTGACATAATATAAAATTTCTGAAATAACAATAATCACAATTAAAGATCCCATTCCATTTATTTTTTTCATTGTAATTTTTTAATTTCTACACAGCATTATACTACAGCTACCCATAGCTATTTGCTTTTCTTAGAATGTTACATTCTTTGTATCATTCCATTTTCTAACTAAAAAATCCTCTCCCACTTGAAAAAAAGGTTTTCTTTAAAACTATATTTACAATGTGTCTTCTCTGTGAAACTTTTCCCAATGCACTGTGCAATATTAGTTGCTCTTTCCTTGTATGATACAAGAGCACTCTGTACATAAGGAAGAAATGCATTCTTGACTTAGTGTCTAATGGAATAGACTCAATTTCATCCTTATGAATCTACCTGCTTCTATTTCAATTTTGGTAACAACATGATAGCTAAAGCACAGTATGTGACAGTGTAGTTTAAGTAGAATTGACAAAGGATATGCCCTAGAATCATGTCAAGGACTCCCCAATCTTCTCTGAAAGCTATATGTGTTAGAGAGGGGATTTGTGGAGATTTTTTTGTGAATAAATACATGTGAAGAGTCCCAACTCTGCCTTCACAAAGTTTCAGAGATGTGCTGTATTAGATATTAACTCCTTCACATCAAGTTTAGGGATTGTCAGCTTCATCCTTGGAGAGATTGAAAAGTGTTCCCCTAGAGTACTGTGGACAGGTGTCTGCTGCATGGAAGACAAAGCTAAAATAACCATGGCAAAAAGAATTAGTGAGGTGGAAAGATGGCTGCCTTCAGGAAGATAGCCACATAAAGCACAATAGTGAGCCAATGAATTAAACCAGTTAGTTCTATGATAACCTGGACAAGCTATAGGCTGCCAGGATGGAATCATTTGGATCCAAACTAAAGGCAAACCCCTGAAGGAAATGAAACCCCTGCACAGAAAAAAAAAAAAAAAAAAAAAGAGATGAGCTACCATATTCCGCATATTTTAGAGGAAGTAATCGTAGGAAACTGATATTCCATTATTACATTAGATATTTGTTCAGTACTTTTTTTTTTCAGTATTTCCACATATTCATGAAAGAGTTATACAGAAGGGATGGAAGTTATTTTATGTTCTGACAAATACCCAAAATGGCCTTTAAAATTTATATACACAAATCTCAGTGTTGCTCCTCTGCTTCTCAACTTCAGTGTGTTTTAAAAATAAGTATATGAAAATAGGAAATATGAACAAAAAGACTGCCCATATTAAGTGTACAGTTTTGAATATTGACAAAATATATGCATTACTGTCACAATCTTGATACCTAAGACAGGCTATTTCATCATGTCAAAGTGAATGAATCCTCAATTCCTAACTGTATCTGAACAAAAATTGATAATTATTTCTATCACTACAGAATAGGTTTTTCTTTACATGGGTTGTCATATTTTTATCATTCTGTGTTTTTCCTTACAAGTTTTACGTATTTTTTACAACAAACTTACAACCAATTCTTCTATTTACATATATTGTTATATTTCCTTCATGCTTTTGTTTTTAAATATATGTAATTATGCTTGTCTTAAGGATGATTAAAATCTCTTTCTTCTTCCCAAGTGTTAAAAGAACCTGATATCCCTTAATTCACTACACCTTATTTTCAATGCAGATATTATTAAATCACTTTTTAAATTTTATCATGTTGAAAATCCAAATTACTGCTGATATTATTATTGTTGTCATTGTATTTTATATTTAGTAGATATAATATCTAAATATGTTTCATTTTCCTTTCTTATGTTACAGGCTCTTTTTTTCTGGGATCAATTAAGCCACATTCTTTAGAAATTCTTTTAATTACAGTATTTTGATGAAATCATTATTTTTGACAATATTTTAATGTTTATATTATTTTAAAAACTATATTCAGATGGGCTATCATTCTCAGTTAACCATTTTTTTTTTAAATATGGAAGACATTATTCAGTTGCCTTATAGCTTCCAATGTGCATGTTGAGAAAATTTATCTAAATAAAATTTTTTTTCTCCATAGGAAATCTTTTTCTGCCAAGTTTACTTATATTTCTGAGTCACAATTTCAAATGAAGTGGGAATATTTTCTAATATTTCTGATTTAATGTGATTTGCTCTAGTTAGCATAATGATTCAAGTATTTAATTGCATTGGAGAAATGTTTAACAATGATTTAGAGAAATCTAGTAAGATATATTTTTATCTTACCTGCCTTTTGGGTCTCTTAAAAATTTCTTTTCTTTACTGGTCCCTGTTTTGTTTTTTTTTTTTTCCATTGCTAACTTTTAGTTCATAATTCTTTCTATCCCTTCATGTCTAAAATAAACTTTTACCCAGAAACTAAATTTTAAATAGAAACAATATGTATCTAGAACTCTATTTTATACTGTTGAGAGATCTGAGAGCTAATGATTAGTTATTTTCTGTCTCTTTTATTTCTTAACGTAAGTTTAAGTAAATTAAAAATAGTTATATGGTATATTTTTTTGATCATTTAAATACTGGAAAAACACATGAGCTATGATTTTGCTTTCTCATTTATTTTTTTCTCCATGAATTTTTTTCAACTTCTACCTTGGAATTTATTTTATTGTAATATTATCTCTGCTGAAATTTTGTTTCCCTTTCTAAATTAACATGTTACTTTCATATTTTCCCTGAATTTTTCTTGCTTATCTGTGTTTTAATAAAATAACTGTAGAATATCATCATTTTTACTAATTTAGCTAAAGACTACAGAAGCTTGGCACTTATGGTGCACAACTGTAATCCCAGTGGCTCAGGAGGCTGAGGCAGGAGAACTGGGAGAGTTCACAGACAGCCTCAGCAACATAGTGAGGTCCTAAGCAAATCATTGACATTCTGTCTTTAAAAATAAATAAATAAATAAATAAATAAATAAATAAATAAATAAATAAATAAATAAATAAAGTATATGTACATATATTTAAAATGTATATAATAAAATAAAATATATATAATAAAATAAAATATATATTTTATATATTATATATATATATATATATATATATATATATATACATACATATATATTATATAATGTATACTATAGTATATATTTATATATATATAGCTGGGGATGTGGGTCAATGGTAAAGGGCCACTGGGTTCTACTCCTGGTAGAAAGGTATTAAAAAAATAAAAATATAAAACAACCTTGCACAGAAGGTGTGACACAAGATGGATGAAAGAGAAATTTCTTGCATATAGCATAATGTTTTGCAAAGAAAATCCCAACATTTTCAAATATGCCAGTTTTGTGTTTCATAAAAATAATTCATTCAAAATAATTGGAATTGTTTCTACTCATAGCATCTCATTAAGCTTTTAGAAAAGATACAAATCAAAACTTTCTGAACATTTTTGAATGACTCATGCTTATCTTTGCAAGATGTGGTCTTTCCATGTAAATATAGCACCACATAATTTCACAAGCAGAAGCATGGCTGACCTGCCTGGTTGACCATCTTTTGTGCAGAAGACAACTTGTTTCGCTTTACACTTTTTAACTTATCAAGTGCAGGTAAAAATAACATAAGTGAATATCATAAAAGGATGAAATGTTCAGATATTCTGAGACATAAGTCCATATCTATACAAAATATAATTAATATTTAAATGTAAACATGCTTATAATAATTAAGAAACTTACAACCTTCCTAATTTTCAGTTTATAAAAATGCAAATTTTGAGTGAATTATTGATCATATCAAATAATTCACAGACATCTTAAATTTATTTATGTTCACATGTAAAAACTTGAAAAATAATCTTAGATTAAGATGGCATGCTGTTATGTCCAATTTATTAATTACAATTATGAAAATATGGACCAATTACCTATTATTGCATTGTAAGTAAAACTAGTTTTATGTTTTACATTTGTTGATGATGTCTTAATGTCATGCTTCCTGACGATATTTAATATCATTATTTTAATGTAACATGTACAAATTGGGTCTTCTCAGAGAGATTGCATTCATTTTGTGGTCCTTATTTTTCTAACAATAAAGTTAAGCTTTTTATTATAACCTCATATTGTTATTTAGAAGTAATAATTTGATACTAGCACATCACACGTATTTCATGGTTAAATTTTTAAGAACATTTTTATGCCATTAAAAACATAGGAGTTCAAATGTCTTTTAAACATACTGATTTCATTTCCTTTGTGTTTATACACAGTGTTGGGAATGTCAATTTTATGATAGTACCATTTTTATTTTTCAAGGAATCTTCAACTGTTTTCTATAATAGCTATACTAATCTATATTTCTTCTAAGAGTGTTCAAGTTTTCGATTTTTCCATATCCTAACCAGCACTTGTTAGTCTTTGTGGTAATAGCCATTCTAACTGGAGTGTGATAACATACCAAGGTGGTTTTGTTTGCATTTCTCTGATGATTAGTGATGCTTAGCATTTTTTCCATATACCTGTTGGCCATTTATATGTCTTCTTTTGAAGAATTTCTATATAGGTCCACTACTTTTTTTTTTAAATCTGTTTATCTGGTTTCCTATTGAGTTGCTTGAGTTTCACATTACATATTAATCTCTTGTCAAAAGTATAATTTGTAAATATTTTTTTCACATTCTGTAGGTTGTTTCTTTTGTCTTTTGATAGTTTCCTTTGCTCAGAAGTTTTCAGTTTGATGAAATGCCATTAGTTAACTTTCTTGATTTATTTTACAGTGCTTCTGAGGTCTTATCCAAGAATTCCAGGTCCATGCCAAAGTCCTAAAGCATTTCTCTGTTTTCTTCCAGTAAATTCATAGTTTCAAATTTTCTATTAAACAACTGTTTGAGACTTCAGTCAATTTTGAGTAAATATATTTTACCTGATGAGAGACTGGGGTCTAAGTCTACACATGGATGTCCTAATGTCCCAGTACCATTTATTGAAAAAAATTATGCTTTCTCCAATGAACATTTTTAGCAACACTATGAAAAGTCGTTTGACAGCAGACTAATGAGATTACTTTTAATCACTCTATCTGTTCCATTGGTCTATGTGTCTGTTTTTTGTGCCAATACCATGCTTTTTTTATGACTGTATCTTTCTGATACACTTTGAAGTCAGGTAATATAACACTTCCTGCTTAATGATTACCACATTTTGTAACTGTAATGAATATAAAATTGTTATCATTCAGGATCTTACTTGCACATCCTAAATAATGTTTTAACAGGTTATAGTTAATTTTTCATGAACAATCAGTCATAATCTTTGCAAAGAGTAACTTCTAAATTACAGAATATACTAATAAGAGAATGGTATAAATTGCTGAGTTCTCTAGAGTTTGGTGATAAAACTTGAACTCTATCCTTTTCTGCGTCATATCTTTTGTCCTCCAATACTTATCCAATTAGTTTTATAAACCTATGTACAGTTCTTTCTTATTAAAATAGAGGCATTGTGTAATCTCTAATACCTATGGTTTCAAAATTAACTACTGCATAATATGACAATTTGTAACATGAAAATATATACTATTTATTTAGAAAATGACTGTAAAATATAGCAACACTATGTCATTTTTGTAGATAGAAATTTTAGATATAAAGTTCACCCTATGCTGAGCAATTTTTCCTCACCATGTTCTTGTGCCATGCTGTTCTCCTTCATTATAAGCCCAAATAAATGGAACTGATTGAACAGGGAGTGGAATTTCTGAAACTATGAGCCAAAAAGTCTTTCCCCTTTTAAGTTATCTTTCTCAGGTATTTTGTCCCAACAATAAAAAGTTGACTAATAGTTAAAAACTTCTTTCAACCTATATGTTCTTCACAAATTTGTTTTTGAAAGATGGCCCTATTGAATAGTGATTATTATCTTCTTATAATCCAAGTTATAATCAACAAACTTAATAGCATATTTCAAGAAATTTATATCAATAATTTCTCTACACGAAAGAGTTGCAACACCTTAAATTGTTACTATGTCATCGATTTGTCCTGATTTATAATCAGATAGATATTTTTTATTAGAGATCTGCTGTGCTTCTCCCATATTCTTTCAATTAAATAAAATTGGGTTTAGAATTGTTCTCCTTATTAGCATTATGTTTAACATATTTTATTTTTTTATTTATATGTGATAGTGGAATGCATTAAAATTCTTATTAAACATATAGAGCACAGTTTTTCATATTTCTGGTTGTATACAAAGTATATTCACACCAATTCATGTCTTCATACATGTACTTTGGATAATAATGATCATCACATTTCACCATCATATCTAACCCCATGCCCCCTCTCTTTGTCTCCAATACCTCTGCCCTATCTAGAGTTTTTCTATTCCTCCCATGCTCCCACTCCCTATCCCACTATGAATCAGCCTCCTTATATCAAATAAAATGTTTGGCATTTATTTTTTTGAGGATTGGATAACTTCACTTAGCATTTTCTTCTCTAACTCCATCCATTTACCTGCAAATGCCATGATTTTAGTCCTTTTTATTGCTGGGTAAAATTCCATTGCGTATATATGCCACATTTAAAAAAATCTATTCATTAACTGAAGGGCATCTAGGTTGGCTCCACAATTTAGCTATTTGAATTCTGCTGCTATAAACATTGATGTGGCTGTGTTCCTACAGTATGGTATTTTTAAGTCCTTTGGGTATAGACCAAGGAGCGGGATAGATGGATCAAATGGTGGTTCTATTCCCAATTTTCTAAGAAATCTCCATACTGCTTTCCATATTGACTGCATCAATTTGCAGTCCTACCAGAAGTGTATGAGTGTATCTTTTTTCCCCACATCCTCACCAACAATTATTGTTGTTTGTCTTCATAATAGATGCCATTCTGACTGGAATGAGTTCTACTGTGAGCCTGGGTCCCACACAGCTTGGTGCGAGTGGTCTAGGCTAGATCTTGTCTTCTGTGGTAGTCTGCTGGTCAGAAGGGTCCACATATTTTTATTTTTACTATATCCTTAACATTTAGACTTTTTAAGTAATATGTAATCCTTGAGAATGTTTGATTATTATTATCTGATTTGGTTTATTTTTACAAATATCTTGCTAAATTATATTTTCTTAATGTGCCCTACATGCAACTGCTTCATAAAATAATTGATTTGTGCCAAACAAAAAAGACCTCTCTAAAAAGAAAGTAATAGCAATGTTTCATATAAGAATATAGTCTAATATAAATATCTATTACCTGTTTTATTAAGATGGTACTTCCATGCAAATTCTTACAAAAATAGACTCTCTTTGCAGCTGTAAAATTGAATACATAAAGAAATGACAAGATATATAGTCTGTCATGGTATTAGCTGCTTCAGTCTATAGAAGAGAGATGGAAGAGAATGAGAATCTGTCTGTTTTCTTACTTCTCTGAGTTGGATGAGCTGCTAAGGAGATCATGGCCTAAGGCCTGTCTATATGTGTGCCATATAATTAGACAGTAAAACACATAAATTTTCCTAAGGTAACAAAGAATTTCAGATGACAGTCCTATAGTTGAACAAGCACATTTTTACCATAATCTATCTTCAAAAATTATCTGATTTAATTGATTAGATCTATAAAAAACCTTTGATAAAATTACTAGTTTTATACAAAATTTGAAATGAGTCAGTTAACAACTAAATCCATTATATTCACTTTCTAGAGCTTCTTGTATTCCTTAAAGCTTTCAAAAAATTAAAGTATATTTTATTTTTAAATGTATTTTGTTAAACTTAAAATATTATTTCTATATAGTAATTCAAAATAAAATGAGTTAATATATCTGAAATCTAGAATACTATAAAATAACACACTGAACTTTAAGACTGTAATTTTCAGAAAAAGGCATAATACCACTATATTAAAAATAACCATAACAATCATTGTCTATCTACAAATGGTAATATCTCTGAAGTCAACTTTATCAATGTATGATAACACATTACTTTCTCAATGATAATAAGGCATGATTACACATGATTACTCAATATAAACAAAGATGTGTACATTTCATTAATTTTTTGCTCACCTGTACAAAGGAAAGATGGAATATATATCTAAGACTTAGGTGATGTTACTGTATGAGTTAAACAAGAAAAAAAATTGTTCTCACCCAAGTTTACTCTAAGTTCTATGAAAGCAGAAATATTGCACTGGACACAAACATGGACACAGAGAGATATGTATACATGTAAACACATCCTTTAAACATGCATACACATAGACACACTTTACAATTTTCTTCTTTTTCTGAAACATTTATTTAATATCCAACAATGCTATTTTACCTTTTAAGTTGGACTAAGAAGGATGATGTAATTGCTGTCATGTCACCTATTTATAGATTTACATGATGCTTGGTTAAGCATACCTTATAAAATGACAAAACAGGCATTCTCATCTGTAAATTCTCATTTCACCACCTAAATCTAGTTTGTTTGTTTGTTTTTTTGTCACGGTGAGTGGCAGGGGATCTGGTACCTCTTATGACAGTTCTGCATGTGCAGCTGGCTCAGGATTCAGTGCAGCTGAAAGAGTAACTTTGTCTTAATCTGGAAAAACCTGCAGGCTTGCTTATTACCCAATATTGATAAGACAAGATAACAGATAAGTGACCACATTCAGTAGGTACCACCATGTCATACACTACACTAAAATACACAGGATAAAGATAAATGCAGATTGCACTTTGCAAATATTACACAATTACTATTTTTTACCAAGTATAACCCATGACTGTATAAAGTGATGTGGAAAACATAATCCCACTTTGAAAAATTGGTACAATACAGTGCTACCATAAGTAGTGAGGGCTATTGCTCTGACCTTGAATTCTAAAGAAAATAGCAGGAGAAAAATGAATTAAACATTGAGGATGGCAAAAATATTAGTTATTTTGCTATTATTAAAAGTAAAAAATTGAAGGGATAACTTGAGAAGATTATTAATTCATAATAAGAATGTTTTATGTATTAATATTGGGTTAACTAGTACACTCTATCAGGAAACACCCAGGACAAAGGGAAAATATAGTTTAGAAAATAAAAGAGAGAGGGATAGAAAATTAAAAAAGAGAGGGATTCCTAGATAAATGTCCTAGAATAATTGAAAGGAGATAATGAATATAATGACTTGTGTGTAAGCAAAAGTATTGATCTTTGATAGAATAATGTTAAATTAACCTAGAACAATAAGAGAAAAAAGTGTAGTATGTAGTCAGCTATGGATAAAGGGAGGTTGGTAGATAACAGATATCTGTCCTACTTGTGGTTGGGATGTTACAGTTGATTATAATATATGAACTGAAATAAAACAAAAGAAAGGAAGGAAGGAAGGAAATCATCATCTTATGAGAGTGGGGTTGGAATCCAAGATTCAAGAGATAGGGAATAGTCATGGAGAAAAATAGGGGAATGCATTGGCTAAACAAATTCTACATGACTACTAGTAATCATCTAATTCCTTGAATCTTGTGGTCATAAATTAAAATTACTAGAGGAGCATAGTAAATCAGTTTGATTAAGTCATATTTATCAAGAAAAATAAGATTGAAATAGACAAAAAATTCAAATCTTAACTAAATTATCTTTTCCAAAGAAACTGAAAGATGATCAGTGTAAAAATTTTGTAAGGGAGTTAATAATTAAATATGGATTAGGCTGTCTGGAAATACAGGTGGGAACTTTCATATAGCTGAGCAAGTGGAATTTCCTGGAGGGTGGAGGTTGGTGCTCCTATAGAGGGAATGAAAAGTGAGTCTCTTTTCCAATATCTTGTCCTATGTATCTCCTCATTTGTATTCTTTGTAATGTCTAATAATAAACCCGTGAATTAAAAATAAATAAACATAAGTGAAGGAGAAAAGGTTATGACCATTGATACTGAAAATTATATGTCAGATACTATTAATTTATATTATATAAGACTTAAAATTACTTGTAAGGACAAAGTCTGGTACATGGTCATGCAGAAGATGAATAAGTAAAAGTAAAAATAAAAAGGCTTACAAAAATGAATTAGTAACAACATGTATAAAATCGTGGGCTAGTAAGATAAGAATGGTGCAGCATTAGAGAAAGTATAAGTTATTATAAAGCTAAACTCTTCCAAAAAATAGGCAGAAATTAGATCAATAGATTATTGTCAGGAGGAGGAATAAATGTGTGTTAAGCAAAATTCTATGCTGGGGCAGTAGAGTAGTCAAGGACAGAATTATATTGGAAGCAATTTTGAGTAGAAAAGAAGACAAAGAACTCCAATTGCAAATCTGCCATTATAAAAGTTATAGAAATAAATGGAATTGCCCCCTTAAGGGGTTAATGGAAATTAGTGTCATCAAAAAAATCTAGTTTTCAGAGCAATAAAGTTAGGAAAAAAATGAAAGAAGAATTCAAGGAAAGAGAATTTTTCTTTGATTAAACTTGGATTCCAGTGCAGTTTCAATAGCTAAGACGGAAAAGGTAGAATTAGAAAAGGGATTATACAGACCTTGATAGGAATTAGAATCAGGAAGTTGAGGAAAGAACCCAAAACAACTCTAAACATTATTTATATGCAAAATAAATTATTCCCAATAACCACAAGGTAGCACATGCTGAGAAATATGTTAGGACTCGGTAGGAGGAGAAAGGAAATTTTTAGGGAAATTGCAAAACACTCATAATAAAATAATGGAGTAAAGATGACCAATGGCTTACTCTTAACTTCTAGACACCTTCATATAAAAGCAGAAAAAATAATCGCTTTCAAAGTTAATATAATTTGAAGCCTTTTTCTTTTGCAAACAAATGTGGTGGGTATTATTTAAAATTCTAATTTAAAAAACAAAAGTTTTCAATAATTTTGTATGAATTTCATTATTGAAGTAAAGTGCCAATTAAAATCCTAGAATAAGAACATCTAAAACATATGTGAAATCACTAAAATTATACAATTTTGATTTCAAATTGTTAATATATGTTTATATTTTGTTTTTACCAGACTTGTGGAAACACTGAGAAAACTCACTTAATTTTTACTTCTTGATATTGTCATAAGTTTAATATCCCTTATCTGAAATACTTCTTTTAGATTTCAGATTATTTTTCAAATTGTGTGTGTGTGTGTATTTGTTTGTTTGTTTGCTTGCTTGCTTGCTTTTGGTACTGGGAATTGAACCCAGGGGTACTCTACTGCTGAGCTATATCCTTAGCAAACTTTTTTTTTCTTTTAATAGATAGGGGTCACTGTCTTTTATTTACAATTTTATTAAGTTTCTGAGACTGGCCTGAAATTTGCAATACTCCTTCATCAGTCTTCCAAGTTGCTAGGATAATAGGCTGGCACCCTGCAACTGTCTGAATGTTTGCATATTTTTAATAAAATATGTTGGGTATGGGACTGGAACCTAACCACAAAATGCATTTATGCTTTATATGCACCTTCACACTTAGACTGAAGGTGATTTTACACACTCTTTTTAGTGCACCTACCTTCTGACTGAACTCAGGGTACTCATTGTGGGTTGCCTAATATTTCTGTTTTGTTCCATGCCATTGGTCTCTTTGTAAGTAGGTGACTAATAGCAGGAATAATACAAATCAAAAATAGCAGGGGTCCTGGAATGCTCATGTTTCATATGACAACATTTTTTTTTTACATTTGAAAGGTTTTTGTTTTTTTTCTGAGTTGAAATTATGTCCTCTAAAAGCTGTTAGTTCCACCATTTAATCAATGTTTGCTGTAAACATAACCTCCTTTTGATTAGATTTGAATCTCTGTGAACCCACACTCATCCTGGGTCCACTGGATCAGTGGCATTACTTCAGTTAAAACTGAGAAAGTTTCTATATAGACTAGAAAAGTGTTTCTCCAAATAAAATCCTATTTTTGAATTATGTTATATCTTATCTAGTTATGCATAATGTTAAACCCAAACCTTTCTAAGGAAATTATTTTGGAGGGCTATTATTTACTGTGCTAATTAACAATATATTGCACACAAAAATTATTTCTGGATCATAAATTTTACTAAAAACAACAAAAAGCATCATCATAGTCATTCACACTCATTATATTACATATTACATTATTATAGTACTTTTCCTGAATAATGAAATCTCCTTTGACTTGAAGGATACATCTGGGATTTCTATCACTGCTCTTGTCTTTCAATCTTTGCTCTGTTATCCTTACCATATTTTCAAAAAACTAGGGGCCTATGGTCCCATGCAGAATATTTTCAATTTTTTTTTCTTAGCACAGTGATGTAAGTTTAAATTTAGAATTTGCTAGATTAAATATGTTAAAATATTTTCACATTAGTCCTCCAAAAATATTTGATTAAAATATTTTAAATATGAACAGCCATCTATGTATTTGCAGATATTTTTAACAAAATATTATTTAATTATTAATTGTGGACATAAGCCTTCTAAAATTCTTAAATAATTTGCAAAAATGTTATGAGCTGAGGATCTGACAAGAATAAATAATGCTGGCTTACAATTATTTTCTTACTGTTGTTATAATCAACCATGAATATATATGGTTACCTCACTCAATTGTATTAGCTTTATTTTATTAACATTATAAACAACTTTACACTGTTCTTTCTTGACTTATGTTTTTAGAGCAAGATTCTATTATTAGAATCACCTTGGAGGGTAAAGAAAAACAAAGAACAGGTTGCCTTAGTGCAGGTACACATTCATCAATTTAGATGGCAATTCCATTGGAAATCAATAAACAGAGAACAGAAAAATTTCAAATCTTGTCAACAAAATGGTTTGTGGAGCTAGGGAGTTAAGAAAAATCACCCAATTTATGATTACTGGCTTAGGTGAGTGAACTGTAGTTTGATCAATTACAAATATAACTTACATAAGATACTTGTCTAATGATTTGTTCTATTTTTCTATTACATTCTCTTACAATCTTTTTATTTTGCATCAAGAAATAAGCAATAGGAGTCAGAGGCAACAAAAACACAAATTTCTTATTAGTTCCTCTGGGAAAATAATACAAGTATAAATTTGAAAAACATATATTCATTTCATCAGAGAACCAGTATTTTAAAAGTTTTAGTTCAATAATATTATTAAGAAAACAAAGGAACAATAGCAATGATTGGAAGGGTAGGAAGATTAGTAGTTTGTGAAAAAATAATAACAAAATTATATTTAAATTTAGACTGAAAATAATTAGCATATTTTATAATTTTATGTGTTCATAGTGTTCAGTGAACATTTTTAATGAATAAATAAGTGAGTCAAAGAGGTTAATAGAATTCTTTATTTTTGGAAAAGCAAGGAAACATGAATTACTCTGATGACTTATATAAATGTGCATGTGAATATATTGATCTAATTTGATTTAGAGTGCATCTTTCATAAATACACTTTTATTTAATTATGCAAGTTAGATAAGCACTTGTTTATTCTCTGAAAATTTGACTAGTTGACTTTGCAAAATTCAATATCTTCATGAAGGAATCTGGGAAAGAATAAATTGAAAGATTTTATAAAGAAATACTAAATTGTTAGAATACTGGTTTAGAATTTTAACCAATATAAAAAAAAATATTTTTGAAAGTCAGTAAGATAGAACAACTGTGCAATAAATGGAAGTTGAGACACTATCCATGTACACATTTTTGAATAGTGATTTCTATCTCTTTCATGAAAAATCTAGCGGGTGGTGGGGGAAGCAGGGAAAAAAATTTATTTGTTAGAAGAGATATGGGGATAAATGCAGCACATTTTCTAGTTGCACTTTGAAGGTCTGTCAAGTTTACTGGGCTTTTCTTTTTTCTTTTTCTTTTTTTGTGTGTTAATGTTCTCTGTCTCAATCTTTAGCAACTTTTAAGGAGTCTGAATTCAGAAAAAAAAAGATAGCAGAGCATTTAGGATTCATTTTGGTTTTTCTATCTCCAATTTACAATTCTTCAACAGAGGAGGGGGAAGGAATCATCTACATTTTCTCTCCAAAACCTAGAAAACCTAATCTCAACAATGAGTGTAGGAAGGTTAGACTACTAAAACATATCAAAACTGTTTAATTAAAAATTAGCCAGATGTGTTTATGCTTGCCTGTAACCCCAGTGCTTTCTCAGGAGGCTGAAGAGGAGGGTCTGGAGTTCAAAGCCACCCTCAGCAAAGGCAAAGTGCTATGCAACTCAGTGATACCCTGTCTCTAAATAAAATACATAATAGGACTGGTGATGTGGCTCAGTGGTCAAGTGCCCTAGGTTCAAATCCCAGTGCCAAAAGAAAAAGAAAGAAAGAAAGAAAAAGAAAAAAAAGAAAAGAAATATTGCATTGTGAGATGGGCCATCCATGGAGAAGAAACCTGACTTTCCCGATCCTAAGGTAAATGCTGGTGTGGAGGCCAAGGGGGCATTATCTATCAAGGAGACAGAGAAACCTCTCAGGGCAATGCCTTGCACACTCCACATCACCCCTGTTTGGCCCCGAAGATGCATGGTTAGTCAAAGATGGGTAAGATTCCTCAAGGGAGGAACAACCTAGGACAGGCACAGTCACAGAGGGGCCATCAGGAGAAAACTTGGGGGCCAACAGAGGTGAGGCACAGAACCTCACCCCCCTCACCTGTGCAAAGGCCTAATTCTTCACCCCTTCTGAGAGAGGTCTCCTACCCCCATGGCTTCTCCCCACGCCCAGCTCAGATGGGGACCCAAGTGACAGAGACCTAGTTAACAGCAGCTGCCCACACAGCAGGAAACATTTGCAGCTACAGGAAAGGGCCATGTCTGGATGTTTCCCCTTTTCTCTTTTTTGGTTCTTCCCCATTTTTCTATGCTTTTCCCTTTTCCTTTCTTCTCTCATCATGGTTCACCTTTGGCTACAAATTTAATAAAAGGGGAGGAAACATTGGAATAACTTTTAGTCACAGCTAGCAGCTACAAGCAGCTCGGAAGTGCTTGAAATATCCATGTTCATTCAGGCCTGATGGGAGTGCCTGCAAGATGGGGTGAAACCACATCCTCAGCACTTGTGGTTAGTGTTTCCAAACTACCGGGCCAGGAAACCAAGAATTGGGGGTTTCAGGGCATGAAACCCCTGACTCAGTAAGGGCCAAAGACCCTTCCAGATTGCTTTCCACCATGACAGCAATATTTAGAGTTTCCTCACAGTAAGGTTATGTTAGGCAGAAGATGATTGGCTTATGGATATTGTCTTGCTCATGTATGATTGATGGGCACGCCCCACTCAACCCTATAACAGTTGTGTGCATTCCAAAAATAAACTGAGCTACTGGACAACGACCTGAGGTGGGTCTCCCTCTCACCAGCTCCGGGAGTCTGTGTGTTGATTCCATGTTTCTACCCCCCTCTCCGCCCCCGTGACAAGGTAGCCCAGTGACCATGAACACAAAGGGACATAGGAACACAAACATTCCATATATTGTAATCATTGGAATTCATGGCTTGTCTATGGGCAGGCAGATATACCACTGTTGTGAAAGAAAGTGGAAAAACATTTTGGAAGTGACAAGACCCAATCAAAATAAATGTTTTTTCAGATTAGATCTTGGAATGATTTATTAAAGGAGGAATTTTGAGTTTCCACCATATATCTATGATAATGCCCTTTAAAGGAAGTAGCTGATCTTTTTAAATGGGTATGTGTTTATTGTAAAAGGGCAATTAAATATTTCTATCCCTATTAATATATTATTATTTAATCTAATTTTAATGAGTATGTTATGAGGACAATGCATATTTTACACAAGTAAAACAAAAATCCTATATACCAGCAGAATCTAATCTTGTACATTTCACAGCATTGTTATAAGCAAAATGACATTTCTTTACAGAAGGAGCAGGAAGACAAGGGTGATGTAATAGCAACACTGGATATAATTTTTTAGTAAAATTCATAGCTCTCCAAGGAACATTAATGATGCAATGTCAATAAATAGTCAAATAAACATTTGACATATTAATTTCAATTCATTACAAATATTATTTAAGGAATTAAGTTTTAAGTGTCAGAGGAAAATAATGTTTCTAAATAATATAAATGGAGCAGAAGTTTGTACTCTGCTTCTTCTGCTTCTGGAGCATATACCCCAATTTCAATATTATTTGAGAACAATATAATGTTTCAAGAATTTTTTTTGCATTAAGTTGTCAATACCAATTCAGAAACCCCTTATATAATCATATATTCCCTCAGAAAGAACAAAGCATAGTCAAAATAGTTCATGGTTTTTACTTGTTTTCATATAAACATTAATCTCAACCACTCCTGCAAAACTCTGTTAATTTTCTGTGATGATTTACATATAAAATTGTAAACAACATTTAAATAATATGCAATTAACTGGAAGGATTTGTTTACATTACTATATTGAATTGAATCTTAAATGTGCACATCTCATTGTTTTATCTCCCAGTGTCTTCACTCCTTTTGTTCCATCCCCCTGGAGCATGTCATGCCAGTCTGCAAAACTGGCTCTTTTTTCTGTTTTAGGACTAAATATTAATAACACTTTCTCAGTGGACTCTTCTTGAACCATTTGACTTTAAAAATCCAATCTAATTTGTTTAACACTGGCTTATTTATTGAGGCTTTGGTAAGCCCCTTGTACTTAAAGGCTTGCACATAAGAGACATTCAGTAAACATTTTTGATGGGTGAATGAACAATTTGTCAAATAAAAATAAATCTGTATTTAGGTATGGATAGATTTTATTCAACAAAACTGCAGTAAGGGAAATTCTCAAGACAGTAACATCTGCAAACTTCTGATAGACAGGCAAAAGGAATTCTCTTTTATGGAAAGGTGTAAGCAATATCCTAAGTACTGGGCACTGGGGAATGAGGAAAATGGCCCAATGGGGCAGTGGAAAAGAAAAATGTGTTCCTCCGAAGAATCCTTCCAGATTCCTGGATACTTGGGAGATGTTATTAAGAAAGTTTTTCCATAACCCAAGGCTCAGGACAGGCTGATGGTGATTGACAGCTCTAGGAGAAGAAGAGAAACCTAAATAGTTTGGTAAAGGCAAGTTAGTAGTATTTGGAGTTGATTAGTAAATGCAGATAATCATGTTTGAGACACAGAATAGGGATTTGTAAGTCTGTAAATGATATTGTCCTAGGTAAACAAAGGAAGAATTTCTATGTCTTTTCTAAATTATAAGGATAAGGAAGAAACTTTATAGTAACCCACATTAGAGAATATAAAAGTTTGGGGTTTTCTTAAAAAATGACAGTTTTCAGGAGCACAGGATTTGTGAAAAGTTTAACATCAAAATGAATAATTGAAAGCATGATTGTTGATCACATCAAATATCAGGTGATATTTAATGTAAAATAAAAATAACACATAAAAAACCACAAATTTACTACATCTTTATATTTTCATTTTGCTAATCTTATTGTGATTCTATATAATATAATCTCATTAGTATATCTTAACATGTTAAATTGTGAGAGACTAATCTATGTGGTGTAGATTATTTATTATACTAGACATATGAACACTTTAAGTTAGTGTGTCCTGACAATTAAAAAAAAATACCACCCCTTCCACCCATTAGCAAATGCCAAACTTCCCTAATTCTAGTTGAGTATCATTGACATGTAAGTATCATGATTGTGTTACAGATCCTAAATGCTAATGTTGTATTTTTGTAATGTTATCTTTTATTTTCATATACATATGTGTTTTTAAATTTCATTTTTTAAATCCATAAATATCAGAAGACACATCTTCTATTCCATGTGATCCAATCCATCACAACTGATGTATATAAACAAGTCATGGGACATGAATACTATTTTCCTTGCCAGTTTGTGGTATTCCTCTTGCAATAGAGCTATAGTAAAGAAGTCACCTGAGAGGGTTTTTTTTTATGTTTTTCTCTTTGTCTGGACATGTAAAGAGTAAACATATTCATGTGGCCAAATTACTATGTATTTATACTAATACCGGGATGAGACTATATTTTTTTTTAGTTGTAGTTGGACGCAATATGTTTATTTTATTTGTTTTTATGTGGTGCTGAGGATTGAACCCAGAGCCTCATACATGTTAGGTGAGCATTCTGCCACTGAGCCACAACCCCAGCCCCAGGATGAGACTGGTTTTTAAGAGAATTTCAACAAAGAAATTGCAAAAATATATACATTTGAGAACTATGAATTATCATTCCTATAGTTGATCTTTATTCTGAATGTCTGTATGCAAGTAAACAAATTTCTTCATTGCTTCAACATGTCTGAGTTGGGGATTTTGTTTCAGTGACCAAAAGCATCTTTTGTGATATATTTGTATTTAAGGTCAATAATTTCCAAGTAACTGATTGTGTAGTGTTTTTAGAAACTGAAGAATATATGATTCTTTTTCTCAGATTAGAAATTAAATATCTAAATTTTAATAATATAGACTTGTTACTGAGAAAATAAACAAAATGTGTACAATAAAACAATCCCCAATGAGGACATTAAAACCATGCTTACTAGCTGAAAAGTTTTTTATCAAAAGAGTTTTTTTTTTTTTTTTTTTTTTTTTTTTTTTTTTTAACAGCCAGGTTAATGAGCCAACATTAAATATACATTGAATAATCATGGACAAATTGCTCTGGAAAATTTTCGATATAAACATTAATCACTTATTAGGGTTATGTCTAAATATCCTCTTATATTTGATCCATATGTGAAAATTAACATAATATTACCTTATAAAGTATTTTTCAAACAAAAGTACTTATAAATATTACTAAAAAAACCCAGACTAAATAGTATGCTCTTTTTGATGAGTGGAAGCAAGGAAGAAAATTAGAAAATATTAGGAACTGAGTTTACTGACTGGTTGACATCAACTTCTACCTTGTTGTACTTCAGGATTAGAAAATAAAATGTGGTCTTTTGAAAATGCTTACAATTATTTCCAAGTTACTTATCTAGAATAGGAGACACTGAAGGGGATATATAAATGTATTCCAGAAAAAGTCATGAAAATCTCTGTTCTAAAAAGTGTTTATATATTCTCAAATATAATGATTTTAAAAAAGCTAAATGTTACTTGCATGCTCATAAAACATATATTCTGTAGTGGATAAAAATCAACAAATGAGATAATTTTTACATAACTATTAGTTCTAAATGCACATATAGCAACTATTGTAGAATAAGAATTGTAGTAAATAGACTGGTTAGGAAAATATATATTCTGTTTAAGAGAACTTTTTTTTTTTTTTTGGACCCTGAAGAACCAAAAAAAAAAAAATCATGTTCATGGAAATTTATTGGAGAAGCACAAGCATGATACAGGTTGCAGGATCACCACCTGCAAAGGCCTTGATGCTAGACTGAGTTTGCCATGATAGCCAACAAGAAGGACAGCTTGCAGAATACTTTGAGCAAGTGATATTACAATCAAGGTAAAATTAAAGAATTTGAAAAGATAATCATGATAATAACTTTGAATAATATTTAAATCACAAAGAGCAAAAAAGTTTAGGAGAGTTATTAGAAGTAGAGTGGCAATATGCTATCTATATTTTTAAAATACTGATGTTGGTATATAACTGGGAATTATTAGACAGAGGGAATACAAGAACCAAATTGCTTCAAAGATTATTGCTAAACAACCATTAAAATCATTTGGATTGTATTATAGAAAGTGAACTAATTTAAGACAACTTTTTATTGATTTAAAAAAAATAAATGACAGCAGAATGCATTACAATTATTATTACACATATAAAGCACAATTTTTCATATCTCTGGTTGTATATTAAGTATGTTGACAACAATTTTTGTCTTCATACATGTACTTTAGATAGTGATGTCTATCATATACCACCATCCTTGCTAATCCCATGCCCCATTCCTTACCCTTCTACCCCTCTGCCCTATCTAGAATTCATCTACTCCTCCAATGCTCCCCCTCCCTACCACACTATGAGTCAGCCTTCTTATATCAGAGAAAACATTTGACATTTGTTTTTTGGGGGGGATTGGCTGGCTTCACTTAGCATTATCTTCTCCAATGCCATCCATTTACTTGCAAATACCATGATTTTATTCTCTTTTATTGCTGATTAAAATTCCATTCTCTATATATGCCACATTTTTTAATCCATTCATTAACTGAAAGGCATATAGATTGGCTCCACAGTTTAGCTATTGTGAATTCTGCTGCTATAAACATAAATGTGGCTGGGTCCCTGTAGCATGCTATTTTTAAGTCTTTTGGGTATAGACCAAGGAGAAAGATAGCTGGGTCAAATGGTGGTTCCATTCCCAGATTTCCAAGGAATCTACATACAGCTTTCCATATTGGCTGCACCAGTTTGCAGTCCCACCAGCAATGTATGAGTGTAACTTTTCCCCCACATCCTCACCAACACTTATTGTGATTTGTCTTCATAATAACTGCCATTCTAACTGGTAGGAGATGATATTTTGAGTAGTTTTGAGTGGATTTCTCTAATTGCTAGATATGATGAACATTTTTTCATATATTTGTTGATTGATTGTATATCATCTTCTGAGAAGTGTCTGTTCAGGTCCTTGGTCTATTTGTTGATTCGGTTATTTTTATTTTTATTTATTTATTTATTTTTGGGTGCTTAGCTTTTTGAGTTCTTTATATACCCTAGAGATTAGTGCTCTATCTGATGTGTGAGGGGTAAACATTTTCTCCCAGGATGTATGCTCTGTATTCACATCACAGATTGCTGTGTTTTTTTTTTTTTTTTTTTTTTTTCTGAGAGAAAACATTTTAGTTTGAGTCCATCCCATTTATTGATTCTTGGTTTTAATTCTTGGGTACAGGAGTCTTATTAAGGAAGTTGTGTCTAATCCCACAGGATGAAGATTAGAGCCTACTTTTCCTTCTATTAGACAGAGAGTCTCTGGTTTAACTCCTAGGACCTTGATCCACTTTGGATTGAATTTTGTGCATGGTTAGAGATAGGGGTTTAATTTCATTTTGTTGCATATGGATTTCCAGTTTTCTCAGCACCATTTGTTGAAGATGCTATCTTTTCTCCATTGCATGTTTTTGGCACCTTTGTCTAATATAAGATAATTGTAATTTTGTGGGTTAGTCTCTGTGTCCTCTATTCTGTAACTTTGGTCTACCAGTCTGTTTTGGTGCCAATACCATGCTGTTTTTGTTACTATTGCTCTGTAGTATAGTTTAAGGTCTGGTATAATGATACCACCTGCTTCACTCTTCCTGCTAAGAATGGCTTTAGCTATTCTGGGTCTCTTATTTTTCCAGATGAGTTTCTTGATTACACTGCATCTCAAATCCTTAGAAAAAGAAGAACAAATCAGCAGCAAAATCAGTAGAAAGCAAGAAATAATTAAAATACGATCTGAAATTAATGAAATTGAAACAAAAGATACAGTTGAAAATATTGGCAAAAAAACATTGGTTCTTTGAAAAAATAAATAGAATTGACAGACCCTTAGCTACACTAAGGAAGAGAAGGAGAGAGAATCTCAAATTACCAGCATATGTGATGAAAAAGGTAATATCAAAACAGATACTACAAAATACAGAGAGTAATTAGAAATCATTTTGAAAACTTATACTCCAATAAAATAGAGTATATTTGTTAAGTCATTTGATTTGTCCAGATTTAATCAGGAAGATTCAATTGAAACAGACCAATATCAAGTGATGAAATAGAAGATGCCATCAGAAGCTTAACAACCAAGAAAAGCTCAGGGCAGGATGGATACAAAGCTGAGTTCTACAAGACCTTTAAAGAAGAACTGATACCAATACTCTTCAATTAATTTCAGGAAATAGAAAAAGCGGTAGCACTTCCAAACTCATTCTATGTGGCCAATATCACACTGATCCCCAAACCAGCTAAAGACACAAAAAAACAACAACAACAAAAAACTTCTGACCAATTTCTCTAGTGAACATAGATCATAGATGCAAAAATTCTCAATAAAATGCTGGCATATTAAATACAAAAACATATCAAAAAGTTTGTTTCCCCAGATTTCTGCAGATTAAGTGAGATTCATCCCAGGGATGCAAGGTTGGTTCAACATACGGAAATCAATAAATGTAATTCATCACACCAATAGACTCAAAGATAAGAATCATATGATTATCTCAATAGATGCAGAAAAATCATTTGACAAAATATAGCACCCTTTCAGGTTCAAAACACTATAAATCTAGGATAACAGGAACATATATCAACATTATAAAGGCTATCTACACTAAGCATCAGGCCAAGATCATTCTAAATGGAGAAAAATTGAAGGCATTCCCTCTAAAAACTGGAAGAAGACAGGAATGCCCTCTTTCACCATTTCTATTCAACATAGTCCTTGAAACAATGGCCAGAGCAATTAGACAGACAAAATAAATAAATAAATAAATAAATAAATAAATAAATAAATAAATAAATAAATAAATAAAGGGATATATATAGGAAAAGAAGGACTTAAATTATCACTATTCGTTGATGATATGATTCTAAGCCTAGAAGACCCCAAAAGCTCCACCAGAAGACATCTAGAATTAGTAAATTAATTCATCAAAGTGCAGGAAATAAAATCAACACCCATAAATCAAAGTCATTTCTGTATATCAGTGACAAATCCTCTGAGATGGAAATGAGGAAAAGTACCCCATTTACAATAACCTTAAAAAAATAAGATACTTGGGAATAAACAAAAGAGGTGAAATGTCTATACAATGAAAATTACAGAACCCTAAATAAAGAAATCAAGGAAGACCTTAGAAGATGGAAAGATCTACCTTGCTTTTGAATAGGCAGAATTAATATTATCAAAATGACCACACTACCAAATGCACTATACAGATTTAATACAATTCTGATCAAAACCCCAATGGTATTTCTCACAGAAAAAGAAAAAGCAATCCAAGTCACCTTTTGGAAATAGATACCTAAAGGCTTTTCAAACAGTTGGATTTGTAGAAAGATGAACATGAAAGGAACAATAAGGCTTTTTTTAAAAAGTTCATCTTTTTTTGTTGCTTGTGTTTGTTTTATTAAATTATTATTTCGTTACACTTGCTATTTACTAAAATGAAAAAAACAAAAACAAAATAAAATAAACACTGAAGTGCCAGGAGCGTTTTTATTGCCAATTTTAAGAAATTTATCCATTTATTCCTATATAGTATATATACATATGCAAAGAATGTATGCATATGTGTGATTCTCCCTTTCTACAAAATAAATTAGTAAGATTGATGTTATGAAAAAAAAAATTCACTTGATTATTATCACAGTTCATCACTATCCCTGATGGGAAACAGAACATTTTAATTATCCCCAGTACTATATCTATTAAGCCTTTCTTATTCTTACTAATATAATATGTAAGTTTTAGGGGGCACATTTTTGCCCATATAAAAAGGAGTTAATTAAACCCCCTTATAACAATATGTGAAACTTCTGAGTCAACTTTTAAAAAATTAATTATATTTACATACTCAGAACTATATTTCCCCAGATTTCTGCAGATTAAAAACATGGCAAGTTTGCTGCCTCTACCTCTTTTAGGTAAGCAAAATACTCTGGAAATTAGAACCAACACTAGAACTTATAATCTTATGCAAACGAATTCCCCTAAATTATAGACCCCTCTTCTCTAGATTATTATGTGAATGAAAGTGAAATTTTATCTAAGTTACAACATTTTCTGAAAATATGCTATTCAACTTGTACCTTACTAACAATTGCCTATTTACAAGGAAATCATGCTTACTAACAACCTTTTTGAAATTATTAACAAAGATGGAAAGACAGACAATCATATAGGGTGCTTTGAAATAATATGTGCTAGGTGAAGAATTTGGTGGAAAAACAATTTTATTTATCTTTTCAATTTTGATAAATCAGTAGTATTTATATACATTGCTATGTTGGAAGGAATTGTGAAATATTAACATTCGAGGCTGGGGTTGTGGCTCAGTGGTAGAATGCTTGCCTAAGGCACTGGGTTCGATTCTCAGCACCACATACAAATAAATTAAAAAAGGTCCAAAACAACTAAAAATATTTTTTAAAAAGAAATATTAACTTTCATACTATAAGAATGATTGTTGCACTTAATGTTGCTCACAATTGCACTGAAATAAGAAAGTGGTAGTATGTATGCAACATGTTTCCAATTGCTACTCTAGGGACTGAGATAAATCTCACAGCTCATAATAGATCAATGAGAAGATAAATGAGAATCTGAAAACAACAACAGCAACAACAACAACTAAGTTTTGGCATTTCTCTTCATGTCCCAGCACAACATTAAGTTGGTTCAGGATTTTGTTGCATTGACACACTTGTACTTGAAAATCTGTAATGAATTGGATCCAGGACTTCCTGTGGATATCAAAATCCAAACATGCTTACTCTTAGTAAATGACATGACATTTCAATATAATCTACACATATTCTCACGTATATCATAAGTCATGTTTAGATGACTTAAAAAAACTTTTACAATGTAAATACTAGGTAAATAGATATTACACTGTATTGAGAGTAATGATAAGAAGAAATCTGCACATATTCAATATAGATGCAATTTAAAAAAAAATAAGACTTTTTATTTTAATCTGTGACTGTGAATCTCAGGATACAGAAGACCAACTGTACTTAGGATTATTTTTTATGCTAACTAGGGGCTATTGTAAATATAGAAAAGTCTAGAATAACTTCATCCTGCAAGTTGGATATCCTGCAAGATTTTTAATCCTATATATAATGCAGAAAATGGGCATTTTACTTCCTTTTGCAAAGCAGCCAAGTAGGAAGCATGTTTGAATAAGCAAGTTAAAAAATGTATTCAGATTATATCTTTTCAAAAGAAAATGAATGAAGCAGATGCAAGATGTCCAACTTCTTGCTTTCCAAAATATGAAAAGCAATCAATAAAAATACCATCTCATATTTAAAATCAATTTTATAGTTTTTTTTTTTTTTAGAGAGAGAGAGAGAGAGAGAGAGAGAGAGAGAGAGAGAGAGAATTTTAATATTTATTTTTTAGTTTTCGGCGGACACAACATCTTTGTTTGTATGTGGTGCTGAGGATCGAACCCGGGCCTCACGCATGCCAGGCGAGCGCGCTACCGCTTGAGCCACATCCTCAGCCACAATTTTACAGTTTTTATTTAGCTTTATATCTAAGATATCAAATTTCTCAGATATCACTGACCTATCAACCTCCTTATAAAATTTTACTTAACAAAAAGCAATTTAGTTGAAGAATACTGAGAAATATATCAATATTTTTTTCACTGTCCTTCAGTTGAAGCTTCACATATTAAATGTGCCATGATGATTTCATGATACTGAAGAGAAATCTCAACACCTGCATTCTGAGTCTTCCTTCCTCAATGTAAAGTTCCTGTCACAAAATGATTGTATAAATAGTTCTTACATTTTTTAGCTCCCTGAGGGAAATCTAAATATTATTTTCAAAACTAAGTGGTCAGTGTGGAAAATAAAAGAGAGCATAAATCTGAATCTTACAAAGTGGGGCAGAAAACATTAAAATGGTGATATTTGAATTTCCAGTATTAACAGATCCATAGATGTATTTTCTAATTTACTATGTATGCTTTCAAAGGCAGTAGGGTGCAAAGGAGGGAGAGAAAAAGAGATAAGGAAGAAGGTAGGGGAGAACAAAAGTATATAAATAACTCAGTTTGAAAGAGCAAAGTAGGAAATATCTTGTCATCTATAACATATTCTGTTCTTTTGTAACTAGAAATTGGATGATCAGTATAGATTCTTTTAGATAAGAAACTTAGCTTTGTAGAGACAATAGTTTGTCTTGGCATAGTTTAGTTTAGACTTTGAAAGAGCAAGGTCCATAGAAAAAAATTCTGAAATGCAGTCTTAATACTTGAATATATTTGCCCAATTCCACCACCCAAACCACAACAGAATTCTAAATGTTTTGTTGTCGTTCTTTCTCAATTAACAATTCAGTCTTTAAACTCCCTTATATGCCTTTGGTTATCTGGGAAAAGTGAAGTCTTGCTCTTTGAAGAAATCCATGCAACATTTCCTTTCTCTGTGGGGGTGGGTAAGAATCTGTAGGAAAATCTCAGAACACTGAGGAACAAATGTGTTAAAACTTCTATACAAGCTTTGGTCTTAGACATCCATAGACACTATGAAGGGTTAGACCCATGAACATTATCACTCAATCTGTAATACTTTATTGAAGAAAAGTCGTAATTAAGCCAAAGAAAGAAAAGTATCCTGAATTGTGGATGATGAATTGGAAATTTAAGCATTCACAAAATTCCAGGGTGAATTAGCTAGACAAAAAAAAAAAAAATATATATATATATATATATATATATATATATATATATATATATATGTCTGTAATACTCAATATAACATTAAATTAAAGAAAATAATAAAAGTTTACACAACAAAAAATACTGGAAAATAGAAGCCTATATGATATTATACTTTTTTGGACAGTAAAAACAATACATAATATATATATATATATATATATATATATATATATATATATATATTACAAAAAAAGATTACTGAGGAATAAATTCTGCAACTCTTTTGAAATAAGCTACTTTTGAAGAAAGAACCTGAATGCACAAAAAGCTTGCCCTAGATCTCTAGGTTAAGGGGAGAATTACCTTTTCTTACCATTCCATTTGATGGTTTTATTGATGTTACCCAATATGGAGCTTTGGTTTTTCTTGATTTTGGTCATTTACACTTCTTTTGCTTTTCATTTATTAAAACCTCCTTTATTTTGCAATCAATACTGGGATAGCAACACCTATATCTTTTCTATATAAAAATTTTTAAACGATTTTAAAAGGTCTATATACTTAGTAGTATCATAATTTCTCAAGCAATGTGATTCAATATTAGGAGATTTCAGTTGTAGCCCTTGTTAACACCCCAGATTTTTCATATTCCTAACCTCATCTTGAAATCTGTAAATTCAAATAAATTATTTCATTTTCTATTTTTCTTAGATCTTATCCTCTTAAATATCAGAAACCACACACACACACACACACACACACACACACACACACACATTTTTCTTTCTTTTTAATGTTTACTCAATTTCACTTGAAAGTCACAGTTGGAATATAGGATAACTTTTCCAGTGTTGAAATAATTCATTTTTAATTGTACCTTTAAACTCTTTGGAGAATCACATAATTCAGTAAAAAGTCAAAGTCTGACAACTTTTAAACCAAAGGTATTTTAAAATATTTCATCTCATCCATGAACATGTTTCTCACCACTTATCTTGCAATCTGCTGAGTGCTACTTTTCTTACTTTCACTTATTGGTTGTCTCTGTATATATCCAATGAAACTCCACCAGGTTTGAATGAAAAAAAAATATCTCATGTTATATTAGCTAACAACTTTTTCCAATCAGAAAAAAAGAGACACAATTGCTCTTTAAATGTCAGCTAGTGATAAAACATGCTTGTTATGCATATATAAGACTCAAGAAACAGAAAAAATATCCCATGGTAATTCAAAAACATTAACTAATAGACTAGCAGAAAATAAATGAATCAATCAGATATAAAACAGCGTTTAAAATATTGCAAAACCATCCATGTGCTTTATAAGATTTTATAACATCTGATTATTCCATTAATTTTATACAAGTCATAATTTATTACAGACAAAGTACTTGTGATGGCATCCATATATCTAGATAACTCTAATTTAAAAGTGGAGAGAAGCAATAGAAGTATTAGGAGAAAGAAAACAATTTTTGAAGTAGCAATCTATTTTCTAGATGAAAAATATAAACTGCAACTGTATATTTGACATGAGTATATATCAAAATCTTTCCTCAAATGTGAATTGAAGCCTGAGTTGTTACTTGCAGGCCTGATTATAGTGCAAGAAAAACCCAATAAAAATTGTAACACTCTACTTGTTATAGGCCCTTTTCTCTAATAAGTATTGATTTTGGAATATTGGTAAAGATTACAGCTTGTAGGTAAGAAATTGTGCCCCAAATATAATACACAAAGAGACATTTATTTCTCTAAGTGAACATATTAGCTCTGATTTATGAAAGTAATTTAATATAATTATTCAAATTGGGAGTAGGTTTTTTCTAGTCATTGTTACATTCGACATATTATAGATAGGTAAAAACACAGGAAATATGTTGCTATGCACTCAAAGATAATGAGTTTTGGTATTTTAACTTTATTAAAATTTAACTTGTATCACAGAGCATTTCAAATACCAGCACAATTCCCAAACATTAATTTTCTACTAGTGAGTTTATTTCTGTCATTCTAATAGGCAATTTCTCTTAATTATCACTGCCTTGGAAACAGAATATAAGCAAAAGATTAAGAAGGACATTACATTTAGAAAAACCCTCATTGAGCTGGGCGTGGTGGCTCACGACTGTAATCCCAGCCTCCCAAGGGAGGCTGAGACAGGAGGATTGTGAGTTCAAAGCCAGCTTCAGCAAAAGCAAGGTGCTAAGAAACCCAGTGAGACCCTGTCTCTAAATAAAATGCAAAATAGGACTGGGGACATGCTAGTAGTTGAGTGCCCCTGAGTTCAAACCCCAGTACCAAGAAAAAAAAAAAAAAGAAAGACCCTCATTGATAGTTTTGTAATAAAATCATTTCAGTATCATGTATTTTGAAAGACAAGTGCTTGAGAAAGGAATACAGCTATTTTTATGACATCACATGATTTCTATATTAATGCTATATCTGTATTAATTACTAAATAAAACATACTTTACAAATATTACAACCAATACTTTTTATAATGACTAAATTTTTTGAAGAAAAATGGAAAGGGGAAGGAAGCCTTCTGTTTAGGTACAAATGAGTGAAAAAAACTAATTGTTATGCACATATGTAGATCAAAAATAAAGCAAATGAAGGTACTGAAATACTTCTTTAGAGTTCAGAATTTTTAATAATTAAAGCATTCTTTATAGTTTAGAGAATCAGAGACATTATGAATAGACAGCATAGATTTGGGCATTCTGCTCTACTTTTATTTTTCCTGTTTTACCCAGGTTTTGGTTGAACAAACACTAAATCAAAACAACAGATCTTGAGTCTTTTCCGTCATTGCTGGTTCAAGGACATACACAAATAAAACCACACTCTCGAATATGTCAGCCTCACCAAGTATAAAACTTATACATACAATTGTCATTTACATTAATGAGAAAAAAATCCTAATGTTCAACTCAGGGGAAACAAAATTAATATTGTGCAGATAACTCTTCAAATAAGAAATTAGTCACCCTGGAAATTAAGGATCTTTGTGGATGAGAGAGGTCTGTGCTGTCTCACATGTAGGACACAGGGCATGTGTTGCTGAGGGAAGTATTGGTCCACAGTCAGGGTGACTGTTTTATACCATGAGTAATCCAGATTATGTATCAGGAAACAATGGCCAAATCTAGTCCTCAGCCTGTTTTTGTATAGCGTATGAGCTAAGAATTGTTTTTAAGCTCTAAAATGTCTGTTATATAAGTAAAGTTGATCATCACTATTCACGGACACATGAGTGGCGAATTTGCCTACTTACTAAAGTTTATTTATAACCTCAAAATTAACACTTGGGGCATTTTCATGGTCACTACCAGATATGCACATGTGCCTAACAGTAGATTTTAGTACCTTAATGGGGAGGTTCTCAGCTGATACCAAGCAAGACAGCACTTCGCCTTCCTGTTTTAACTCTTAGGCTATAAAGAATGCCTTTATCTAGCCCTGTTCAGTCACATTTTTTACACTTTTGTGCATTTTTAAATTTTTTTATGTTACTCTTTGAAAAGGCCCTTAGAGTAGTGCCAAAGTACTTCCTAGCATTCTAAGCAAAAGAAAGCTGTAATATGTTTTCTGGAGAAATATATATAAACTTCCTTCAGGCATGAGTTAAGGTGATACTGACCATGAGTTCAATGTTAATAAATCAGCAAGATCAAAGAAATTGAGTATTGTTAAACAGAAACACATAAAATAAGATTACATATTGTTTGTTTTGTGAAAAATGTAGTGATGGGAGGAAAACCTAACCCTGCGTTTTCCCCAGAAGAATTTTCACTGTTTGCACATTCAATGTTCATGAAACATAGAACACACTTAGTGAAAATTATGAGAATCTATGATACATGCAAAATTTCTCAATTTTGCTTTCTTATGAGCATAGCCTAAAATATTCAGTGCTTGTCCCCGTATAGATGATGTTGCTAATCCCTCGCCTATGGAATAAAGTCTAGCAGTAAAAAAGATGCTGGCATAATATGGGGTGATAGATATGGAGATAATTAGTATGTATGTCAAAGGAAGAGCCTTTTAAGTGTTGGAAAACAAATCTATGAACATGTTAATATATGACATATAAAGATGAAATGATGTATACCTGTTGTAATTACCAACTACCCTTTAATTTATATTGCCCAATTCATTGGATATTGCTATAAAATTGTGTCTTACAATTCTATTTCAGTCTACTTCTACCTGAATTTTTTGTCATAGGTTGCTAATAGTTTTGATGTCAGGTTACTGTATAGTTATTGAAAACATTTATACTATCAAAGACAATCATATTTTGCTGACTACTTTACAATTACAAAATTAATCTTTTCAATTGAAATATGTTTAAAATTTCTGCACTATTATACTTATTTTTTTCTCTAACTGATCTTAACTTGATAACTAATGCTGACACTTTCCATGGTAGGAAAAAAAAAAAAAAATATATATATATATATATATATATATATATATATATATACACATATACCCTTTCAAGATCAATCGGTCACTTCTGGCTTTAATGAAAGTTATGTAGTTCAGACATCAGAAGATAATATGAGTTCACATTTTGGTAATGATGGTGATGGGCAGATAATTACAATAATATTTGTAATGAAGATTTGATAGGACTTTGTGATTACCTTTGAGAGAAAGTATGAAAAAATAAGAAAAGACTCTTATTGTCATTAAATGAAACTAAATAAATGATAGCTGCTTTTACCAAAATATGCAGTATTAAATGAAGTTGTGGACATGTTTCTGTATGGTATGAGGCTAATATATTTATCTAGATTTCAAAAGACAGGTTTAAGTAGGTTATCAGTTGGAAAATATATTGAGAAAGCTACATGGCTGTTGGATCTTCAGAAATATGCAGGCTCATTCAGAAAACAAGGAGAGACCTTTATAACAAATGCTATTTGTTAGTCAACTTTTGTCACTATGCCCCAAATGCCTGACAGGAATAACTTAGAGAAGGAAAAGTTCATCTTGGCTCAAAGTTTCAAAGGATTCAGTCTATGGTCTACCAGCTCCAAGGGAAAAAAAAAACATCATGGCAGAAGGACATGGCAGAGAAAAGTCATGGCAGCTGGGAAGCAAAGAGAAAAAAGAGTTTGAGGAAGGGCCCAAAGCCATGCCCCAAGTGACCTTTTACTTAAGTCATTTCCCACCTGGTACAAATTTTACCACCCCCCAGTAATGTGTTAAAAGTTTGCATCCATTAAGTGGATTAATTTCCTCTTGAGGCCAGGGCCCTCACCTTCCAATTTCCCCTTTGAACCCATGTTGCATTGCCTGACACATGAACTTTGGGGTTACATTACAGATCCAAACCATAACATGCTTTAAACACTTCACAAGGATTATGCAAATGAGTGCATATTCTCCAGAGAGCAAAGAAGTGACTGGAAGATAACATAAGAAGTGACTTGGAATGGAGGTTGTAATTGAGAAATCTGTGATGAATTTACTTGAATTAATATACTATTTAGTGATTTTGAAAAGCATCACTTTTTAAAGTAGAGTTTAAAAATAAAATAAACTTCAGTCTACTCAAAAGTAAGTTAAGGCCGGCAGTGTTGCATCCCTGTAATCCCAGTGGCTCTGGAGGCTGAGGCAGGGGGATCACAAGTTCAAAGCCAGTGTCAGCAGCTTATCAAGGCCCTAAGTAACTCAGCAAGACCCTGTCTCTAAATCAATATTTTTTTAAAAGCAAGTAAATAGTGGAATAATAGGAGATGTGGTTATTTGTAAAAGGAAAATAAGAGATAAGTAAACAACAACATAATAAAACTTTTTACTTTTATAAAAAAAAGAGCTTTGCATTTGTAGTTGGCTCACTTTAAATCTCAATACAAAACCACTTTTCTTCACTGATTTATCCTTTTTTGTTTTTATTCAAATTTATAGAGGACTCAATGATCAGAACTACAGCACATTTGAAAAGAATATTTATGGTTTCTGCCTTTGTGGATTGTGTAAATCACTCAATAGATGTGCTTCAACATTAATTATTTTCGCCTATAAAACAGAGCATGATGATCCTGGATACCTCAATATGCTATTTTTCCACAAATCAGTTTGAAATATCAGTTTAGCCATCCTGAAAATTTGAACTTTTGTAGGCTGATTTTTGCTTTTAATCAGTTTTCATTCACACCTGTATTCTTGCCATATATCTTACTCCATTTAAGGGGTATTTATTTATTTATTTATTTATTTATTTATTTATTTATTTATTTTTGGAAATGGATGTACCTCGAAAAGAGATCAGGACAATTATGGGGTTTCTTTCTCTTTTATGTTTCTGATTCCTTCTCATTTGAAAATTCTTCCTAACAGAAGTTGTGTCAACTCATCTGAAAGCTCTCCAGTCTCTCAAACTCTGACACACACCCAGAGTTGATGAGGCAGAGCAGATGGATCTGAGCATCTGAGTGAAAGAGTTTGAGCTCAGATTAGGGAGAATTGGGAGAACACCCAAAATGTAGAAGCAACAACTGCCATTGCTACTCAATGGAAACCTAAAGTCAGTGTTCATGAATGAGAACACATTCAGAAGTTGTTTCTGTTCTTTGTAATATCTCTACTTTTGTACTGAAATTTAGATCTATTATCCAGTAATTTCAATAATTACTTTCAAAGCATTTAGCTATTCATCACAATGTTCTACGTGTTCCTTCCTAAATCCACTCATTATGAGTCTGATTTTACTTAATTTATTCTCAAACATTTCATTAAAATGAATTAAATTATTATGTTCTCATTAAAATGAAATGAGAAATGTTATCATGAGGTTTATAAAAGAACATTTTTAATTGCTGCATCAGTTTTATTTGTTAATATTTCCATACCATTTTTCCTCATTCTATTATTTTAATGAAAGTATGTATCTTTTTATTATTTTATGATATCTTCTCATATATAGTTATAAAAATACACTTAGTACTGTATAAATGGTTTTACTCTCATTTAATATTGTCATCAGAGACATTAAATTCTAAAAATCCAATAGGTTTTTCACTGAACAAAAAAACATTAATGAAATTTATTACAGAAGTTCTTTCTTGGCTTTATTTAACTACCTTCTTATTAGATTCGTAGCCTAACTAGATTACTCTATAATTAAAAAAAAAAATAGAAATTGATAATAAAATGCATCTCTTACTGGAGATTTAAGAAGTTGTGATCACTCCAAAGTTAACCTGAAGAATATTAAGCTAAGTGAAATAAGCCATTTATAAAAGAAAAAAATATTATGTAATTATGCTCACATGAGTAGTATCTAAAATTGTCAAACTCATAGAAACAAGAGAGAAGTATGGTGTTCACCTGGGGCTTGGGGAGTGAAAATGGGACATTGTAATTCTATAGGTATGAAGTTTCAGTTATAAAAAGATGAATAAGTTTTAAAAACTTGATACCACACCAACAGGTGTGAACACTGGTTTTGGTACATCTAAAAGTTTATTAAGAATTTTAGGATGTGTTATGTGTGCATTTGTACGTGTTTAGAGGTAATAGTAATTCAGTAAAGTAATAGTGCTATGATTAATTAACTTAGGAAAAAGTTGAAAGTAGGTTCAGCATTTAAATGAAGCTAACATCATTTATGTTAAAAATTTGCTATAAACAAAACAAATTCTATGTAACAAATAAAATTGTTTTCAATTGACTCTTCTTAAATTTTATCTCTTCTGTAATAGAATAAAAGGTGGCTGATGATGGATTTGGGGAATGGTAAGAAAATATATAATAATGCAGTTTGAATCACTAATAAATGTGTATTTTTTAGAAAATACATACTGAAATTTTCTTAAGATTTTCTACTTAGTCAATAAAGAAAATTTGAAAATCTTGATGACACTCAATTGTTTTATTAAATTATAATGCCAAATCTATCAAAGATAAATTCTTACTAGTATTTTTAATAATGGATGCAGCCAACTTCATATTTTTTTTTCCTTTTTTAAAGTCTCATTTATATTGCATTGTTGAATTTCATTAAGTATATCCATGAATAACTTTTGATTGAATATCATTTGACAATTTATTTGGATCATTTTCTTACTCTGAATATTCAAGTATTTAAGACCATAAATATTTTCAGAATTGAGAAAATAATTGAGCTTTCTATTTATCCTTCTTAAAATTACAGACTTGCTTTATGTATTTGGCTCTCTGATGGCATTATCAGAGGCAAGATATACAAAAGGGATTAAATAATTATATACAATTTAGGTGTATGTTTCTTAGTTTGGTCACATCCTCTACCAGAACTCACTGTAGCTTTGGTTAACCACATCCCTAAAGTAATGACAACGGTACAGAAAAAATGTTTTACAAATTAAATGCTTTTTGTGGATATAAAATGTTGAGAAAATCTTTTCATTCATTTTCAGTAGTTTGAAATTACATTTTTCTAGTATTTTTATTCCATATGACACTCATCTAAGAACAGAACTCATGTTACACAAAATTTTTCATATACATATAATGAGAGCATACTTGATTTTATTTTAATTCACATTTGTACTTTCACAGCTTCATCCAACTAATTCTTATGAAAACAGACATAAGTGTGAAAATAATAAGATAATTTATTTTGATTGGTTTTCTTGTGGTTATATGCTACTAATAGTATACTGTATAGAAATCAACATTAACTTTTATTCAATATTGGCTAGTAATATGTTGATACTCTGTTGGAAAGAATTAGACATCCTGTAGATTAGATTAATTTTAGAGCAACCAGTGAGAGTGCTAACATGTTAAAAACTACATTTTAACTTTTGCAATTATCTTTGGTAGCCTGTTCAAACTGTTCTTTTAAAAGGTCTAGTTTAATTTCACAGAATATCACTTCATTAGAGAAAAATTATGCATGGGAAACAGATATATTTTGACTGTTTACTTGAAGATAAATTTATACATTTCAATATGACATTTAATTTTTTGTCTGATTTTATTTTCTTTATAAATGTCACAATATAATAATGATATAGAATAAATGATTTTATATCTATGTATTAAACAGATGATAATACACCATGAATATGACATCTATAGTCACAGAATAATGAAGGTTTTTGAAATATTGCCTTAAAACCATAAGCACTTAGTGGAACTAATTTTGATGAAGTGATTTTCCCAAATGATGAACAACTCTTAGTAAATCTCAGAACAAAACTAATTACAGTATGTTGTTCTTTATTTATGCTACATTTGAATGATAAGAAATTCAGTTCTTATAAAATTGTTACAGAAGTACTTAATGATTATTTGGAAAATACATTAGGCTTTACACTTAACCACATCTATGTGATTTCATAAAATTAAAAGAACACTGTAAAGATCTTTAGAAAACTTTTATTTGGGGAAAATGTCATACTGATTGCAGTGTATTTGGAAAAAACTACTTCTCTTACCTTAAATACCAAAAATAATTTTAACCCTGATTTTCTCAATTCCACGTAGGAGAAATTTGACCATTTTTTTTACATTGGTTTTTTAGAACCATTGGTATAAATTCTGATTGCACCACCTTAGTTTTTTGTCTACTTATTCAACAATTCTATAATTTTAGGTCAAAATTTTTACATACTATATTTTCTTCAAAACTTTGGCAAAAAATTTATACATATTTTTTATTTTTTCCAGGAAATCACTCCAAAAAATTCTTTCAAAAGTACTTTGTTCTCAAGTGCTTGCAATGGATAATCAGAAACCAATACCACATTGTGATAACTAAAACTAAATAACCCTTTAAATAGCATATTTTATCTTTTAACCACAATGAATCCACTAATCTATCAGTAATAAAATAATGGTAGTTTATAATAGAATGAAAAGAAAAAATGATACCAGATTTTCAAAATGTAAGTAATATGAAAATGCCCAAGCTTATTAGATTTAATGAATTAATGTAGTATGACAATAAAATTTTAAAAAGTGATATCCAGATAGGTTTATTGATGAATTTTTCCAATTATTTCAGGAATATATTACATAATCACAATTTTCTACAGTTTCTTTCAGAAGCTAGAAGAAAAGAAGCACTTAGTAACCTGTTTTATAAAAATAGGTTTTTGAGAGCCATTGGTATAAATTTTACCCTAACAACAAAACCAGACAAAGATAGAATTGAAAAACAAACAAACAGAGAAACTTTGGAACATTACCTCTTCTCATGAACATAGATGCAAAAATCCTCAAAAAAAAGTTAATAAATCAGATACAAAAATATATAAACATAAATATACACTGCAACAAAATGGAATGTTTCAAAGATATGCAAGACTATGGTCAACATTTGAAAATAAAATATTATAATAAATCACATTCACAGCTGAAGAAAAAAACTAATATATTAATATGCATCAATATAGAAAATTTATTGAAAAAGTGAAGCGTTCATTCATGATAAATATTCTTGGTGAACTAAGAATATAGGGAAACTTTCTTAGCTTGGTACAGAATATCTACAAAAGATCTATAGATAAAATTATATTTAGTGGTAAGAAATGAGATAATCTCCCAGTAAAATCAAAATCAATGTCTTTTATTTTTAAATATTTTTTAATCATAGATGGACACAACACCTTTATTTATTTATCTTTTTTTTTAATGTGTTGCTGAACCCAGTGGTAGAGTACTCACACATGCTAAGTGAGTACTCTGCCACTGAGCCACAACCCCAGCCAATCAATAAGTCTTCTGAGACTAGTTAGTGATTATAGCAAGGATTCAAATTATAATTTTAATAAACAGAAGAAATCCATTTTCCTATTCTCTTGCAATGAACAACTGGAATTTAAAATTTCAAAATATTAACTAACTCCCCCAAATAAATACTTAGGTACATATCTAAAATTATGTCCAAGAAGCATGAGAAAAAAAAAAAAAACTGAAAAACTCTGATATATTTAACAGAAAAAAAATAAGTAAGCAGATATTTAATGTCCATGGGTAGGAAGATTCCACATTGTTAAGATGTCAGTTCCTGATCTACAGTTTAAGAAATTTAGACAATTATTCTGTGGATGTTGCATATACACATATTTGAATAACCAAAATTCAGAACACTAAAAACGACAAATGCTGACTAGGATTTGACAATAGGAACTCTCATTTGTCCCAAGTAGGAATGCAAAATTACAGATCCCTTGGAAGATAGTTTATTGGTTTTCAATATAAGTGACCATGCTCCTACTACATGATCCAGCTATTAGGAAACTTCTTGTCTCCACAAAGGATCCAAAAGTCATGTCAAAACAGAAACCTACACATGAATGCTGATAGCACCTCTCTTCATAATTTGTATAACAGGAAAGCAATAAAAATATCCTTTAGTAGGTGATTAGATAAATAAACTGAGGATGGATTAGTATTCATTGCTAAAAAATGATCTATCAAATTATAAAATTTATTTATATTAACAATAAAAATATAAAAATATGACAATTTTCAGTTAAAATAACAATGATTTTTTTAAAATAACAAAATAAAAGTTTTGAAAAACAAAATATGCTTAAGAGGTCAATTTCCAAAATGACACATAGGGTCATGGTAATTTTAATATTCTCAGAGAATACTTTAAAAAAAACTCACAAGCTACTTCTAGTTATACATTAGAGTAGAATGCATTTTGATCCAAAGGATTTAATATCAGCATATTTCTAAATTTTATGTGTAAATTAAAAAGACCTAGAATAGCTCAAGTGAGGTTGAAAATGAAAGATTAAGTTGGAATATCAGTAAAAATACCTGGATTTAAATCCTAGTAAAAAAAATAGAAATAAACATGTACAGATACAAACAGATGGAAAAACCAATAAAGCAATGAAATAGAACAGAGCACAAGAATTATAACCATTTGTGATCCATGATTCACTTTGTTTTCTTTTCAAAATGTTAACAGTGGTCCATCTCATTCCTTGCTACTCTACCACTAAGGCTTCAAAATTAACATGTTTTGTTTTCCTTTTCTCCCTCTCCCCTTCCATAACTTGAGGGAAGGGAACAGGATTACCTTTTTTCTCATCATAGACCAAGAGTTATCTGTTTTTGCACACACAGGTACCATAGGAACCAAGTAATTCAGACTTCAGTGATGGAGCCAGAAGATCTGAGGAATGGCTGTCTCCCAAATTAAAAAGTGAATCACAACTCCCCCATAGGGAACACCTGGACTGAATCTCTTTTTAAAAAACCCTCTGTTCCCCTGGATGGGCAGAATCAGAGCCTGTGGAACAGGCATCCCCTGTGATTCTCCTTTGTTAGCAAAACAATAAACCTTCTTTTCCTTTTTCCCCAAACTATGTCCTTATTATTGAATTGGCATTGGGTACAAGGACTACTGAGATTTCAGTAACAAAAATGCTGTTAAATCAATCCAGCAAGGAGTAAAAATTTGTTGTTGTTATTGTTTTTCTTTAAAAAGACACATTTTGCATTATGACTAAATTATCATTTTTATCAATTAAAATCATAGTTGAAAAAAGAAAGACATTCTAACACTTTTTGGGGAATGCTTTATACTTTACATAGAATAGAAGCTAAAAAGAACCTGCTATACAGTTAATTACCAATACAGACCTTGAGATTTTTGCCCATGTATGAAATGTTGTATAAAATATGTGTTCTTTGTAGCACTTAGGGCCTGCTACCACTGTGCTTGGCTGAGTTCACAAATGTGCTGTTTATATAGTATATATATATATATATATATATATATATATATATATATATATAGTGCTGTTTATATAGTTTCCCCTGTCACCTGTCTGATGCCTCACTTCTTCAAAGCTTATTTCTTGCCAGAACAAGAAAATCCTCAGCCACTGTGATAGCTACCACTGCTCCTGGAAGCCCCAGGGTTTTGTGTTTTATCTAAGTATTGACTTCCTCCATCACAGGGACAGAGCTTCTGCCTCCAAAGTTTTCTCTCTTCATGAGTCAATATTTTGGAAATTGATTATTGTAATTACCAAAATCATTACAGATTCCACCATTTCAAAATTTACTTGTACAGATACAAACAAATGGAAAAACCAAATCCATTGTAGTCCTATCTACAACCACTTGGCTGCTACCAAAGGCACAAGTATCCTCCACAACCAAAGTTGTCATTTCCACCAAAAACCACCTCCACATTTACATCAAAGTTTCTACAACCACATGGAGTTTCTTGTCTAGATGAAGCTCTAGCTATCCCTTGCTTTGAAAGTACCTTCTTTACTTCACCTTAGGGTATTTATTAATTAACATATTATCATGAACTCATACTTATAAAAAAGTAATCATTTTAGATGAAAATATAGGGAGAATCCTCATGACTTAAAAGTTGGCAAGATTTTTTTTTTTCAACAAATAGCATAAATCAATAACCTTGGAATGAACACATGTAACAGGCTTCATAAATATCAATAACTTCTCATCAAAATACACAGGTAAGAAATTAATAAGAAATTCACACATCTGGAGGAAATGTTATCAAACATACATTTATAATATCTATTCTAAATTCATTTAAAAAAGAAACAACCCAATAAAATAGGCAAAAGATTTAAAAAGTCATTTAATAAAAGAAGATAAATGAATAACCATTAAAAACAGAAAAATGGACTCAGTAGCACTATTCATGTTGGGAAAATAAGATTAAAATCATAATAATATCCCTGCACATGAACTGGAATGCCCAAGATAAGGAGACATGAAACACGAAATTTGGCAAGAATTTAGAGCAAAAGAAACATCAAAACAATACTGATGTAAGTGTAAAATGATATCATCTCTTTTGAAAGGCTTTGAAAAGTTATTTTTAAAAAACCTTTACTAAACATATACAATTTCCACATTTTCTTCATAATAAGATTTCCTCAAGGAAGTTTATAGATATTTTATTAACAACAGCCAAAAAAGTTTAAGTGGTATCAATAGAATGCTAAAGTATTTATTGCATATTCACATAATAAAATACTACTCAGCAATAAAAAATAATGAACACATGAAAAACAATATTAATATCTCAAAGCATTTTACTGCATGAAGGATGTGTAGAATGAAGGGCAAATATTTTTGAGTTTATACTTAGTTGTACAATAAGCCAATTTATCCTATGCTAGGAAAAATAACAGTAATTGTCAGGATTGAGTGGAAAGGAGCAGGAAAATGTATATGGGATATGAATTTGGTTGGCATAAATAGAAGCATTTGTTAAAGAACAGAATATATATACTTAAGATTTCAGCATTTTTTGATATGCACAAGGCCCTGAGTTCAATCCCCAGCACCATAAAATAAAAAAGAAAATCTAAAAAATTTAAAATGCTAGTTAACAATGGGTATACTAAGTGTTTTAACATGAAGTGGACAGACATGTATGATTTACTGTGAAATGTATCAACAAATAGAATGAATTGAGAAATCTATAAATACATATGTGTTAAAAATATAATAAAATACTAACAGAAAAATGTAAGTTGTAGGCATTGTATATTGAATGTTTATTTCCCTCCATATTCATCCATTGAAGTCCTAACACCCAATATGACTTTATTTGTTAATGAAGTTTTACAGAAAATTAAATTAGTTCCTAAAGATTGGGCTGTATATGACAGAGGGTTTGTGTTATTTTATAAGAAGAGAGAGAGACTCCAGAACACTTTCTGCCATGTGATTAAACAGAGAGACAGTGACCAATGGTAAGCCAAGAAGGGAACCTTCCAGAAAGTGAATAAAAAATGACACTGCTTTTGGATTTCCCAGCCCCACACATCTGTGAGAGGAAAAAAATTAAAATGGTGTTAAGTCACCTAGACTATGATATTTTATTATGGCAGCATAAGCAAACTGACAGTGAGTACATAGGAATTACTGTAAAATTATCTTTCCCAAGCTCCAAATTTTATGTAATAAAACAAATTTATCTTTTCCATATCACCCTCACTGCCAAGCTTATTTCTGTGGGGAGATTATACATCTGGCCTCAGTATTTTCATGTAACTTTTTTGGCCAATGAAATTCGAGAAGTAATGTGTTTTATTTTCAAGTAGACACTTTAAAAGCCAACTTCTGCCATCACTTTTCCCCTCACTTCCTTGAGAACAGAATTCCATAACAGACGCTACTCTTATGTGCTTTCCAGAATAAAAAAGATATCAAATGGAGATATTCAACTACAGAAAATATGCAAAATCCAGGATAGTCTTTGCCTCTTGTAAACTATTGAGAATTTGGAATTATGGCACCAATAAGAAACACTAAATTTAGCATACTAAATCTGTGGTACACTAGATGAAAAGGAAACCTCAGCATTGATAATTATAATTTCATCATAAAATCATAAATTTTGAATAAGTTTTAAGAAACAGAACCATGAATCAAATGCCACCCTACCTGGTAAAGTCAGGATATGGCTTTGGATAGTTATATCAACAAAATCAACCAATTCATGTGTTGATGATTTTTTTCCACACTTTGTTATATAACATTAGAAAAAATATTTAGTAAAATCTTTATTTTACATCTAAGTTGAAGATGTTTGTACATCACTGAAGTGGGGATTTTAGTTAGGCAACTGTGCTTCCTTGTGAGGAGATATGAATTTGAGACTAAATTATGTGATCACTGTATAAATCTCTGAGGATTTTTATGGTCTTGATCTGGTATATTACTAAAAGCTCACATATTGGAAGCATGCTCCCCAGTGCAACAGAGATTAGAGATAGAGTTTACCACTGATGATAGTGATCCTATAGAGAAGGGACTGAAATGTTTGTATTATAGAAGAAAATTATTTAGTAGGTGAGAAGATATTTAAAATAACATAAAATGATAGCAGTTCATGTTATGGTTTGAATCAGAGGTATCTCTGAAAATTCATGTGTGATACAATGTAGGATTGTCCAGAAGTAACATTACATTAGGAGAACTCCAACTGAATAAATGAATTAATTCATTTGAATGATTAATCATTTAAATGATAATGATAGACAGGTAGAGTGTGATTGGAGGAAGCAAGTCATTGCAGACATGTATTTTGGAGTTTATATTTTCTCTCTGGCATCTGTCGCACCCCACCCCTCTTTCTTTCTCTCTCTGCTTCCTGGCTATCATGAGCTGAAGAGATTTCCTCTGCCACCTTTTCCATGTTTTTATTCCTCATCTTGTTCCCAGAGAAATGCAGTTTGGTCAGAAAAGTGCATGTGAAATTGGGGCCAAGGAAGTTGTTATCATTAAAGAGATTATCACCACTAAAGATAACCTAAATACTTTGTACAGAGACAATAGTAAAGAAACCCTGAGGGATCCCAGGAGTCAACAAGACCACACCCATGCTGAATCCTGTAAAAGTAAAGACTCATTTAAGAGATCAAGAGGGCACTATGCTTGCATATCGGTGCCCAGAAAATTATTGCTAAGGATTCATTTCAACATATTCAACTGCCTAGGAACTCAGAAGCTACTGCAGTCATTGTCTCAGGGGTCATGGCTATTGCTTAAATTGGCAGTAGACCTTAGCATAGTTTGTATTGTGCTGGTTCTGAACAAATACAGAAAAGAGGTCATGGTGGCTTCCACAAAGATATCAAAGAATGACTAGGAGGCCAGAAACATGAAGCAGAGTCATAATCACTGAAGGCAGTGCCTGAAAAAGCATCACATAAAGCTATGAGAAGAAAATGGAAGTGGAGATTCCAGGATAAGGAGATGCCAGTAATGTAGTATGTCTGCAAAGGAAATCTGCAGGAAGCAAGCAGAGCCAGGCTGAGAAAGAGGCCATGTGCACAGGAACAAGCAAGGTCAAAAGGGTGGGACAGCCCCCTTTGAAAAACCACATCTTGCTGCCAGGTGCTCCAGATGCTGAATATGGAGCTACAGGAATTGTTTGCCCAACTGAGTTTCAGTCTTGCATTGGATCCATCCCTTCTTTCTTTTTTCCTTTTTATAAAAATTTTTCTTTCTTTCTTTCTCTTTAGTTGTTGATGTACCTTTATTTTTTAATTTATTCATTCATATGCGGTGCTGAGAATCAAACCCAGTGCCTCATACATTCTAGGCAGACGCTCTACCACTGAGCTACAATCTTGGCCCCCATCCCTTCTTTCTATACCCCTATACTTTCCTCTTGAAGTGAATATTGATTCTGTGCCATGTTGTATTTCATACATATAAAATATGACACACACACACACACACACACACACATATATATATATATATATATGAAATATAACATGTTATATATATGTGTGTATATATGTGTGTGTGTGTGTATAACTTATATACATATATAACTTGCTTTCAATTTTTTAGGAGGCTCATAGCCAGGAGTTTAGCTTGAATAAAACTCAGATAAAACTTTGTACTGATACTTTGGGGCAGTGATGAAACTTTTAATTCTATAGGAACATCTAGAGATAGACTACCTGTATTTTGCATTGTGAAATGGACTTGAGGTTTAGGGGACGGGTGCAATAAAATGAAAAGGATATGAAGTGTCCTTTGAAAGGTCATTTGTGAGCAAATGCAGAAATGTTGAGAGGTGAAATTATTATATCTTGACAGTTGTAACCAAATAAGTGTACTAATTTATTGAGGAATTAATTATATAAAATGATTTAAATAATTTGAAGTTTATGCCTTTGAGGTTCAAATTTTTTCTCTGGCCTCTCTCTATTTCTCTTTGTCTCTCTCCCTTACTGTCTCTACATCCTACTTTCCATGAGCTGAAACACATTACTCTGCCACTTCTTTCATGATGAGTCCAGAGCAATGGATTTGGCCAACCATGGAGTGAACCTCTAAACTTGTGAGCCTAAAGTAAACTTTTTCTCCTCCAGTTTGTTCTTGTCTCATATTTCAGTCACAGTGATAGAAATCTGACTAACAGGGTTCATAAGGAAACTTGCTCTTTTAGTATTTGATGAATAGTATGCATCCATTAATCTTTACATTTAAGAAATTTGCCTAAAGTCTATACTTAACATTTCATGTAATACTCTTGACGTATATCAATATATCAATGTATCAATGGTATATCAATAATATTATATGTAATTTAATGTATTAATTTTTTCAATGGTTCATGTTATAAAAATTCTATTAGTTACTCAAATCAAAACTTAAAATACAGTACTTATTTATTTCTTTTTTTGGCAAGCCCTGTCAATATGTAACTTCAAAATAAATATTGATTTTTTAAAATTTTCCTAATCTCTACTTTCATCACATCAATATAAGCTGTCATCATACTTACTCTTCTTTATTGAAAAGCCTTAACATTTTTCTTTTGCTAATATTATTATTGAGTATGAAATTTCTCATTCATCAGGAAAAGTGACCATAAATATAAAATACATTAATTTATGTTAATTCCAAAATTTTTCAATAGTTTACTATCACAGTAAAAACAAAACCTTTTATTGCTGGTTTACTGAGCCTTTTGGTGAATGTTTCTGCTTCTATGAAATATTTCATTATTAGCTCTATGATTCAATATTCCCAATTTATCTACCAAGATTTACTTCAAAATGGCTCAAAGAAGACTGAAATAAATTTTGTTGCCTGAGCTTTCAGGCAATATTTGTTACTCAAATTATTTTTTTTACCAATTGTATTATAATATTTTGCCTATAGATCTCAGTTTAAATATCTGTTCTTCAGATTGACACCTGATCTATTAAAGTATATATTTCCCTATTATCTATGTCTTATAGTGTTAAAATAATTTAATACAGCCAACAATTATTTTACCAATTGTACATTTATTTGTCTCCCCTAAACATTCCTGATAGAATGTATGTTCAGTGAAAGTGTATTCATCAGTTCATTTCCATTAGCTCTCATAGAGCTAGCATTCATTAGGAAATCAATAAATAATTTCTAATTAAATAAAAAGAGTTTATATTTCATTTGTATAGCACAATAATTTCAACAACCGGAAAAATGAAAAAATAGGAAGATGGGAAACACCATGAAAGTTTTAAGTTATATAATAATTGTTAGGAATAATGCAGTATAATTTTTCAGACATTTTTAAAATGGTATATATGATATATATGATAATTATACATGTATATATAAATAAACATGTCAGAGTGTGCATATGTATGTGTATATATATACATATATATGTATATGTAATTGGTATGATACTGTATTCTTCATATCAACTTGGTTCATTGTTATAAGAATAAACATGAAAATTATGACAACCATCATGGTGTATTAATTTCCTAACATGTTGCAGCAAAATACCACTGATTTGTGGTTTAAACCACAGAAATGTATTGTCCCACATATCTCAAAACTATAAATTAATATCATGTTATAAAATGACGAATTCTCTGGACTGTGAGGAAGAGTATATTACAACTTGTTCTTGTAGCTTCTGATGGTGTGCTGGAAATCTTTTTTACTCTTTTTTTCATTTGTTGAAAATGATTATTCTTGCTGTGGAATCATCATCTTGGTCTCTACTTGCATCTCCATATCCAAATTTTGTCTTTTTGTTAGTACATCAGTCATCCTAGATTAGGACCTTCTACTACTGTATCTTAGTTATTATGTATTCAATGGCCATATTTTGGAATAATGTAATATTCTGAAGAATTAATTTTTAGAATTTCAACAAATGTTTAAGGTGAGCAGAGGCAACATTTCACACAGAACAGGGCTATGCATTTTTACCTATAGAGAACAAAGCAAAAATTAGAAAGAATCTGAAGGCCTATGCAGAGGAATTTTAAAAGTGTTGGCCATAGAATTTTTACCTAGATTAGTAGAGAATTTTAAATGGATGTAAACAATCAATCAAACAAACAAAATCTGATAGCATTGAATTATTAGGGATGATGCTCTATTGGCTGAGTCAATAATAAAGCTCTTTTGTTTTGTACTGATTTCTTAGAAATCATTTTTTTTGTTGCCTTGTGTTCAATATATTGCAAATTATTGTTTCTTATATTTGATTATAGTTATTTTATATTATTTTTATAATTTTTTATTTGTTCAAGTGAGAGGCTAAGAGTAATTTCAGTTGTTCTATCTGAAGTAGAAGAAATGTCAAATATTTTTCTAAATGGTAGCTATGTAATTTAAATTTTTAGAAGATTGATGTTTGAGCATGCTTTGTTTGCAATAGAGCTATCACAAATGCTGTAATTCTCTTGTTTTATCCCCCAACTCTCTTTTTCCCCCCAGTAATGAAGATTGAAATCAGAGCCATGTACTTCCAAGAAAAGCACTCCATCACTGAGCTATACCCCGAAACTATCTCCCCTTTTTGTGACAAAGGGTTTTGATAAGTTGCCAGGCTGTCCTTAAAGTTGCAGACCTCCTCATTCAACCTTTCAATTCTCTGGGTATGATACTGTATTCTTCATATCAACTTGGCTTCATTGGGATTGCAGGTATGTGCTACCACACCAAGCTTCTGTGATTATTTTCAGTGAAGAGTTCTTGTGTGTCTCCTTGCAGTTGTTTTCAGTAGATGGAATATAGAATAATAATAGATCTTATTAAATAATCATACATCACTGAGAAGGAAGCTAAAGAAAAGATATTTTATTCACTCTATTAAAAAGTTCTTAGTCCTTGTTATGTACCAGATTCTGTGCTATATGTAGAGTATCTAAAACCACAAAAATGGGGATATCTCTTCTGGCAATTTCTAGCATATCAAGAGAAATCTTGTCCAAATAACATTTTATCATTATCAATATAAACATCTATGATATTTTTCAAGTTGTGGCAGACATATTTGATTTTCAATCCAACAACTATTTCTACTGACTGGTTCATTAAGTAATTGAACTTAGGGTTTGTCTGTTTTTTTTTTTTTCTTTCTATAACAGATTATCAGTCTCTACTATCCTCACTGTGAAAAAATGTACCTATTTGATAAGGTTTAATGGTATGGCTGTCAAATAAGCCTGAAAATGGCACAGGAGGATGATGATGTGGGAGTTTCAGAAACAAAAAAAATCTGACATACGTTACATGGATACCCCAAAGAAAACATCCATTTTCTTCCTATCTTTGTTTTTTTACCATACAGCTTGATATTGTAGCCATCTTAAATTCATAGAGATTACTTTTAGGACAAAAGTTAAGATTTTTGAGCCTAGAAGAGTAGACTGCTGAAAACATCCTTAGTCTCCAGAATTCTTTCTATATGAAATATATTATTTACTCATCATCTAAGATATATTTAGAGACAAACTGTCAAAGTAATGTTATATAATCATTCTTTCTCCTCCTGAAATGTAATGGCACTAGGCATTACTTCCAGCTTATCAAGTTCTATCCATTATGCTGGGGCCTAAAGTCATTAAGGTAATACTTATTTGCCATGACATTTTCAATGCTTAGTTCAAGCACTCACTGACCAACATAATGGATAATGGATAAATTATACCCTATAGACCTTCGATTAAAAATAATTATGGTTTTCTAGGTCAGATGAGAGGTAATAATTTGCTGGGAGCCATTAGCCAAGTAGGTATGACAATTTCCTTGCCAGCGTACCCCATGTTGCAGTGACATTGAATGTAGGTGACCTTGCTCAAGGACCAAGGCGGATTAGGGTGTTCCCGGTTTAAGATAATCAGGTTTAGGGCGTTCCTGGTTTAGGTTCCAGGTTTAAGGTTTAAGATTATTCCTGCTGGGAATAGGGCGTATCCTGCTGCCTGAGTTCCCCTTGAGTTCTCATGGGATTCAGACAGTATATTTTTGGGAGATAGAAGCCCAGTGGAGGTGGATTTGGGCAGAGAACGTGGATTTCCCCAGAACGTGATTGTAGACGGCTGGTGTGAGTTCGGGAATAAAGAGTTGCTGTTTGAATCTACAAGCTGTGTGGTGGCTCGTGATTTTGTGCCCAGCCAGACTGCGGCATTTGGCGGCCCGTACGGGGAACTTCTGAAGCTTGGAGGTAAGTGAAATTGCTCGCCCCTGAGGAAGAGCAAAAGAATGGGTGACCATTTCTCAAAAAAAAAAAAAAAAAACAGTGCGTTCTTGTTTTGATTTATCTTGTTTTTGTTTCAAGCTGCCTATCCCTAGAAATTTCTCAGGCAAACTGGAAAAAATGGTTGACTAAAGGTTTGAAGTTTGTCGGCCCTGAGGAAGAGAAAATTGATGCAACGATTTTTTTATTCCGTTTTTGTTTCATTCAGTTTCGGTTTTGTTTTGTGTTATCTTATTGGGTTGCGTTATCTTTATAGTAGATTAGAAATTAGTAAAAAACAAACCGAAAAGATGTTAAGTAAATTGTTAGAGGTTCAGACCATGGAGAAAGACATTTTAGATCAAGCAAAAGAGAAGGTCTCTCGAGCTAGTCAGACGGAGGAAGAAAATTTAAAGGAAAAAGGGTTGTTAGGAAAAAGGCCACAACAGGAGGCTGTTACGAACTCCGTTTTATCACAAGAGGGCGTAATTCAACCAACAGCCCCACCGATGGAGACAGCTGAGTGGCCCTCAAACCCCGTAGTTGATAAATGGGATCCTGAGACAGGACCTCAAAGATTAGCATGCCCTGTACTTCAACAGGCAGGAGGGCAGGGAATTCAGCATGCTTTTGATTTTAAAACAGTGAAGCAGTTAAAGGAGGCTGTAACAACCTATGGTCCCCAAGCTCCCTTCACGGTAAGCATGGTTGAGTCCATTACTAACTTGGACATGACGCCAGCAGATTGGGCTAGTATGTGTAAATCTGTACTCAATGGAGGACAATATTTGTTATGGAAGGTTGCCAATGAGGAATTTTGCACGGAGACAGCTAGGCGAAATGCACCAGCCGGTTACCCTCAAAGAAATCTAGATATGTTGTTAGGAAAAGGACCTTATGAGGGTCAACGGCAACAAATTTAATATGATCCTGCTATATATGCACAAATTGCTGCAGACGCAGTTAGGGCATGGAAGACTTTACAAGGACATGGAGATTTACAAGGTCAGCTATCTAAGGTAATACAGAGAGCTAATGAATCTTACGCTGACTTTGTAGATAGGCTAATTCAAACAGCTGCCAAAATTTTGGGGGATACAGAACAAGCAATGCCATTAATAAAACAACTGGCTTATGACCAAGCAAATCGTTGCTGCAGAGAGGTTATTAGACCATGGAGACATGAAGATTTAAACACATATATTAAATTATGTAGAGATATTAATGAACAAGGGCAAGTCTTGGCAGCTGCAGTACAACAGGCTTTAGATGCTAGGCCAAAAACATGCTATGATTGTGAACAAACAGGACATTTTAAAAGGAATTGCCCCATAGGAGGATGGTTTAACAAAAGTAGGTATCAAAGGAATAGAATACCGGGTATTTGCCCACGATGCCGTAGAGGGAGACATTGGGCTAATGAATGCCGTTCTCAAACCACCATAGAGGGTACTCCCTTATCAAAAAATGGACAAAGACCAGGTATTTATCCACGATATCGTGGAGAAAGGCATCAGGCTCCATTGCCAAAAAACGGACAGGGGGGCCCAATGCTCCGGGGCCCACAACCACAAATATATGGGGCAGTGGAGGATCCCAGCAACACCATCAGGGTAGTGCCCAGGACACCTTGTCCATTAAATCCCTCATCAGACAATCCCGAGGGAGTGCAGGGTTGGACATCTGCGCCTCTGCCAGAGCAGTATTAACTCCAGAGATGGGAGTTCAAATCATTCCCACAGGAGTAAAAGGACCTCTTACCCAAGGAACAGTAGGCTTATTATTGGGACGTAGTTCATCTACATTAAAAGGACTTATGATAAGTCTTGGGGTAATTGATCCCGATTATGTAGGAGAAATAAAAATTATAGCTAGTTCTCCAAGAGGTATATCAGTAATTTCACCTGGAGACAGAATAGCACAGTTGTTAATAATACCCAGCCTACATAATAAATTTCCTAGTCATAGTGTAGAAAGAGGTTCCAGGGGATTAGGCTCCACAGGTGTAGATTGGGCTATGTTGTCTTTAAATTTAGATTCTCGCCCAATGCTAAAACTAAATATTCAAGGTCATGAGTTTAATGGGCTACTGGACACAGGAGCTGACCTTAGCATCATATCTCATCAAGAATGGCCAAAACATTGGCCATTACAACAAGCCACACAAACGCTTCATGGCCTAGGAGTGGCGACTAATCCCCATAGAAGTTCTATGATATTAGATTGGAAGGATCCTGAAGGATGTGAAGGAACTATACAGCCATATGTATTGGATCATCTTCCTATAAATTTATGGGGACGAGATGTCCTAGATCAATTAGGTTTGACGTTAACAAATAACATCAATCCTAATGCGCCCACTACTAGGGCTAGACAAGGCTTTAGGAAAGAATAAAGATTAGGAAAACAAGGGCAAGGTATAGCAGCACCAATACAAATAGATCAAGGAACAGACAGACATGGGTTGGATTTTCAGAAAGGGCCACTGAGACAATCAAAATTACTTGGAAATCAGAAAGACCAGTGTGGGTTCCTCAGTGGCCCCTGACTAAAGAAAAGATACAAGTAGCCCATGATCTGGTCAAACAACAATTAGCAGAAGGACATATACAACCTTCCATATCTCCTCATAATACTCCCATTTTTGTCATCAAAAAGAAATCTGGTAAATGGAGATTATTGCAAGATTTAAGAGCCATTAATAATGAGATGGTTATTGTGGGACCTGCTCAATCAGTGATTCCTCAATTTTCTGCTTTGCCAAAAACCTGGCATGTTTTAGCTATAGATATTAAAGATTGTTTTTTTTTCAATTCAATTCATCCCGAGGATAGTCCATGTTTTGCATTTACTATCCCTGCATTAAATCATGAAGGTCCTGATCAGAGATATGAATGGAAAGTACTCCCTCAAGGGATGGCTAACAGTCCAACTATGTGTCAAATATATGTTAACAAAGCAATCCAGCCACTTAGAAATCAAAATCCTGAACTACAAATATTTCACTGTATGGATGATGTATTATTGGCACATAAAGATAAAAACATATTGCTGGAATGTTATACCACACTTACAAACTTATTAAAAAATTATAATCTTGAGATAGCAATAGATAAAGTACAATTAAATTTTCCAATTAATTATTTAGGAGTTCTATTATCCTCAACCATGGTCCGTCCTCCAAAAATTCAAATACGAGTAGATCAACTCAAATCACTTAACGACTTTCAAAAGTTATTGGGAGACATAAATTGGATAAGGCCTTATCTAGGTATACCAACAGGAGAGTTGGGACCTTTATTTGATATTCTAAAAGGTCCATCAGATCCAAATTCACCCCGCATGTTAACTCCTAAAGCAAGAAAGGCATTAAAAATTATTGAAACATATATGGAAAACATACATTTGGATAGAATTGATATAAGTTTGCCTTTATTATTTATTGTACTACCAACAAAAAATATTCCTAGAGGAGTATTTTGGCACGAAGGTCCATTATTGTGGATACATTTATCTTATTCTCCTAACACTATTCTTACTAGGTATCCTGGGGCTGTAGGACAATTAATACTCAAAGGAATAAAAGCAGTGAAGGGAGTGTTTGGAATTTCTCCCAATAAAATTATTACTCCATATACTATGGATCAAATTGATGAGTTAGCTAATGAGTTAAATACTTGGGCAATAATCATGTGTAAATCTAATGTTTCATTTGATAATCATTTACCATCTAATCCTTTGTTGTCTTTTTGGTCTAAGCATCCTGTAGTTTTTCCTAAAATGACAAGAAAAACACCTATCAGGAATGCTCCAAATATATTCACTGATGGGTCAAATAATGGTACAGCAGCAGTAGTTACCCCTGATCAAACTTTTACATTTTTAGTACCCAAAGAATTAGCTCAAAAGGTAGAGCTTAATGCAGTATTACAAGCTTTTTTGATGTTTAAAGATTCTGTATTTAATTTATTTTCTGATAGTCAGTATGTAGTTAATGCTATAGTATCTCTTGAAGATGCTGGTAGGATTTCCCCTTCTTCTACTGTTTTCTCTTTGTTTTCCACTATACAAAGTCTAATCTGGGACAGAAAAGATCCATTCTTTATAGGACATATTAGGGCACATACAGGATTGCCTGGAGCCCTTAGTTTGGGCAATGATTTAGCAGATAAAACTACACATGACATACATATTTTCTCTACATTTGAAGAAGCTACACATTTTCATAAAAGGTTTCATGTCAATGCTAATACTTTACAAAAGCGTTTTAAAATAACTAAGGAACAAGCCAGACAAATAATAAAACAATGTCAAAATTGTGTGACATTTTTACCACAAGTTAATCTTGGAGTCAATCCTAGAGGACTGATACCTAACCATATGTGGCAGATGGATGTCACACACTTGCCAGAATATTGAAAATTAAAATATTTACACGTTACAGTTGATACTTCTTCTGGATTTTTGATGGGCTCCCTTCATGCTGGAGAAAAAACTAAAGATGTTATAGCTCATTGCTTACAAAATTTTGCCACGGTGGGCGTTCCTAAACAGTTAAAAACCGATAATGGTCCTGGCTATACCTCTACCTCTTTTAAACAATTTTGCTCATCATTTGGTATTACTCATATAACAGGAATCCCATACAATCCACAGGGACAAGGCATAGTTGAAAGAGCTCATCAAACTATTAAAACATACTTATTAAAGCAAAAAGAGGGAATTGGAAAGGGGTATATATCCCCCAAAGATAAACTTAAAATAACGCTTTTTACTCTAAACTTTTTAAATTTGGATTCTTCAGGACTTAGTGCTGCGGAAAGGCATATGTATCCAAAAAATGTACATAAGCCTAAAGTACTTTGGAAAGATATTCTAACAGGACAATGGAAAGGTCCCGACCCAGTGATTGTCTGGAGTCGGGGGTCTGTTTGTGTTTTTCCACAGGGAGAACAGCAGCCGATTTGGATTCCAGAGAGATAAACTAAAACAATTTCTACAGATCGAGAAGAAGATGATTTGACTCAAATCCATAACAGCTGATATCCAGAACTCCAGCTTGGCCATTCTTACATCTGCGACAGTGATTAACCAGGATGCTTTTTTCAATAGCTATTTTATTATTGCATTTTTCCACATCATAAGGTTCTATTTTTATTTTTTGAGCTCATACAAACCTAGGTTAATGTTTTTCTGATCAGTTTTATTTTTTGACTGTGGAGTTTTTAAACATTGCAATGGAGATTTCACCCAGGTAAAGCTACAAGGCCTTTACTATTTTCTTATGTGTTGTACGTTTGTGTACACTCTTGTGTTTTGTGTTGTATGTCTGTTTGTGCGTATGTCCATATTTCTTATATGAGGAGGGCTCATGAAAAAATGGATCCGAATTATTATTATTTTTTTTATTCAGGTGATTTAAATGGTTTAATTTAAATTAGGTAAACAGCTGTTAAGGATTGTTTTTAAAGTAGGTTAATAGATCTGTTTGTTTACTTTCACCTTTCCTTTTCATTATATTTAATAATTCTTTTCAGGATAATGTCTTTTTAGCATCATTGCCAGAATTCCTATCTTCATCCCAGTGCCGGTGAAGACAAAGATAAAACCAAACTACAGCTTCTATGATAGCTATCACAGTAAACTGTATAAACTGATGCATCAATGAATATAACTCAACAAGTAATGCTCAATCAAGGAGTCAACTTACTTTGGGAGGAAACGGATTTTGGGAGGAAATGGACATATTGATAGATTCCTCCGCTTTGAACTGCTTGCAAAACTTGCCTGAACTATGTAACTATCGTTTGGTGCAGCGAATTGTGGTAATGCTGGCATATCTTTGCTGATGGTGTCACTAGTGATGCAATTTTTATTTCCTTGCCAGCACACCCCATGTTAATTGTGGTAGTGCTGACATATCTTTGCTGATGGTGTCACCAGTGATGCAATTTTTCCCAAGGAGCCGTCAATTGGCTTGGTGTTGTGGCATTTCTGTATCCTCCTCCCTTCTGCTAGTGATGGTCTAAAATTTGGGGGCCAATGGCTATATGCTGGACCGGTAGTCAGTGACGGGTATGATCCAATTGCAGTGGTATCAACCTAAGACAGGAGGCTGACGCCTAAAGGTCAGTTTTCCGATGACGGGTAAGAACCATATGTTGAATTGGACAACCTACCAGGCACGGTCCTTAAGCCACAATTAACCTCACTCCCCCGCTGGCACCAAGGCCAAATTTGGGGGCCAACAGAGATGAGGCAAAGAACCTCACCCCCTCACTGGTGCATAGACCTATCCACAAGTATGGCTGTATGCTGGACCGGTAGTCAGTGACGGGTATGATTCAATTGCAGTGGTATCAACCTAAGACAGGAGGCTGACGCCTAAAGGTCAGTTTTCCGATGACGGGTAAGAACCATATGTTGAATTGGACAACCTACCAGGCACGGTCCTTAAGCCACATTGCTTGTTGTTTAATTAATCAGAAGGGGGGAGATGCTGGGAGCCATTAGCCAAGTAGGTATGACAATTTCCTTGCCAGCGTACCCCATGTTGCAGTGACATTGAATGTAGGTGACCTTGCTCAAGGACCAAGGCGGATTAGGGTGTTCCCGGTTTAAGATAATCAGGTTTAGGGCGTTCCTGGTTTAGGTTCCAGGTTTAAGGTTTAAGTTTATTCCTGCTGGGAATAGGGCGTATCCTGCTGCCTGAGTTCCCCTTGAGTTCTCATGGGATTCAGACAGTATATTTTTTGGGAGATAGAAGCCCAGTGGAGGTGGATTTGGGCAGAGAACGTGGATTTCCCCAGAACGTGATTGTAGATGGCTGGTGTGAGTTCGGGAATAAAGAGTTGCTGTTTGAATCTACAAGCTGTGTGGTGGCTCGTGATTTTGTGCCCAGCCAGACTGCGGCAATAATTACCACATATCTCCTGAAATTTAATTGGAATCTTGAATACTTCATGTTCTAATTCCAATGACAGAGAAAAAATTCTTTAACTTTTATTAATACCTTTTACCCTAAATTCAGCCTTTTTTTTTTTTTAAGTTTTTCTTTCTCATGTAAAGTACATAGAATTCACACTATTTTTAAGAATACTTGAAATTCATATTAAGCCCATGTTTATTAAAAATTTAACATAAACGTATAGTACTTCCATCTTAAATTGAAGTGATAATAAGCAGCTCATCATATTGTAATATAAATATAGATTTATATATGATTGGGTAAATTTCACCTAGATGTTCCAAAAGTGCTTCAGTCTAACGTGATCATCTATTTTCCACATCTTATTTTCCTTTAATCGTTCTATGTTTTTGTTAATAACATCTCTATTTGTCTAGTCTCTAGCTCCAGAAAATTAGAAACTATTATGAAGATGCATTTTTCTCTCACCATCAACCCTAAACGTGTTGATCAAATCCTAGAGGATTTACCATTCTCATATTCTTCCTCTCCTTTTTTTTTTTTTCCCTCTGTGGATAGCGCTTACTTCACATACTTATTATTTATCATATGTATCATGGCATTGGCTTTCTAAACCACCTAACTTCAGTTTATTCTCCCTTGAATACATCTTCTAAATCATGACATGTGGGTCTTCTACAGTGTTCATATATGTGATTTTTGACTTAATATGCATGAAATACACTTAGGACTTTAAGGAAACACTTTTAAAAACCTTATCTTAGTAATTGAAATCTTTTATATTTTCTCCTTAGTTATGTTTTTGCCTTGTTGCTACACAATGCACTCCAGTGACAGGCATCTACCGATTTCCTCATATTTTATATTATCAAGAGTAATCATTTCTATTTTAGCAATGTCAAAATGTTTATTGTTTCTGAGAACAGGACATCTTCCTAAACAACTTATTTTTTATCATTCACTTTTTTAGTTCACTTTCAAAATGTGTAGAAAAATCATGCTATAAGTTTTAAGAATATGTTTATATTTAATATTCAGTATAAAATTTATAAACTCAATAGTTTAGCATATACGTAATGACAGTAAATTTCTATTCATAGTAAAAAAATTAAGAATATTGGAGATAAATATTTTGTCTATATGTTCTCAGTTACTATTTTCCACATAAAGAATTAAGTTATGAAGTGAAAAGTTCTGTGTTAGTGGCTTCATTTTTTCCTTCAAATGATATCATGAAAATTTACACTACATCAAACAAATTTCATATAGCTATAAAGTTATGGCAGAGAAAGCACAATTTAATTTTATCAATTTTTATGAGACTAGTTTGCAGATTTCAGCAATTAAGCATTATGTCACATTTTGAATACTTACATATATTACACAATTAAAATATCCTTACATTTATGGATTTTTAGTTGTGATATCTTATTAATAATCAGGGTCTTTACTCTTATATTTTTAATGAAAAGAAAATTTTCTCAAATTTGTTCTGGAAGGTAAAGTGATAGGAATCTGCATCACAAATTGAAATTCTACATTTACAAGATGAGTTTGTGAAAGCAGTACTTAAGTCAGAATGCAATTCCAACACAATTTTTAAAAGATAATAGACTTCAGAGACAAAATAGAATATATTATATGAAGATACATAGGTCAAAGTGGTTATAGGTAAACAATGTAAAATTTTAATATCATGGAGAGAAACCATCATTATAGTCCTGAAAAAAATTATGAATTTTGTGACTAGTTTAGTGAATTTCAGTTGTTAACTTGACTAAGGGATTCTCAGATAGCTGATAAATCATATGTAGCCATGTCAGTTAGCTTGTTTCTAGAAGAGTCTGACCTTTGAACTGGTGAACTAAGTAAGGAAGATCTACCATCACCTCACTCAACATGACTGGGAACCAATCAGCTGAGGGTCTGAAGAAAAGAAAAAAAAAAAAAGATTCATGTTCTCTCTCTCTCTTCTAGAACAGCCCTTGAACATGAGAAAATCAGGTTGTCTTTGAACTCTGTAAACTGCTCCAGTAGCCCCCACATTTCCCAGGCCTTCAGCTTCAGACTCAGTTACATTATCAGCTACCCTGAGCCTCACACATGAGCATACCCATATAACTGGCTTCTCTGGTTCTCCAACTTGCAAGCATAATGTTTTAGTCAGGCTTTTCACTGCTGTGACTAAAGGACCTGACCAACACAATTATAGAGGAGGAAGAGTGTATTTGAGAGTTCACAGTTTCAGAGGTCTTAGTTCATAGGAGGCCAGCTCCTTTCCTCAGGGCTTGAAGTGACTCAGAACATCATGGTGGGAGACTGTGGCTGAGGGAAGCTGCTCACATCAAGAAGCAGAGAGAAAGAGAATGGACTGCCAGATACAAATATGTACACCAAAGCCACACCCCCAATTAACCATGTCCTCCAGCCACACACCACCTGCCTCCAGTTACCACTCAATTAATACCATCCATGATTATTTTACTAATTAGGTTAAGACTCTCACAACCCAATCATGTCTCCTCTGAACCTTCCTGCATTGTCTTACAATGTGAGCTTTTGGTGGATACCACATCTAAAACAAAACCCATAGTGTGGGACATCTCAACCTCCCAAATCACGTGAGAGAATTCCACTAATAAACCCTCTCCCAGAAAGAGGAGGAGGGAAGAACGAGGGACACCAAAATTTCTGTGTCATTCCAATTTGGTAAAGAGCACACAAATATGTTCTATTTAGGTTTTAGTGACATTTTTAAAAGCTCACTTTGAACATATGGAGATGTAAAAGTTTAAAGCAGTAGTAAAAAGTAATTGTCAATAGTAAGATAAAAATTGAGATTTAGTACATAATGAAAAGAAAGAATAAGCAAAAAAGAAAATGCTAAGGTGAGTTAGATGTACTTTTTAAATGATCCCTCTCTGAGCCTTTCTGCATGTCTATGTATGAGAACAATAGGATATTAAAGGAAAATAATAACTTGGTTGGACACAATGCAGATTATTTGTTATTTTGTTTCTTTATTGTAAAAAATAGTATATTAAAGAAAGTATCAAATATTTGTTTCAGGTAATCTTCAGTGAAAAAAATAGGCCTTCTTCTTGATAACCTTTATTTTTGTCTGTTTTAAAAGAAAGTTAAAAACATACTCACTGATTTTCTGTTATATATTGACAATTATTCTAAAATATGAGAATAAATAAAAGGACATCATTTCTAAAATGAAAGTGCATGTGATTTGTTGGGGACATTACAATATAGAATGATATTATCTAATGATTTTTAAAGTGTAACAGGAAAGTTTGACTAATTCATAGATTGTTGCAATGTTTCATTGTATTTGTACTCAATATGTAAGTGGAGGGTAATAATAAAGAGGAGCCTGAAAAGCTTTGAATTGAATCAAATATGAAGGAATAAATATATAATTCAGTTTGAATTTTACCTAGTCATGCTTAGGAGCCATTACACTTTTTAAGGACTTTTTTTGTATTTTAGAAAACATAATTTTTTCCTGAGAAATATAATAATATAATATGAAATATGTATTTGGTCTCTGCCCCCATTTCTGGCACAGAATTCCTAAAACTCTTTCACATAGAGACATCATAAAAGCCTTTTATTCTAATACTTTATTTTGACCCCAGTTCCTAACCAATTTTAATATTTTTATAATTTCCTGAATGACACAAATCTCTCACACAGAGGTGCTACTTCCCTTGGAACATTTTTTTTCCTCACGAAGAAACATTTGGTGGCCTCTAGATGGCCTCAAGATTGGGGTTGGTTGCCAGGGGAAACAGACCAGGCTGGAACTTTCATTTCCTCCCACTGATGTTTGGGAATTGATGTGTTGTCAGGAAAGCCTGGGAACTAAGCTGTATAAAACCTTGAACCAGAATGAAGAAGGACCCTGGATGGTGACATACCCAGAAAGAGCATGTAATTCTGAGCTTCTTCGCACATACTTTATCCTTCTTCCATCTGTCTGTCCATCTGTATCCTTTGCTATCTTTTTTTTTTTTAATAATATTGTGTTTCCTTGAGATTTGTTCTACATCTAGCCTGTTAATTAAATCTGAATGGGAATTGAGGATACTCTAATTTATACCCCATTGGTAAGGAGCACAGATCAAATCTAGGGCTTAAAATTAGCATCTGAAATGGGGGAAATCTTGTGGGACTGAGCCCCTTGATAAGTGACACCCAATGCTATCTTCAGGTAGGTGTATCAAAATTGAATATGAATTCTAAGACACCCAGTTGACCTTCATTAGTAAGACTAATTGGTAGTTAGTGGGAAAAGACCCCATATGTCTGGTGTCAGAAATATTGAGTGATGTGTCAGAAAGATAACATTTTGATTTTTTTTCCCTAAATCTAATAGGAAGCATGTCATGATTGAGCAGCAGAAAAAAAAAAAAAAAACAAAACAAAACAAAAAAAAAAAAAAAAAAAAAAAAAAAAAACAGTGGATAACCAAATACCTTTAGTCAAGTAAAATGTTTTTTTTTTTTTTTTTTTTGCCAAGTTTAGAATTTAGAAATAAGAATAAACAGGAAGAGGCATTAGAGAAACCTCAGAAGTAATCTTTAGCCTTTTACTAGTGCTCTTAAAGTCATTTTTCAGAAAATAGAGACTAACTTGATTACTTAAAAATTAAAGTTATTTTAAAACACTATAATATAGAATCTGAGAAGTAATTATGACTGAAAGCATGGAAGACCCGTTGCTGCACAGTGACATTGTTAAATTGCAATGTGAACTCTTATAATAGAACAACTGTTAAGAAATTTCCCACACATTGGTGTTATGGAAAATGGCTTACTGGAAAGAATTATTTTTTCCTATATAACTTATATGAGATTCCCTACCTGTTAACCTAGCACAAAACCAGTCACATGACTGTGAAATTTCTTTTTTTTTTTTTTTGAGTGGGAGTTTATAAATGGTTAACTGAACTATTGTCACCACTGATCCATGGGGGAAAACACTGTGTCACTAACATGGACTTGAGAAAACTTTACTCTGGCTTCTCTTTATCACCTCAGGGCTCCTGAACTTTGACCCATGGTCATTCTGAGCAATTATGGATTGTGGAACCACTCCCTGTAGTAGACTAACACAAAGAGAGACTTTTGCTGACCAAATGTCTGATAATGTTTCTTTTTAGCTTTATTTATTCCTTTTTATAAAACAAAAACAAACAAAAAAACTTCTCTACTTGGCCTTTAAGATCTCCACACGATCAAAGATGTTCTATTGCAATAGCTTCCTTTCCATCATTGCAAAAGCTCACAAATGCCTTTATATTGCTATACTTGTTTTTTCATGTGCTGGGGATCAAATTCAGGGCATCAGATATGCTAGGAAAGTGAAGTACCACTGAAATATACCCTTAGCACCCATATTATTTAAATAGCCCCTATTAGGTCCTTAGTTCAGATTCAGATTCAAACAATGGCAGCTGACTTAACAGGGTGATAGCTCTCTTGTCTTCCTTGTGGAAATATGTAGTTATCCTAAACTGAGTACCTAACCAGGTGTGAATTTTCACTGTGGTCCAAATTCATTTCTGTACAATAGAGTATCTATGACTCACCCCTGGGGAAGTGGCCAATGAATAAGAGTGAACTACTTAAATCCAGTTTTTAAAAAGTCTCATTTTTAAAAAAGACTAAATTTCCATAAAAATATATATTGCTGGTATAATATGCAAGAAATTTTGTTTATGGAAATGCAGGCTTTATTATGGCTAGATCTAGGAGTAAGGCTGTCAGGCAATATGGAAGTACTGGAAGATCAGGTCCATAAGATTCACACCCCTCTGTTGCAATTAAATCCTCTATAGTATCATATATATATCTGAGCTGAAGCAGCTTTGCTTCTCCATAACAGAGTCGCCCTTCAAATTGTTGCTTTTCTAGGGATTTCTTTCATATAAAGTGATTTCAAAGGAATATTTCATTATTGAACAATATATATATTTGACACTTCAAATGGTTTTCATTGGCTTCTAAAGGCCCTGTTGCCATAAAATCTGTCTTGTTTGGAGTGATAAGCATCTGTGAACTCTATGTCATTGTTTGCTATACTACTTTGTTGCACATAATTGTCAACACATATGACAAAGTACCATTGGAAGTTCAGAGGTTCATCATGTTTCACTGTGCAGTATAGCAACATGGCAGCTCCACTATACATGTGGGGCTGCTCACTTGTATTTTTTAAAATGAATTAATCAAATTACTAATTATGTCAAAATTATTTAATATTGTTGAATTAATAGTAGTTTTTTATTTAATTGTCCTGACAACTAGACATGAACAGATTAAAACTGTTTAAATAACTTGTAGTCCCAATGAGTGTGCATATTAAATTATTTCTTTGATTAAGTAAAATGTATTTCCGTATTAAAATAAATTATAGATTTTCTCCTGAATGAGAAAATTTTAATTAATAAGATGACTTTGAATTCAGTATCTTTTCAAAGATTAGCTTATAAATTGTCAAAAAGTTATAACACATTATTGTTCCTTTTAAACAAAGGCAATAAGAATAAAGGGTGCCAACACTTGCGTACGCATGAACATTTATCTCTTCATGCAACATACGGCTAGTTTCTTTTAGCTATTTTATAAATTTTATCAGCAACATCATATAATTGGTAACATAATGATAATTAATCCTTTTAAGGTTATGTGTTAGAAAATGTATTATACAGCTGTGTGAGAAATAATTTCAGCAGAGAATGTTCTGCAGTTTGTATCTGAAATAAAGCAATTAAAATATAAAAGCTTGACCTACTTCAGATTAACATAAGGTACAGTAATAAAACAATGTAAGGAAGAAAAGAAATGAAGGATTAACTCCAACACACAAGATCTAGCAGGTTAATTTTGGCTTTAAATGATCCTAAAGGTATTCATTGTTGGCACTCAGATAATGTATGGAAACTCTTAGCATACAGACAGAGGACATACTACGAAATTTTATTAAAAAGTAAATAATAATAATTAAAATGACATTTAAAAATGTATGATAGCCAGGCATGGTGGTACACACCTGTGATCTCAGTGACTTGGGAGGCTTAAGTAGAAGGCTGGCAAGTTCAAGGCAATCTTGGCAATTTAGGAAAACCCTGTGTGTTTTGATTTAGATATGAGGTATCCCCCAAAGCATATGTCTGAGATAGTACAAAGATGATCAGACATGAAATGATTAAATTATGAGAGCTGAAATTTAATCACTGGGTTGATTCACTGACATGGATTAATGGGGTAATAACTATCAGCTTGTAATGTTAGCTTGAAGAAATAGGTCACTGGGGGCATGCATTTGGGATGTATACTTTGTCCCTGCTGAAAAGAGTTCTCTCTCTCTCTCTCTCTCTCTCTCTCTCTCTCTCTCTCTCTCTCTCTCTCTCTCTCTCTCTCTCCTTTCTGGCTTGCTTCTACTCTACATCGTACCCCACTGCTAAATGTGGCTAAAGCCTAAGACTTTAAATGCATTTCCTCCTGAATCACAGACTCAAATATACAACTGCCTACTCATTATATTCACTTGAGTGGCACTATAGACTGTATTTGGTTTGTTACTGTCAAAGTTTATTGAAGTATAATTGGCAAAGTAGCAGTATTGAGAGATGGCAGGCCATTAAGAGGTGTTAGAGTCCTCAGGCAACAACCCTCAGGAAGAGATTAATGTAGTCCTAGTAAGAATGGGTTACTTAGAGCAAGAGCCCTTGTAATAAAGCATCTGGCCCCCTTCATCCTTTCTCCTCTTTCCGTGTCCTCAGTTGCCCTTTCTCCATGTGGCCCTCACCAGATGCTGAGTAGATGTATTACTGTGCTGTTGGACTTCCAGAAGAATAAGTCACAACAAATCCCCCCACTTTATATTACCTATTCTCAGGTGACCTGTTATAGCAACAGAAAATGAACTAAGTCAAGGATAAAAACATCACACTTCGATTATTATAAACTTTATTTATCTCATTCTTGCCAAAAACACATTTACCTATATCTTTCTCATCATTTATTTAGATCACTAAACCAAATTCTGGCATACTTGTGCAGTTCATTCTTTTAATCATATGTCTTATCCCAATTCATCTGTTGGTCCCACTAACAATAATTTGGAGAATATATTCTGAGAAATCAACCACTTCTTAATACCTCAAATGTTACCCAAGCCCAGGGATCATTATTTCTTTAGGGGATATGAAAGACCCTGATAAATTGGTCTCTTGTTTTCTATTTCTATATCCTTTAAAGTGCCCTCACCAGAGACATTACAACATAATTGTAAAAAATAAAATCTGATTAATTTTTCATTTGCTCAATGACTTCCAATCCACCAGATATAACCACATAATAATGCTCTTCCTTATCACAGCATTGCCACATGTCTCCTCTGTTACTCCTATTCACCTACAAAGGACAATTTGATTCAAACTTACTTAAACCACTAACCTCATTCCTGGTCTGGATTTTCCTGTCTTCTTCCAGGGTTGTTCCTTCTCAGATATTTTCTTATCTGTTAGTATTGAAAACAACAGCTCAAATTTCACCGCCTCAGAGAGGAATTTTCTTACCTTGTTTATCAGTTGAGAAAAATATTTGATTTCAAATTTTAAAATAAGAAATTATCAGAGACATAAGAAGAGGACAAGAAAAATTTTTTCTCATGGAAAAGTGATTCTGATGATAAATGAGGTTCCAGGTGAGTCCATCTCCTCAAGGATGCCATGAGAGTACAACATTCTTTATATTTTTTCTCTCTATTCTTATTATTGTTGACTTTGTCATCAATGTTTTTCTATATTATATGAACAGAATATTTACTTTTATGTTCCATGCCCATGCTTTAGTTAGCAATATGGGAAAATCAAGTTTACAGCCCAGTTATGTTTATATTATTCATTGGAATTACATAATTATATGTACAATCTTGGTTGGGGAAAAATAGGAAAAACAAAAAAGCAAAGTTTTAGAATGTTAACAATTATATATGCAAAGACTCTCAAAAAATGGCAAGAATAATGGGATGGCTGTTGAGGACAATCCTCATATTATTCATATGCCATCTAAATATTTTGTTTCATTTTCTTGTTAATATTTGGGTTGTTTTTATTAAAACAAAATGAATTTGGATTACTTGTTTATGTTCTTTCTCCCCTACTACAATATATTTTTTCATCCCTGTGCATGTCAACATTTAGCATGATTTCTTAGACACAGCACATGCTCAAAAGTTTATCTAATTAACAAATGAATAAAATTAATATTGAAATTTACAAAGATGAGTTTACTCTTATTCAAACATAAAAAAGGGATATTGTAAATTTACATGAATTATCTAATATAGCATTCTAAAGCAAATAGTTAATAATGCATTTTGCTAATAACATACTTTTTAAATCTACATTTATAGAAATATGTCTTATTAAACAGTAAAAAAAAAGTGTTTTATTTATCTTTAAGGGATTCATGCTCCCAGCAGTCTTCTGTAGTCCATATTTTCTCCTTATATATTATAAAATATTTTCTCTATAGTGATTTTATTTAGGAGAAATATTCTAGGGGCTTTAGTGAATAGAAACACACTTTGCATTTGAATTTTTTTTAATCTAAGTTCTCTCTTTAGTTGACCATGTTAAGTTGAATAAAATGTATGCCTCTCTTAGTTAGATATATAATAAGAAGAAATATAACTTCTGTTAGCTTAGATATATAATGAAAAGAAATATAACTAAGAGAGTGTGTACTAGTACCCTTTATCCACGGTTTTGCGTTCTATGGTTTCAGTAACACATGATAAACTATGATTCAAATAAATAAGTTATTGGAAAATTCCAATAACAAACAAATAATTTTCAAATTGTGTACCACTATGAGACTCATGATGGCATTTTGTACCATCAAACTCTGTCCTGCCCAGGATATGAATCATTTCTTTTTTGAGTAAAGTCATGCTATATAGTTTACCCTTCCATTAGTCTACAGCCAACTGTTACCAGATTAACTGTAGTGGTATCACACTGCTCATGTAAAAACAGTTCTCATTTAGTAGTTGAACTCTTAATCACAATGCCTACCTATGTCATTCACCTCACTTCACAAGTTGGCTATATATGATTTCACATGATCACAAGAAATGTAAGGTACAATAAGATTTTTAAGAAAAATATCCATATTCACTCAAATCTCACTACATTGTTATATTATATTGGATTATTAATTATGGTTCTTAATATATAACTTCACCTAATTTATGAATTAAACCTTACATTGGTGTGTGTATACAAGAAAAAATAGTCTATATACACTTCAGTGATATCTGTACTTTCAGGCATTCAATAGGTGTTCTAAAATGGATTTTGAGATAAGAAGGAACAAATGTAATAAAATATTTTAATGTGATAATGCATATGGACACACAGAGACATACATAAACTATTAACAAATGTGCTAAGTTCTATAAGGCCTCTTTCCCCCAAATATGATTACATTTTAATTTATGGAATTTATGAATTGTTAAAGTAAACAAAATAGAGACCAGCCTGAGAATTGCTCCAGCAGATGAAACCGGATAAACAAGATTTAAACCAGTTTGATGTTCGAAGCAGGTAAAACTTAATGTGGTTATTTTTTTGTGTTTCTCATCACAAATAAAATTTAAATCTCATTCAAAAATGCTATCATAAAATTACTATTAATTAATCCCTTCACATCTGGAAACCTCTATTGCAAATAACCAATCTGTGTAAAGCTTAAATAATTTTGTCATTTTTGCTTTATAAATTATTCTTCAGTGATGTGCCTATTAGATTATCAGTTCTTTTGAGTTTGAGGTTTCCAGGGTCAGATGTGTACATTTTGTATGACAATCAAATTTTAATTTGTCCTAACTTAATGATTTTATTTTATTGTACTTTACATGACCAAAAGAGACTTTGTATATGTGTTGATTAGCAATGTCTTCAGAAGAAGGAGATGGTAAGGTCAGAATTAGAGAAATATTTAGGGAACAAGGGGTCTTGGTGAATGGACTGTGGTCAGGAAGCCATGAGCCAAAACATGCAAGCAGCCCCTACAATTTGGAAAAGCAAATTAATTGTAGCCATGTTTACAGCTTGATTAATTTACAGCTTAATCCAATGGAAGCAATTTTGAACTTTAAATCTGCAAAACACTAAAAACAAACTGTGCTACTAAAAGCCACTAAATTTGTGGTCAATTTTACATTAAAAATAGAAAACTATTATAACAAAGTGCATAACTTAATTTTAATATACAACTTAGGAAATCAAATATGATTTTATTGAATAATGTAAAAAGTACCTGCAGATAATTCTGAATGAACTGTCATATAATATGAAAACATTCTTAGATAATATTAAAAATGATCACAGCTGGGTGTCAGGGCACACTCCTTAATCCCAGAAGCTTGGGAGGTTGAGGCAGCAAGATTAGAAGTTCAAAGCCAGCTTCAGCAACTTAGCTAGGCCCTAAGCAGCTTAGCAAGAACCATGTCTCAAAATGAAAAATAAAAAGGACTGGGGATGTGGTTCAACATTTAAGTGCCCTTGGGTTCACAACCTGGTATCAGGGAAAAAAAAAAAAGAAAAAAAAAAAAAGAAAAAGATCACACATAACTGATAAATCTTCTATGCAATTATCCTTTTCTGCATATATTGTTCTAAAAGTTAAGTAATTTCATAAATGTCTTTGTCTTCTATTAGAACTTTATAATAAGAAAAAGGGAAAATTTTGAATTAGGCCTTTTGGATATATGCAATAGGAAAATCTTCATTGTTGTATTATACAAATAAATATTATTTCTAAATATGTATAAGCAATTATACTTGCATTTATTTTTAAAGAATATAAACATTTATGTCCTAAACATTCTGAAACATTAGTTCACAATTTAATAAAACCACAAATGCTCAAAAAGATCATTTAAATATTTTTAATGAATACATGTAATTTTTGTCTTTCCTAGGATTCCCAGAAATTGTTCAAAAAGTAGTACCTGCTAACTCTAATACATATTTTTAAATAATTTATTAGAAATGTTTAAAGTTTAGTTCTTAAAGTTTATAGACATTTCTAAGGTGGTGGAGATGATGTCATGAGCACATTTCACATTTTTCCCTTCTCAGCTCATCATTGAATTATGAAGAAGGTTGTGAAATGAAACATGCCCACTTCCTTGATGGAAAACTTTGAGGGCTGTCATCATAAAACCAGGAAGATTTCTTTTCTATGTAAAACAACTGGAGTCAGAGAGTGTGAACACATGCAGGGTTTCTGCTGAGTAACTTGTAAGTCAAAGCTGGTGATGGGAGATGATGAAGCCAAAAGGAATTTTCAGTTTCACCAGATAATAGCTTTGAAACTAAAGTACTGACTAGGAAACACTTATTAACATTGATAAGCTTATTATAAAGTTTGATAGGCAAAATATTTTGATAAACAAAAACAAGTACTTTCCTATAAGATACCAAAACATTGCAGCTAGCTAAGTATTATGATATAGTACAGGTTTAAAGATACACAAATATCCTGTAGATGATTCAAAGCACTCCTGTAAGATCCTAGAAGGTAACTATATGTAGTTGAGTCATTTTGAAGATGTTTTATCATATATATCCAAGCCTAAAATCTGAAATATTTTGGTCTCAAAAACTACTCTTAAGAAATACCCAAGTAGACAAGGAAGTAAAAATAACCAGGTAAATCATTTCATTATCAGAAAGCATAGCTAGCAATAAGATTTTTAAATGATCATCAATTAGAAAATCGTGAAATTATAATGAACACAGGCAATTAAATAACATGCAATATTTATCAAACAAAAAATACTTTCATACTTTCTAAAATGGATGAATATTTATGATTTATTTTAGAGATTAAAAATAACATAAAGCGTCTAGTGCAGTTTTTTTCTGTGTGCCTGTTAATGCTTTTTTTTTTTTAGGTTCTTCAAAACATTACAAAGCTTATGACATATCATCTTTCATACATTTGATTCAAGTGGGTTAGGAACTCCCATTTATACCCCAAATACGAATTGCAGAATCACATCAGTTACACATTCACATTTTTACATAATGCCATATTAGTGACTGCTGTATTCTGCTACCTTTCCTATCCCCTACTCTCCTCCCTCCCCTTCCCTCCCATCTTCCCTCTCTACCTCATCTGCTGTTGTTCAATTCTCTCCCTTGTTTCCCCTCCCTTCCCCCTCACAACCTCTTATATGTAATTTTGTGTAACATTGAGGGTCTCCTTCCATTTCCATACAATTTCCCTTCTCTCTCCCTTTCCCTCCCACCACTCGTCTCTGTTTAATGTTAATCTTTTCCTCATGCTCTTCCTCCCTGCTCTGTTCTTAGTTGCTCTCCTTATATCAAAGATGACATTTGGCATTTGGTTTTTAAGGATTGGCTAGCTTCACTTAGCATAATCTTCTCTAATGCCATCCATTTCCCTGCAAATTCCATGATTTTGTCATTTTTTAGTGCTGCATAATACTCCATTGTGTATAGATGCCACATTTTTTTTTATCCATTCATCTATTGAAGGGCATCTAGGTTGGTTCCACAGTCTAGCTACTGTGAATTGTGCTGCTATGATCATTGATGTGGCAGTATCCCTGTAGTATGCTCTTTTAAGGTCCTCAGGGAATAGTCCGAGAAGGGCGATAGCTGGGTCAAATGGTGGTTCCATTCCCAGCTCTCCCAGGATTCTCCATACTGCTTTCCAAATTGGCCGCACCAATTTGCAATCCCACCAGCAATGTACAAGTGTACCCTTTTCCCCACATCCTCGCCAGCACTTGTTGTTTGACTTCATAATGGCTGCCAATCTTACTGGAGTGAGATGGTATCTTAGGGTGGTTTTGATTTGCATTTCTCTGACTGCAGCACCATTGTTTGGTGCATACATATTGATAATTGTTATGTCTTGTTGGTGGATGGTTCCTTTTAACAGTATATAGTGTCCTTCTTTATCCCTTTTGATTAACTTAGGTTTGAAGTTGATTTTATTCGATATGAGTATGGCCACTCCTGCTTGCTTCCGAGGGTCACGTGAGTGGTATAATTTTTCCTAACCTTTCACCTTCAGCCTGTGTATGTCTTTTCCTATCATATGAGTCTCCTGAAGGCAGCATAATGTTGGATCTGTTGTTTTAATCCAGGTTACTAGCCTATGTCTCTTGATTGGTGAATTTAAGCCATTAACATTTAAGGTTACTATTGAAATATGGTTTGTACTTCCAGTCATGGTTATTTATTTATTTATTTTAGTTTGGCTAGTTTTTCCTCTTTGGTTATTTTTCTCCTCCTTTACTGAGATACCTCCCACTGTTAGTTTTGGGTGCTATTTTTCAATTCCTCTTCTTGTAGTATTTTGCTCAAAATGCCTTGCAGTGCTGGTTTTCTGGCTGCAAATTCTTTTAACTTTTGTTTATCGTGAAATATTTTAATTTCATTGTCAAATCTGAAGCTTAATTTTGCTGGATACAGTATTCTTGGTTGGAATCCATTATTTTTCAGCATTTGAAATATGTTGTTCCAGTATCTTCTCGCTTTCAACGTCTGTGATGAAAAATCAGCCGTTAACCTAATTGGTTTACCCCTGAATGTAATCTGCCTCCTTTCTCTCGTAGCTTTTAATATTCTCTCCTTGTTCTGTATGTTGAATATCTTCATAATTATGTGTCTTGGTGTTGGTCTATTACGGTTTTGAATGTTTGGGGTCCTGTAGGCTTCCAGGATGTGGCAATCCATTCCATCTTTCATATCTGGGAAGTTTTCTAGGATTATTTCATTTAATAGGTTGTCCATTCCTTTGGTTTTAACCTCTTTACCTTCTTCTATCCCAATGACTCTCAAGTTTGGTATTTTTATGACATCCCATATCTCTTAGATATATTGCTCGTGAGTTTTAAGCATCCTTTCTGTGTTGACTATATTCTTTTCAATTGATAAACTTTGTCTTCATTATCTGATGTTCTGAATTCTACTTGATCTAGTCTATTTGTAATATTCTCGTTTGAGTTTTTAATTTGGTTTATGGTTTCCTGCATTTCTAGGATTACTGTTTGATTTTTTTTTAAATCTCTATCTCCTGGTAGAGCTCATTTTTTGCCATTTGAATTTGTTATTTAATTCATTTTCAAAATATACTTTCATTGCTTGGACTTGCTGTCTCATGTTTTCTCTAATATTCTATTCCATCTGAGTTAGGTATGCCTTGAGTTCTTTCTCTGTCCACTTTTCTGATGCCTCTACGTCCTCCTGTAGATTTAAGTTGTTCTGCATTGTTTGTAATCTTTTTTCCCTTGTTTTTTCATGTTTTTCACGTTACTTTCCAGCTCTGTTTGACTGCTGTGTTTCTGTTTCTCCTATAAATTTGTTTTGGTTTTGTATATCTCTGTTGTCTCTCCTTTGTGGTGGGAGACCATGCCTAGAATTGTTGGGCTTTATTGTACTTTAAAGCTGATTCTTTCAATTCATAAAAGGCTTCCGGATTCTGTATGCATATAGTGATTTGTTGTTTGTTCTTAGGACTTTATGTTTAGGTTAGGTGCTATGATGGTATGAGGGTTAGTATGTCTTGGCTACTTTAGAAGATTGCTCTACTGAAGGGGGATATTAACAGGCGATTGGATCAGGGTCTTTGGTAGTAGCTAGGTATTTAGGAGCCCTATAGACAGCCTTGAAACATTCACCTATTTGCATTTAGACAATTACACGTAATGGAAGACGTAATGCTTGGGATGAATGTTGGGGGGTAGGGGAAGGAAGGTGCTCTTAAAAAGAAAGAAGGAGAGAGAGAGAGATAGTTTAGAGGAGAATGGAAAGAACAATAAAACTTGAAATGGGAAAGAAAGAAAGAAGGAAAAGGGGAGAAAAGAACAAAGAGAGAAAAAATAAGAAAAAATTGACGTCTTAGAGATCCATGTTCTTCTCTTCCAGTAGGCGGAGTTGTGCTCTCCGAGATGAGCTTCTGCCCTCTATGTGCCGACAGCAATCCCTGTAAGGTGGCTCCTGGGAGTCTCTCAATCCTGTTAGTCCAGAGCCATTTCACTTCTCTGGCCCCTCCCCCCTTCCTCCTGCCAGCCAGCCAGCCAAGTCCTGTTCACCGGAGGCCGTTCCCCAAGGATTTGGTTACACTTGTAGCCCCACCGTGTGTCCTATTTCCCGAAAGACTGAACACTCTCTCTGTCATTCATCTAAGCCCCAGTGCTGTGGTGTGGTGATTTGGGAACCAACAGTTTAATTTTTCCGGACCCCTTTGATGGGCACGCCCCCGGAAACTGGCGGCTAAGACCTTGGGTGTCGCTGCTGGTGGTAAGGGGAGTTGGGGATCGGGAATCCCCTCTGCTTCCCTACAGACACGCCCCCGGAGAGATTCCCGGGGTTTCCTGGCTGCTTGTATCTGGAGGGGGTGGGAGTCACACACCTGCTAAAGTGGATTCCGCTGGGAAGGAATTTCGTCAGCCGAACTCTGGTGACGTCACCTCTCTGCTATGGGGGGCCCCAGGCTCCTTGCCGGAGTGTCTGAAGGGAGGGGTGGGACTGGTCTGTCTCTGGTTGGTTTCAGTTCCCGGTTCACTATTTCATGAAGGCTTGGCTAGTGACCTCTTCCTAGAGTCCCTGCGCAGCTCCTGCTGAGCTGCGCCTCGGAGGCTAGCCACACAGTCGAGCGGGCAGCGGCTGGCGGGTCTGGACCTCTGCGCTGCGTGGCGGAGATTCACTCGTCTAGGGCAAACTGTCACCTCCAAAAATCATACTAATTCCTGGCTGGTCTCTCTTCTGTGGAATTTTGCTAGGAGTTTCTCTGCAGGTAGAATCTAAGCGTATCAATGCATCTCTCTGACCCCATTATTGAAGAGGTACTGAAAGCTCTGCCTCCCCTCCCGCCGCCATGTTGGATCCCCTGTTAATGCTTTAAAAACATTGCACAATATCTCAAAAAACATACTAAAACATAAACAGTGTCTACTTCTTGGCACTAATATATTAGCCAGGGGAGTCTTACTTTTACCAAATAAATATTTTTTTTATAATCCTATGTTTTTCAAAATTAAATTAAAAGCTATTAATATTTTTCAGTATCTGTATTGTTGATAACATTTTATTTTATTATTATTTTTTGATTATAGAGGGACTGCATTTTTTCTGCATCACTTGTGCCCCCTTCAGTATCAAGGGGAATATTTGGTTTGTTAATAAGAAAAAAAAAAACATTCTAAGTAAATATTCATTGGACCTATATAAGTGATGACCTTCCAGCTTCTATGTGCTTTATGACATTATATAAGGATACTATTTTATTATCATATAATTTCAATTTTATTGACTGATAAAGAGTTGTAGGTCTATCTGTTGTTACAGAGTTCAACATTTATTAGTATTCAACATGCAAATACCATTTCTGTACTTGGTAAAATTTCTCTGTCCTTCTGATTATTTGTAAATATGCCTATGATTATAGTCCATCAAATTTTATATTTAATGGATTATAATAATTAAAGTGTCTATAATTGTAAATAAATTTATGAGAGACAATAATTATTATAATTAATATTGCTTCCATTGCAATATATAAAGTCAATGCCACTACTGTATAGTCCTACCTCTTGTAAATACCACACACTAACCAATTGCATGACTGGAACTCCTAGCCATATCTGTTAAACCATCATGTAGAATTTATACATAGCCTGGGTTTTTACTTTAGTTCATACAATTGAAGTGTCATCAGTTAGTAATGTTACTGTAGATAAATTATCTTTGTTTTGTGTGGTTCAGAGATTTTCAACACTGTCTTATAAAATGTTTTCTCTTTATTGTAACACTACAATATTGCATTTGAAAATGTGATGACATAAAATAAACCTTAAAAGCAACCAACATGTCAAAACCCTAGAATAATTTCTAATGACTTTGCAGTTTTTGTATGGCTATTATATAGAATATAAGTATAATACCCTTTTCTAAGTTAAAAAAATATTTTGCTATGTTCACATGTTGTTTGCATGCCATTATTTGTTTGCCTGGGAAGTGATATTTCAGAGAGAGAGAGTACACATACATGCACATGCACATACGCGCACACACACACATATACACATACACATTTATCAGTATGTTAGGTTATTATATGTTACTAACAAACTGCAAGCCTTAGTGGTTTAACATATTAAAAGTTTACTTCCACACTAATTCTGATACAAAATATGCAGATTTCATCCATCCTATATCTATGCCATCTGGAATCTATGGCCTTCTGTTTATTAGCAGGGAAAATGTGTAGAGGGGGCAACCAGGCTATTGACTGCCTGAGGCCAGAATTTGATATATATCCTCCTGCTCATAATTTATTGAGCATCAGTAGTTACAAGATCTAAATATGAGTATGAGAGAGGCTGACTTACCGAGAGAAACACATATGTGTTATGAGCTTTAACTGTGCAGTATCATGGCATTAAAAAAGGAAAGCTTTGAAAAAGAACATTGATATCTTAATCACAATGATTGCTAAATGAATACCTAAATTGCTGGAATGGAAACAAAATCTGGACAGCCCCTGTATTAATGGAGGTTATCTTCCTGTGGGCCAGAGAGGCAGTTAATCATTAAGTACAGTAAAGGAGAGACACATGTCATCACAGGAATAGCAGAACTCTAAGTCTTTGTTACCATTTCCACTGCTCTTCCTGTCTCCCCATTACTGGATTCTCTTGCCTTCTGCACCATAAATCTCTGTTTGCTATTTTGAACATTCAAGATGAATTCTCAGTTTTGTTTTGAAAAATTTTTATTTCTCCACTTTTCAAAACTACTTTCATTGGATAGAAAATTCTGTTAAGATTTTTCTTTCACATATTTAAGTAGTTTTTCAAGTAGTTTATTCTGTATCCTAGCTTTCCTTGACCCTGTTGAAATGCCAGTTGTCAGTCTGATGTCAGGCAATGCATTTTTTTTACTAATTTTGTTTCTTTATATACAGTAGTCTTACTTTAGTGTGTATATGTGTACCTTCTTGCCTTCCTAACTTTCTTCTTATCCCTATTGTTTCCTTTCTGTCTCTTCTTCACTTTTTTATTTTATTTTTTTGTCCCTGACTCATATTATATCCTCTGATTGAAACCTCCACCTTTTCATTAATTATCTCTCCCTTTTATTCTTACTTTCTGATTCATGTTATTTAAAGTCCTTCCATTTCCAAATAAATGTTTGGTGTTAGGTATTTAATCATGCCACTTGAATTCAAAGTAATTTTATCTGTATTTTGTAAAACAGAGAACACAGAGGTTTTCACAAAGGGTCCATTTTGATTATGTAGGTAGGTGGGTGACAGAAATCAACTTAATCCTATGAATCTAATGGCTGAGGGATTTGTCAGTTGAATATTGGTTTATAGCTTCTTTGAAAACTTAGGTTAGACCTACAATTTGAACTACTCAAACCCTTTGCAATGTCTTCTCTTCACATTTGCAAATTATAGCAGAATCTTTAAAGTTAGATTTTCAACTTTCTATTCCAAATACTTCAAAATTTGGAAAATGTCTCTTTAGGTAGTCTTGGTTTTCTTTGCCCCACCCCCTCTTTTTTTTCTCCTTTTCCTGACTGATATGGACAGTCAGGTTATCTATCATATCTATGTATCTAGCTATTTATCTATCTAGTTATCTAATTTCAGTTTTCTGAGAATGACAAAAGTTCATACTCTTTCTATGAACTTTAAGAATGCCCCTGAGCTACCTAAATTTTCCTGGTATTGCCCCTTATATTCAAGAGATTTTCACAAGGAGTATGGTGCCAATGAATATGCCTGCAATTCTAGCAGCTCAGGAGACTGAGGCAGGAAGATCGCAAGTTCAAAGCCAGCCTCAGCAAAAGCAAAGCACTAATCAGCTTAGTGAGACCCCATATCTAAATAAAATACAAAATAGGGCTAGGGATGTGGCTCAGTGGTCGAATGTCCAAAGATCAATCCCAGGACCCCAGCCCCTCCAAAAGAAGAAATTTTCACAAGGGAAATATAAGTGACAGCAGAATGTTTGGTCATGTCTGGCATACTACTCTTCTTGAGGACTTCTTCAAATACAATTTTATCAATTACTTCAAAAACTTTTTTTTTCAAAAATCTATTCCTTCTGGGCTTGGGTTATGGCTCAGAGGTATAGCACTTGCCTCGCCTATGTGAGGCCCTGGGTTCGATCCTCAGCACCACGTAAAAATAAATAAAGATATTAAAAAAACAAAACAAAAAACATTATTCCTTCCTTTTTTGTAGTGAAACTTTTGATTTATATATAAAATTCATAAAAGTAATATAGAGAGCCCCCCTGTGTCCCGTGTCCCTATTATTAACACCTAATGTGTGTATAGTGTACTGATAATAATTACTGAATAGTATTATAATTATTACCAAAATTTTAATTTATTACTTCATGTTTGCCTAATGGCTTTTATGATTCAGTATTCTCTTTCTGAAAATGTGTAACATTTAGTTATCCTATCTTAGGCTTCTTTGGGCCATGAGAGCTCCTCAATAACTTTTTAAATTCTTTCAAACATATTTTTGAAGTTCGTTAAAATTTCAATTTTTTTCTCATAGAAGCAATGGTCTAAATCCTGATACTTTGTTGTACTCAGATGTGCGCACAGGCTTAGTGATTTTTATGGGAACACAGTAAGAAATAACATTCTATAATTGTCATTCAAATAGCCATTACCTTGTAGTACGTACTATACAACCCTCCTTTTCTAATACACTTGATACTGAAAACAACCTATGAATTTTTAAATCATGTTCATACAGTATGAACTATAGTCTAAAGTTTCTAATCAGTAAAAATATAACTTCAATGAGAATTGGGGTGTGATCAATCCAGAATCTTGAGTGATAAATATGATGGAAATTTTTGCTGAATGATTAACTAATTTATATCAAAGATTAAATGCCCAAAGTATTTGGCCCAGCAATCCTATTGATACTGATCTTGGAGATCAGGAACAGGTCATCTTTGCTCTAGTATTGAAGATTAACATCTGATAAATGCTGAGGCAAGCACAGAAAGCAAGTTTTATGTAAGAGAAGAACAGAGGCAGCAGACTTCTCCAAAAAGACGAGGGCCCCAGAACTTGGTACCATGGGAGTAGTTGTATCTTGCTTTTGTATAGACCCAAGAATCCCCCTTTTAATTTCTGCCTCCCTTTCTTGTCTATGTACCTGCCTACTGTCAGGAAAAGGCAGGAGCACAGAGGGTTATCCTTTATGCTTGGAAGTGTTTGATTCCAAAGGTGTTTGCAACCTGTTGAGTTGGGAAATATGATTCCTGAATTTAGGTGTTAGTGACCCAGTGATAACCAGCCATTATCCTCTCTGGACCCTCATCATTCATTACCTACTCTGACTGCCTGACCTTCAGCCTCTCTGCTTCCATTTGTTGATGAATGTTACATTTTTTGTTTTGTTTTGTTTCCCTCAGGCCAGGTAGGGCTTCAGGCAGATTGCTTTTTGGCAAAGAAAGTATGTTTGAAGTCAGTAAAGTGGGTTAATTTTATAGAATCTTTCTCTTAATCTGTTCCCCCCATCATCTATTTGTCCCCTTACACTATTGCTAAAGATTCACTGTCTGAAGAAACTTGCTAAATTTATATGCATAAGATTTAACAAGACAATTTTATTTGCAGTAATGAAACAAGGGAAATTACCTAAATACACTTTAGTGGTGAACTGGTTAAATGGTTTATTGTTCAGCAATTCATAAAGGACCCCAAAGTGTTATTCAGTAAGCTGTGCAAAATGATTAGGTCTCTGTCTACCACGTAGTTATTGCTGAAAAAAATTTTAGATACTTTAAACTTAACATTGTTCCTCTCCTCTCACATTTAGTCTGGTTGCTTTACTATTTCTTCTTTTTTTCCTGTTCTGGTAATTCAAGAACAAAGCAGACAAAGTGAAGAAGTAGAACAAATATAACACTAATTATTTGGCAATTAATACATCTAATAACTGCAAAAACTGACCTCTTATACATCAATCACAACTTAGTTCTTTGCAGATGATCATGCTTAAGAGGGGAGAGATAATTCAGATCCTTTGGGTTGCTGTTAGCAATTACTGTTCACATTATGTCCTGATAATATTAAATTGGAGTAGTTAGGAATAACTGTACCTAGGTAATTTTAAATTAAGGGCAACTATTGAAGATTTACTTTCCCACTAATTACATTAGCTCCTCCTTTTCCTCAAGGATAATTCCTTGAAACTATGAATAGTGTGGAACTCTATGCATTCTGTTTTTTTTTCTTGGTACATAACCATGATAAAGGTTAATTTATAAATCAGACAGAGTAAGAGACTGACAACAACAATTAATAGTAGAACAGTTAAGGCAATGTACTATAATTAAAGTTATTTAAAGCTTTTATATGAATTCTTTTTGGAATTTTTTCTTTAATATTTCGGGGCTTTGGTTGACCTCAGATAACTGAAACCATGGAAAGCAAAACAACAGGTAAAGGATGATATTCATTGACTGCTACCTGTCTTAGGAGTTGGCTGCAGTGGTGATGCAATTACAAGAGCACTGAACCCAGACAATGTGATTTTTTAAGAAATAAGGAGATTTAAAGACATGAATATCAAGTAAGAAATCACATTAGTCAAAAAATATATATTATATGTATGTTACTTAAATTGGTAAATTAAAGTAATTTGTGACATAAATATAATTATTGATACTTCACAATTATATTTTTAGTGAAAAAATGTCAATAGCATTCTCAAAAGTTTTAGTGTTTTAAGTTTGAATGTCGTGTTTTTATTTCCAATCCAATTCTTGAGAAGATGATTGCAGTCAAAATATTATTTCTAACAAATATGTATCTATTAACTGATTTTGTTAGGTACCATCTAAAAATCAGTATTTTTTCTTTAATCCCATAGTCCTTAATCAATACTTACATATTATGAAACATCTGTTCCTCCTTATTTAAAAAACATTAAAATATCACTGAATTCTGGTAGTATATTATAGAAAAGAATTAATATAATTAATATTGTTTTTTCCACACTCCCTCTTCTTTATATTCTCTATAAAGGCAGCAGCTGAGTCACACAAAGGACATGTTTGACAGATAGAGAACACAGATGCCAAGGTCTGGAATAAAAATTTTAGCATTAACATCTGTGTCTGTGCAAAGCTCTTGGCTGCTTTCTTAGTCTGATGCTTGCATGGGGCTGCAGTTCATCTGACTCCTCTGCTTGCTATGCTAGTATATGTCTAGTGGGCTCTGGTGACCTTCCCGGAAATCAGACATTGATAAACTAGTGGAACGTCCTGTTCCTGGGAATTCATCATCTTTGTTCTTCTGAGTGACCTATCTCCTCAGGAATTTCCCCCCATATTATGAGAAGCACCTTAAATAAAAATCACCAACATGTACCATAGAATTGTAAGGATGAATACAAAGTTCCATTCTCTGGGAAAACTTCAGATCAATTCTATCTTAGGATAGTTATTTTTCAAATTGCTTCAAAAATGAATTACTTTAAACCAATTTTATTTTATCACTAATAAATTATTTTATAATTCAATTGAGTATTCAAATAATATAAAATTAAATTCTGAAAACAAATTATTTTCTTTATTGTTAGAAAATCATATATATCACTCTTGGCAATGCAAGAGGTATAATGAATTTTTTCAACAAACCAGAAACATTGAATCAAACCATTTGAACATATCATATTATAAGAATGTTTAATATATCCTAAAAATCTACATGATTCTTATGCAGTACAAAAGATTTTAAATACACTTACAGAGATATATGAATATAGAGAATATTTGTCCATTTTTACTATACTGTACATAATTTAGTAAATATTTGATGAAATTCTCATTAACAGTTACTTCTTAAATATTTGTTACTTTGCACATAATTTGCAAATTACTGGTAGCTATTTAAATTTATTTATCAGAAGGTCTCAACTCAGAACAATATGAGAAATTGAGGGTCAGTTTTACTGGTACAAATCAGGAGAAAAAAATATTGTTAAATATTTAACTGTTATCTGACTTCATGCTCAAAATAAATAAATTATTTATTTAATGTTTCTGTTCAGGTCCATATTTTCTTTTGTGCTCTGAATTGCTTTTGTATATTTTAACTTTTTATTTTTAAATAGTAAACTAAATTATGCTGATTTTATTTGTTTGGAAATAGTTACAATAAACAAAATCAATACAAAACATAAAGGAAAACTCACACACCCTCAGACTTATCCAGACCAATTTCCAAGTCAAGTCACTACTCTGATTTTCTTACTATTATATCCCACAAGCAAGAAAAGGATTGTAAAACACCTTTATATATTTTGAAGAGCTTTATAGGTACACTTTTGATTCCTCTAAACACACATGCTTGCTATCCCTTCCTTTAAATCATTTGTAAAAACTTGTTATTTTAAGTTTTAAAAATGCAGTGATTAGCATGTATAATATATACACTAAGCCCCAAAGACTAATTATTATTTTTTTTTTTGTAGCTTTAGTGCTATTCAAACTGTTTTTTGTGTGCTAAGGTTGTTTGAAAATACTGACTTCCAAAGTGTGGAGGCATCATTTGGATGACACTCTCAGCTCCTGTTGCCAAACTGGGAAATTTTCTTCCAGAGACAGCATCTGGTTCTTTGGCAAAATCCTTTGGTAGTTTTTCTGCACCTCTAGGTTGGTTATGTGGCTGGCTGCTTTTGAGGACCATTTACTAGTTTACTGAAATGAAGGACCATATAAATCATTGAAACATTCTGTGACACTGACTTAAATACTAGTTTAGAAACTAAGACTCAATACATGAGAAAAGCATAACACTGATGCCTGCATGTTAATATACTCCCATGAACATCTGTCTCTGCAAATGTTCATGTCAACTTAGATGTCTAAAATGAATAAGCATATTATGTGGTTGATGCAAAGATCATATTTAAAAACCATTGATATTGTTTGAAAATTTAACATAGTCAGAAGTTAACTGAGAAGTGCCAAACAGAAGGAGTTGTTCAAAATTTGATATTTTCTTCAGTAAAGTGATTAAGGGAGCCATCAGAAAATAATTTTCTGTGATGTGAGGTAATAGTAATAGTTGAGCATATTTTAAAAAGACCATACATGAATATGGTTCTTCAGAGTACTTAAATCATAATCACCCAAGCAGTAATAAGGTTATATAAAAATATTGTAATAAAAATATTATAAATAATAATATTAATAACTATGTAAGCATAGTTTCAGAAATATCTTATAGTGACAGTTTATTTAATTTTACATCTGATGTGTAATTGTTGAGGTTTTTTTCTATAGGAGTAATATCTTTGGTTTCCCTGAAAAACTCATTTACCCTGCATATTTTATTGTCTTGTATTTATCAGAAACTATCATAATTACTAGGATATAAGATTCAAATATTTTAATAACCACAATGTAAAGGAATTTGTACTTCACAACACTGATGCGGGGCTTGGGAAAGGAAGGAATCATTGGACAGGAGAGCTTCAAAGACAATTTAAATCAAAGCAGTAATGAAAAGATATGGTTTGATCATTATGGGATTAAAGATAATCATTCTAATTTTTCTGAGTAAATTCAGAAAACTTTTAGTGAGGAGAAACTATCTTAAAGAATCTGAATAATAAGTCCAGGGGTCTTCAGGAGGGAAAAATGGTTGGTAAAACATTGTAGATAGTTGCAAAAACAATTTAAAAATAATTAGTTATGAAGAATCTGTTCTTATTTAAAGCTCATGTCTTGGAAAACACATACACCTCCATCCATGCACACAAACATATATACACACACACAGTAACACCAAGGGAGAAGGCAATAGTTCTTCATGCAAAGATAAATTAATGACAGAAATTCAAGCTCAAAACAGAGAAGATCAGAAACCAGAGACTCGCCTGCTGTGGAGATCTTGGAAAGTTTATAATTTCATATCAAATATCCCTATGGGAAAATTTTGATGTCCACAAGTTACCCTATCATCATCTGATTCTTGCTTTTTCTGATCACAAAAGTGTGTAGTTATTGCTTTGACTTCTTAAAGGCAATATGTCTCATAGGAAGTAGAAGGCAAATATTCTAGGTTCAAAGTCATATTATTAACAAGAGTGCGATTTTAGTTAAGATTTTTAAATTATCTGGGCTAAATTATTCTCATTTAGAAAGTAAATATACTAATAGTAATTCATGGAGGGTATCAGAGGGTTCACACACAGATATTTCTTATACAATCACCTAACATGTCTAACAAAATTGTTATATGTTATCGTTAGTACCATTCAAAATTTATGTTCAATGTTCTAGTCCAGCATATGCCAAGCCCTGGCCTGATATCAAAACCAGACAAAGATACATCAAGGAGAAAATATTCAGACCAATATCTCTGATGAACATAGATGAAAAGATTCTTAATAAAACAATGACAAAACATTGAAAAACTCATTAAGAATTTGACAAAACATGATCAAATAGGTTTCATCCCTGGAATGAAATATTGGTTTAACATATAGTAATCAATAGAGGCAATACACCACTTAAGTAGAGTTAAGGACAAGAGTCATATGATTATCCCAATGGAGGCAGAAAAAACATTCAAAAAAGTCTAGTATACATTCATGCTAAAACACTGAGAAATTATGTATAGAAGCAACTTATCTCAACATTGTAAAGACAATATACAATAAACTCAAGGTCATCTTCATACTGAATGGAGAAAAATTGAAAGCATTTTCTCTAGAATAGGAACTAAACAAGGATATACATGCTTACAGTTCTTATTCAACAACACTAATAATGCCATTACAAGGCCTGTAACTCTATCTAGAGCAATCAGGTAATAGAAGAACATGAAAGAGATACGAATAGGTAAAGAAGAGTCAAATTATCTTTATTTGATGATGATATGATCTTATACTTATAACAACAATAACATCAACAAAATACCTTCTAGAGCTGATATGTGAATGTGAAAGGTAGCAGGTTACAAGATCAGCACACATTGATCAATAATTTTCCTATACAACAACAATGAATCTCCTGAGAAAGAAATCAGAGAATATATGTCTATCTAATATCACTTCAGTATTTGGTATTTGCTTAAGGGGAAAAAACCTAAACTAAATAACAGTTTAGAAAATAATAACCATATAAATTAATATATGCTTTCAAAAATCATTAATTGTATGACTGCCTTTTATAAAAAATAAGGACAACTCATGTATCTTTTAATTTATTTTTGGTATAGCATGAAAAATACCAAGGATTAAATTGACTCCGAAATCTTTGAAATTGCAAAAGTAAAAAAAAAAATATGCTATTCTTACTTGGCATAACATGAGCATTGCTTGACTTCTAAACAATTTAATCACATATTGTTCAATTTAATCATTTTTCCTTAATGATTTTCCTACACACATAAATAATAAGATATAACTTGAGTATGGTAGGCATTTTACCATATGTACATATATATCGAAAAATCATGTTGTATACCATAAATATATAATATTTGTATATGTTAGTTAAACCTTAATAAAAAAAAAATCTTGAGAAGTCAAATTCAAGATGATTATAGTTTTGTAATGTCTTCCAGTAGCATCTGCATTGATTATTGTTACATTATTAAATCTATCAACATACATTGTGAAATGTATGTTACTTCATGAAAAATATACATGATTTCATGGATGTTTATGTTAACATTACTTAATACTGAAGAAAAGATAAGAAACTAAGATATTTTAGAATATTTAATGGAAATGTACAATTTTTATTAAATGTAGAATTTTAGTGGTCTTACAACTTGAGGATTTTAATTCCATTTACATGTTTCTGCCTTATAATTAATCATTTTAAATATTCATCATAAAAAATTGTAGCAAATACTAAATCCTTTGTTAAATAATTTTCACATAAAAACTCATGTAATCCTCATAAAAGTAAATGAGTTAATGTTATTTAACCTACTTTTTCCACATATAACATCATGACATAGAAATACTAAATAAATTTCTGAATTTTGTGTCCTAAAATGTAGAAGATTAATGTTATCCCACTCGTCTGACTCCAGAGTTCATGCTGTGGACACTGACATTATTAGTTATTGATGGGTTACAATTAACTACTTTTGCGATGCTTCCTAAAATAGAACTAAATACAAGTTTAGGAAAAGTTGATATGGAAAATATTTGTAACTTAGGAAGAATCATTTTTTTTTTATTCAGTTAAAACGTTGGTCCTGAAAGATTCACTTTACTTTTGAAATACACACATGCATGAAAATAAATAATAACTGAAAATATTAAAAAAGTAAACGTGTTCAGTTCTATACTCATGAATTTGTGCTTTCATTTATTAATTTATTTTATTATATGCTTCCTTGTTCAAGAAAGAATAATGATTTCTAATCCTGATGCAATCACTGATTTGGAAAATATGAAGTGATTGGCTTGGAAAATTATTTAAAATATCAAGTATTTTATGTTGTATGAGTTTTCTTAGTGATTTTCTTGGCATATATTTTACAAATAATTATAAACTTTACAGCAAAGAAATGACAATAAAGTTGGTGTATAAAATGACTCTTAGAATATGTAGAATAAGACAGAATTTAAACAAGTGAGTAGTAACATGCAATCATACATTCTATAAGAATAATGAAAATAATATTATATTAAAATGTCAGAGTTTTCATTTGTTTTCTGCTGTTATGGCATGCGACCCTGGACAATTTCCAAAGAAGATTAATTTATTTCTTACACTGTAGATACCAGAATGTCTAAGAACATGGTGCAGAACTCAGTGGGAGTGTTTGCGCTGCATCTCCTTCAGATGGAAGAACAATTGTGTGTGAAGGCATGAAATCAATGGCTGTACTCACTTAATAAAAATCTGTTCTCAATTTAACTATTCCACTCCAGTGATGAGGTCTTAATACACTCATGAGATCAGTGATCCCATGATCTATTTCAACTTTTTAAGGTCTCATACCTTCATATTATTAAAATGGCAATTAAATTTCAAATGAATTTTCAGAGGGGATATTCAAATCTTAAGAGATACACATTTCTAAAAAAGAGGTCTTACAAAACCACTTTATCCTAATGTAAATCATAATTGTATACTTATTTATGCTTCTTAAAATAAGGTAAGCATTCTTCACTCCTGCTTTAGATTGGGTAAGATTTCATAGTTCCACATGATACAGGCTTGTATCCAGGACTTTATTATTGAGAGGCAGTAGAAGCATAAGGGGTTGGAGCTTACTGAGATTTCTTCAGATAGTTGGGGAAGTGGCCATGAGGGGGTTTGTGGAGCTCTTATCTTTACCTTATCCACTATTGCTTCCTGGCTCAAATGGTGAGTGGTTTGCCATATATCTCCATGATGTACTGCCCTCATCAGAAGCTGAAAGAAATGAGACTATTTGATCTTGGATTGTAACCTCTAGAATTATGAGCTCAAATAGATCTTTCTCTTTATAAGTTTATTAACTAAGGTAATTCATTATAGTGACAGAAGTCTTACTAATACAATTTCTAAACTTATTAAAATTTTCTGAAATTTAAACTTCAGTAAAAATTTATAAATATCAAATAATTCTGTCTTCTATTTATATTAGGCAGCCTAGAAAGTAAAAATTTTCAGATTTTTTTTTAATTTTTTTATGCATGGTGGTTATTGCTAATAACGTTGATAGCAAATAAACAGAATGAAAATAATATTACACAATTTATACAATAGTTCAGTATGTACATCAAATTGTAATTGATTATAATATGGAAATAGACTCACTCATGGACAGAAAAAGGAACTAATTTTTTAACAAATCTACATAACATCATCAGCTTAAGAATTTTCCAATCTCCATAGCTCATTTATATAAAAAAAAATTCTTCAAGTATATTCATACTATTTGTAATTTACAGAGTATGAAGGTTTAAATATACACTAGTGGTATTACAAAACTGTGTCTCAGAGAACATTGAAATAATTGACACTTGACAATTGGCAGAATTGACACCCTTGTTGCAAACACCTTTGGCTTCAACCATCTGCAAGTTCCTTCAGCAGCTATAAGATTCATAAACACATTAAAATAATCTTGTATATTAGTTGCTTATTTTAGTTAATTATTGATTTTATTTTGAAATGAAAGAATGCATAGTAACAAAAATGACTAGTTATAACACATTCATGTTCTAAATGTGAAACAATGTTTTGTGTTATTCATAACAATAATCTATTCACAATTTTATGGTAACATAACTAATAAGAATACATAATAATGTCTAAAAGTATTGATAAATATATTAATTCATCTCAATTAAAATTATTAATTCATCTCAGTTAAAATTATTAAATATTTTACTGAGATTGTTAACAGTGTTATACTAAATGTGTCCAATTTATATAGTATGGCATTATCTATTATCCTTATTTCCAAAGTTAGGGCAATATTAGCTAAGACAGTTTTAGAATCTAGAAAATAAGTATAAATACTCAAGTTAAATCAAGACAACTCTCCATGATCAATGCTAACTCAGGAATCCTTGTTTATCCTCTTTTGTTGCTCTCAGTTTTATTTCTCTATCCATCTATCTGTCATCTATCTATCTAGATGTTCTGTATTACCTAGGGACTCTGAAGCAAGATCATCACCAGATGCCAACAGATAGATATGTAGATAGACAGACAGACATGAATACATATAGTTATATAGTTTTATATAGTTATATATAATTACATAAATCCACAGAAAATTGGTTCTAGGATTCCCCGCAGATACCAAAATCTACAGATGCTCAAGATTCTTATATAAAATGACCTTGTATTTGTATATAAACTATGTATATGCATATAGCTTAAATCATCTCTAGATTATTTATAATACCTTCTACAATGTAAATGTTATTCAAATAGTTTTGTATTATTTAAGGAATTCATGATAAGAGACCAATATATGAATGGTAAAGTTACAGTTTATTTTTATCCTTGGTTGATTGAATTCACAAATATAAATATTGTGGATACAGGGAGAAAATCCGCTATAAGGTCTTCTCTTGCATGGCAAGAGTTTTGATCCTGTTTCTCTTCTTCAATGTATCCTACTCTTACACAAAGAAAAAAGAAAAAGAAAAAACTGATATTGTGAAATTGTGGATACAGAGAACCAACTATCTGTGTATGTACACAAACTGTTTGAATGTGAATATAATATATATACATATATATATATATATATATATATATATATTCATATATAAATGAATTGTATATGTCTGTGTGTAGAAACTTTGTATATTCGACATAAACTCAGTACGTAGTAGTTCAAAATGATTATTGAACTGATGTTTCAAAGAAAGCCTTAGCTCAACTAGAAATAACTTTACATGAAGTCACAAAACTAAGTGGTTTGCTTATACATTGTAAAAAGAAAATAATGGTGAGTAACACTGGAATATTAGAAATGATGTTCGTGGTGTTTGTGCAAATCTAACTGTACAACAGGGACTCCAACCTTCATAAAATACTCATACTATCTCCTTGTATATTTTAATAGACAAAGAACAATATGATGACTTTATGCATTCAGAAGTGTTAGGTGAAATCAAACCCTAGCTTTCATTATCAATTTTGTAAGAAAAATTAGCAGTCCTTAAATGCTACCTGTTACTAAGAAATTTATAGTGTTCCATATATATGGAACACTTCACAAATGTGCATGTCATATTGCACAGGAGCCATACTGATATTTTCTGCAATTTTCCCATTTTAGTATATATGGTGCCAAAGTGAGCACACTAAGGAAGATTTGTGAATTTCATAATGTTTAGTCTAACAATGAGTTGGATATTTAATATGCTAGTATAGATCATTAATATTAATATTTATTTCCTTAACATTAATATGCAAATTATTATTATTATTGTTGTTGATATGGTTCATCTAGATAAATAAAAGAAGGTGACAGATTTGAAGAGGAGATAATTGATAATATAAAATTAAGAGATTAAAAAATATAATTTAGTAAAGATTAATAATGCTTTAGAAAGCAAAATTTCTGGAGTCTAATTCCTACTCAAATATTACCAGCTGTAAAAAGTCTGTGGAATTTATTTCAATATCTTTGACAATAACAAATTTTAATCATGCACTTAATGTAATCGGTGTGTCCACATTTGTTTTTTTATACAAACTTAATCTATCTTTTTCTTCTGTTAGGTGAAAATCACGGGTGATTAATATCATGCACATCTAAGTAAATCTTAAGTGCAATCTTACCTGATTCTATGGATTGCCTATGGTCTGAGGGTCTACCAAGACTTTATATGCTGAAATTGAACTCCCATTGTGAGGTGTTAAAAGGGCAAAAATTTAATATAATGGTGATTAGAACTGGGCCTTTGGGAAGTAGTTAGGATTTAATCAGGTCATTAGGTTGCGGCTCTTATGATTGAATCCTGGTAGCTTTATAAGAAGAGGGTGAGAAAGAGACATACATACAGGCACATGCTCTTTGTCTATTGCTTTGTGATGCCCCCATATTACCTTGGGACTCTGCTAGAAAAGAGGCCATCACCAGATCCAGTCCCTGGATCTTACACCTTCAAAACTGTAAGCAAAAGTAAATCTCATTTCTTTTTAATTTCTAGTCTGTGCTATGTGATATTAGCAACACAAGACAGATGTATATGCCTAAAGCTACCCGTGTCATCTTTGGAAGTTGTTCTTTCAGGTTTCACAGGATGTTTATGTCTGTAACACCTTGCATATGGTAGTGTATGAGGATTTCAGTTTCTGCATATCTTTGCAATATAGTTGTTACTTCCCTTTTCATTGAAGCAATCCTAGGGTATGTGAAATCATATCTAATTTTTGACTCAGTGTAGATTGGAGGTTCTTGAAATCTCAAAATTTCAGAATCATTGTAAATAAATACTGTTTTTTTTCTTTTTTTCTTCTTCAGGAAAAATTAAAAAAAAAAGAAAAGGAAACCTCATAGAAATGTACCCACTAGACCTAGTCAATAAGTAGGGGAAATTGTATGACAGCAATATATTACCAGGCCTATATTTCAACCATTGACTACAACTGCAATCTGATTAGTTGAGTATTATAAAAAATAGCATGTAATGTAACACCTAGTAAGATATCACAGATTTTCCTATTTACGTTACAATTTTATAAATTGTGTGAAAAATTTACTTAACAAAATGGGTAGTACACATTTCTCTATCTCCAGGTGGTAATATTTTTTATTTAAAATAATTAATATTCTAATTGGAAAGCAGAGCCTAATAAAATTGCATATGTATTTACAACATTTTTTAAAGAAAGGTAATGCTTTAAGAAATTTTTAAGGAATTGCTGAAGAACGAACTCAAAGGAAAAACACATCTATTTACATATCATAGATAAATATATGTACAAACACACACACACACACACACACACACATATATATGTAACTATATATAAATTGGTACTGGTTACTGAGTTACAGAGTCAGAATTGAAAAACTTCAAGCCAGGTAACCATACAATAGAATAAAAAACTTAAAATTTCTCAATTTCTAAACAAATTATTTAGTTTTGAATAATTGACACGTCTAAAAATATCTAAATATATAAGAATTTTCTAGAGTAGCACATTCAAATAGTACTTTTCTTATAAAATACCTGATAAGGTTAATATATTTCACCATGAATGTACAAAGTTAACTAGGTAATAAGTAGTTGTTGTCTATATTATAAATACTATAACATAAATGTGGTTTTCTAGTTTTTAATGTAAAAGAATTAAATTAATAACAGAAAGTTTATTAACTAGAAAATAACAATAAAGCTTATTTTGGTCTTTGAGGGTATTTTTGTGCTTACAGTCATGCTTAAATGCATTTTAATGAATATTCTTCATTTCTAGAAAAATACATGTTTGTCTAATAGTCAAGTCATTTAAATTCAATAAGACAGTACTATAGGAGCTGAATTTGAAACTAGAATCAATGATAAACTACTAATACTTGGGTATTTTTAATTGGTTTTGTATTTTCTTTAAATTGTCTTACTTTAAGGTATACATATAATCTTTAGACAACTTTTGGGAACTTTGTATTTTACATTCATATATTTATGTTAGAATGGATTTTCTCTAATAGTTTTTCTTGATATTGCTTTTCTTGAGAATAATAGATATAAGTATTTTGGATATTTTGTCAATCCTCAAATGGCTATAACATCAAGTTTTGCTTCCTCTATTTACTCTAAAAGATATCCTAAAAATAATTAAGTTTGTTAAATATTCTCTTTACATTAGTGAAATCAACCACTATAAGAACTCATTAACATAGATGACCTGCAGACGCTTTCTTGATTTTGAATCCAAAAGGGATTTTTTTTTCTCTTAACTGGGGGTGGCATGGTCTGAATGTCCCCTCAGAATCATGTGTTGGAACTTAATCTCCACTATAACAAAATTAAGACTTTTAGTCTTGTGAAAAAATGATTATGGATTTGAAACTTATTATAAAGCTGGAGGAAACTAGTCTATAGCAGTTTAGGTTTTTTTGTTTTGTTTTGTTTGCTCTTGTGCTTTCTATAATGGGAAGAAACAATTTCCTCCCCAAATTATATACAAATGGTACCATTTTGTAAGCAAAGAGAGGAACCCTCATCATACACCATATCTGCTGGTGCTTTGATCTTGAACTTCCCAACCTTAAGAATTTTGAGAAATCTCTATTATTCGTAAATTACCCAATATGTAATATTTTAATATAGCAACAGAAACAGACTAAGATAACTGTATAATACATAATTTTGGGGGTATTTTTAATTTAAGTAATGTGTTTTCATATAATTAAGGAAGGTTACAGTAAAATAGTGTTCACTTAGAAACATAGAAACCATGAAAATTGCATTGCCTATCCATTAAATTTTTCTTTTTTTGGCCTGGTATCCAGAGGTTGTCTGTCTTTTGTTAATGTAGCAATGATGACAATTAATTAGATTTAGCAAAAGATTGCCATTTTTATCTTCATTTATATGCTCAATCCAGCAAAATTAAAAAATCTGTTTCTGGAAAATACTTAGAATTCTAGAAAAGTGCTCCATGAAAAAAATAGATACTTTCATTATATGTATTGTATTTGTCTTATATATAAACGCTCCACCAAAATAAGTCTTACAAAATTTGAGATTTCTTTAAAGGTAAGTTTAAATTACAAATTCACATATGTTTAATGGATTTACAAAACCTTAAGGGTATCCTATTGTGGGGACAAGTGTACAGAGTACTGCATACATGGTGTATATTAAGGGAGTCTGAGTGGCAGGTCCCTCCTCTCATGCTAGGCATGTGAGCAGCAGGTTGCTTACCCTGTAGACACAGCCCTGGGCGTGAGGCCATGGGCTTGCTTCAAGGCCCACTCCTCCATTGGTCGCTGCAAGGGCAGTTAGCAGAAATTGCATTGGTGGCTGACTGGAATCTGCTTAGATACTGCCTGAGTATATATATACATGGTAACTGCACAATAAAATCAGACCTGCTTCCTGCTTGGTCTCCAGAGATCTTGATTAGCATCTCCACAGCCACACTCTCCTCTATCATGTTCCATGAGCCTCCTCGCTGGAGGAGAGAGAGCCCACACATCCTATTATATTTATTTTCTTTAAACAATTATGTATATTGTTAAAGATTCTTACATTGTAAATAATTAAGAAATATATTTTGTAAATGGACATTAAAAACTCTAAAGTAGGATCAATTTTTCTAAACTTTTTGGATTTGTTATAAACAAGAATGTTTCTAACTTCTTTTAACACTATTAAACATAAAATAAATTAACAATTTACACAAAAGTAGAAAAATATCAAAAATTAGTGCTTACTAGAGGCCATTTAATACCACTAAAATTTTCAGTTATTAAAGATAGAATTCAAATAATACTTTATAAGCTAAAATATTGCCTTCAGTCTACTGTCAAGAAAAGATTTTACCATGATGTATTTATGACATATACAGAATTTGCTGTCATTACTTCAGAAGAAATTTTGAAAATGACAATAATCTAAATCCATAGAATGGAGACTATTTACAATTCAAATATTTTCTATGTATAGTAATGAATTTTGGTACTTCCTACACAACCACTTGGTGACCTCTAAGTCACTATAGTTCATTAATGTTCATGTTACATTAAAACACCTCAATGGTAGGGAAGATTTTTGTATTTAAGTTTATAAGTGTGCTGATAAAAAAAAAAAAATGACACCAGAGAGAGATTAGGTGTCTGAATCATGCATTATCTTAAATATACTAATTCCCGGGAAAAAAAATAGGATCTATAATGAAGTTCCCATGTAAAGGACCATTGTAATATTTCTCTCAGTGCTTAAATTACAAATTCACATATGTTTTCATGGGAGATTCTAAATACTTTGCTTATATGGAATTTCCTTTGTCAAACTCTTCTGTGGTTTCTCCTCCAAAAAACATATTAACTTTTGTGTTTGCCAATTTGAAAATGCCTTCAAATTAGTGTCATATTAGAGAAACTCATCTTACATATGAAGTATAATAACTATAGAAGGTCTTCCAATTAATAAGAAATACTATTACAATTATTCTCCTCAACATCTGGAGAAGTAGACTGAGATAATGCTATTTGCTATTTTTTTCTTTTATGGTACTTGGGATTGAACCCAGACTTGCTTAACCACTGAGCCACATCTGCATTCTTTTGTTTATTTTTTTGAGACAGTCTCACTAAGTTGCTTATTTCCTTGTTAAATTGTTGAGGCTGCTCTTCTGCCTCAGCCTCCTAAGCTGATGGAATTACAGTGTGTGCCCAATCATTCTATTATTTTTCCCTGTGCTATAGTGTTTAGGGAGGAACTTGTTAAGAAAGCAGGGTGGCACATTGTCAGAGCAGATAATATATAACAGCAGCTTGAATTTAACAGTGACACTTTTTTTTTCTTTTTATTTTCATTATCTTTGGTCTTAAACAGGTTTTGATGTCTCTTTGCTACATTTTGGAATATTTTTGGTGATATTGGCCTCATAAAAAAATCAATAAATGGTATGGACTCAAACTAAAAAGTTTTTTCTCAGCAAAAGAAACAATCTGTGAGGTGAACAGAGAGCCTATATCTTCAGAGCAAATGTTTACCCCTTACACATCAGATAGAGCATTAATCTCTAGGGTATATAAAAACTCAAAAAACTAACCACAAAAAAACCCCAAATAATCCAATCAATAAATGACCAAGAACCTGAACAGACACTTCTCAGAAAAGGATATACAATCAATCAACAAACACATGAAAAAAATATTCATCATTGCTAGCAATCAGAGAAATGAGAATCAAAACTACTCAAAGATTTCATCTCACTCCAGTCAGAATGGCAACTATTATGCATACAAACAATAATAAGTGTTGGCAAGGATGAGGGGGAAAAGGACTCATACACTGCTGGTGGGACTGCAAATTGGTGCAGCTAACATGAAAAGCATTATGCAGATTCCTTGGAAAACTGGGAATGGAACCTCCATTTTACCAGGCTATCTGTCTCCTCAGTCTATACCCGAAGGACTTAAAAACAGCATAGTACAGAGACACAGTCACATCAATGTTTATAGCAGCACAATTCACAATAGCTAAACTGTTTAGCCAGCCTAGATGCCCTTCAATAGATGAATGGATTAAAAAATGTGGCGTGTATACACAATGGAATATTACTTAGCAATAATAGAGAATAAAATCATGGCATTTGCAGGTAAATGAATGGAGTTAGAGAAGATAATACTAAGTGAAATTAGCCAATCCTCAACAACCAAATGCCAAATCATTTCTCTGATATATGGAGGCTGATTCATAGTGGGGTAGGGAGGGGGAACATGGGAGGAATAGACAAACTCTAGATAGGGCAGAGGGGTGGGAGGGGAAGGGAGGGGCATGGGGTTAAAAATGATGATGGAAAAAAAAATGATGGTGGAATGTGATGGACATTACTACCCAAAGTACATGTATGAAGACACGAATTGGTGTGAATATACTTTGCATACAACCAGAAAAAAAAAACAACATGTTTTGGGTCTTGTAAGCTCTGTAAACTCCTAAGCCTCTGCAATTTACATTTAAATGCAAGCTTAGGAGACAACTGGCAGAAGCTAAGAAGTAAGAAAAGCTGCTGTTCTGGGTTTAAGAGGCAAAACCTCATCAGTCTCCTAAGGTGCTTTGGAGATTCATTCTCTTGAAGTATATTTCCTTTCTAGACCAATGGCAAGTCTCATTGACAAAATTTTAAAATCCAGCAAGTTGATGACTTTTGATGGGACACACTAAAACTTTAAGGATTACTCAAAGATTAGCACATAAAGTTTTCTCTTCTGTGAACAGGAATTTCCCATGTTTTATATCCAGCGACTGATCAGTCAGCAAATATGTTCTCTTTAAGCTTGAAGTTTTGACAGTGACTATTTCTGATGTTCAGGATCCCTAAAAATGCACACATGTCCTAGGAATGTCTCCTTATCTGATTCTGTTTGATTTCTTCTTCTGTACTTGAACCCCATCTCGGGCGCCAACTTCCATGACCTGTCCAACATCCAAAACTGGAATAGGGGAAGACTGGAGATGGAGAAACACACACACACACACACACACACACACAGAGAGAGAGAGAGAGAGAGAGAGAGAGAGAGAGATAGACATTATCAAGTAAAGCTAGATCCAGGTGGGACACTACACTCTGATGGAGGAATAATGACACAGAATTAGCTCCATGAGTTTATTATATAGGGTCTCATAATCAGAAAGTTAAACTATATGGACATTGTGAATAATAAATTGTTCATGGCTTGTGAGTTGTCAAAGTTTATTTGGGGGATCATGGTTTTATAAATCTCAGTTCATCAACAGCCAGCTCTACTCCTTAGAGATTATGTAGGAGAGGAAAGTAGTTCAGGATATAATGATCAGAAAGCAGAGACAGAATAAGCTCAGCTGACCAAATATATACCCCAAAACCATAAACCCAATGATCCAACTCCTTCAGCCAAACCTTACCATCCTACAGACACCACTCTGTTAATCCCTATCAGGGCATTAACACACTGATTAAGTTAATGTTCTCATAATGCAATTATTTCACTTCTAAAATTTCTTGCATTGTGTCACATGTGAGCTTTTGGGGTAACACCTCACACTCAACCCATAACACTGATTTACAGATTCTTCATGACTATGTTCAAAATGATAAACAACATAGCATGAATTTTAGATACATAAATTTATTGATTAAAATCACTTAAGTAAATTACCTTTGAATGTGCTTTGGCTATGCAAGGAAAGGTGTTTATAATAGCTTCTGTTTAAACATACAAATAAAAGTGAAAAAATCAATTAAAAAATCACTGTATTATTTTACATTATCTTTATTAGTTTCAGCACAATAGGAAAGTAAATGCAAAGTGTTTTCAAAATTTTTTATGACATGATTGATTTTCATCTTTTTTTCCTTTTGTCTTTTTTCCATTTTTATAGTCAGATAAGGCACTTAAACATTTCCATACATAGTTACTATAATCTGACATCCAGCTAATAAGTACTACATCAACAAAAGATTTAATTCTTTGTGACAAATTGGCTCCACTGGGATGATCTGGACATGAGGAATTGTGATAAAGGAAATGGATCATTCTGGCTTAAATAAGCTGGAGAGTCCAAAAAGTATAACTACCTGGAGATAAACACACTAAGTTCAGAAAGAACTTAGGTCTTTTGTTTTGTTCTGTTTTTTTTTTTTTTTTAACAAAAAACAAACAAAAAAAACTACAAGGAAAACTTCTTGGGAGGTAGTCAGTTTCTATGGTTGATTTTTTCTCATGAGTTTCTACTTGACATCCTTTTGGGCAATGATTTTATACATGACTGGTGTGTGTGTGTGTGTGTGTGTGTGTGTGTGTGTGTCAGAGAGAGAGAGAGAGAGAGAGAGAGAGAGAGAGAAGCAGAGATGGAGGGAAGAAGGATTAGCTATTGTCTTATTTTGATTGCTATTTTTTTCTTTTGTATTGATGAGATAGATAAACTTATAATGTTTCCATTCCATAGTTTTGTTGCCTATTGTTTTCAATGTAGTGGTAGCTTAGTAAAAAGCTCCTTTTTAGATTTATGTAAAGGTCTGTAGAATGTCAGAATAATCTCTTACTTGTACATTTGATTTTTCATGTTGATTTAACTTTGAAATTTTCTGAGTAATTTAAAAGTATTTTGGATTTCTAGTTTGGCTAAATAATTTTAGTAATTTATGTTTCATTAGATTTTTTTACTTTTTAATGTTAAAATTATTAAATTAAATGTTTCATGGTATTTTCATATTACATTTATTTTTCATTTTATCTGTGGTGTGGAGAACAAACCTAGGGCATCACACATTATAGGCAAGCACTCTACTTCTGAGTTACAACCCCAACTCTCCTATTACATGTTTTAATTTACTCTATCTGAAACAATTACTTCCTTTTTACTATTAATATTTTTAATTTGAAACTTCTTCTAGTCATTCAGGTCCTTTTAATATAAGGTTTATATAACAGACTCTATTAATAGGTTGACAGTATATATTGGCTTATACTTGCTTGACAGGCCCTGGCACTCAAAAACAATCAGATAAGAGGTATACGTTAATGATGTTGTCTGAACAATTTATTATTTTATGTGGATAGGCTATATATTAATCTCACTGAAAATGGTACCTGTTTAGATGAAATGTTCACTAGTTTAGCTTCAACATTCATTCACAACCTCAAACTGCTTTTGCTTCCTTTGAAATTTCCCTGCAGTAATCCTTGGATTGTTTTTTCTGCACGTAATTGCTGTACTTATGTGCCTATGAGTCAACTTTGTCACTTCCTTCTCTCATATCCTCTAATCAACAAATAAGCTGTTTTATTCCTAAACATATCCAGTCTCTTGATTTTCTCCTTTATGGTCTTTGTTATACTCTAACAATTGCTTCTATTAATTAATTTTGACCCCTCTATAAGCCATGCTAACCACTAAAGCAAAATGAATAGTTATAAAGCAAAAGAGATCACTTACTTAAAACACTGCATTGAATTCTTTTATTTTCTGTAAAAGAACAACATACTTTACATGACCCATGTTCTCCTATATTACATGAATCCTTTCAATTTTCTTTCTCCATTATGCATTTGTATTTCCTCTGTACTGGTCTTCAGAAAATGACTCTCAATTCTAGTTTTCCTCCTGCCCAAGATTTGCATTTTCCCAGAATATCCTCATGTTTCTCTGTCTTTTTCCATATGTCTTATTCTTTTTTCCAGCTAGATTGGAATTTCTTCAAAGTACTCAATTCCATAGCACCCAAATTACTTTGTAATTATTACATTAGTCAATACCTATTTGTTAACATTAGGCAATTTTTCTAAGTTCAAGCATCATGGCTTCTTATGGTTGTTGGGTACTGTCGGTTTAATAAATATGTTCCAGTATATAGGAAAATAAATAATTAATTTTTTCCTTTGAAATATGATTATAATACTTCATTTCTAAAATGTCATTTGTTAAAGCATTTTCTTCTTTCATAATAAACACACTTTTGTGGGAAAATGCAAGCCCGCAAATGATGGCCTATAAAAACATAATAATGATGAACTGTTAATAGTGAGCAACAAATGACAATCATGAGGTATATGATAGTTTCCATAGAAACTATAATTTACAGTATAATGCTATTTAGCTTAATTTTAAAGAGTAATTATTTTAACTATATCAAGAGCAGTCATTTTATAATGTTTAAAACTTATATTCAAAACTCTCTATGCCATCAGACATAAGTTTTTATAAATAGCTTAGAAAAAGATTGGTAGAAATGATCTCATATTCACTATCTTAAAAAGTGAATACAAATATAAAATGATGAACCACCACTACTAGCCTCCCTCCCCCACCTGCCAACACACACCACATGTCAAGGATTTTATAGTCAAATTTTTTTTTTACTGCATAAGTCACATGATTAAGTTCTCTTGGTTAATTGTCCCAGGATTTAAAAAAAAAAAAAAAAAAAAACCTCATGGCAGATGTGTTCTTGAAAAATTATGCCTGTTATAGAAAATTTGGAAAGAGTCCTAGAACACCCAATTATGCAAGAGTTATGGCTGATATAAGGGACACCTACTGTTTTAAAAGGTAGCATGGGATTTATAAATTTTCCACAAAGGACTTTCTGTCTGAAAGAATTAATGGGAGTGGGATTTGAACAAAAGATATTTGTTGTGGTTTTTGTTGTTCTGACACCCATTTTGTCAACACTAATTAATTATTAAATGCCACAGTGGTTTGGAATCCCAGCACAAACATTTTACTCATACCTTGTGAGTCCACCTGATGTGTAGCCTAAGTAGAAATGCATGAAACATTGGGCAGGTTGCCAGAAGCTTATATATCTCTGTCAATTTTTTTTAATATTTGAAAAAAACACACAATTTTAATGTAAAGATCTTTTCATTTAAAAATTATTTTCCTGTTTTTTAAAAATATATTAATTTGAAAAAGTTACTGACACATTATAGAATGTAATTCATGGCAATTAGCTTATTTTGTTTTTATTTGAGTAGAACAATTTTATTAAACACATGAAGAAATGATATTCAGTTTTGCTTAATAATATCTCTACATCCCAAAAGTGATTATAAATTATAATTGGAATGCCCTTAGCATTATTTTACATTACATGGTCAGCATAATTGCCTTGAATTAGATTAAAAGCCTTTGAATAGTGTAGAATCAAATTTCAATTAACCACAAATTTTACCTTGTTGAAGCTGTTTTACTGAGTACATAAAGAATGGACTGAAAACATGAAATAATAATTTATTCACTTGAAATTTCAATTTTTAAAGAGAAATTCTCAGATCTTTGTAACAACAAAGATTTGCATTAACTGGTTCCCTTCTTATGTAAATGTGTGCCACATAATGACATTCCAATCAACAATAAACCACACATACAATGGTGGTATAGGATAAGATTGGGACTTAAAAATGCCTTTGACCTAGTGAGCACATAGCTGAAGAAGAGGCAAGAATAAAGAAAGGATGGGAGTGGGAGGGACCAAGAAAATCCACAATGAAGCCTTTAGCAGAATTTTTTGTAGACCTCAATTAAATAATGTAAAAATGTTGAAATAAAGAATTCAATACCAATAAGTTCTCATTAATAGAGAGGATTGTCCATGGTGTAATTGGCACATTCATGGTGAAAAAAAAAAATCATGAAAAGACATTGAATATAATTCTGGAAATCAAGACATTCCTCAAGAAGGTCCCAAGGGTCAGGAGGTGCATCAGGACAGCTCTATAAATTTATTGTCCATGAAGACTTTTCAATAGGACCACATGTGGAAGTGGCATTGGAAGTTAAGGGTGCTGATGATACTGACTTTGTGTGTGTTTTTGTGTTGATTTTTACAAATATATATATATATATATATATATATATATATATATATACACACACACACATATATATACTTTTACAAATATATATATATATATATATATATATATATATATATATATATATATATATATTATAAAGAAAAATAAAACAAAAAATTAGAAGTATAAAAAATTTTAGAAATATAAGAATACAAAAATAATAACTTGTAGAGCTGTACAACATATTTGTTTTTAAAGCTTAGTATTATTACAGGAGAGTAAAAAACTCAAAAATTAAAAAGTTTATGAAATTGAAAAGTTATAGTAACTAAAATTTAATTTACTGTGGAAGAAAGAAATTCTTTCTTTCATAAATTTGGGATGAGTCCACCTGATGTGCAGCCTGATGTGTAGTCCAAGTGTGCAGTGTTATTGAGCTTATAAGATGTAGATCTCCACAGTCACTCAACCATTCATTCACTGGTTGAATACCCAGTCCTGTATCCTCTATTCATGCTAAATGCCTCATGCAGGTATATAATTTTTATCTTTTATAGCATATTTATACTGCACATTTTCTATTTTTAAGTATATTTAGATAAATACATTATAGTTTTACAGTTACAGTTCCCTACAGTATTAAGTGAAACAACATGCTTCTCAGGTGTGTGGACCAGGAGAATAGAATTAGCTACACCATACAGTCTAGGTATAATAGGGCTACACCAACTAGGTTTTAGTCAGTATACTCTGTGATGTTCAGACAATGATGAAATCACCTAAGAAGGAAGTTCTCAGAAAGCGCTTCCATTGTTAATGGAATACATATTATTGCTTTTTACTTTTTTTTTCTATTGTCTTGTTTTCAGACTCAGAATTCTATGCAAATCGAATTTGACATGTACATTGTTGGGTAAGATACATTTTAGAGTAAACTGATATCCAATAAGTCTAGATAATTTGGGAAGATTAAGTAAGTTGGCCAATATCCCTGACAATCAACTGCAGTAAAGCTGACTCTAAAGGTTAAGGGTTTTCCCCATCAGAACCTGCTAATTTCGACTACTTTCACTATCTCTAAAATTTTACTTTCACTACCTGAAAAGTTTTACCTTAGTACATAGGATATACACATCACATTAGCTTTAGAAATTTAGAGATACAGGGAATGATATAAACTAGATGGCAGGAATTTTTTTTCTATAATTCTTTCCCCATAGAAACATCAATTTTAACAACCTCTTATGACTAAAAATTACTTTGTAATAATCCAAGAAGCTAGCTGGAAAATTCCAATACATGATTAGGGGAAAAAAAATCAGTAAATAGAAGCACTGAACAGCCTAAGAAGAAGAGTTTTTTACCTGTGTCACCCTGTCACCCTAATCAGCACAGCTTAGAGAGACTCTTTGAACTACAATTTCTTACATGGAGAAATTGAGAGTATAATTAATGAGTGAATGTTTAGTTCTCCTCTCATGAGAAACTCGCCCAGAGGCACATATCTTTATTGTCCTGGTGAGAATATAAAGTGTTCAGAAAAGCAAAAGTGTTGGAATAGGCTGGGATCAGGGAAGAGAGATGGAGACTTAGAGGAACCAGAGTTCAGAAATTAAAAAAGGTTCACAGATATCACTATCCAATGCATGAGTTCTCTCAGGAAGCCTGACTATAAGCAGCCTGGGGTGCTCTTTCTAAAAAACTGACAAGGTTCCCATGGCCACACCCATTCCACTGGGTACCTTACAATCTCCTTGCTTCCAGTGGCCACTGCTCATATACACTCCTATAAACAGAGTGCAAGCCAGAAGCACAGGAAATTTGTAATTTCTGGGCATCCTAGAGAGACAACATGTGGAGGCTCTTAGCATAAGCCTAGCTTTGTAGGATCAAGAGAAGGCATATGTGTTTCACAATCCCCTCCCAATGCCAAGTAACAAGAGGTGCAGAGTGAGTGCATCCACAGAAAATGGAGTTTCAGAAACTCTTGCTCTGTGATTGGTGAAGTGTTTCTCTCCCAAAGCCAATCAATAATGAGAATGAGGTTGCAATTTCTTCAAATGCAAAGAAATAAACCAAATATTTCAAGGAACACTGAAAAAAAAATCAAAGAAATATGACACTATCAAACAAACAGAATAATTTTCTCCTAATTAGCATCAATGAAATGGAGATCTACAAATTGACCAAGAATTCAAAATAATTGTTTTAAGGAAGCTCAGCAGGCTTCAAAAGAACAGACAGACAACTTACCAAAATCAAGAATACAATACTTCACCAAATGAAAAGTTCAACAAAAAGACAGAAATCTCTAAATCTCTAATAGGCCTTAACTAATCTCATCTTGTTTCACACTCCATCTATTTCATTGTGCTTCAGCGGCATTATCCTTCTTGTGATTCCTTAAACACACTTTAGCATGGTTGTGCCTCAGAACACTTGTGCTGATTCTTCTGCCTAAGAATGATGTTAGTAAGTATTATAAAGAATCATTTACTCAGATTTTACCTACTCAAAGCTTCCCTTGCCACAGAATCCACTGCAGCTATCTTTATCATTTTATAATTCCTTACACTGTTCGAACTTTTCTCCTATAAGTTATTATTATATGACACTTTATAATACTTCTATATATTTATTTTTTCTTTTTCCCAATAAAAATGGGAGAATATCATATAGTTACATAGATAGGTTGACTGATAGATATATAGATATTAGTATTGTGTACCTAGTGCTTTTAAAAGTGTCTCATACATATTCAATAGAAAATAATTCTGCTGGATGATGAATGAACTAATGAACAGATTTTAATGTGTGAAGATAAACAAATTCTGAAAAAAGAAAGATGAATGCAAAATAATTATTCTGGGACACAAAAATCATGAAAAAAACAGGGTCTACCTTATGTTTATGAATATGAAAACCAAATATAATTCCTCACAAAAAAGAACCATGATTTTTGAACAAAAGGAAAATTAAAGTAACTGATATCAAAAAATAAAAATGTAATGAATTCTTAGAGATGAAACTATTTTGCAATGTACTGTAATGGTGGATACATGAATCCACACATTTGTCTAAGTTAATCAAACTTTACAAAAAAGAATGAATGAACACAGTCAATTGCACAAATCATTTAGGAATTAAGGAAACACAGATTGTAATGAAGCAGACCTACCTATATGTAACTAAAGTAGTGGGGAAAATAGACTCTGGCCTAAATAACACTGAAAATGATTAAGACTAACAGTAAATAAAAACTTTACATAAGAAATATATTCTAATTAGTACATTTGTGTCACACAGGAATAATGTTTAGCAATTTTTATACCATATATGTACATTGAAAATGAAAGTTTAAGTTAAAAAATGGTAGATGATGGGAACAGATTTGCCAATAGTCAAGTGGGAATTTATAAATAATTAATGGTAATAGGTTAGAATAATCTCTGTAGAATGGATTAGAGTTAGTGACATCAGGATGAATTTATATATTTTAAAAATAGAGAGAGAAAAAAAAAATGTTTATACTTATGTGCCTGTAAAAGTATACAGACATATTTTTACTGTTCACCAGAGGTCTAGCAGCAATGACACTCTATTTGTACCAAGCAAATATAATGGCCTCATCTTAGTTTTTAAAAACATTTTTAAAAGTTTTAAAAAGACAAGGTTGATGAAATTACAAATGAAAGTGGCAAATACAATTAATAGAATATAAAAAAAGATGGTAAATATTTAGTAAGGTTAGAATGAAAAGGTTTGACATATGCACGAAACAGTATAATATTACAAAATATCATATATATCCAGAATTTATATAGCTGCTGGGATTAAAGGCATGTGCTACTGTGACCAGCCTTACTTTTTAAACCTAAAATTCAAAATGAAAAATAAAAAGCAAGAGGACCACAAATTCAAAGCCAGCCTCAACAATTTAGCAAGGCCCTAGGCAACTTAACAAAACACTGGGAAGGTGGCATCCAGAGTTACATGAATACCCAAACAACCATGCCTTCCCCCAATATACACTAGCCATAATTTTTCCCTCAGGAGAAAAATATCCACCTTAAGTGGAGGTCACTGTGGACATATCTGTTGGGACAATGGGACAATGAAAAAAAATGAAAATAAGTGAGTATAAAATGTCAACGAAATCAATGATGTAATGAACACAATTTTTTATTCATTGAACAGAGAATCTATTGATTTTAAGAAACATCATGTGTGTGTGTGTGTTTGTGTGTGTGTGTGTGTGTGTGTGTTTGGTACTGGGATTAAAAGGAGTCTCTATGACTACATTCCAAGCTCTTTTTATATGTATGTATGTAGGTTTGTATGTATGTATCTATTTATTTATTTTTGAGATAGAGTCTCACTAACTTCACTAACTTCAGAACTTGTGATCCTCCTACCTCAGCCTCCTGAGTTTTGGGAATTACAGGCATGGGTCACCATACCCAGATAATAGCAGTAATATTTTTAAATTAAAGCTAAATAGTGATTCAGTCTAAGGCTTATCATGTGCAGCTCATGAAGAGCCCCTTCTGAAATATTAGAGATATGGAGATTATTAATATTAACAAGAAAAACAAGCAATGAATGCTTCCAAAACAGCAATATTAAAATATTATGTGTATATATATATATATATATATATATATATATATATATATATATATATAATGATGAACTCACCTTTAGTTCAATGGGGTTATACCTCAAGCCAATGAGTGACAGATTTCTAGACATTTTGAGAAAGATCAACTCACATCCAGATCTCAGTTGTCATTTGCCTCAGATTGTCCAGCAGAAGAAAACCTTGACATTTCCACCAAAATATAAGTAAATACATGTAATCACATGTTTTCTGACCAGTATTTTGCTGATGCTCCTCCAACCACCTTAAAATAGCCAATTGTTTTTAGAAATTTCACAAGTCAACGATAAGCACTTATTATTAAAAAGTAACTTATGTAATTTGTAATTAAATTACTGATATTGAAAACATAAAGTATATACTAGAACCATTACTTTCTAGGGCTGGGGTTGTAGCTCAGAGGTAGAGTGCTTGCCTTGCATATGTGAGGCACTGGGTTATCCTCAGCACCACATAAAATAAATAAATAAGTAAAACAAAGTTATTGTGTCCATGTTCAACTAAAAAAAAATTACTTTCTAATTATTTCAAAAGGTCCACCATTATCTTTGTTCCTTAGGATTTTTATGTAATGTGTTTATTGTGTACAAATATTAAATAATAGTGTTCTATGGCACTTTTTTTCCATACTCTACATTTAATGACACATAGGTACCTTCATTTGTTCATGATAAGACTTGGTAAAAAAATATCAGAAAAAATCTACATATTACTTTTTGAATTGTTTAGACTGAATAAATGATTAACAAAGCAAAAGTAACTTAAAAATGTTTTCTTTGCATATACACATTGTATATATGTGAGAATAGTGTAAAATTGAATATAAATAGTATAAAATTGAGAAAGCATCCTTCCAGTTTTTGAAAAAATGTGAACTGATTCAAAACAGTGGCTTATACCATTGAACAATAAATGTGTTTCATGTGTGCCTGTTTATTGTTTCATTTTAATCTTACATTTTAATGTAAAAGAAAGTTATTAATCACTCTTCAAGTTACAAGTTTACTCATTCATAAAATGCACCTGAAGTCTGATTATGGTTGCAAGTCTTTGGCAAAAGGAAATAAAAGACTTCTGTGAGAGATAATTAAGTAGAATTCAATATAAAATGTTACATATTTTATTATAATTTGATATTGTATGCATCCATCTTTTATACATATTATATATAATTATATGTATACATATACATTTAAGACCCATTTTTCAATTTTTATCTAGCATGTTACTGACTTTAATACATTCGAATTTATTGCAATTATAATTCCTACAAATAAAGAAAGTTCTAAAGTCAAGAAAATTTCCTTCCTAGTACATGTTTGGTTAATTTGGTGTTTGTGTATGTTTATGTGTGAGTGTTTGTTAATGTTAAGTACTGATATTTTTCATGTGTACATTCTCTTTCTACCATGCCCTTTGACTTTCAAATAAACAGTTTTCATTCATTCTGATTTTTCTAACAACATAATTATCCAGTGCCAGAATGCACATCTGCCAAATTGCATATTCCAGACAGTTCAGTTGATCTTTTCTGATACTTAGTGATGCCCCTTCATAATATAAAAGCATAAATAGGCTGTCCCTGGAGGTTTCTTATGTTAAAAATGCATTAAGGTGACTAATACTTGGATGTTTTATTTCAATGTTTGTGCAAAAGCAGAGGATGTTAAAGAACAGTATTTTTGTTGCTGTTCTTGAAAAGCAAAAGTAAAGAGTTTCTACATTTGATTTAACTAGATATGTATTTCAAATACAGTGTTATTTTTCAAAAAAGTTGTTTCAACTCTAACCTTTTAGGTAAATACAGGTAATATAGAATCATATATGAAAGCAACACAACTCTAAAGAGTCACTTTATAGCTACCCATTTAAGTCTACCTGTGGATGCCGTATCTTTTCCTCAAATTTGACAGTTGTACTTTCAGTAGAGTATAAAAGAGTAAATAAGCCATCTTTTTTAGTTGAATGTAAAGTTACATCCATTTTTAGAGTAAGCTTTTGCTGCTCTGTGTTTCCTATTTCTTTATTTGAAATTGTAATCATCTTTTAGTAGGCTTGTTCTGTCAAAACCATATCAAGTGCATTTTGATTGTTCAAATATAAAAATGTTCAGACAGGGACTACAATAATTTTTTTAAAGAAATACTTAGAAAGTGGTCCTGAAGAACTGCAGAGAAAAGGAATATACATATAATGTTATGGCTATGATAAAATTCGAAACCAAATTTGCTTTGGATCTATTTTTATTTTTGATTATTTGTGTAGTCTCTGCTATTTTGTATGTCTCTTACACTTAAATCTTCAAAGATTTTAAATGTTATCTTCCAGATGAACTATAAATTCTCCAGATTACAACTTGGAATTGTCTATAGTATCTCCATAACTAGATGTTTTATTTCAATTAATGGTCATTGTTTTATTTAATCCTTTCACATAGATGCCTTGAAATTATAGTTCCTCATGACTGAAGTTGGCTTCTCTTATGCTTAGCAATTTTCTCTAAATCTTTAGGGCTCTCTGAAGGACAATCATTAAATCCTATATTTTTTAAACTGTCCTTTCACCTTTCTATTTAATTTCTGGAGATGATGACTCCCAAGAATAATCATATCATCTTAGTTTCAGAATTTTTATTATCTCTTTTTATTTTCTCACATTTTGGTCCAATGGGAAGTGATGCTCCTTTGATTGTAGATAATTTATACTCCTGCAGTTCAAATTGCAAGACTTTACATACCAGTGGAGGGGGAGGAGATGTTATATGAGAGCCTGGATTGCTTAGTGAGAATATATCTCTAAGAAGGGTGGAAGTGTCCCTTACTGGCTGAAGACCAAATGGCATTTGGGAGAGAAGAGGAAACAGATGGAGACTCAGACAAAAAAACAATGACAATGTTTCCTTCTCTTAATGAAATAAGTACTAATTCAGCATGGAAATGAAAATGTTGGTCAGCCCCCAAATGATGGAGCCCTGTAAAAACATGACAGGCTTCTGCTTTCAGAAATGAAGATAGTGTGGCTCCCAAACTAAGTTCCAATTGTTAGTGAAGTTACCAAAAAATAAAGGTATGGCTTTACAGCTTAAAAGGTAAAGACATTCATAGGTTGTATTTTTTTTAAAAAAGCAACAAACATTAACAATTTTTGAGAATTTTATATGAGAAATATTAGCTTTAGATGAAGAAAATGTTGATATGTTATTGTCTTTTAAAATCTTACTATAAAACTCTGCCAAGATTGATATTATGATATATTATACACCCAGGAAGAAGAGATGTATATTCCCTACCAGGCCATTACTTTGAGATGCAGATCCTTGATGACAATAGGAAAGTGGTTTAGATTTGAAACAAAAATATACATACATATGATTTGTCAGTGCATAATATGTACACATATTTTATTTGACTCATTGTTATGTGACCGAAATAATGGTTCTATTGAAGAAAAATAAATTAATTTATACTTTTCAATAAGAATTGCATATATTATATTCTGCTCACATATACTGAAAATAATATATACTAAATTATAGTTATGTTCAATTAATTCTCCCTAAAAAGCAAACTTTTGTGTTACTGAAAGCATAAAAGCTAACCATTTCAGACTTTTTATATTTTACAATGGTATTTCAAATGTGACTAGTTATAAAATGAAACAATAAACATATTTTTCAAACTTATTGTTAAAATCAATACTTTTGTGACACTAATAAATTATCTGAAAAAAAGTCCACTCTACTCATTAGGTTTGTAATACTTATGTAACTGTTAATAATATAATTATAGACAACTCTACATCAAATCTAAAAACATTTATTTATTTTAAAATAACATAGTTTTGTTATAATTTTACCAACATCATGCTTATTAATGGATAGCTATGTTTTAATTTGTAGTATAATTCATATTCAGTTTTTACTTTTGGCATGCTTTGGCCATTTTTTCATACTTTTGACCATTATTTGTATTATTGTCTTTATCATTGCCCTGACCATTTGTTGTAAAACAATCTCTCGTATTAAGGAACTATTTAGTTTATCAGTATACTATACATATATACGATTTTAAAAAGACATCATCTAAAGAAAAATGACTGGTATACTAAAAATTGTTATCAAAACCTTTGCAAATTAATAATACCAAAATGTCAAATATCCACTTACATAAAATGAGTTATTTATGCAGTAGAATTAAAAACAGTGGCTTATTTGACTTAAAAACCATATTGACTCAAATATGTGTCTTTTAGATTACATATCATATTTTTGTATTATCTCTTTTTTTTTCTATTTGTTTAAGATTAATATGGGTCTTCTTCTGCTGGTTTTCCCAATCATATCCCAATATCAACAAAGTATTACTCTACAATTGAAGGATTTTCTTAAGATAAACTTTCACGTTTAGATTTTTTTTCCTGCTGTGGAACCAAAGAGTATATCTTTATGTAATTTAATAATTTGGAGAAATCAGTTTCTTTGAATTTAAATATGCAAAGAATTGGAAGCAATATTAAAAATTACAAAACAACCCATTGTAAAATCTCTCCAACCTTATACCACATGTCCTGGAAACAATGTTCAGCAATATCTGGCAAAAGTTCACAGGAATATGAGACCAGAACCTTTACTTTGCATATTTATATTTCATTGTATTTATCTATCAACTTTATATAATGTATATATCTCCAGTTAAAAAAAGAGAATTCAATATTATTATGCTAGCCTTAATTAAATTTGTGCCCATCTGTCCCAGTATTTGAAAACAAATTTCTTCTTTTCCTCTTACTAGAATTATTTCAGTCTTACAAAGTTTTTATCAGCCAATTTTGAGGTCTATTAACTTTGAAAATATTTGTCAATTATGTGAAAGGAGAACATTAATGCCCTTATTTTTCCTCCTATATTACTTTAGGTCATATTCACAAACCTGTCATCTACTGATTTAATTATAAATTTTGCATCATAGTCAAATATAAGTATCTACTTGTGCTATTAGTAGGTGAATCGTAAGGGTTAAAATTAAAAAAAATGTAAATTCTTTTTGTTAATTTATTATGCAAATATTTGTCAAAGCAGTGTAAAATACCATGTTCCTTGTGCTTTATGTAAGACAGTATATACCATATAAAAATCTAATAACATTTTTTGTTCTACTATTAATATATATATATGAAAATTGACTCAAGAATATCTATATGAAATTTTATTCAATTTTATATTTTAATTATATGAATTTGTAAAATTATTTCTATGTGTTAGCAGTCTTCATTTTATATCAATATAACTTGCTACATAATCTCCTCACCTGCATCCAACTCATTGTTGTGCTCCATTTATCCCAAATAGGTGTTAAAGACAGAATTTTGCTTCTCTTTTGGAATGCTTTTTAAACACTATTTTTCAGATTATAACACCCATTTAATAGATCCATTGAAGAGAATCTTTAATGTCTACTTTTTTTCTAATTTTTGTCCAACATTTTTTTGATGGAAATACTCAAAATTCCCTTAGAAAAGATGACTCTGGTTTGAAAGTTTCATACATTCCAGAAAGGGCCATTTGTTTACTTTATATTTGGTCAGAATGATGATGTGCACATTCAAAATAATTTTTTCTCTGCATCATGAAGATTTTTCAATATTCTTCCATTGCATAGAGAATTTTCTATCAGATTCTACTTATTTGATAAAACCTCTATTACTGCTTTTCATTCTAGTCTCAAATGTGATAATTGATCTGAGATATAAAGATTGGTACTGACTTTCTTCACACTGATTTCATAACCTTTATAGCTGTAAAATTGTCCATTTTCTTCAGCACTGTTATTTCTATTATAATTTCCTTTTTATACATACCTTTGCTCACCGCCGCCTCCCCCGGCTATTTGAACATCGGGCTTCCTTTTTTCATTCTATGTTGTATGTTTTCTCAAATATTTTATTCATTTGTATATCCTCTAATAAATTCCTTCATGTTTATATTCTACCACTTCTGCAGAATATGAATTTCCAAGTTATATTTTTTCTAGTTCCACTGCCCCATCTCCTTCCTTCTCCTCCTTCTCTTTAGTTTGTATTGAATTGCTTTTAAAGACTCTTTGCACAATGCACATAGCTTATTTTTCTTTTCATTGTCTTATTTGTCTTCTAATAAGTAATTATTTTATATTCTTTAACCTTTTCATGCCTCTTTCTCCTGTATTGTGACTATTGGTATTTAACTGAAAAATTTTAAAAGTGATTATTTAAGTTGATATTGTTGTCTTAATTTCATCTTGAATGAAGACTCTTCTTCTGTAGGTGTCCCACTGATGTAAAAAAAAAATAACCTTCTCTGTCATTTTAAGTGGAATATTTCATGTCCTACATTTACTTCTATCCTCTTTTGTTCTTTCAATTTCTTTGCTATTTTTAATGTGCTATAACTCAGATTTCATCAACATCTCATTTTAAAAGTAGGTCTTAAAAGCTTTCCTATTACTGCTCTTTTAATTTATTAATCATTTTGAAAAATACAGAATATTCTACTTCTCCATTCCATAAGTTGTTATTAAATATGTATCTTGCTTTGAACATTGAATGGATTTCAATAGCCATCTCTAAGCACCATGAAACAGGCCCAAGACATGAGCAATCATATAAATTTTTATGAAAATTTTACCCAGTGAACTATGAGATAAAATTTATCATCACTGAAGCAAAGCAGATGACATAAAATGTAGGATATTAAAGTAGACAGATGGCAGAGTAAAATTTCTATAAGTTGTTCACAAGAGGAATGTAGAATGCAAAAGCACTAAAAAGAAGTCCCCTGCCATTATTATAGACTGTAGCATTATTAATTATCTGCTTTTTAAAAATTGCCTGTTTTATACAAATCATTTAATAGAATATTTTGCTTTGTTATGTAAAATTTAAATATCATTTCATGTTATGTGAAACATGTTAGTAAATTTTTAGGCAATGAATATACTTGAAAAGAAAACATCACAAATTACAGACTCATTGGCAATATCTCCCTGTCCATAAAATTATGACATATTATTTTAGTAACATACATAGGTGATGTCATATTAAGTAGGAAGAAAGAAAAATAATAAAGAGAAAATATGTGGTCTGTGATTGGCAATTTAATTGGTATAAGAGAGAGTTGTATTATGCAATTTACATTTTATTGCAGCTTTAAGAGCAGAGTATTTATTTGGATTCTTATTAAAATATTTTTATAAAATATTTGTCATTAAAATATTAAATAAAATTACAAATAAAATCATGTCACCATGAGGTATCCTGGATTAGTTTTTAATTTATCTATGACAACTTGAACTTTTGATAGTATTTCTAATATAATGTTATCATTAATTTAATATGATTTGTTTAATTTTTATGTGTGCTAAATTATATCATTTTTCTTACTAAGTAAAACACATTTGTTTTCAGTTGCATTTTTGACAAACTCTCTTGATATCTTATAAACTTGTCCATATTATAATCTTTATTTGAAAATACAAATTTTCCAACATTCATACAGGCATTGTTCCAGGCATTGACTTCAGGGACACTTAACCATGGAAAAACATCTCCAGCCCTTTTTTATATTTTATTTGAATCAGGGACTTCCAAAGTTGGTTAGGGCCTTACTAACTTGCTGAGGCTAGTTTTGAACTTGTGATTCCCCTGCCTCAGCCTCCAGAACTGCTGGGATTACAAACGTGCACAATTACGCCTGGCTCTTTTGTTTCTTTCATATGCCTTTAAAATTTGCCTATGCAGGGATTGCTTTATTTCAAAACACATTATCAATGTACTGTTTTATGCTAAATTCTTATAATGACTATATTATCACTTATTGCTATTTTTACCTCAGCATTCACCTAGATATGTTTCTGCCCCTCAATAAAATTGTGATGTCATCATTATTGATCAGTGTTTTATTAAGAAAATTTTTACTGAGCACTCACTATGCTCCCTGAATCTTATAACTGTATTCTGAAAATTAAGCGTGGAATATTGATTTATTTAAGCTCTGTGAAATCATCTGTGCTAAAATTATCTAAGCCTCTTTAGTACTTGTGGAGGAAGAAAAATATTAACAAAAATTCTATGTTAAATGACATTCATCAAAAATTGCTAACATTTGAATAATATTACTTAATGTATAGTATTGCAAAATGTATTTGTAATGGTTTCCAACCACATGCCACTTCATAAAAAACTACAGATATTTGTACCTACATGTAGCTTTTGGTCTTTAATTTTATGAGTTTGGGTACTAAAAAAAAAATATTCCTGCATTTTTTAACCCTTTTGGAAACCATGAAGGTTTTAAATTTTAAATTTAGGGAAATATTTTTTGAGTAATAAATTGATTGGAATAACATTTTTGCACCTCTATTTACAGATAAAACACCAGGCATTCTTGAAAACATATTGGTTTTGCAGCTTAGTGATGAAGTTCCTCATATCACCATAATTCATTGTATCCTTTTTGGCAAACATTGTTGTTAGTAACATCTTTCAAATATTAAATTTTGCTGGTTCTTGATAGACACTACTTTAATCAGATCCAGGGGATTGACTCAACACATTTTCAAGTAGTTGGATGAGAGACTGAAGAAAAATATGCAAAGTAAATTTTTAATATACAAGACAAGTTATGAAGTGGAGTATGCTGAGATGAGGTTTATTGATATGCAGCATTTATATGGGGCCTTTTGGGCATTCTTTCCTTCCCTTTTAAATTACCTAAATAGAATTTGTTAAAGATATATGTTTTTTTTTCTTTTTTCTTCTTTCATTTTTTAACATGAGTATGTCTGTATGTGATTTCAGTTTTTAAATATCTGATTGTTAATTTGAGAAATTACAAATTAACAGTTGTAACAAGTGAAAGTTCATATATTCTAATTAGGGAATTAAAATATATTAAAGAGCTGGGTGCAGTGCCACACTCTCATATCCCAGTGACTCAGAGGCTGAGGCAGGAGGATTGCAAGTTCGAGGCCAACCACAGCAATTTAGTGAGCTCTAAAAAACTTAGCAAGACTCTGTATTAAAATTTAAAAAATAAAATAAAAAGGGCTGGGTATGTGGCTCAGTTGTTAAGCACTTCTGGGTTTGATTCATTTTACCTCCAATAAAAGTAGTCAAGAAAGGTTGGAGATTTGTGTTAACATGTAGGTACTTGATTTTTCAGATAAAGATACAGATTTGAGCAATATCTTGGAGGAAGGAACACTATGCATTTAGGGTTCTGGATTTAGTAACTGGTATAAATTGTCATTAATAATTGAACTGTCACACCTAAAAGTATATGTGTGTGCATACATACCTGTATGAATGTTGGAAAATTTGTATTTTCAAATGAAGATTATAATATGGAAAGGTTGTAAGATATCAAGAGAGTTTGTCAAAAATGCAACTGAAAATATAAATATGGAGTAAATGTACTTGACTTCAGAAATTGGAATTTTCAAAATGGAAATGATATAGAAAAGAGTAAAAATTTGATTGCCTCTAAAGAAGCATGGGTGGAACAAAAATTCTCAGGTATAGAGCAGAGGAGGTCTTGTATTCAGAATTATGTAGTGAAAGAAGAAATAGGAAAGAAAATCTAGACTGTCATGAAAGATAAAAAGAGGAACAGTGGACTGTGATATTAAGGAATCAAGGAGGAAGTGATTATTTATGAAAAAACATAAATGCTTTGTGAATTTGTTATATAAAATACCAAAGAAATTGACAGTGGGCACATGTACAAAGAATTCATTGTTTTTACTGTTTGCCAACATCTTGATGCAGCTGAATTTAGAGAACAGTGAAGTAAACCTTTTCAGGACCTCAGATATAGTGCCAATTAGTTGGCAATACTTTAAAAAGTTGAATTCAATTTTTTGTTAAGTTTGCATATGCTCAGAGTCTGTATCCAATGTATAGTACTGCTTCTCCATTAACCAGGGATCAAAGGTAAAAATTGGGTAGAACTTCTCAGCATTACTTCTGCTGTCCTTCTAGCAAAATTTTTGTTTCCCATTCCTCAACCTTATGCCATGCTGGAATAGATGATTCAATGTAAAAGGGACTTCAACAGAAGTCACAACAGTTTCATTGAACTTGAAGTTTGAACTATCCTTTGGCTACTTTGGAATCTTCATGCCTGAGTCTACAAGCCAACAGGACACCATGGTGTTTTCTTGTGTGATTGATCTTGACTACCAAAGGGAAGCTAACATACCCTACAATGAAGATAAAAAAGAGTATATCTGGAATACTGTAGATGTCTTACACATATTAGTACTACCAGACTTCGTGATTAAGGCTAATGGTAAACCAAATGACCTAACCCTATCAAGACTACAAATAGTCTCATATTTTAGTCTTGAGGTTTTGGGGTATCTCACCAAGTACAGTAACATGACCATCTGAGGTGCATGTTGAAGGTAAGGGGGATACAGAAAGGAGAACAGAAAAAGGTTAGTATAAATGTGAGCAGTCACCACATGACCAGTTACAGGAGTGAGGATTTTAGGGGTGATGAGTATTCTCATGTTATTTTTTATAAATATGTATGTTTGCATATGTGCATTTCTTGAGCACATATCTTTATTTTATGTTTTCTCTTATTTCTTTATCCTTTGACATAATATATATTGAATTTATAACTGGATTTCAATACTATTAAATTTCCAGCATAATATTTACATTAGGGGATTCCAAAAGAAGAGTAAGACTGGGGATTTAGCTCAGCAGTAGAGTACTTACCTAGGATGCATGAGGCCCTTGGTTCAATTTCCAGCAACATGTGTGTGTGCACACACACATTAGATGAGTAAACATCACTCAGGGTCTTTACCTTCTGTTCTGGAGAAGGGATTAATGCATTTTTTGTCATTTGTCCATTTGGGATTCTCTAATAACATAATAAAGTGGGTGGCTTACACGACAAAAAAAAAAAAATATTTCTCTCAGTTTCGGAGCTGGAAAACTTAAGATACAGGTGCTGGTGGGTTCAGTGTCTGATATGGCCCTACTTTCTCAGAAAGCATCTCCTCCCTGTGTCCTCACGTGGTAGAAAGGATGAGTAAGTTTCTTAAAGTTTATTTTATAAAGTAATTGATTCCATTCGTGAGTGCTCCAAAGGACCCTGCCTCCTAAAACCATTTTCTTAGGAAAAAGATTTCAACGAAAGAATTTTGGTTAGACATATTCAGACCATGCCATTTTTGTAGCTTGCTTGTTAAAACTAAACATAAATATGACTCTTAAGAAATGTAATATTATTAATGAAATATGAGGCCATTAAGAGACTAGGTTGCCTCTTTAGTGTAAATCGTAATCTAGAAACACTATGTATATCCACATATGTTAAATCTGGACTGAAATCCATCCTAAATAATAAGGAAGGACCAAGAAAGTACTCTGACAGCTTCAGACTGCTCCATACTTTATTTACATCTCACAGTTGCCTGAGTTATTTGAATTAGGAATACCATTTAATATTTTATAAAATCTAATTCTTGCGAGTCTTTTTTCACAAGTTGATCTAATTGTGTAAGACTTATTTTCTTCATTGGCTCTTTAATGTGTAAGTTATTTTGAGTTCTATAAAAAAATTTCTTTTTTTTCAAAGTAACTTAGAGTGGTAGTCATTGTCGTGGTCATTGTCATTCCCCCCACCCTCCTCCCCTGTTTACCCCCCTTCTTCCATTTTGTTTGTGCCACTAAGGATAGCATCCCGGGCCTCATGAATGCTAGGCAATCATCACTGAGTGTATCCTAGCCCCTAAAGTAGTGCCTTCTTAAGTTGTTTTGTGGTATGTAGTAACCAATAACCTTTAATGGTCTCCTCAGATTGACTAAACTTTAGATGAACTTATTTATAAGTTTATGCCACAGATTTCCCTTTTCTTACAGCATTTAATTTGAAAACTTTTTACTGCAAATTATTTCTCTGTCCCTTTCACATGTAATATTTTTTAGAAGGTTTCCAGTTTTAAGACACAGGAAAAACATTCTCATGGATTGGCAGACATTTCTTTTAAATGTACTTATTAGTGAAGATGGTGCCCCTTTTTTCCCATTTTCTACAAAAAGTTAGGATGCTAACTTCCTCAGGAAATTTGTTTCATGATGTAAGGGTGCTTCTTCTCACAAAGATATAAGAAAGTTTACTTTTATTTGAACATAGCTATTAGTAAACAGAGATGGCCTGTGATTTTCACTTTTAAAATTGTAGGGTCCTTTATTGGGCAATGAATAAGATGTATTCTATCTCCTCCACTTTAATAAATGCCCTGGAATTAAATCTTCATTGTATATTTAATTTTGTCTGAGGCAGTTTTTGCTTTGTCTGTGTCTAATTGTATTACACTAGTAGCATCATTATGCAGCACAAACTGAACATCTCTTAGTTTATATCCTCATATGGTAAGCATTCAGTAACTATATGTTGAACTGATTTCACTCTTCTTCATAAACTCCTCATTATCCAAAAATTATTTTAAAAAGCAACTGTTGATTAAGCTTCATGATAAATACAACATAAAAAATTATAACCAGGCAAATTACTAGTATTTTGAATTTTCAAAATGAATACCAGCCTAAATGATACACCCAAATGAAGAATATTTAACAAATTGGACACACCCATAATACTCAAATGAAGTAATAGAATATTGGACTCTCAAAAGCTCATAATGTATATATTTACAATCCTAAAACACCATGGCAACCATTTTCACCACTTCTAACACCATAGGTTAGTTTTGACTGTTTAAGGACTTTATACAAATAGAATCATAATGCTTCTTTCATTTATATTCTCGTATAAAATTTCTATTTTCTTTATAATATTATATTATGTTCATATATCAAAATTTATTTTCTACTGAGCTTGTCATGGATATTTGGGTAATCTCCAGGTTTGGCTATATTACATCGTATACTAATACTATTCTATCTAGAGTTCATCTATTCCTCCCATGCTCCCACTCCCTATCCCACTATAAATCAGCCTCCTTATATCAAAGAAAACATTCAGAATTTGTTTTTTTGGTATTGGCTAACTACACTTAGCATAATATGCTCTAATGCCATCATTTTCCTGCAAATGCCATGATCTTATTATTTTTTTAGTGCTGAGTAATATTCCATTGTATATAAATGCCACACTTTTTTTATCTATTCATCTATTGAAGGGCATCTAGATTGGTTCCACAATTTAGCTATTATGAATTATGCTACTATAAACATTGATGTGGCTGTGTCCCTGTAGTATGCTGTTTTTAAGTCCTTTGCATATAGACCCAGGAGGGGAACAGTTTGGTCAAATGGTGATTCCATTCCCAATTTTCCAAGAAATCTCCATATTGCTTTCTCTATTGGTGCACTAATTTGCAGACCCACAAGCAGTGTATGAGCAGACCTTTTCCCCTGCATCCTTTCCAATACTTATTATTGTTTGTATGCATGATAGCTGCCATTCTGACTAGAGTGAGATGAAATCTTAGAGTGCCTTTGATTTGCGTTTCTCTAATTGCTAGTGAAAATGAACATTTTTTCATGTATTTGTAGATTGATTGTACATCATCTGAGAAGTGTCTCTTCACGTCCTTGGCCAATTTATTGATTGGGTTGTTGTTATTGTTGTTGTTGATGATGTTGTTGTTGTTGTTATTGTTATTATTATTATTATTATTATTATTATTATTATTATTATTATTTTGGTGCTTAGCTTAAGTTCTTTATATACCCTAGAGATTAGTGCTCTATCTGATGTGTAAGAGGTAAAGATTTGCTCCCAAGATGTAGGCTCTGTATTCACCAGAATGTTTGTTTTGCTGAGAAAAATTTTGATTCCCATTTATTGATTCTTGATTTTAATTCTTGCACCACAAGAGTCTTATTAAAGAAGTTGGGGCTTAATCCCACATGATGGAGATTATTGCCTACTTTTCTTCTATTAGACACAAGGTCTCTGGTTGTATTCCTGAATTCATTTACAGCTCAAGAGACTCATCTCATAGAAAAAGTCATTCACAGACTGAATGTGAAGGGTTGGGAAAAATCATACCACTCACATGGACTGTGGAAGCAAGCAAGGGTTTCTATCCTCATATCAAATAAAGTAGACTTCAAATTAAAGTCAATCAAAAAGGATAAAGAAGGACACTACATACTGCTCAAGGGAACCATGCACCAACAACAATACTTAACAATTATAAATATGTATGCTCTGTACAAAGTAGCAGCTATGTTCATAAAAAAAAAAAAAAAAAAAAAAAAAAAAAAAAAAAAAAAAAACTTTTCTCAAGTTCAAGAGTCAAATAGACCACAATACAATAATTTTGAGTGACTTCAACACACCCCTTTCATCACTAGATAGATCTTCCAAACAGAAGCTGAAAAAAGAAACTATAGAACTCAATAATACAATCAATAACTTAGACTTAACTGACATATACAGAATATTCCAACCTTCAATGAGAGAATATACTTTCTTCTCAGCAACACATGGATCCTTCTCTAAAATAGACCATACACTATGCCACAAAGAACTCTTAGCAAATATATAAAAGCAGAGATATTACCCTGCATTCTATCAGATCATAATGGAATGAAATTAAAAATCAATGATAAAATAAGAAATAAAATCCAATCCAACACCTGGAGTCAGATGTATTTTTAAACAATGAAGAACATGATGTGACTCTTCAAATACAGGCCAGTGGATCTCACCTATAAGCCATCAAATGAATACAGTGCAAATGCTACAGTGCAACTCTGAATTAAATATTATGTAAACAACAAGTTAATTAGAGTGGATTTTTTAAATACCTATTTTTCACTTGTAGTTGGACACAAGTTTATTTTATTTATTTATTTTGATGTGGTACTGAGGATCAAAATCTTGGCCTTGCACATGCTAAGTGAGTGCTCTACCACTAAACCACAACCCTAGTTCTAAGTTGGATATTTAAAAGGCTTTAAGCAAAAACAAATAAATAAATAAATTTGGACTGCATATTAAAAATATATTTTACCTATCGACTTTCTGGTGCAGATGCTTATAATCTAATAAAATGTCTAAGCTGTCTGATTTCTATCTATCCTCAATTATCCCTTTTTGTGATATTATGGTTCTTCCCTAGCATTTGTATTCATTTATTTGTCTAGTAACTATTGAGGCTATATTTTAGTCTTAGGAGAAAAAAAAAAGATAGATGAAATTTGACATAAAGTTGACATGTGGGAATTGGCAAAATTAAATCACTGGTAATGGGAATTTTTATCTCAGATTCCTGGTTTTATTTTATTTTTTCAGTTTTTAAAATTCACTTTTTCAAAACTTATACAATCTCCAATTATACCTTATTTTTCATACGTATGGTTCTTCCATAATATTGTACTCAAAATCTTTATTGTATTTTTTAAATATTTTTTCAGTTATACATGGGCAAGATATATTTATTTGGTTTATTTATTTATTTTTTTTTTTACTTATATATTTATTTATTTATTTTTTTATTGGTTGTTCAAAACATTACAAAGCTCATGACATATCATCTTCCATACATTTGATTCAAGTGGGTTATGAACTCCCATTTTTTACCCCAAATACAAGTTGCAGAATCACATCGGTTACACATCCACATTTTAACATAATACCATATTAATGACTGTTGTATTCTGCTACCTTTCCTATCCCCTACTATCCCCCCTCCCCTTCCCTCTCATCTTCCCTCTCTACCCCATCTGCTGTTGTTTAATTCTCTCCCTTGTTTTTTTTTTTTCCCCTTTCCCCTCACAAACTATTATATGTAATTTTGTGTAACAATGAGGGTCTCCTTCCATTTCCATAGTTTCCCTTCTCTCTCCCTTTCTCTCCCCCCACTCGTCTCTGTTTAATGTTAATCTTTTCCTCATGCTCTTCTTCCCTGTTCTGATCTTAGTTGCTCTCTTTATATCAAAGAAGACATTTGCCATTTGTTTTTTAAGGATTGGCTAGCTTCACTTAGCATAATCTGCTCTAATGCCATCCATTTCCCTGCAAAATCCATGATTTTGTCATTTTTTAGTGCTGCGTAATACTCCATTGTGTATAAATGCCACAGTTTTTTTAATCCATTCATCTATTGAAAGGCATCTAGGTTGATTCCAAAGTCTAGCTATTGTGAATTGTGCTGCCATGATCATTGATGTGGCAGTATCCCTATAGTATGCTCTTTTAAGGTCCTTAGGGAATAGACCGAGAAGGGCGATAGCTGGGTCAAATGGTGGTTCCATTCCCAGCTTTCCTAGGAATCTCCATACTGCTTTCCATACTGGCCGCACCAGTTTGCAGTTCCACCAGCAATGTACAAGTGTACCCTTTTCCCCACATCCTCGCCAGAACTTATTGTTGCTTGACTTCATAATGGCTGCCAATCTTACTGGAGTGAGATGGTATCTTAGGGTGGTTTTGATTTGCATTTCTCTGACTGCTAGAGATGGTGAGCATTTTTTCATGTACTTATTGATAGATTGTATGTCCTCCTCTGAGAAGTGTCTGTTCAGGTCCTTGGCCCATTTGTTGATAGGGTTGTTTGTTATCTTGTTGTTTAATTTTTTGAGTTCTTTGTATATTCTGGATATTAGGGCTCTATCTGAAGTGTGAGGAGTAAAGATTTGTTCCCAGGATGTAGGTTCCCTATTTACCTCTCTTATTGTTTCTCTTGCTGAGAAAAAACTTTTTAGTTTGAGTAAGTCCCATTTGTTGATTCTAGTTATTAACTTTTGTGCTATGGGCGTCCTATTAAGGAATTTGGAGCCCGACCCCACAATGTGTAGATCGGAGCCAACTTTTTCTTCTATCAGGTGCAGAGTCTCTGATTTGATATCTAGCTCCTTGATCCATTTTGAATTAACTTTTGTGCATGGCGAAAGAAAGGGTTCCACTTCATTTTGTTGCATATGGATTTCCAGTTTTCCCAGCACCATTTGTTGAAGATGCTATCCTTTCTCCATTGCATACTTTTAGCGCCTTTATCAAATATAAGAAAGTTGTAATTTTGTGGATTGGTCTCTGTGTCCTCTATTCTGTACCATTGGTCCACCTGCCTGTTTTGGTACCAGTACCATGCTGTTTTTGTTACTATTGCTCTGTAGTACAGTTTGAAATCTGGTATCGCTATACCTCCCGATTCACACTTCCTGCTTAGAATTGCTTTTGCTATTCTGGGTCTTTTGTTTTTCCATATGAATTTCATGATAGCTTTATCTATTTCTACCAGAAATGCCATTGGGATTTTGATTAGCATTGCGTTGAACCTGTAGAGAACTTTGGGTAATATCGCCATTTTGATGATGTTGGTTCTGCCTATCCATGAACAGGGTACGTTTTTCCATCTTCTAAGATCTTCTTCTATCTCTCTCTTTAGGGTTCTGTAGTTTTCATTGTATAAATCTTTCACCTCTTTTGTTAGGTTGATTCCCAAGTATTTTATTTTTTTTTTTTTTGAGGATATTGTGAATGGGGTGGTTTTCCTCATTTCCATTTCAGAAGTTTTGTTACTGTTATACAGGAATGCCTTTGATTTATGCGTGTTGATTTTATATCCTGCCACTTTGCTGAATTCATTTACTAGTTCTAGGAGTTTCTTTGTAGACCCTATTGGGTCTTCTAAGTATAGGATCATATCATGCGCAAATAGTGATATTTTAAGTTCTTCTTTTCCTATTTTTATGCCTTTAATTTCTTTTGTCTGTCTAATTGCTCTGGCTAGTATTTCAAGGACTAAATTAAATAGAAGTGGTGAGAGAGGGCATCCCTGTCTTGTTCCAGATTTCAGCGGGAATGCCTTCAGTTTTTCTCCATTTAGAATGATGCTAGCCTGAGGCTTAGCATATATAGCTTTTACAATGTTGAGGTAAGTTCCTGTTATCCCCAGTTTTTCTAGTGTTTTGAACATAAAAGGATGCTGTACTTTGTCGAATGCTTTTTCTGCATCTATCGAGACGATCATATCATTCTTATCTTTAAGTCTATTGATGAGGTGAATAATATTTATTGATTTCCGTATATTGAACCAACCTTGCATCCCAGAGATGAATCCTACTTGATCATGGTGCACAATTTTTTTGATATGCTTTTGTATTCGATTCGCCAGGATTTTATTGAGAATTTTTGCATCTATGTTCATTAGAGATATTGGTCTGTAGTTTTCTTTCTTTGAAGTGTCTTTGTCTGGTTTCGGGATCAGGGTGATGTTGGCCTCATAGAATGAATTTGGAAGAGCTCCTTCTTTTTCTATTTCTTGAAATAGCTTGAAAAGTATTGGTATTAATTCTTCTTTGAAGGTTTTGTAAAACTCCGCTGTATACCCATCTGGTCCAGGGCTTTTTTTGGTTGGTAGTCTTTTGATGGCTTCTTCTATTTCTTCCTTTGTTATTGGTCTGTTTAAATTGTGTGTGTCTTCCTGACTCAATCTGGGCAGCTCATATGACTTAAGAAATTTATCGATGTCTTCACTGTCTTATATTTTATTAGAATATAGGGTTTCAAAATACTTTCTAATTATCTTCTGTATTTCTGTAGTGTCTGTTGTGATATTGCCTTTTTCATCCCGTATGTTAGTGATTTGAGTTTTCTCTCTTCTTCTCTTCGTTAGCATGGCTAAGGGTCTGTCGATCTTATTTATTTTTTCAAAGAACCAACTTTTAGTTTTATCAATTTTTTTTTGTTTCAATTTCATTGATTTCCGCTCTGATTTTAATTATTTCTTGTCTTCTGCTATATTTGCTGTTGTTTTGCTCTTCCTTTTCTAGGGTTTTGAGATGTAGTGTGAGTTCGTTTATTTGTTGTTTTTTTCTTTTTTTGAGGAATGAACTCCAGAAAATGAATTTCCCTCTTAAAACTGCTTTCATTGTGTCCCATAGATTCCGGTATGTGGTGTCTTAACTGTCATTTATCTCTAAGAATTTTTTGATTTCCTCCTTTATGTCTTCTGTAACCCATTGATCATTCAGTAACATATTGTTTATTTTCCATGTGATGCAGGATTTTTCCTTCCTTCTTTTTTCATTGATTTCCAGTTTCATTCCATTATGATCAGATATGGTGCATGGTATTATCTCCACTCCTTTATATTTACTAAGCGTTGCCCTATGGCATAATATATGATCTATCTTTGAGTAAGATCCATGTGCTGCTGAGAAGAACGTGTATCCACTTGATGATGGTTGATATATTCTATATATGTCGGTTAAGTCTAGGTTATTGATTGTGTCATTGAGTTCTATAGTTTCTTTATTCAGCTTTTGTCTGCAGGATCTGTCTAATGGTGAGAGCGGTGTGTTGAAGTCACCCATAATTATTGTGTTGTGGTCAATTTGACTCTTGAACTTGAGGAGAGTTTGTTTTATGAACGTTGCTGCACCATTATTTGGTGCATATAAATTGATAATTGTTATGTCTTGTTAGTGGATGGTTCCTTTTAACAGGATATAGTGTCCTTCTTTATCCCTTTCGATTAACTTAGGTTTGAAGTTGATTTTATTCGATATGAGTATGGCCACTCCTGCTTGCTTCCGAGGGCCATGTGAGTGGTATGATTTTTCCCAACGTTTCACCTTCAGCCTGTGTATGTCTTTTCCTATCATATGAGTCTCCTGAAGGCAGCATATTGTTGGATTTGTTTTTTTGATCCAGGTTACCAGCCTGTGTCTCTTGATTGATGAGTTTAGTCCATTAACATTTAAGGTTACAATTGAAATATGATTTGTACTTCCAGTCATGTTTATTTATTTATTTATTTTAGTTTGGCTAGTTTTTACTTTTTGGTTGTTTTCCTCCACCTTTACTGAGATACCTCCTGCTGTTGGTTTTGGGCACTGTTTTTCCATTCCTCTTCTTGTAGAATTTTACCCAAAATGCTTTGCAGTGCTGGTTTTCTGGCTGCAAAATCTTTTAGCTTTTGTTTATCGTGAAAGATTTTAATTTCATTGTCAAATCTGAAGCTTAATTTTGCTGGATACAGTATTCTTGGTTGGAATGCATTATTTTTCAGCGTTTGAAATACATTGTTCCAGGATCTTCTCGCTTTCAAAGTCTGTGATGAAAAATCAGCTGTTAACCTAATTGGTTTACCCCTGAATGTAATCTGCCTCCTTTCCCTCATAGCTTTTAATATTCTCTCCTTGTTCTGTATGTTGGCTATCTTCATAATTATATGTCTTGGAGTTGGCCTATTACAGTTTTGGATGTTTGGGGTCCTGTAGGCTTCCAGGATTTGGCAATCCATTCCATCTTTCATCTCTGGGAAGTTTTCTAGGATTATTTCATTCAATAGGTTGTCCATTCATTTGGCTTGAATCTCCGTGCCTTCTTCTATCCCAGTGACACTCAAATTTGGTGTTTTTTTGAGATCCCATATCTCTTGGATAGATTGCTCGTGAGATTTAAGCATCTTTTCAGTATTGACTATATTCTTTTAAAGTTGATAAACTTTGTCTTCATTATCTGATGTTCTGACTTCTACTTGATCTAGTCTATTTGTAATATTCTCGTTAGCATTTTTAATCTGGTTTATGGTTTCTTGCATTTCTAAAATCACTGTTTGGTTTTTTTTTTTAAGATCTCTATCTCCTGGTAAAGCTCGTTCTTTGCAGTTTGAATTTTTTGCTTTAGTTGGTTTTCAAAATATATTTTCAATTCTTGGATTTGCTGTCTCATGTCTTCTCTAAAATTCCGTTCCATCTGAGTTAGGTATGCCTTGATTTCTTTCCCTGTCCATGTTTCTGATGCGTCTAGGTCCTCCTGTAGATTTAAGTTGTCTTGCATTATCTGTACTCCTTTTTTCCCTGTTTTTTTTCATGTTGTTCACGTTACTTTCCAGCTCTGTTTGACTGCTTTGTAGCTGCTTTCTCCTATACATTTGTTTTGGCTTTGTTTATCTCTGTTGTCTCTCCTTTGTGGTGGGAGATTATGCCTATAGATGTTGGGCTTTATTGTACTTTAGAGCTGATTCATTCAGTTTATAAAGGGCTTCCAGATTTTGTATGCATGTAGTGATTTGTTTTTTGTTCTTAGGACTTTAGGTTAGGTGCTATGAAGGTATAAGGGTTAGTGTGTCTTGGCTACTTTAGAAGATTGCTCTACTGAAGGGGGATGCTAACCGTCAATTGGATCAGGGTGTTGGTAGTAGCTAGGTATTTAGTAGCACTATAGATGGCCTCAAAACATTCACCTGTTTGCATTTAGACAGTTACACGAAATGGAGGACGTAATGCTTGGGATGAAAGTTCGGGGGAAGGGGAAGGAAGGTGCTCTTGAAAAGAAAGAAGGAGGGGGAGTTAGATAGCATAGAGGAGAATGGAAAGAACAATAAAACTTGGAAGGGAAGAGAAAGAGGGAAAAAGGGAGAGAAAAAATAAAATAAAATGAGAAATAAAATTAGGTCTTAGAGATCCATTTTCTTCTCTTCCCGTAGGCAAAGCTGTGACCTCCGGGCTGAGATTTGCCCTCAATGTGTCAACAGCAATCCCTGTAAGGCGGCTCCTGGGAGTCTCTCAATCCTGTTGGTCCAGAGCCGTTTCACTTCTACGGCCCCTCCTCCCCTTCCTCCTGCCAGCCAGCCAGGTCCTGTGCACCGGAGGAGTTTCTCCAAGGATTTGGTTACACTTTCAGCCCCTCTGGGTGCTCTATTTCCCTAACGACTGAGCACTCTCTCTGTCATTCATCTAAGCCCCAGTGCTGTGGAGCTGTGTTCTGGGAGTCAATAGTTTAATTTTTCCGGACCCCTTTGGTGGGCACACCTTCGGAGTCTGGCGGCTAAGACCATTGGTGTCGCCACTGGTGGTAATGGGAGTTGGGGGTCGAGGATCCCCTCTGCTTCCCTCAGCCCCTACAATCAAGACCACTCCGCTGGCGGTATGAGGAGTTGGGGGTCTGGAGTGTCCTCTGTTTCCCTCCGCCCCTACTGTCACGCCCTCTCAGTTGGTGGTTGGGGGAGTTGGGGTGGGGAGTTTTCTCTGCATCCCTCTGCCCCTACAGTCACGCCCACGTCACTGGCAGTATTGGGAGTTGGGGGTCGAGAGTCCTTTGGCCCTTACGGTCACGCCCACGGAGAGATTTTGAAGTTTCCCGGTTGTTTGTATCTGATGCGGGTGGGAGTCACACACCTGCTAAAGTAGATTCCACTGGGAAGGAATCTCTTTGGCCGAACTTTGGTGACTTCCCCTCTCTGCTATGGCGGGCCCCTGCCTCCTTGCTGGAGTGTCCGAAGGGAGGGGTGGAACTGGCTTGTCTCTGGTCTGACACAATCTCTGGTTTTAGTTCCCAGTTCGCTATTTCATAAAGGCTTGTTTAGATTCCCTTCACATCGTCTCGGGGGGGGGAGCCGTTTGCCGGGTGGGCAGGGCCGTTCGCAGTGGGGGTGGGGCCTTTAGCAGAGCTGGGAGGGCACGGGCCATCTGCCGGGCCAGGAGGGGACCCTTCTCACTGCGCGGGGCTGCCGGGGGCAGCTGGGGGCTGCCTGCAGAGCCAGGCCAGCACTGGCCGCGGGCGGGGCCGCCAGCAGAGCCAGGAGGGCGCAGGCCGTTTGCCAGGCCATGCAGGGACCCTTCTCACCGCGCCGGCCGCCGGGGGCCGCTTGTAGAACCGGGTAGGCAGCGGCCTCGTGGCTAAGAGCCGGGCGGGCGGGGTGGCCAATCACAGAGTGAGCGGGGCCACCAGGAGAGCCGGGATGGCGGGGGCCATCTGCCGGGCCAGGCGGGGACCCTTCTCGCTTCCCCTGGCCGCCGGGGGCCGCTTGCAGAGCCGGTCGGGTGGTGGCTGCGGGATTGGACCTCTGCGCCCGCGTGGCCGGCCAAGATTCACTTGTTTGGGGCCAACTGTCACCTCTAATAAACTTACTAATTCCTGGCAGGTCTCCTTTCAGCGGAATTTTGCTAGAAGTTCCTCAGTAGGTAGAATGTAGCTGTTTTAATGGGTGTTTCTGATCCGGTTAATGTGGAGATACTGAAAGTGCTGCTTCCTTGCCGGCCGTCATGTTGGATCCCTGGTTTATTTATTTTTATATGGTGCTAAGGATTGAACCCAGTGCCTCACATATGCGAGGCAAGTGCTCTGTCACTAAGCCACAACCCTAATCCTCTTTCTTGTTTTATCTGTTCTTTACTCAATGGGATTGAAAGAGAGATAAGAAGCAGAAAATGATGACATTTTGAGCAGGAAATTATACTTTCAGGCCCATAAATATATTGTCTCTGTAAGTGACTTTGATGAAGAAGACAATGATAATTCTACTGTCATTCCATCTCAGTGCTTGGTATATTTTCTTAAGCCAATGTGAATTTTATACTCCAAAATTCCAGAAGACAGCATATCTCTAATGTGCACTAGCCTTTGCTTTCCATGGATTGGTATTTCCTTTTCAACTGAAAGACAGATACGGTAGTTGTCATAGTGGAAATTTTAAAAATGGAAAAGGGCATATTTCTACTCTGTAATAACTCTAGAACAACTGGAAAAATATTCTTTTACTGTAAAAAGTCAACTTGCAGCTAAGTATAAGCATAAAAATTTTATCCTAAATTACATCTACCAAAAAATTGTGTTATTGACTGGAAATAGAGGCCTTTAATGAAAGATATCTCACAAACCTCACTTTTATAGTTCTGATGGCAAAAATGAAATGAGTGCCACATGTTTTGGTCACATATCTGGCAATATGATAGAGTTTGCAATATAATAGTATTGACATTGATTTATTAATATTGATTTCTAAGCTGTAAAACACAGACAAACTATTTTCTTTTGCTTTCTTTCCTAAGCAGATCAAAGTAAAAATAGTAAATTATGGATTGTGAGCTGTCTTGATTTTTGATAAAATATCAACAGACTGGCTTCTAAATGTCATATTTCATCACCTGTAATTAATTGTTTTAGAAATGTGTAATACAATGAAACTTATTTAGTCATTTTACATTTAAAACATGTAAATAAATATTTAAAGTAAAGCTTTTTTATATTAAAGAGAAATTAAAGATGAAATTACACATTGTATGATTTAAAGAACATAAAATAATTTTATTTTCAACATGAAAAGTTTTGTTATTTTATAGTGAGAGTGGTATAATAATTTTACATAATTATACTATTTGTAACATTAACCCAATCTGATATTTTCCTTTTCAAAAATTAGATGTCTATGTTCTTAGGGAAAAAAAATTAAAGAGTCTATTCCCTGTTTTGTAATTTTTCAAGAGAGAAAATAACATAACTGTTTCTGTGTCTTCAAAGATTTTCCAAAAGAAAATTACATCCAACAATATGTAAAAAAGTCTTTACTTTATGAGAGTAATACTTTTAAAGTGATAGAATAAACAACATAAATTTTGTGAATTACTCAGAATTATTTACTAAAAGCATGTATAATTATCAAAAGATATAACTATTATATCACACTACTCATTTAATAATTGAGATTTTATATTACTGGGAACATGATTTATCCTAGGTGGATACAAGTGTGTTCGTTGTACTTCTAAGTTTTTTGGTAATTTCTGCACCATTATATTGGTAATTTCTACCCCATTGTATCTAGCCATTTATTTGATATATTCCTTCATTCAACTTCTTTTTTTTTTTAAATTTATACTTATTTTTATCAGTGAAACATAATTACACAAAAATGTAAAATTTGTACATACACACAACATAATTTGGACAATTTAGTTTTCCAGTATTGACCATTTCCCTCTTTTCTTCTATGCCCTTGATCCCTTTCTTCTATTCTATTAGTCACCTTTTGTTTTCATGAAAATAAATTTGTTCCCCCTTTATGCTCTCTAGCTTCCACATATGAGAGAAAATATATGATCAACTTTCTTAATCTGACTTCTTTCACATAACATAATATTCTCCATTTCCAAATTTTTACCTACAAATGACATACTGTTGTTCTTCGTTATGGATTTGTAAAACTCTACTGTGTGTGTATACATACATTTTTTTTAAATCCAGCAATCCTTTGACAGAAATCCAAGCATGTTTCATAATTTAGCTATTATAGATTGTGCTGCTATAAACGTGGTTATTTTTGTATCACTATAATATTCCTACTGTAGTATTTTTGAATAAATAGCTACCAGTAGTATAGCTGGGACATATAGTGATTCCTTTCCTAGTTTTAAAGAACATCCATACTGATTTCCATGGTTGTTTAACTAATTTAAAACCCACCAATAGTGTAGAGTTGTTGCATTTTTCCCACATACCCACCAGCATTTGTTATTACTTGTGTTCTTGACTATTGCCATTCAAACTGGAATGAAGTAAAATTTCTTTAGTTTTGATTTGTAATTCCCTGATTATTAAGGATGTTGAACATATATATTTCTTCCTTGGGAAAAAAATGTCACTTTATTTCATTAGTGCATCTATTTAATGGATGATTTGGGAGATTTTTGGTGTTAAGCTTTTTGAGTTCATTCATCTTCTGCATGTGCTCAATCAAAATCTACTTTCTTGTATTACTTTGTTTGTGTCATTTGTCCCATTTTATTCAATCAGCCATTTATATCTAGACTTAAAGAATTATAATTCTCTCAATACTTGTTCTTAATTAAAAAAATATTTTTTTTTATTTTTTGTTTTTTAATATTTTTGGTTTTTGGCGGACACAACATCTTTATTTGTATGTGGTGCTGAGGATTGAACCCAAGGCCATGCGCATGCCAGGCGAGCGCACTACCGCTGGAGCTACATCCCCAGCCCCTAAAAAAATATTATCTGTTTAATGTTTCTTTTTTTTTTTTTTTTCAGAAGAAATTCTTTATTTACTACAGAGCAATAGTAACAAAATCAGCATGGAATTAGCTAATTTTGTCATTCAATCTTGAATGTTAATGAAGGTCACACTAGAGTCCACTGGATTGCAAGCTACTTAAGGGAAATATTTATTTTGTGTTACTAGTGTCTACCATAGTGATTCATTCATAGGCATGTATGTCTAAATATATTGCATTATTACATTGGTTATCTCATCTCTTCATAATTGTTGTTCCTAAATTTTGAAAATGTCATATGTGGGCAAAATCTTCATTTTATTTAGCAATAAAATAAGAATGTTAATTATAAGGTTTGTTCCATAGAGTTTGAAGCAGCTTCTATTCCATATTTTCTTCAGCATCTACCAGTACATGTAGGTTTTATGCCATTGCTATTTTAATCAGCAAATATTGATCAGCCTCTCTCAGCCTAATGAATATGTCACTGTATAAATGAAATTGGCAGCCTAGTTTTAAATAACAGTTATTTCAAGGAGCTCACACATGAATATATCTGCAAATAAGACATGATATCTTCTGAAAATAATTGATGTGATAAATTCCTTCTGATTATATGGAAAAATCTGAAAGTATCTAGTGCTGTTCAGTTGACAAGATTTACTCTTTGAAAATCTATCATCTTGAAATTAATTGGAGACTGCATAGTTATTCATAGTTGCTCTACTTACATCATTAAGTCAACCAAAACTGCTGGACCACAAAATGAGCATTCTAGTTATTTGGGCAGAATCATCTGAATGGAAATGATTATGCATTGCTCAAATCAGGTTCTCTAGGGTTTGGCTGTTATGAGAACCCAAATGTTTGAATCTACTTCCCGCCTTTTTTGGTGGATTTGTTAACTCTCTCTATATGTAATTTTTCTCAACTATAGAACCTGATAACTGAAAGTCACTGTAAGAAGCAGTACTCAAGTAACTCAATGTTTTATTAGACATTTATCTAGAAATTAAAGAACTGAACACAGTGCTGTTGGAATTTTCAGGATGAAAAAGCATGAGAAATGTCAGCCTTCTCTACAACAATAGTTTAAAATCTTTAAATAAATAGCATGCATACTTATTATCTGACTACTTCACTACACATTTACATTTTAAAAAGCTTCTTTGCTATATATTCCAATGAACAATAAATAAAAGTTTATTTACTTGTGTTTGTTTTTATTTGCATTATAATTTGTCTGTGTTATTGGAAGCAATGATAAACTTTATATAATGTGCTTTGAACTAGCTAGTTTCCAAAAAGTGCTCTTGTGAAAAAAAAGTGGAAATTAAATATCTTTAAAATGTAATTATGTAGGGATGATTTAACTTAATTTGAATGTCACTTCTTGCTTTTCAAAGTATTATTGCTATTGACACATGGTAAAGTATTTATAAATGTAACTTTTAAAAATTATTTATTACTGTTTATATTAAAATTTTTTTACACAGTATTAAGATAATCAAGTTGCAATATTTTCATCATCACTAGAAATTATCACTAATACTAACCTGGAATTGAGCCTATTAGTATATAAAAAGTTTCAGTAATTCTATTCAAAAACTTAAAAAATGAAAACAAAATTAAAAATAGGACACCTAAACATTTTTCCTCTGAACACTATGATCTTGATTTCTTTACTCCAAAATCAATTATATTTTATCTTTGTCAATAAATTACATGAATTAAATGTAACAATACTGGATATCCTCTGAAAAATTAAAAAATAAATTTAAAATTATAGTCCAGAAGGAAAACAAGTTCTATGAAGTGAAACAATATCAGCTTAGCATAAATATATAGTTAGGCACATCAGCCTTTATCTGAGTGAAGCATAAAATTAACAGAAGCAAAGAATATTTTATATGTGCTTTTAGACTGTTGTCCATGCTATAATTGTAAGCAATTTACTCTCTGAGTAACTTTGGTCTCTATTGTTATTTTCTTTTTTGCTTTGCTTATCTCGGCTATCAACATCCACAGCTCAGTAAAAAGTGTACACATTTAAATTTCAGAACATCAAGCTGATTTCTAATAGAGGCATATTTCCACTGTTTTTCAAAATAGCTATAAATATTTTTAAAAATAGACCACCATGATGTTACTCATCATTATTTTTATTAATGCTTAAATGCAGTTCTCAAGTTTAATTATTCCTTTCACTCTAATGCAATTCTCAAAACGTTCTAAATATTCTCAACTTTAACACAATTCAATACTCCAGAATTTCTGGAGGCTGAGGATATAGCTCAGTTGGTGGAGTGCTTGCCTACCATTCACAAATTCCTGGGTTCAATTCCCAGCTCCACCACCAAAAACAAACAAACAGAACTCTTAAGCAATTTTCTTGTGGTAAGAAACTATGTTTTTCCTGAGTATCATTTAAATATTTATTTCAAAGATAGGATGACAATTCTCTGAAGATGTCATTTTACGTGGGTTCACTTATTATTTTATACCCTACACAACTCAGAGACCCAACTGCTCATCGACTCCTTCAGTTATCCTTCCCTAATGACATTAACCTGGCTCATTTGAGCATTATGCACTGTTTTTGTTGTTGTTTGTTTTTTCCACACTGTATACTCTTTCATTGTTTTCAGATACCTAAGTGTTGAACATTTGCTTACTTTACATGATATTTGAGCAGTATTTCCATATCTATCATTTTCCTGTGAATTCAGAGACAGCAACTACTCTCAAGTTGAATTAGAGGAATTCTACTGTTTGTCACTTTTATCAAAGTGAACATAAAGACAAATGGAAAATTGAAATATAATCTGTGTTTTTGGCAAAAAGAAACCATTTTTATATAATGATTTTTACAAGTCTGTCATGGCATACAAAAGTCAAATAATACCAAAAAGTATGTGGAAGATGCTTTTATTACGTAAAGATAAGAAAAGTTCAAGTGCAACAAAAAAGACGCTGAAATTTTTGTAAAATTTAAATACATAAGATTTATTTGATATTCAATAAAGGAGCACAACAGAATGTGAATTTGGAGTATCGTATAGTTTTTCTGGATTGCTGTCTTGATAACATGTGGCTAAAAACACTGAGGAGTGACAAAGAAGGGAATTTGATGGCAAAAGAGAAAAATAAATGTTTCTGAGAAAAATGGGGATGTTCTACCTCATATTTGGGCTAGTATTTATAACTACTTCATAGATTTATTTAAACTCAACAAATTATGCTCCTCAAAAATGGTGATTTTTTTTTAGTGTACATGATATCTCAATGAAATTTTAATTTTGACAGACTGCCATTACAAATTTACCAAACACTTTCTCAGAGAAGGACTAATGAACTTTGCACCACTATCCCCAGATACTTTTCAGCACTAAAATTTATAATAACTATATTAAAATGAAAAATTAGAGGGTTGAGGGGGCAGATAAGTGGAAGAGTATGTGCTTAGCATGCATGAACCCTGAGTTTGATCTCTTTCAGCCTCATCTCTACCAAAAAGAGCAATTATTGTTTGTCAAAACCAAGTAAAAATAATGAAAAGACAAAAATGTATTTCAATATACATAACCAATAGGATTTATCATTTTAAAATTTGTTAAAAATTTGGCTACTAAGGAAAAAGGTTTTTTATAGATGACATTTATATTTAGCATTATTATACACTAGGAGTTATAGTCTATTTAAGTATAAAGTATATCCAATTTTAATTGTAAGGGAAGAAATACCTAATTATTCCATCATCAATTGTTAAAGATCTTTTTCTATTAAAATGTATGTAAGATTCATCTAGAAATGAATTGAGATTTAACATGTATGTGAAGAAATTGTACTGACTTAGATCCATACTGCTAGATAGGAAAACACACAAACAACATGAAAAAACAAGGGAACAAATCACCCTCAGACAAACAAAGATGCTCCAATAATAGAATCCATTGATAGCACAGTAGAAGAAATGTCAGAGAAGAAGTTTAGAATGTTCATAGTTAAACTTACCTGTAACATAAAGGATGGTATAAGGAGTGAAATAATATCAAAATATAGCAAGTGAAAGACCACGTAAATAAAGATGCAGAGATTCTAAAAAAAAAAAAAAAAGAGCAAAACAAACAAAAAAATTAGAAATCCTGTAAAAGAAGGAATACATAAACCAGATTAAAAATTCAATGGAAAGTATCACCAACAGACTAGACCACATGGAAGAAAGAACCTCAGGCAATGAAGACAAAATATATAATCTTGAAAATAAAGTTGACCATGTAATCATCATGGTAAAGAACCATGAACAGACCTTCCAAGAATTATGGGATAACATAAAAAGAACAAATTTAAGTTTTATTTGGATGAAGAAGCAGATATACAAAACAAAGGAATGTACAACCTTTTCAATGACATAATATCAGAAGCACATGAATCCTTCTCTAAAATAGATCATATCTTATGCCACAAAACAACTCTCAGCAAATAAAAAATAGAACTAATACCCTGAATTCTATCATATCATAAGGGGAATAAAATTATAAGTCAATAATAAAATAAAATATAATAAGTTGAGCAAAGTAGCAAACACCTGTAAATCCAGGCTCCAGAGGCTGAGGCAGAAGAATCCTGAATTGAAAGCCAGCCTTAGCAAAAGTGAGGTGCTAAGCAACTCAGTGATATCCTGTCTCTAAATAAAATACAAAAACGTTCTAGGGATATGGCTCAGAGGCTGAGTGTCCCTAAGTTCAATCTCTGTTAAAAAAAATATATATATAAGTGAATCTAACACGTGGTGACTAAATAACACAATATTGAATGACCAATAGAACACAGAATAAATCAAGGATTAAACAAACAAACAAAAAACTTAGAGGTTAGAAAGAATACCAATACAACATATCAAAGTCTCTGGGACACTATAATGGCAGTTCAAGAGGAAAGTTCATTGCATTAAGCTCATTCCTTTAAAGAACAAAAAGTCAACCAATACATGACCTAACATGACATCTCAAATCCTAGAAAGGGCACAAATCAACACCATAATTAGTAGAAGAAAGGAAAGATTTATAATCAGAGCTGACACCTATAAGTTGAAACAAAAGAAACAATGTAAACAATAGACAAAACAAAAAGTTTGTTCTTATAAAAATAAATAAAATTGATAAATCCTTAATCATGCTAATAAAAAGAAAGAGAGAGAAAACTCAAATTACTAAAATTAATGATGAAAAAGAAAATATTGAGATCCATTCACACCAACAAGTGCTGGGCCTAGGCTCACCTGCAGACACCTGCCAGAGCCCAGCCTCCAGCATGGGACAGCCCCTTTGGACCAGCAGACTACTGCAGGAGATCAGGCCCAGACCAGATCTGCCCTCACCAACTTGCATGGGATCTAGGTACAAGATCCACACTGAAAGAAAAAAGACACATAGACAACATGCATCAAAAAACAAGGGAGGAAAGAATCCCAAACAAATCAGGATACTATAATAACAGAACCAATAGGTTCTGAAGAAATGTCAGAGAAGGAGTTCAGAATTAAAATGATCTGTGAATTAAAGAAGGACCTAAATGAGCAAATACAAAGCAAAAATTGATCAGTCTAACAAGGAGATAAGAGAGCAATTAGATATAGCAAAAGATTGTTTCAAAAAGAGATACAGACTGAAAAAAAAAGTAAGAAATTCTTAAAATGAAGGGCACAATAAAACAAGTAAAAATCTCAATAGAAAGCAAAGTGAACAGCCTAGATCACTTGAAGGAAAGAACACTATAAAGACAAAGTATACAATCTGGAAAATAAAGTTGATGACAGTGAAGATAGTAAGAAACCATAAAAAAAAAAAATACATGCAAGACTAATGGGACAGCATCAGAAGAACAAATCTAAGATTTATTGGGATAGAGGAAGGCACAGAGTTTCAAACCAAAGGAATGCACAATCTCTTAAATGGGATAATATCAGAAAATTCCCCAAGCATGAAGAACAAATTGGAAAAACAAATGCAAGGGGTTTACAGGACAACAAATGTATAAAATTACTACAGATCTATATAGAGACATTATAATGAAAATGTCTAGCATACAGAATAAGGATAGAATCTTAAAAGCCTCAAGAGAGAGGAGTCAGATGACATATAAGGGAACAGCAATTCATATCTCAGCAGATTTTTCAACTCAGACCCTTAAAGCTAGGAGATCATGGAATAACATATACCAATATTTGAAGGAAAATGGATGCCAGCCAAGAATCTTATACCCAACAAAACTAGGCTTTAGATTTAATGATGAAATAAAAACTTTCCATGATAAGCAAAAATTAAAAGAATTTACAACTAGAAAGCCTGCACTACAGGAAACCCTCAGAAAAATATTCCATGAAGAGGAAATGGGGAAAAAAAAAGAATGAAAATCAGCAGAGGGCGGTATTACACTAAAGGATAATCAGAGGAGAAACTAAGTTACATTTATTACCAAAAGTAAACAAAAATGGCTGGGAATACAAATCATATCTCAATAGTAACCCTGAATGTTAATGACCTAAACTCACCAATCAAAAGACATAGATTAGCAGATTGGATAAAAAAAATTAACAATATGCTGCCTCCAAGAGACTCATCTCAAAGGAAAAGTCATCCACAGACTGAAGGTGAAGGATTGGGAAAAATCATTCCACTCACATGGACTTTGGAAGCAAGGAGAGGTTTCCATCCTAATATCAAATAAAGTAGACTTCAAGCTGAACTTATTCAAAATGGACAAAGAAAGACACTACATACTACTCAAGGGAACCATACACCAATAAGACATACAAATTAAAAAAATATATATGCCCCAAATAATGGAGTATCTACTTTCATCAAATAAACTATTCTCAAGTTCAAGAGTCAAACAGACCACAACACATAATTTTGAGTGACTTTAACACACCTCTTTCACCACTAGATAGTTCTTCCAAATTAAAGCTGAACAAGGAAAATATAAAACCCAATAATACAATCAATAACTTAGACTTAACTGATATATAGAGAATATTTCATCATTCAACAAGTGATTACACTTTCTTCTCAGCAGCACATTAATTCTTCTCTAAAATAGACCATGTATTATCCCACAAACAAACTTTTTGCAAGTATAAAAAAGTACAGATGCTACTCTGCATTCTGTCAGATCATAATGAAATAAAATTAGAATTCAATGATGAAAAGAGAAATAAAATCTACTCCAACATCTGGAGATTAAAAAATATGCTACTGAATGAACAATAGGTTGCAGAAAGACATCCAGGAGGAGATTTAAAAATTTTTAGAGGTGAATAAAAAAAAACAGACTCAACATCTCAAAATCTCTGGGACACTATGAAGGCAGTTCTAAGAGGAAAGTTCATTGCATGGAGTTTATTCCTTAAAAGAAGAAAAAGGCAACAAATAGATGACCTAACATTACATCTGAAAGCCCTAGAAAAAGAAGAACAAGTCTACACCAAAAGCAGTAGAGGGCAGGAAATAATAAAAATTAGAGCTGAAATCAATGAAATTGAACCCCCCCCCAAAAAAAAAAAAGAAAAAAATCAACAAAACAAAATGATGGTTCTTTGAAAAAATAAGTAAATATTGGCAAGCCCTTAGCTACACTGACAAAGAGAAGGAGAGAGAAAACTCAAATTACTAGTGTCTGTGATAAAAAAGGTAATATCACATCAGACACTACAGAAATACAGAAGATAATTAGAAATTATTTTGAAAACTTGTATTCCAATAAAACAGAAAATATCAAAGGTATCAACAAATTTTTAGAGTTATATGATTTGCCCAAATTGAATCATAATGATATACACAATTTAAGCAGATCAATTTCATGTGACAAAAAAGAAGATGCCATCAGAATCCTTTCAACCAAGAAAAGCCCAGGACTGGATGGATAAACAGCTGAGTTCTACAAAATCTTTAAAGGAGAACTAATTACAATACTCTTCAACTTATTTCAGGAATTAGAAAAAGAGGCAGCACTTCAAAACTCATTCTATGAGGTCAATATCCTAATTCTAAAACCAAAGACACATCAAAAAAAGAAAACTTCAGACTAATATCTCTAGTGAATATAGATGCAAGAGTTCTCAATAAAATTATGGCAAATCGAACACAATATATATATATATATATATATATATATATATATATATATATATATATATATATATATAAAATAGTGCCCCATGACAATGACAAAGTAAAATTCATCCCAGGGATGCAAGAGTGGTTCAACATAAGGAATCAATAAATGCAATTGATCACATCAATAGACTTAAAGATAAGGATGATATAATCATCTCAATAGATGCAGGAAAAAAAAAAACATTTGACAAAATACAGCACCCCTTCATGTTCAACAGACTAGAAAAATATTGATAACAAGAACATATCTCAACATCATAAATTCTATTTATGCCAACCCCAAGCCAACATTATTCTAAATGGAGAAAAAATGAAGGCATTCTCTCTGAAAACTGAAACAAGACAGTGATGCCCGCTTTCACCACTTCTATTCAACATTGTTCTTGAAAAATTGCCCAAAGCAATAAGACAGATTGCCGCAGTCTGGCTGGGCACAAAAATCATGAGCCACTCAAACAGGAACAAACTTTATTTTTGAAACTGCCGCCAATGCCCCATATGCTCCCAGGAAGATTGCTGACCTACCCAAGAAATTAAAGGGATATACATTGGAAATGAAGGACACAAATTAACACTATTTGCTGATGATATGATTCTTTAACTAGAAGACCCAAAATATTCCACTAGCAAACTTCTAGAACTGGTAAAATAATTCAGCAAAGTAGCAGGATATAAAATCAACACCCGTAAATCAAAGGCATTTCTGTAAATCAGTGACAAATCCTCTGAAAGGAAAATGAAGAAAACTACCCCAATTACAAGGGACTCAAAAATACATAAATAGGTAAAATACTTTGGAATCAACTTAACAAAAGAGGAGAAAGATCTATACAATGAAAACTACAGAACCCTTAATAAAGAAATCAAAGAAGACTCAAGAAGATGGAAAGATCTACCTTGCTCTTGAGTAGGCTGAATTAATATTATCAAAATGACCATAATACCCAAAGCATTGTACAGATTTAATGCAATTCTGATCAAAATCCCAAAGGCATTCCTCATAGAAATAGAAAAAAGCAGTCATGAAATTCATCTGGAAAAACAAGAGACCCATAATAACTAAAGCAATCCTAAGCAGGAAGAGCAAAGCAGGTGTCATCACTATATCAGACCTTAAACTATACGGCAGAGCGATAGTAACAAAACAACATGGTATTGGCTCCAAAACAGACTGGTAGACCAACGGTACAGAATAGAAGACACAGAGACTAACTCACAATACTATAATTATCTTATATTAGACAAAAGTGCCAAAAATATGCATTGGAGAAAAGATAGCATCTTCAACAAATGGTGCTGGGAAAACTGGAAATCCATATGCAACAAAATGAAACTAAACCCCTAAATCTCACCAAGCACAAATCTCAACTCAAAATGGATCAACAACCTAGGAATACAACCAGAGACCCTGTGTCTAATAGAAGATAAAGTAGGCCTTAATATCTATCATGTGGGATTAGGCCCCAACTTCCTTAATAAAACTACTATAGTGCTACAATTAAAATCAAGAATCAATAAATGGGATGAATTCAAACTAAAAAGTTTCTTCTCAGAAAAAGAAACAATCTGTGAGGTGAATAGAGAGCTTACATCAGATAGAGCACTAATCTCTAAGGTATATAAAGAACTCAAAAAGCTAAACTCCAAAAAAAAAAAAAAAAACAAAAACAAAAAAAACCACAAATAACCCCATAAATAAATGGCCCAAGGACCTGAGGAGACACTTCTCAGAAGATGATATACCATTAATCAACAAATACATAAAAAATTCATCATCACTAGCAATTAGAGAAATGCAAATCAAAAGCACTCTAAGATTTTATCTCACTCCAATCATAATGGCAGTTATTATGAAGACAAACAACAATAAGTGTTGGCAAGGATGTAGGGGAAAAAGGTACACTAATATATTGCTGGTGGCACTGTAAATTGGTGAAGGCAATATGGAAAGAAATATGGAGATTCCTTGGAAAACTGGGAATGAAACTACCATTTGACCCAGCTATCCCTCTCCTTGGTCTCTACCCAAATGACTTAAAAACAGCCACATCAATGTTTATAGCAGCACAATTCACAATAGCAAAATTATGGAACCTACCTAGATACCCTTAAGTAGATGAATGGTTAAAAAATGTGGCATATATACACAATGGAATATTACTCAGCAATAAAAGAGAATAAAATAATGGCATTTGTAGGTAAATGAATGGAGTTTGAGGAGATAATTCTAAGTGAAGTTAGCCAATCCCAAAAAAACAAATGCCAAATGTTTTCTCTGATATAAGGAGTCTGATACAAAATGAGGTTGTTGGGGGGCATGAGAGGAATAGACAAACTCTAGATAGGGCAGAGGGGTGGGAGGGGATTGGAGTGGGTATGGGATTAGAAGTGATGGTGGAATGTGATTGACATTATTATCCAAAGTACATGTATGAAGACATGAATTTGTGTGAATATTCTTTGTATACAATCAGAAATATGAAAAGTGTTGCTCTATGTGTGTAATATAAATTGTAATGCATTCCGCTGTCATATAAATTTCAAAAAATTAATAAAAAAGTAAAACAAAAAAGAAAATATGATGACACACACTACTGAAATATAGAAAATAATTAGAAAATATTTTGAAAATTTATACTACAATAAAATAGAAAATCTCAAAGACATCAACAAATTTCTTAAGACATGTGACCTACCTAACCTGAATCAGGAGGATAAGCACTATTTAGACACATCAATTTCAAGTATTGAAATATAGGGGGATCCAACATGGCGGCGAGTGGGGAGGCAGCACTTTCAGTACCTCCTCAACAACGGGGTCAGAGAGACACATGGATACGCTTAGATTTGACCTGCTGAGAAACTCCTAGTAAATTCCACTAAAGAGAGACCGGCTGGGAATTGGAAGGATTTTTGGAGGTGACAGTTTGCCCTAGACGAGTGAATCTCCGCCACGCAGCGCAGAGGTCCAGACCCGCCAGCCGCTGCCCACGCGACTCGGCGACTGTCTGCTGCCTGCACGCGGCCCCCGCGTCAGGGTGGATAGCCTCCGAGGCGCAGCGCAGCAGGAGCGGTGCAGGGACTCTAGGAAGAGGTCTCTCACCAAGCCTTCATGAAATAGTGAACCGGGAGCTGAAACCAACCAGAGACAGACCAGTCCCACCCCTCCCTTCGGACACTCCGGCAAGGAGCCTGGGGCCCGCCATAGCAGAGAGGTGACATCACCAGAGTTCCGCCAACAGAATTCCTTCCCAGCGGAATCCACGTTAGCAGGTGTGTGACTCCCACCCCCTCCAGATACAAGCAGCCAGGAAACCTCGGGAATCTCTCCGGGGGCATGTCTGTAGGGAAGCAGAGGGGATTCCAGATCCCCACCTCCCCTTAACACCAGCGGCGACACCCAAGATCTTAGCCGCCAGTTTCTGGGGGCGTGCCCACCAAAGGGGTCCGGAAAAATTAAACTGTTGGTTCCCAAATCACCACACCACAGCACTGGGGCTTAGATGAATGACAGAGAGGGTGTTCATCGTTCGGGATATAGGACACGCAGTGGGGCTGCAAGTGTAATCAGATCCTTGGGGAACCACCTCCGGTGAACAGGACCTGGCTGGCTGGCTGGGAGGAGGAACAGGGGGAGGGGCCGGATAAGTGAAAGGGCTCTGGACTAACAGGATTGAGAGACTCCCAGGAGCCACCTTACAGGGATTTCTGTCAGCACATAGAGGGCAGAAGCTCAGCTCGGAGGGCACAGCTCCGCCTATTGGAAGAGAAGAAAATGGGATTCAGCCATAGAACAGGGGATGCCAGCATGGCAGAGATCTGATGTCATCAGAGAGCGGCCAAGGAGAGAACTTCATCGGTGCCAGCGGCGACGGAAACAGTTGGTCTCCTGGTAGGGAGGGTGAGTCACAGATACCCGAGTCTCTCTCGCTTTGTCATCGAGCCAGAAGGGAGGAGTGAGGCCGCCGCCCGCGCCCGCAAGGTAGGCAGACCTGTGACCAACCTGCAGATCAGGCCCAGCGGTCTGCGGGCAAGGTAGGAGGGGCAGGGCAGAGCTGCCGCCCGCGCTAGCAAGGTAAGCAGACCTGCGACAGACCGGCAGATCAGGCCCAGCGGCCTGCCAGCGTGGTACACACTTCACCCCAACTGGAGTAGGGGCAGAGCAGAGCCTTCGCCGGCACCCAGATTAGGCCCAGCGGCCCGCCTGTGTGGGGGTCAAGTGACCCCAATTGGAGTGGGGACAGAGCGGAACTGCCACCCATGCCCGCAAGGTGGGCAGACTGGCGACCAACCTGCAGATCAGGCCCAGAGGTCCCCGGGCGTGGTAGGAGGGGCAGGGCAGAACCTTTGCCCCCACCTGCAAGGTAGGCAGACCTGCGACAGAACGGCAGATCAGGCCCAGGGGTCCGCGGGCGTGGTAGACACCTCACACCAATTGGAGGAGGGGCAGAGCAGAGCCCCCACCCGAACCTGCAAGGGAGACTTTTCAACTATACAAGAGCAATATAAATATATAGGGGGGGAAAATTTTCAAAAACACAACAGTTTCACCAAGAAGAAAGAAACGCAAGTAGTATGAAAAGACAAGGAAGGAAAGGACTACAAGCAATGCAGGTCAACTCAACTTTAGAAGAGGTAACAGCTGCAGAAGATGGAATGTCAGATAAAGAATTCAGGATATATATGCTTCAGATGATCTGGAGTATCAAGGAAGATATTAGACAGAAAATCAGACAATGAAAGATCACTTCGACAATGAATTACACAAACACATCCAGGAAGCAAAAGATCAACTATACAGGGAGATAGAGGTTATAAAAAACAAACAAACAGAAATCCTAGAAATGCAGGAAGCAATAAACCAACTTAAAAACTCAATGGAGAATACTACCAGCAGAGTAGAACACTTAGAAGATAGAACATCAGACAATGAAGACAAAGTATTTCAACTTGAAAAGAACATAGACAGCTCAGCAAGACTGTTAAGAAACCATGAGCAGAACATCCAAGAAATATGGGCTAACATTAAGAGACCAAATTTAAGAGTCATTGGGATACAGGAAGGTATAGAACTCCATACCAAAGTAATGAGCAATTTATTCAATGAAATAATACGAGAAAAATTCCCAGACTTGAAGAATGAGACAGAATCCCAAATCCTAGAAGCCTACAGGATGCCGAATGTGCAAAATCATAAGAGATCCACACCTAGACACATTATAATGAAGATGCCCAACATACAGAATAAGGAGAGAATTTTAAAAGCTACAACAGAAAGGAAGCAGATTCCATTTAGGGGTAAGCCAATCAGAATAACAGCTGATCTTTCAACACAGACTCTGAAAGCTAGAAGATCCTGGAATAACATATTTCAAACACTGAAAGAAAATGGGTTCCAACCAAGAATTGTGTATCCAGCGAAATTAAGCTTCAGGATGGAAGATGAAATTAAAACCTTCCACGACAAACAAAAGTTAAAAGAATATGCAGCTAGAAAACCATCTCTTCAAAACATCCTCGGCAAAACATTACAGGAAGAGGAAATGGAAAATAACAATGAAAACCAACAGTGGGAGGTAGGACAGTAAAGGGGGGGGGGATAATCAAAGAGGAAAACAAACCATGTTTAGTAACAGAAATAAACAAATAAGGCTGGAAAAACAACCCATATCTCAATAATAACCCTAAATGTTAATGGCTTAAACTCACCAATTAAGAGACATAGGCTAGTAGAATGGATCACAAAACAAGACCCAACAATATGCTGCCTACAGGAGACGCATTTGATAGGAAAAGACATACATAGGCAGAAGGTGAAAGGTTGGGAAAAATCATATCACTCATATGGACTTCGGAAACAAGCAGGAGTGTCCATACTCATATCAAATAAAATAGATTTCAAGCCAAAGTTAATCAAAAGGGATAAAGAGGGACACTACATACTGCTTAAGGGAACCATACACCAACAAGACATAACAATCATAAATATATATGCCCCAAACAATGGTGCAGCTATGTTCATCAAAAAAACTCTTCTCAAGTTCAAGAGTCTAATAGACCACCATACCATAATCATGGGAGACTTCAACACACCTCTCTCGCCACTGGACAGATATTCCAAACAAAAGTTGAATAAAGAAACTATAGAACTCAATAACACAATTAATAACCTAGACTTAATAGACATATATAGATATACCACCCAACATCAAGCAGTTACACTTTTTTCTCAGCAGCACATGGATCCTTCTCAAAAATAGATCAGATATTATGTCACAGGGCAACTCTTAGACAATATAAAGGAGTAGAGATAATACCATGCATCCTATCTGACCATAATAGAATGAAACTGAAAATCAATGATAAAAGAAGGAAGGAAAAAAGCATACATCACTTGGAGAATGAACAATAGTTTACTGAATGATCAATGGGTTATAGAAGACATCAAGGAGGAAATTAAAAAATTCTTAGAGATTAATGAAAACACAGACACAACATATCGAAATCTATGGGACACATTGAAAGCAGTTCTAAGAGGAAAATTCATTGCTTGGAGTTCATTTCTTAAAAAAAGAAAAAAAACAACAAATAAATGATCTCATACTTCATCTCAAAATCCTAGAAAAAGAAGAGCAAAACAACAGCAAAAGAAGTAGAATGCAAGAAATAATTAAAATCAGAGCTGAAATTAATGAAATCGAAACAAAAGAAACAATTGAAAAAATTGACAAAACTAAAAGTTGGTTCTTTGAAAAAATAAACAAAATCGATAGACCCTTAGCCATGCTAGCGAAGAGAAGAAGAGAGTGAACACAAATTACTAGCATACGGGATGAAAAAGGCAATATCACAACAGACACTTCAGAAATACAGAAGATAATAAAAAATTATTTTGAATCCTTATACTCCAATAAATTAGAAGACAGAGAAGGCATCGATAAATTTCTTAAGTCATATTATCTGCCCAGATTGAGTCAGGAGGATATAGACAACCTAAACAGACCAATATCAATCGAGGAAATAGAAGAAACCATCAAAAGACTACCAACTAAGAAAAGCCCAGGAACGGATGGGAATACAGCAGAATTTTACAAAACCTTTAAAGAGGAACTAACACCAATACTTTTCAAGCTACTTCAGGAAATAGAAAAAGAGGGAGCCCTTCCAAATTCATTCTATGAGGCCAACATCACCCTGATACCTAAACCAGACAAAGACACTTCAAAGAAAGAAAACTTCAGACCAATATCTCTAATGAACCTAGATGCAAAAATCCTCAATAAAATTCTGGCGAATCGGACACAAAACATATCAAAAAAATTGTGCACCATGATCAAGTAGGATTCATCCCTGGGATGCAAGGCTGGTTCAATATACGGAAATCAATAAATGTTATTCACCACATCAATAGACTTAAAAATAAGAACCATATGATCATCTCGATAGATGCGGAAAAAACATTCGACAAAGTACAGCATACCTTTATGTTCAAAACTCTGGAAAAACTAGGGATAACAGGAACATACCTCAATATTGTAAAAGCAATCTATGCTAAGCCTCAGGCTAGCATCATTCTGAATGGAGAAAAACTGAAGGCATTCCCTCTAAAATCTGGAAGAAGACAGGGATGCCCTCTCTCACCACTTCTGTTCAACATAGTTCTCAAAACACTGGCCAGAGCAATTAGACAGACGAAAGAAATTAAAGGCATAAAAATAGGAAAAGAAGAACTTAAATTATCACTATTTGCAGATGATATGATTCTATACCTAGCAGACCCAAAAGGCTCTACAAAGAAACTATTAGAGCTAATAAATGAATTCAGCAAAGTGGCAGAATATAAAATCAACACGCATAAATCAAAAGCATTCCTGTATATCAGCGACAAATCCTCTGAAATGGAAATGAGGACAACCACTCCATTCACAAAATCTTCAAAAAAAATAAAATATTGGGAATCAACCTAACAAAAGAGGTGAAAGACTTATACAATGAAAACTACAGAACCCTAAAGAGAGAAATAGAAGAAGATCTTAGAAGATGGAAAAATATACCCTGTTCATGGATAGGCAGAACCAACATCATCAAAATGGTGATATTACCAAAAGTTCTCTATAGGTTTAATGCAATGCCAATCAAAATCCCAACGGCATTTCTTGTAGAAATAGAGAAAGCAATCATGAAATTCATATGGAAAAATAAAAGACCCAGAATAGCAAAAACAATGCTAAGCAGGAAGTGTGAATCAGGCGGTATAGCAATACCACACTTCAAACTATACTACAGAGCAATAGTAACAAAAACAGCATGGTACTGGTACCAAAACAGGCGGGTGGACCAATGGTACAGAATAGAGGACACAGAAACCAATCCACAAAACTACAACTATCTTATATTTGATAAAGGGGCTAAAAGCATGCAATGGAGGAAGGATAGCATCTTCAACAAATGGTGCTGGGAAAACTGGAAATCCATATGCAACAAAATGAAACTGAATCCCTTTCTCTCGCCATGCACAAAAGTTAATTCAAAATGGATCAAGGAGCTAGATATCAAATCAGAGACACACCGTCTGATAGAAGAAAAAATTGGCAACGATCTACATACTGTGGGGTCGGGCTCCAAATACCTCAATAGAACACCCATAGCACAAAAGTTAATAACTAGAATCAACAAATGGGACTTACTCAAACTAAAAAGTTTTTTCTCAGCTAAAGAAACAGTAAGAGAGGTAAATAGAGAGCCTACATCCTGGGAACAGATCTTTACTCCTCACACTTCAGATAGAGCCCTAATATCCAGAGTATACAAAGAACTCCAAAAATTAGACAATAAGTTAACAAACAACCCAATCAACAAATGGGCCAAGGACCTGAACAGACACTTCTCAGAGGAGGACATACAATTAATCAACAAGTACATGAAAAAATGCTCACCATCTCTAGCAGTCAGAGAAATGCAAATCAAAACTACCCTAAGATACCATCTCACTCCAGTAAGATTGGCAGCTATTATGAAGTCAAACAACAACAAGTGCTGGCGAGGATGTGGGGAAAAGGGTACACTTGTACATTGCTGGTGGGACTGCAAATTGGTGCAGCCAATTTGGAAAGCAGTATGGAGATTTCTTGGAAACCTGGGAATGGAGCCACCATTTGACCCAGCTATTCCCCTTTTTGGTCTATTCCCTAAAGACCTAAAAAGAGCATGCTACAGGGACACTGCTACATCGATGTTCATAGCAGCTCAATTCACAATAGCAAGACTGTGGAACCAACCCAGATGTCCTTCAATAGACGAATGGATTAAAAAAATGTGGCATTGATACACAATGGAGTATTACTCTGCATTAAAAAATGACAAAATCATAGAATTTGCAGGGAAATGGATGGCACTAGAGCAGATTATGCTAAGTGAAGCTAGCCAATCCCTAAAAAACAAATGCCAAATGTCTTCTTTGATATAAGGAGAGTAACTAAGAACAGAATAGGGACGAAGAGCATGAGAAGAAGATTAACATTAAACAGAGATGAGAGGTGGGAGGGAAAGGGAGAGAAAAGGGAAATTGCATGGAAATGGAAGGAGACCCTCAGGGTTATACAAAAGAACATACAAGAGGAAATGAGGGGAAAGGGAAAAATAATAGAAGGGGGAGAAATGAAGGTCAGTAGAGGGGGTAGAGAGAGAAGAGGGGAGGGGAGAGGAGGGGAGGGGGGATAGTAGAGGATAGGAAAGGTAGCAGAATACAACAGACACTAGTATGGCAATATGCAAATCAATGGATGTGTAATTGATGTGATTCTGCAATCTGTATATGGGCTAAAAATGGGAGTTCATAACCCACTTGAAGCAAAGTGTGAAAGATGATATATCAAGAACTATGTAATGTTTTGAACAACCAACAATAAAAAAATAAAAATAAAAATAAAAAAAAAAAAAAAAAAAGAAAAGATCATGGGGTTTAGACCCCTTTTAAATATTTAAAAAAAAAACAAAACAAAACATTTATTAAGTTAATCCCAAAGAGATTTTTTTTAATTGGTTGTTCAAAACATTACAAAGCTCATGACATATCATCTTCCATACATTTGATTCAAGTGGGTTATGAACTCCCATTTTTTACCCCAAATACAAGTTGCAGAATCACATCGGTTACACATCCACATTTTAACATAATACCATATTAATGACTGTTGTATTCTGCTACCTTTCCTATCCCCTACTATCCCCCCTCCCCTTCCCTCTCATCTTCCCTCTCTACCCCATCTGCTGTTGTTTAATTCTCTCCCTTGTTTTTTTTTTTTTTTCCCCTTTCCCCTCACAAACTATTATATGTAATTTTGTGTAACAATGAGGGTCTCCTTCCATTTCCATAGTTTCCCTTCTCTCTCCCTTTCTCTCCCCCCACTCGTCTCTGTTTAATGTTAATCTTTTCCTCATGCTCTTCTTCCCTGTTCTGATCTTAGTTGCTCTCTTTATATCAAAGAAGACATTTGCCATTTGTTTTTTAAGGATTGGCTAGCTTCACTTAGCATAATCTGCTCTAATGCCATCCATTTCCCTGCAAAATCCATGATTTTGCCATTTTTTAGTGCTGCGTAATACTCCATTGTGTATAAATGCCACAGTTTTTTTAATCCATTCATCTATTGAAGGGCATCTAGGTTGATTCCAAAGTCTAGCTATTGTGAATTGTGCTGCCATGATCATTGATGTGGCAGTATCCCTATAGTATGCTCTTTTAAGGTCCTCAGGGAATAGACCGAGAAGGGCGATAGCTGGGTCAAATGGTGGTTCCATTCCCAGCTTTCCTAGGAATCTCCATACTGCTTTCCATATTGGCCGCACCAGTTTGCAGTTCCACCAGCAATGTACAAGTGTACCCTTTTCCCCACATCCTCACCAGAACTTATTGTTGCTTGACTTCATAATGGCTGCCAATCTTACTGGAGTGAGATGGTATCTTAGGGTGGTTTTGATTTGCATTTCTCTGACTGCTAGAGATGGTGAGCATTTTTTCATGTACTTATTGATAGGTTGTATGTCCTCCTCTGAGAAGTGTCTGTTCAGGTCTTTGGCCCATTTGTTGATTGGGTTATTTGTTTTCTTATTGTTTAATTTTTTGAGTTCTTTGTATATTCTGGATATTACGGCTCTATCTGAAGTGTGAGGAGTAAAAATTTGTTCCCATGATGTAGGCTCCCTATTTACCTCTTTTATTGTTTCTCTTGCTGAGAGAAAACTTTTCAGTTTAAATAAGTCCCATTTGTTGATTTTTGTTATCAACTTTTGTGCTATGGGTGTCCTCTCAAGCATCAAATAAATCTATAAGAGTAAACAGTAACTCAGCAGTCAAACGGAACAAGAAGTAACATGAGCAGCATAAAAAAGCAAGGAAGAAATTAATCATTTTAAATATTTTTTTTCTCTTTCAGATAAACGTTGGAACCTGTGACTACTATTTAAAATTTTGATTGGTATGCTGAGTTTGTCCTTGATCCATTTTGAATTAACTTTTGTGCATGGTGAGAGAAAGGGATTCAGTTTCATTTTGTTGCATATGGATTTCCAGTTTTCCCAGCACCATTTTTTGAAGATGCTATCCTTCCTCCATTGCATGCTTTTAGCCCCTTTATCAAATATAAGATAGTTGTAGTTTTGTGGATTGGTTTCTGTGTCCTCTATTCTGTACCATTGGTCCACCCGCCTGTTTTGGTACCAGTACCATGCTGTTTTTGTTACTATTGCTCTGTAGTATAGTTTGAAGTGTGGTATCGCTATACCGCCTGATTCACCCTTCCTGCTTAGCATTGTTTTTGCTATTCTGGGTCTTTTATTTTTCCATATGAATTTCATGATTGCTTTCTCTATTTTTACAAGAAATGCCATTGGGATTTTGATTGGCATTGCATTAAACCTATAGAGAACTTTGGGTAATATCGCCATTTTGATGATGTTGGTTCTGCCTATCCATGAACAGGGTACGTTTTTCCATCTTCTAAGATCTTCTTCTATCTCTCTCTTTAGGGTTCTGTAGTTTTCATTGTATAAATCTTTCACCTCTTTTGTTAGGTTGATTCCCAAGTATTTTTTTTTTTTTTTTGAGGATATTGTGAATGGGGTGGTTTTCCTCATTTCCATTTCAGAAGTTTTGTTACTGATATACAGGAATGCCTTTGATTTATGGGTGTTGATTTTATATCCTGCCACTTTGCTGAATTCATTTATTAGTTCTAGGAGTTTCTTTGTAGACCCTATTGGGTCTTCTAAGTATAGGATCATATCATGCGCAAATAGTGATATTTTAAGTTCTTCTTTTCCTATTTTTATGCCTTTAATTTCTTTTGTCTGTCTAATTGCTCTGGCTAGTATTTCAAGGACTAAATTAAATAGAAGTGGTGAGAGAGGGCATCCCTGTCTTGTTCCAGATTTCAGCGGGAATGCCTTCAGTTTTTCTCCATTTAGAATGATGCTAGCCTGAGGCTTAGCATATATAGCTTTTACAATGTTGAGGTAAGTTCCTGTTATCCCCAGTTTTTCTAGTGTTTTGAACATAAAAGGATGCTGTACTTTGTCGAATGCTTTTTCTGCATCTATCATTCTTATCTTTAAGTCTATTGATGAGGTGAATAATATTTATTGATTTCCGTATATTGAACCAACCTTGCATCCCAGAGATGAATCCTACTTGATCATGGTGCACAATTTTTTTGATATGCTTTTGTATTCGATTCGCCAGGATTTTATTGAGAATTTTTGCATCTATGTTCATTAGAGATATTGGTCTGTAGTTTTCTTTCTTTGAAGTGTCTTTGTCTGGTTTCGGGATCAGGGTGATGTTGGCCTCATAGAATGAATTTGGAAGAGCTCCTTCTTTTTCTATTTCTTGAAATAGCTTGTAAAGTATTGGTATTAATTCTTCTTTGAAGGTTTTGTAAAACTCCGCTGTATACCCATCTGGTCCAGGGCTTTTTTTGGTTGGTAGTCTTTTGATGCCTTCTTCTATTTCTTCCTTTGTTATTGGTCTGTTTAAATTGTGTGTGTCTTCCTGACTCAATCTGGGCAGCTCATATGACTTAAGAAATTTATCGATGTCTTCACTGTCTTATATTTTATTAGAATATAGGGTTTCAAAATACTTTCTAATTATCTTCTGTATTTCTGTAGTGTCTGTTGTGATATTGCCTTTTTAATCCCGTATGTTAGTGATTTGAGTTTTCTCTCTTCTTCTCTTCGTTAGCATGGCTAAGGGTCTGTCGATCTTATTTATTTTTTCAAAGAACCAACTTTTAGTTTTATCAATTTTTTCAATGTTTTTTTTTTTGTTTCAATTTCGTTGATTTCCGCTCTGATTTTAATTATTTCTTGTCTTCTGCTATATTTGCTGTTGTTTTGCTCTTCCTTTTCTAGGGTTTTGAGATGTAGTGTGAGTTCGTTTATTTGTTGTTTTTTTCTTTTTTTGAGGAATGAACTCCAGGAAATGAATTTCCCTCTTAAAACTGCTTTCATTGTGTCCCATAGATTCCGGTATGTGGTGTCTGAATTGTCGTTTATCTCTAAGAATTTTTTGATTTCCTCCTTTATGTCTTCTGTAACCCATTGATCATTCAGTAACATATTGTTTATTTTCCATGTGATGCAGGATTTTTCCTTCCTTCTTTTTTCATTGATTTCCAGTTTCATTCCATTATGATCAGATATGGTGCATGGTATTATCTCCACTCCTTTATATTTACTAAGAGTTGCCCTATGGCATAATATATGATCTATCTTTGAGTAAGATCCATGTGCTGCTGAGAAGAACATGTATCCACTTGATGATGGTTGATATATTCTATATATGTCGGTTAAGTCTAGGTTATTGATTGTGTCATTGAGTTCTATAGTTTCTTTATTTAGCTTTTGTCTGCAGGATCTGTCTAATGGTGAGAGCGGTGTGTTGAAGTCACCCATAATTATTGTGTTGTGGTCAATTTGACTCTTGAACTTGAGGAGAGTTTGTTTTATGAACGTTGCTGCACCATTATTTGGTGCATATAAATTGATAATTGTTATGTCTTGTTAGTGGATGGTTCCTTTTAACAGGATATAGTGTCCTTCTTTATCCCTTTCGATTAACTTAGGTTTGAAGTTGATTTTATTCGATATGAGTATGGCCACTCCTGCTTGCTTCCGAGGGCCATGTGAGTGGTATGATTTTTCCCAACGTTTCACCTTCAGCCTGTGTATGTCTTTTCCTATCATATGAGTCTCCTGAAGGCAGCATATTGTTGGATTTGTTTTTTTGATCCAGGTTACCAGCCTGTGTCTCTTGATTGATGAGTTTAGTCCATTAACATTTAAGGTTACAATTGAAATATGATTTGTACTTCCAGTCATGTTTATTTATTTATTTATTTTAGTTTGGCTAGTTTTTACTTTTTGGTTGTTTTCCTCCACCTTTACTGAGATACCTCCTGCTGTTGGTTTTGGGCACTGTTTTTCCATTCCTCTTCTTGTAGAATTTTACCCAAAATGCTTTGCAGTGCTGGTTTTCTGGCTGCAAAATCTTTTAGCTTTTGTTTATCGTGAAAGATTTTAATTTCATTGTCAAATCTGAAGCTTAATTTTGCTGGATACAGTATTCTTGGTTGGAATGCATTATTTTTCAGCGTTTGAAATACATTGTTCCAGGATCTTCTCGCTTTCAAAGTCTGTGATGAAAAATCAGCTGTTAACCTAATTGGTTTACCCCTGAATGTAATCTGCCTCCTTTCCCTCATAGCTTTTAATATTCTCTCCTTGTTCTGTATGTTGGCTATCTTCATAATTATATGTCTTGGAGTTGGCCTATTACAGTTTTGGATGTTTGGAGTCCTGTAGGCTTCCAGGATTTGGCAATCCATTCCATCTTTCATCTCTGGGAAGTTTTCTAGGATTATTTCATTCAATAGGTTGTCCATTCCTTTGTCTTGAATCTCTGTGCCTTCTTCTATCCCAATGACACTCAAATTTGGTTTTTTGATGAGATCCCATATCTCTTGGATAGATTGCTCGTGAGATTTAAGCATCTTTTTAGTATTGAGTATATTCTTTTAAAGTTGATAAACTTTGTCTTCATTATCTGATGTTCTGACTTCTACTTGATCTAGTCTATTTGTAATATTCTCGTTAGCATTTTTAATCTGGTTTATGGTTTCTTGCATTTCTAAAATCACTGTTTGGTTTTTTTTTAAGATCTCTATCTCCTGGTAAAGCTCGTTCTTTGCAGTTTGAATTTTTTTCTTTAGTTGGTTTTCAAAATATACTTTCAATTCTTGGATTTGCTGTCTCATGTCTTCTCTAAAATTCCGTTCCATCTGAGTTAGGTATGCCTTGATTTCTTTCCCTGTCCATGTTTCTGATGTTTCTAGGTCCTCCTGTAGATTTAAGTTGTCCTGCATTATCTGTCCTCCTTTTTTCCCTGGTTTTTTCATGTTGTTTACGTTACTTTCCAGCTCTGTTTGACTGCTTTGTAACTGCTTTCTCCTATACATTTGTTTTGGCTTTGTTTATCTCTGTTGTCTCTCCTTTGTGGTGGGAGATTATGCCTATAGATGTTGGGCTTTATTGTACTTTAGAGCTGATTCATTCAGTTTATAAAGGGCTTCCGGATTTTGTATGCATATAGTGATTTGTTTTTTGTTCTTAGGACTTTAGGTTAGGTGCTATGAAGGTATAAGTGTTAGTGTGTCTTGGCTACTTTAGAAGATTGCTCTACTGAAGGGGGATGCTAACCGTCAATTGGATCAGGGTGTTGGTAGTAGCTAGGTATTTAGTAGCACTATAGATGGCCTCGAAACATTCACCTGTTTGCATTTAGACAGTTACACGAAATGGAGGACGTATTGCTTGGGATGAAAGTTCGGGGGAAGCTGAAGGAAGGTGCTCTTGAAAAGAAAGAAGGAGGGGGAGTTAGATAGCATAGAGGAGAATGGAAAGAACAATAAAACTTGGAAGGGGAGAGAAAGAGGGAAAAAGGGAGAGAAAAAATAAAATAAAATGAGAAATAAAATTAGGTCTTAGAGATCCATTTTCTTCTCTTCCCGTAGGCAAAGCTGTGACCTCCGGGCTGAGATTTGCCCTCAATGTGTCAACAGCAATCCCTGTAAGGCGGCTCCTGGGAGTCTCTCAATCCTGTTGGTCCAGAGCCGTTTCACTTCTACGGCCCCTCCTCCCCTTCCTCCTGCCAGCCAGCCAGGTCCTGTGCACCGGAGGAGTTTCTCCAAGGATTTGGTTACACTTTCAGCCCCTCTGGGTGCTCTATTTCCCTAACGACTGAGCACTCTCTCTGTCATTCATCTAAGCCCCAGTGCTGTGGAGCTGTGTTCTGGGAGTCAATAGTTTAATTTTTCCGGACCCCTTTGGTGGGCACACCTTCGGAGTCTGGCGGCTAAGACCATTGGTGTCGCCACTGGTGGTAATGGGAGTTGGGGGTCGAGGATCCCCTCTGCTTCCCTCAGCCCCTACAATCACGACCACTCCGCTGGCAGTATGAGGAGTTGGGGGTCTGGAGTGTCCTCTGTTTCCCTCCGCCCCTACCGTCACGCCCTCTCAGTTGGCGGTTGGGGGAGTTGGGGGTGGGGAGTATTCTCTGCTTCCCTCCGCCCCTACAGTCACGCCCACTTCACTGGCGGTATTGGGATTTGGGGGTCGAGAGTCCTTTGGCCCTTACGGTCATGCCCTCGGAGAGATTTTGAAGTTTCCTGGTTGTTTGTATCTGATGCGGGTGGGAGTCACACACCTGCTAAAGTAGATTCCGCTGGGAAGGAATCTCTTTGGCCGAAATTTGGTGACTTCCCCTCTCTGCTATGGCGGGCCCCTGCCTCCTTGCTGGAGTGTGCGAAGGGAGGGGTGGAACTGGCCTGTCTCTGGTCTGACACAATCTCTGGTTTTAGTTCCCAGTTCGCTATTTCATAAAGGCTTGGTTAGATTTCCTTCACGTCGTCTCGGGGGGGGGGGGGGAGTCGTTTGCCGGGTTGGCGGGGCCGTTCGCAGTGGGGGCGGGGCCGTTAGCAGAGCCGGGAGGGCACAGGCCGTCTGCCGGGCTGGGACCCTTCTCGCCGCGGTGGGCCAATGGGGGCCGCCTAAAGAGTCAGGCTGGCGCTGGCCGCGGGCGGGGCGCCAGCAGAGCCGGGAGGGCGGGGGGGGCCGTTTGCCGGGTGGGCGGGGCCTTTAGCAGGGCCAGGAGGGCGCAGGCCGTTTGCCAGGCCAGGCGGGGACCCTTCTCACCGCGCAGGCCGCCGGGGGCCGCTTGTAGAACCCGGTAGGCAGCGGCCTCGTGGCTAAGAGCCGGGTGGGCGGGGTGGCCAATCACAGAGTGAGCGGGGCCGCCAGGAGAGCCGGGATGGCGGGGGCCGTCTGCCGGGCCAGGCGGGGACCCTTCTTGCTGCCCCGGGCCGCCGCGGGCCGCTTGCAGAGCCGGTTGGGCGGTGGCTGCGGGATTGGACCTCTGCGCCCGCGTGGCCGGCCAAGATTCACTTGTCTGGGGCCAACTGTCACCTCTAATATAACTTACTAATTCCTGGAAGGTCTCCTTTCAGCGGTATTTTGCTAGAAGTTCCTCAGTAGGTAGAATGTAGCTGTTTTAATGGGTGTTTCTGATCCGGTTAATGTGGAGATACTGAAAGTGCTGCTTCCTTGCCGGCCGCCATGTTGGATCGAGTGCCCACAGAGATTTTAAAGTTGCTTTTACAGCAGTCAGTCTACCCTAACTAATTAGAAAAAAAAAAAAAAAAAAAGTATTGAAATATCAGATGCCATCAAAACCCTACAAATCAAAAAAAAAAAAAAAAAAAAAAAACCAGGACCACATTAAATCTCAATCCAGTTCTACAAGACCTTCAAAGAAAAATTAATGCTAATACTTTTGAAATTATTCCATGTAATAGAAAAGGAGAGAACCCTTCCCAACTCATTCTATGAAGCTAGAATCACCCAGAAACCAAATCCAAAGACTCATCAAGAAAAGAAAACTTTAGACAAATATCCCTTATTAACATAGATGCAAAAAATTCTCAATAAAATTTTGGAATATCACCTGCAAAAATATATTTAAAAGTTAGTGCATTATGATCAGGTGGTGTTCATCCCAGCGACACAAGGTTGGATTAACATAGAGAAAGCCAAAAACATAATTAATCACATCAATAGACTTAAAAATAAGATCATATGATCATCTCAAAAGATTCAGAAAAAATATTTTACAAAATACAGCACCCCTTCATGTTCCAAACACTAAAGAAACTAGGGATGGTAGGAACACACCTCAACAGCACAAAAGCTATCTATGTTAAACCCAAGGCCAACATTTCTATAATCAGAGAAAAACTGAAAGAATTTCCTTTAAAAAATGGAACAAGACAAGGATGCCCTCTTTATCCACTTCTATTTAACATAGTCATGGAAAATCTAGCCAGAGCAATTAAGTGAAAAAAAAAAAAATAAATAATGGGATATAATTAGGAAAGGAATAACTCAAACTATCACTGTTTGACAACAACATGATTCTATATTATAGAAGACTCAAAAAATTACACAATAAAACTTCTAGAATTTGTAAATTAATTCAGCAAAGAAACAGAATAATAAAATCAATACCCATAAATCAAATGCATTCCTATACATCAGTGATGAATCTATTGAAAGAGGAATTAGGAAAACTATGCCATTTACAATAGCCTCAAAAAAAAGTTTGAATCAATCTAATAAAAGAGGTGAAAGACCTATACAATGAAAACTAAAGAAAGAAATTGAAGAAGACCTTTGAAAATGAAAAGACCTCTTATGATTCTGGGTAGTCATAATTAATATTGTCAAAATGGCCATACTTACAAAAACATTATATAAATTTAATGCAATTCCTATTAAAATTCCAATGACATTCTTCATAAAAATAAAAAAAAAACAATCATGGAATAATGAGAGATCCAGAATAGCCAAAGCAATCCTTAGCAGGAAGAGTAAAACAGGAGGCATCATAATACCACATTTTAAACTATACTACAGAGCCATAGTAACAAATATGGCATGGTTTTGGCACCAAAAAAGACATACAGAACAAAGATACAGAATAGAAGACACAGAAACAAGCCTACCCAGAGTTTTCTCATATTAGAAACAGGCACCAAAACATTCACTGGAGAAAAGACAGCCTGTTCAATAAATGTTTCTGGGAAAATTGGAAATTCACATGTAACAAAATGAAAGTAAACCCCTATATCTCACCTTATGCAAAACTCATTTCAAGGTGGATCCATGACTTAAGCACTAGAACAAAGATCTTGCACATAATAGAAGAAAAATTAGGCCAAAATCTTTACCATATTGACTTAGGATCTGACTTCCTTAACAAGAGTCCTAAGTTGCAAGAAGTAAAAACAAAAATTTGTAAATGGGATGAATTCAAATAAAAAAATCTTCTCAGCAAAAGAAACAATCAAGAATATGAGGAAGCTTTCAGCGTCTCTGCAGTGGGTCTTTTTCCTGCCCAGGAGGATATAAGCCACCAGAGAAAGTAAGTCAGAAATAATTAGTGAATAAAAAAAGACAGAATCAGAATTATAGTTTTGAAACAGAGTGCCTGAAGGTCCACCCCACACAGGATCTGGAGCTGGACAATTAAAAAGTGGTTCCAATGGTTTATTTAAGTAAGTACATCAAAAGCAGGGATAAGGTTTCAGGGGTGGTGTCTTGATTCATTATGTCTTGTAGTCAACAGGTTTATTGACATCTCGGCAGGTCATACCCACGTATCTGAGAGGCTGTATGTCTAAAGCAGGTCACCCCATCTCCGGTGCTGTATGGGACCAGAGCTGAATAGAAATTCACATGTATTTGGGCAATCTTACCCTGTGAGACTGCCATGGAAAGTCCCCAAACACCATATGCTCTTCCTATTCAATAGGCTGTGATGTCAATGTAGTCCACACACAGCCCATGGATGGGTCCTGACACAACAGCACGAAGAGGAAGCCTATAGATTGGGAGAAAATCTTTACTTCATACACCTCAGATAGACCATTAATCTTCAGCACATGTAAAGAACTCAAAAAACTTAACACCAAAGAAACAATTAACCCAATCCATAAATGGGCTAAGGAACTGAACAGATATTTTACAACCATTATGAAAAGAGGAATGGAGATTGCTCGGAAAACTTGGGATGGAGCCACCATTTGACCCAGCTATCCCACTCCTGAGTTTATACTCAAAGACTTAAAATCAGCCTACTAGAGTGACACAGACACTTTGATATTTATAGCAGCTCAACTCACAATAGCTAAACTATGGAACCAACTTAGGTGTCCTTCAACAGGTGAATGGATAAAAAAATGTAGTATATATACACAATTGAATATTACTTAGCCTTAAAGCTTAATGAAATGATGGCATTTGCTGATAAAGGGATGGAACTGCAGAATATCAAATTAATTGGAATAAGCCAATCATCAAAAGCCAAAGGCAAGATGTTTTCTCTGATTTGCAAATACTAATTCACAATAAGCAGATTAGGGGAGCTAGGGAAGAACAGAGTTAGTTCAGATTAGGTAGAGGGGAGTGAAGGGATGGGAGGGAGTATGGGGGATAGGAGGGATAGTAGAATGAATTAGACATTATTATACTATGTGCATATATGACTGCACAATTGGTGTGATTCTACATCATGCACAGCAAGAAGAATGACATGTTTTACTTCATTTATGATGTGTAGATGTGCAGTCTATTGTGATGTATAACAAATTAAAGCAAATTTTAAAAATTGAGAAAATGACTGCTGAATAGCACTGAGTCTAAATTTTTCCATTCATTTAGAAATTATTTGCTTTCTTTTATGAGTGGTTTTACTCTTCTTGTTAAAGATTTTTCATTTTGGAAGATTTAATTATGAGTATTTACATTTTATGCTGTTATAAATGAGATTTTTCATAATTTTCATTACTCTAAATATTCATTGCTTATATATACTATATGTAAGCTAATCATATATAAATTCATTTTGCCTACCTTTATCTGGGTGTTCTATTATTATTATTAATTTTTGTGAAACTGTTATGTATTATAGATGCAAATAGTTTGCAAATTTCTGTGCCATTCAATATCATCCATGAGTCTGAAAGCTGTCAATAATCTGGTGCTATACAGCCTATCCTGCCCAAATGTCAAGCTAAGAGTTACAGATAAGAATAATGTACTCTCCAAAGTCTCTTATCCTACATTCCCAAGAATAAGGATATTTATGTCTAGGCACTATGGACCTACAGGCTGTGACTAACTGATGCTACACATTGACTAAAGAGTTCCAGAAAGAAAGTCTGCTCTAACCTTAGCTCTGCCTTTAAATGTTTTAGCAACAACAAAAAAAAATTTTAAAAGTAGAACTTGTGTATAAGAACTAAATTAAAATGAGTACTCTATTCCAAATACAATGACAAACACAGAAATGCAAACAAGACTAGAAATCATTTGTAACATATATAATTAATAGTTTATTATTTAGATGTTTTTAAAAGTTTGATTATTCAAGGAAAAATACTTTTCAATATAAAAATCATTAAAATAAAAACAGTACCTTATATAAGAACATAACCATTTTATTGGCTGATGATGAAAAGCAAATGGACTATATTGAAATACAATTTCACACACCCAGATTGGGCAATTTCTTTTTAAATGATTTTAAAGCACATGAGTATTTGGAACAAAGGAAGTAATATACTACTGTTACGAGAATGCATTACTACAATTACTTTCTAAAACAGTCTGGCATTGCCTATTAAATGTGAATATGTGTATCCTATAAAATATAGCATTTCTAGTTCTAGTTATATAATCTAAATAAATTTGAAAGCAGGCATTCTGAGACATGTACAATATGTTGTAGCACCAGGTTTTATAATAACATAAAAGCTAGGAATAAGTCAAGTAACCAACCTAGGTGAAATATGCACACATATATTGCAATATCTTAAAATGAAAATTAATTTAATATAACTATTTGCAAGAATGCGAATGTTAAAATCTACTCAAGCATAATATACTATTCTATAACTTCATAGAGCATAATATCATCAATACAGAAAATTCAGGCCAAAAGCAGTGATTTTTTGAGACACAACAGTAAACTTTAAAGGAAAGCAAAAGATAAGATACATTTATATATGTGTGTCTGTGTGTGTGTGTGTGTGCAATAAATATATAACAAACAGAAGTATGTATACATTATATACTCAGGATCTATATCTATATATATTTTAAATCTCACTACATAGAAGGCTCATAGATATAATTTTAATTATAAATTTTAAAGTGAATATATTTTATCTATCTATATGAAACTTTTTTGTATGATACTACAAACAAAAATTATTTTTATGAATTTCATTATAGATATGTACATTTAGAGCTTCTGGACTTGTGGTGATATAATTTATTATAAAACCAGGACTCATTGAAAAGAACATAACATTTGAATTATCAACAAGAGTAAACTGAAGATTTTCATAGACAAAAGGGAATTTTTTTATCCTACCTACCAGAAACCTGTGTAAAAATTTTGATAAGGAAGGTGGATGCAGGAATACACAATGCAAATTGAAGTTTGAGTACGGCAGTATACATTCCTGAGTCATTGATCTATTAATTGCATTCAGATATATCGGTCTGGATGAGATCACCAAGAAACAAGTTTAACTATAGAAGGCGTCCTAGGATGGAACCCTAAAATAGTGCATGTTTTAAAATTTAGATAGGAATAAGGGTCCAAGAAGAGAGGAAAAAATTACTTTCAAAGTGACTGAAAACCAATAAGGAGAGGTTACAAAGAAGCAAATGAAAATTGCAGTTTGAGATGGAATAGCTGACAATTAATATTTCCAAATGGTTATGAGAGGATGATCAAATGAAGATTGACGTTCCTTACAGTATTTGAACAAATAGCGAACCTCCAATCAAACAAATGTCTAAACTTATGCAGACATGCCTCAACTTTTAATTCTAAGTTATTGCAAAGAATTTGCTGCATACCTAATTTTCAGATACAAGACATGTATTCCCTTATTTTACCTGGAGAAAATATAGAAAGACAAAATCACAACCAAGTTTCCTCAAATACTAATGAAATGCTCATAAAATGTTATATTATACCCTTAAATAATAGGGGAAATCACAATTCCAATTACAAAGTTCTTAACAATTAACATAGTATATTTGTGTTGGGAAGGAAAGAAAGTACAATAATACAATTTTTTTTCTTCCATACCAGGGTTACATTCTATAATGTAAATCAACCACATAACATTGAAAGATATTTAACAAACATAAACAATACTTAGCAAAAAGTTAAAATTAAGCAAAAGAAAGGAAGCATAACTTACCAGCTGAGTGGTTTCCTAAGTGATTTTTCATGACAAGATGATGTCAGTTAGCTTGGTGGCAGTGTGGTGAAGTCCTGTGAGATTATAATTCTCAAATAATCAATGTCTGGAATATTTATTTTGTCTACTTTTGAATCTGAGGAAGTTTCAGTTAATTTTTTGATGAGTCTCAAGGCTGCTAATGAACACAGATGTGAATCTCCATCTAAAGCCATAGAAGAAACTAACAAGGAATCTTTTAGTATGTCATACGGCCACTGATGCACATAAGATCATGCATCTATTTTTTTCCTGCTCATGACATGATCAAATTTGATTGTGCCATGCCTAAATAATGCCAAGTTTCATTGAATGTTCCAGTGCCAAATGTTTATAGTTCCACAAATATTCCTTCCTGCAGCCAACAATCAATAGAATGTTGAAATAAGTTATTCATTTTAATGCTAACATATCATAGTGTCTTTGTGGCAGGGACAAGCATTCTCTTATTTAATATTCATTTTCTCTTTTAATTTGCTGAACTCTCATTTCATTTAAGGAGCAACATATTCAAGTAAAATATAATCCCTGCCTCATTTGAGTAGAGTGGACTAATTAATACAGCTTTCAATTAAGAAGTTATAAAATTTGAATATCTTACAGATCTTCCTAAAAATTGAAAAAAAGGTGCAATAATTTTTACTCTTCTCTCTACTCCAAATATTTTTCCTATATGAAATGTGGTAATGAGGCTGGGAAACAATCAACAGTCATCTTGAGAATGTGGTCATAGTGTCATAGCATGATATTAGTGGAAAGTACTAGAAGAAGCCAAAGTCTTTGTGAACAAAATGGAGACACACTATCAATATTCAGTTACCATCTATGGGCTTCTCATCATTTGAGACAAAGAATAACCACTATCTTGTTCAAAACACTTGTTTATGATTTTTTTTCAAAATAATAAATATATAAAAAAGTAGTAGATTTAGAGAAAAATTGAACAGTAGGTACAGTATTTCTGTATACTCTTTCTTTACCCCAGTAGTTTTCCCTATTATTAACATTTTTTTTTTTTTTTTTTTTTTTTTTTTTGTGGTGCTGGGGATTGAACTCAGGGCCTTGTGCATGTGAGGAAAGCACTTTACCAACTGAGCTATACTCCCAGCCCTATGAATAAAATCTTCTATTACCATGATATGTTTATTTTAGAAATAGCTGAACAGATATTGATATATGATTATTAACATATCAAAACATTATACAGCTGTGAGTTTTGACAAATGTATAATTTATGTATCCATAACACTGTCATACAATACAATCTAACTGTTCTAAAAATGTACTGTGCTTAATTTACACATCCTTGCTCCCCTCCTAGTGAATCAGTGGCAAACATTATCATCTCACTGTCTCTATACTTTTGCCTTTTCAAAATATCATCAGAATTATACAGGAAAGTAGCCAATTCATATTAGTTTCTTTCACTTAGCAATATGCACATAAGGTTGCTTTATGTGTTTTAAAGTCTTCATAGTTCATTACTTTTCATTGGTGAATAACATTTCAGGGTACTTACACAACACACTTTGTCTATTATCTATTGAAGCACATATTCATTTGTTTCCAATGTTTAGCATATATAGCAGTGTATTTCCTCTTCCTGCCATTTACTCATTTTACTTATATATAAACTTTAATCAATATGTTATTGCTCTTATTAAATTGAACAAACTGTTGTCCATTATATCAATTAAGAAAGAGAAAATAAAATGTTTTATCTTCAGTTACTCCTTTTCTAATGCATTTCCATATTTCTGACTTGTGCCATAGTAATTCTCTCTGAAAGAATTTGTTTTAACATTTCTTGGAATTCAAAATTATTGACAACACATTTTTTGTTAAAAATAATTTTTATTTAAAAAATGTTATTAGAAAATACGCAAAATATGAAATTAATCATTTTATTTTATTTTTTTTATTTTTTAATTTTTTTATTGGTTGTTAAAAACATTATAAAGCTCTTGACATATCATATTTCATACATTAGATTCAAGTTGGTTATGAACTCCCAATTTTACCCCAAATACAGATTGCAGAATCACATCGGTTACACATCCACATTTTTACATAATGCCCTATTAGTAAGTGGTGTATTCTGCTACCTTTCCTATCCTCTACCATCCCCCCTCCCTCCCCTCCTATCTTCTCTCTCTACCCCATCCACTGTAATTCATATCTCTCCTTGTTTATTTTCCCATTCCCCTCACAACCTCTTATATGTAATTTTGTATAACAATGAGGGTCTCCCTCCATTACCATGCAATTTCCCTTTTCTCTCCCTTTCCATCCCACCTCATGTATCTGTTTAATGTTAATCTTGTCTTCCTGCTCTTCCTCCCTGCTCTGTTCTTAGTTGCTCTCATTATATCAAAGAAGACATTTGGTATTTGTTTTTTAGGGATTGGCTAGCTTCACTAAGCATAATCTGCTCTAGTGCCATCCATTTCCCTGCAAATTCTATGATTTTGTCATTTTTTAGTGCTGCGTAATACTCCATGGTGTATAAATGCCACATTTTTTTTTATCCATTCATCTATTGAAGGGCATCTGGGTTGGTTCCACAGTCTAGCAATTGTGAATTGTGCTGCTATGAACATCGATGTAGCAGTATCCCTGTAGTACGCTTTTTTAAGGTCTTCAGGGAAAAGTCCAAGAAGGGCAATAGCTGGGTCAAATGGTGGTTCCATTCCCAGCTTTCCCAGGAATCTCCATTCTGCTTTCCAAATTGGCCGCACCAATTTGCAGTCCCACCAGCAATGTACAAGTGTACCCTTTTCCCCACATCCTCACCAGCACTTGTTGTTGTTTGACTTCATAATGGCTGCCAATCTTACTGGAGTGAGATGGTATCTTAGGGTGGTTTTGATTTGCATTTCTCTGACTGCTAGAGATGGTGAGCATTTTTTCATGTACTTGTTGATTGATTGTATGTCCTCCTCTGAGAAGTGTCTGTTCAGGTCTTTGGCCCATTTGTTGATTGGGTTATTTGTTTTCTTATTGTTTAATTTTTTGAGTTCTTTGTATACTCTGGATATTAGGGCTCTATCTGAAGTGTGAGGAGTAAAAATTTGTTCCCATGATGTAGGCTCCCTATTTACCTCTTTTATTGTTTCTCTTGCTGAGAGAAAACTTTTCAGTTTAAATAAGTCCCATTTGTTGATTTTTGTTATCAACTTTTGTGCTATGGGTGTCCTCTCAAGCATCAAATAAATCTATAAGAGTAAACAGTAACTCAGCAGTCAAACAGAACAGGAAGTAACATGAGCAGCATAAAAAAGCAAGGAAGAAATTAATCATTTTAAATATTTTTTTTCTCTTTCAGATAAACGTTGGAACCTGTGACTACTATTTAAAATTTTGATTGGTATGCTGAGTTTGTATTAAATTTATAGTGCTGTAATATTTAAAATTTATATAGTAAGATATCACATTTAGTAATACCATTTATATAAATCATCTTTTTTTTCTTCATTAATGTATTATGTCTTGTTTTGTATTATCATTCTTTTTTATTTTAAGGTACATTATTAAAAGCATTTGGATTTTGTTTTTGGTATTGTGAATGAAAGTTTTTCATTATACTTGATAGTTTATTGCTGGTGTAGAAAACATGCATTGAATTTTTTGTGGCTGTTGACATTTTATCTTGTTCCCCTGTGGAACTCTCTTATTACAACTAATTGCTTTCCAAAGCTTTCCACTCTATATAAACCAAGTTTGCTTTTTTCCCTTTTCTCTATCTAGACATCAAAGTGGATATGGAAAATAGACAAATTAAATGTAAGAGTCTGGAGCTCAAAAAAAAATAGCCTGGCCTACAGATATAAACTTGGCTCAGTCATGAGTGCTTAGGTAGCAATAGGATTAGTTGACTGTACCAAGAGAAGAGGCCCCTGTTAGTTATCTCGTGCTTCAGTACAATCTACAGTGGTGGGAAAAACATAGCATAACCACTCCTCTTTGATTCTTTGGTTAGAATATCCAAACTTCTGCAACTAATGAAATGACCCTGCTCATAGTTCTGTGAAATCTGTAGGTACCACCACAAAGGCAGGCAATGGCTTCCTCCAATAATGGTTCTTGCATGAGGAAACTCCCGGCTCCTCTGTTGCACCTTCCTGGGAAGTCTAGGACCAAGTTTTAGGCACAATTGAATTCCTGTCCTTCATTCAGAGGCATTCCATTCTTCTTGCCTGGGATCCCTGAGGATATTGAGTCATCATGCCCACTGTTATAGTTTAGCTATCACGTCTCCCAAAACTTACATGTGAGACAATGCAAGAAAGTTCAGAGAAATGATTGGATTGTAGGAGCCTTAACCCAATCAGTAGTTTAATACCCTGATAGGGATTAACCAGTGGCAACTGAAGTGGTAGGGTTTGGTTGGAGGAGTTGGGAATTAGGTCATGTCTTTGGTGTATATATTTGTATCTGGAGAGTGAAATCTCTCCCCCTGCTTCCTGGTCACAGTGATATGAGCTGCTTCCCTCTGTAACTCTTTCTCGCCATGATGTTCAGGCTCATCTTTTTTTTTTTTTTTTATTGTTGGCTGTTCAAAACATTACATAGTTCTTGATATATCATATTTCACAATTTGATTCAAGTGGGTTATGAGGCTCATCTTGATACACAAGGAATGGAGCCTGCTGTCTATGGATGCAGACCTCTGAAAGCATGAGCCCTCAAAAAAACTCATTTGTCCTCTACAGTTGTGCTGGTTGGGACCTTTAGTCACAGCAGCAAAGAAAGCTGACTAAAACACCCACCAATATATTTTAAAATCATTTCTCTTTATCCTTTTACATTAATACAGTACTGTGTATCAAATCTTGTACACCTCCTATTCAATAAACTCTTTCATTATTCCTATTCTAAATCAACTGCTCCAAAATCAACTGTCCCTTCCTTTTTCTGTGCCTTACTTTTAGAACATAAGTTCCTTATTTTTGTGGAAACTGTCTAATCCCTAATTTTTTTCTATTTTCACTGACTTATTGTGACTTTATTTTTTTTTTCTTTTTTTTTTTTTTCTTTTTTTTTTTTTTATTGTTGGCTGTTCAAAACATTACATAGTTCTTGATATATCATATTTCACAATTTGATTCAAGTGGGTTATGAGCTCCCATTTTTACCCCATATACAGATTGCTGAATCACATCAGTTACACATCCATTGATTTACATATTGCCATACTAGTGTCTGTTGTATTCTGCTGTCTTTCCTATCCTCTACTATCCCCCCTCCCCTCCCCTCCCCTCCCCTCCCCTCTTCTCTCTCTGCCCCCTTTACTGACATTCGTTTGTCCCCCTTGTATTATTTTTCCCCTTCCCCTCACTTCCTCTTGTATGTACTTTTGTATACCTCTGAGGGTCTCCTTCCATTTCCATGCATTTTCCCTTCTCTCTCCCTTTCCCTCCCACCTCTCATCCCTGTTTAATGTTAATCTTCTTCTCATGCTCTTCGACCCTACTCTGTTCTTAGCTACTCTCCTTATATCAAAGAAGACATTTGACATTTGTTTTTTAGGGATTGGCTAGCTTCACTTAGCATAATCTGCTCTAATGCCATCCATTTCCCTGTAAATTCTATGATTTTGTCATTTTTTAATGCAGAGTAATACTCCATTGTGTATAAATGCCACATTTTTTTTATCCATTCATCCATTGAAGGGCATCTAGGTTGGTTCCACAGTCTAGCTATTGTGAATTGTGCTGCTATGAACATCGATGTAGCAGTGTCCCTGTAGCATGCTCTTTTTAGGTCTTTAGGGAATAGACCGAGAAGGGGAATAGCTGGGTCAAATGGTGGCTCCATTCCCAGCTATCCAAGAAATCTCCATACTGCTTTCCAAATTGGCTGCACCAATTTGCAGTCCCACCAGCAATGTACAAGTGTACCCTTTTCCCCACATCCTCGCCAGCACTTGTTGTTGTTTGACTTCATAATGGCTGCCAATCTAACTGGAGTGAGATGGTATCTTAGGGTGGTTTTGATTTGCATTTCTCTGACTGCTAGAGATGGTGAGCATTTTTTCATGTACTTGTTGATTGACTGTATGTCCTCCTCTGAGAAGTGTCTGTTCAGGTCCTTGGCCCATTTGTTGATTGGGTTGTTTGTTCTCTTATTGTCTAATTTTTTGAGCTCTTTGTATACTCTGGATATTAGGGCTCTATCTGAAGTGTGAGGAGTAAAGATTTGTTCCCAGGTTGTAGGCTCTCTATTTACCTCTCTTATTGTTTCTTTTGCTGAGAAAAAACTTTTTAGTTTGAGTAAGTCCCATTTGTTGATTCTAGTTATTAACTTTTGTGCTATGGGTGTCCTATTGAGGAATTTGGAGCCCGACCCCACCGACTGTAGATCGTAGCCAACTTTTTCTTCTATCAGACGGCGCGTCTCTGATTTGATATCAAGCTCCTTGATCCATTTTGAATTAACTTTTGTGCATGGCGAGAGAAAGGGATTCAGTTTCATTTTGTTGCATATGGATTTCCAGTTTTCCCAGCACCATTTGTTGAAGATGCTATCCTTCCTCCATTGCATGCTTTTAGCCCCTTTATCAAATATAAGATAGTTGTAGTTTTGTGGATTGGTTTCTGTGTCCTCTATTCTGTACCATTGGTCCACCCGCCTGTTTTGGAACCAGTACCATGCTGTTTTTGTTACTATTGCTCTGTAATATAGTTTGAAGTCTGGTATCGCTATACCGCCTGATTCACACTTCCTGCTTAGCATTGTTTTTGCTATTCTGGGTCTTTTATTTTTCCATATGAATTTCATGATTGCTTTCTCTATTTCTACAAGAAATGCCGTTGGGATTTTGATTGGCATTGCATTAAACCTATAGAGAACTTTTGGTAATATCGCCATTTTGATGATGTTAGTTCTGCCTATCCATGAACAGGGTATATTTTTCCATCTTCTAAGATCTTCTTCTATTTCTCTCTTTAGGGTTCTGTAGTTTTCATTGTATAAGTCTTTCACCTCTTTTGTTAGGTTGATTCCTAAGTATTTTATTTTTTTTGAAGATATTGTGAATGGAGTGGTTGTCCTCATTTCCATTTCAGAGGATTTGTCGCTGATATACAGGAATGCCTTTGATTTATGCGTGTTGATTTTATATCCTGCCACTTTGCTGAATTCATTTATTAGCTCTAATAGTTTCTTTGTAGACCCTTTTGGGTCTGCTAGGTATAGAATCATGTCATCTGCAAATAGTGATAATTTAAGTTCTTCTTTTCCTATTTTGATGCCTTTAATTTCTTTCGTCTGTCTAATTGCTCTGGCCAGTGTTTCGAGAACTATTTTGAACAGAAGTGGTGAGAGAGGGCATCCCTGTCTTGTTCCAGATTTTAGAGGGAATGCCTTCAATTTTTCTCCATTCAGAATGATGCTAGCCTGAGGCTTAGCATAGATTGCTTTTACAATATTGAGGTATGTTCCTGTTATCCCTAGTTTTTCTAGAGTTTTGAACATAAAGGGATGCTGTACTTTGTCGAATGCTTTTTCCGCATCTATCGAGATGATCATATGGTTCTTATTTTTAAGTCTATTGATGTGGTGAATAACATTTATTGATTTCCTTATATTGAACCAGCCTTGCATCCCAGGGATGAATCCTACTTGATCATGGTGCACAATTTTTTTGATGTGCCTTTGTATCCGAGTGGCCAGAATTTTATTGAGGATTTTTGCATCTAGGTTCATTAGAGATATTGGTCTGAAGTTTTCTTTCTTTGAAGTGTCTTTGTCTGGTTTAGGTATCAGGGTGATGTTGGCCTCGTAGAATGAATTTGGAAGTTCTCCCTCTTTTTCTATTTCCCGAAGTAGCTTGAAAAGTATTGGTATTAGTTCCTCTTTAAAGGTTTTGTAAAACTCTGCTGTATACCCATCCGGTCCTGGGCTTTTCTTAGTTGGTAGTCTTTTGATGGTTTCTTCTATTTCCTCAATTGATATTGGTCTGTTTAGGTTGTCTATATCCTCCTGACTCAATCTGGGCAGATAATATGACTTAAGAAATTTATCTATGCCTTCACTATCTTCTAATTTATTGGAGTATAAGGATTCAAAATAATTTTTTATTATCTTCTGTATTTCTGAAGTGTCTGTTGTGATATTGCCTCTTTCATCCCGTATGTTAGTGATTTGAGTTCTCTCTCTTCTTCTCTTCGCTAGCATGGCTAAGGGTCTGTCGATTTTGTTTATTTTTTCAAAGAACCAACTTTTAGTTTTGTCAATTTTTTCAATTGTTTCTTTTGTTTCGATTTCATTGATTTCAGCTCTGATTTTAATTATTTCTTGCCTTCTACTTCTTTTGCTGTTGTTTTGCTCTTCTTTTTCTAGGATTTTGAGATGAAGTATGAGATCATTTATTTGTTGGTTTTTTCTTTTTTTAAGGAATGAACTCCAAGCAATGAATTTTCCTCTTAGAACTGCTTTCAATGTGTCCCATAGATTCCGATATGTTGTGTCTGTGTTTTCATTAATCTCTAAGAATTTTTTAATTTCCTCCTTGATGTCTTCTATAACCCATTGATCATTCAGTAACCTATTGTTCATTCTCCAAGTGATGTATGCTTTTTCCTTCCTTCTTTTATCGTTGATTTTCAGTTCCATTCCATTATGATCAGATAGGATGCATGGTATTATCTCTACTCCTTTGTATTGTCTAAGAGTTTCCCTGTGACATAATATATGATCTATTTTTGAGAAGGATCCATGTGCTGCTGAGAAAAATGTGTAACTGTTTGATGTTGGGTGGTATATTCTATATATGTCAATTAAGTCTAGGTTATTAATTGTGTTATTGAGTTCTATAGTTTCCTTATTCAACTTTTGTTTGGAAGATCTGTCCAGTGGTGAGAGAGGTGTGTTGAAGTCTCCCATGATTATTGTATGGTGGTCTATTAGACTCTTGAACTTGAGAAGATTTTGTTTGATGAACATAGCTGCACCATTGTTTGGGGCATATATATTTATGATTGTTATGTCTTGTTGGTGTATGGTTCCCTTGAACAGTATGTAGTGTCCCTCTTTATCCCTTTTGATTAACTTTGGCTTAAAATCTATTTTATTTGATATGAGTATGGATACTCCTGCTTGTTTCCGAAGTCCATATGAGTGATATGATTTTTCCCAACCTTTCACCTTCAGCCTATGTATGTCTTTTCCTATCAAATGCGTCTCCTGTAGGCAGCATATTGTTGGGTCTTGTTTTGTGATCCATTCTACTAGCCTGTGTCTCTTGATTGGTGAGTTTAAGCCATTAACATTTAGGGTTATTATTGAGATATGGGTTGTTCTTCCAGCCATATTTGTTTATTTATGTTACTAAACATGGTTTGTTTTCCACTTTGATTATTTCCCCCCCTTTAGTGTCCTACCTCCCACTGTTGGTTTTCATTGTTATTTTCCATTTCCTCTTCCTGTAATGTTTTGCCAAGGATGTTTTGAAGAGATGGTTTTCTAGCTGCAAATTCTTTTAACTTTTGTTTATCGTGGAAGGTTTTAATTTCATCTTCCATCCTGAAGTTAATTTCGCTGGATACACAATTCTTGGTTGGAACCCATTTTCTTTCAGTGTTTGAAATATGTTATTCCAGGATCTTCTAGCTTTCAGAGTCTGTGTTGAAAGATCAGCTGTTATCCTGATTGGCTTACCCCTAAATGTGATCTGCTTCCTTTCTCTTGTAGCTTTTAAAATTCTCTCCTTGTTCTGTATGTTGGGCATCTTCATTATAATGTGTCTAGGTGTGGGTCTCTTATGATTTTGCACATTCGGCGTCCTGTAGGCTTCTAGGATTTGGGGTTCTGTCTCATTCTTCAAGTCTGGGAAGTTTTCTCGAATTATTTCATTGAATAGATTGCTCATTCCTTTGGTTTGAAACTCTGTTCCTTCCTGTATCCCAATGACTCTTAAATTTGGTCTCTTGATGTTATCCCATATTTCTTGGATGTTCTGCTCATGGTTTCTTAACAGTCTTGCTGAGCTGTCTATGTTCTTTTCAAGTTGAAATACTTTATCTTCATTGTCTGATGTTCTGTCTTCTAAGTGTTCTACTCTGCTGGTAGTATTCTCAATTGAGTTTTTAAGTTGGCTCATTGCTTCCTGCATTTTAGGATTTCTGTTTGTTTGTTTTTTATAACCTCTATTTCCCTGTATAGTTGATCTTTTGCTTCTTGGATTTGTTTATGTAATTCATTGTTGAAGTGATCTTTCATTGTCTGATTTTGCTGTCTGATGTCTTCCTTGAGACTCCAGATCATCTGAAGCATGTATATCCTGAATTCTTTATCTGACATTCCATCAGCTGCAGCTATTACCTCTTCTAAAGTTGAGTTGACCTGCAATGCTTGTGGTCCTTTCTTTCCTTGTCTCTTCATACTGTTCGCGTTCCTTTCTTCTTGGTGAAACTGTTGTGCTATTGAATTTTCCCCCTATATATTTATATTGGTCTTGTATAGTTGCAAAGTCTCCCTCGCAGGCACGGGCGGCGGCTCTGCCCCTCCGCCAATTGGGGCAATGTGCCTACCACGCCGGCAGGCCGCTGGGCCTGCTCTGCCAGTCGGTAGCAGGTCCGCCGTCCTTGCAGGCGCGGGCGGTGGCTCTGTCCCTCTGCGGGCCGCTAGGCTTGTTCTGTCGGTGGTCGCCGTTCTGCCTACTTTGCAGGCGCAGGCAGCGGCACTGCCCCTCTGCAGGCCTCTGGGGCTGTACTGCCAGTGGGTCGCAGGTCCGCCTACTTTGCAGGCGTGGGGGGGGGGCGGCTCTACCCTTCCTCAGGCCACTGGGCCTGTTCTGTCTCTCGGTTGCAGGTCTGACCTGTTCTGATGGTGGTCTCAGTTCCGATTACCTTGCAGGCGCGGGGGGGAGGGGGCGGCTCTGCCTCTCAGCAGGCCGCTGCTCCTCTTCTGCCGGTGGGTCGCAGGCCCGCATACCTTGCAGGAGTGATTGGAAGCTCTGTCCCGCCGCGGGCCACTGGGCCTTTTCTGTCGGTGGTCACCCTTCCCCTACCTGGCAGGCGAGGGGGGTGGGGGGCGGCTCTGCCCCTCAGCAGGCCGCTGGGCCCGCTCTGTGTTTGGTCCCAGTTCCCTCTACTATGCCGGCGCAGGGGGAGGGGGCGGCTCAGCCTCTCAGCAGGCGGCTGCTCCTCTTCTGCCAGTGGGTCGCAGGCCCGCCTACCTTGCAGGAGTGATTGGAAGCTCTGTCCCGCCCTGGGCCACTGGGCCTTTTCTGTCGGTGGTCACCCTTCCCCTACCTGGCAGGCGAGGGGGGTGGGGGGCGGCTCTGCCCCTCAGCAGGCTGCTGGGCCTGCTCTGTGTTTGGTCCCAGTTCTCTCTACTATGCCGGCGCAGGGGGAGGGGGCGGCTCAGCCTCTCAGCAGGCGACTGCTCCTCTTCTGCCGGTGGGTCGCAGGCCCGCCTACCTTGCAGGAGTGATTGGAAGCTCTGTCCCGCCCTGGGCCACTGGGCCTTTTCTGTCGGTGGTCACCCTTCCCCTACCTGGCAGGCGAGGGGGGTGGGGGGCGGCTCTGCCCCTCAGCAGGCCGCTGGGCCTGCTCTGTCTTTGGTCCCAGTTCCCTCTACTATGCTGGCGCAGGGGGAGGGGGCGGCTCAGCCTCTCAGCAGGCGGCTGCTCCTCTTCTGCCAGTGGGTCGCAGGCCCGCCTACCTTGCAGGAGTGATTGGAAGCTCTGTCCCGCCCTGGGCCACTGGGCCTTTTCTGTTGGTGGTCACCCTTCCCCTACCTGGCAGGCGAGGGGGGTGGGGGGCGGCTCTGCCCCTCAGCAGGCTGCTGGGCCTGCTCTGTGTTTGGTCCCAGTTCTCTCTACTATGCCGGCGCAGGGGGAGGGGGCGGCTCTGCCCCCCAGCAGGCCTCTGGGCCTGCTCTGTCTTTGGTCCCAGTTCCCTCTACTATGCCGGCGCAGGGGGAGGGGGCGGCTCAGCCTCTCAGCAGGCGGCTGCTCCTCTTCTGCCGGTGGGTCGCAGGCCCGCCTACCTTGCAGGAGTGATTGGAAGCTCTGTCCCGCCCTGGGCCACTGGGCCTTTTCTGTCGGTGGTCACCCTTCCCCTACCTGGCAGGCGAGGGGGTGGGGGGCGGCTCTGCCCCTCAGCAGGCCGCTGGGCCTGCTCTGTCTTTGGTCCCAGTTCCCTCTACTATGCTGGCGCAGGGGGAGGGGGCGGCTCAGCCTCTCAGCAGGCGGCTGCTCCTCTTCTGCCAGTGGGTCGCAGGCCCGCCTACCTTGCAGGAGTGATTGGAAGCTCTGTTCCGCCCTGGGCCACTGGGCCTTTTCTGTTGGTGGTCACCCTTCCCCTACCTGGCAGGCGAGGGGGGTGGGGGGCGGCTCTGCCCCTCAGCAGGCCGCTGGGCCTGCTCTGTCTTTGGTCCCAGTTCCCTGCTTATTGTGACTTTAAATAAAGAATTTTATCAGAGACTTAAAACTTTTAATTGTCTTCTAATCTCATTGAGAACTCATTAGTTTTTTTCATATATCCTTCACTATATTTTTTCATAGTGCAATCAATATTAATGACTGCAGTTGTGCTTTTCTATTAGATAACTCTTGCCCCATGTGAGAACATAAGATCATACACATACACTTCATTACTTTATATATGAAGATTAGTACGTGGAAATGTATAGTTTGATTGTCCTATTTTCTCTTTATAATTTATTTTGAATTTTTCACTAGAATTAAACTTTATATGTATATAGATGATTTGGAATGTCACATTGTTCTTTAATTTGTATTTTGAATTCTGGCACATTTAGGCTCCTTAAAATTGCTTCTCACCAGTAACCATTACATTGAAATTTGATAGACATCTTTCTATTTATTTTTTCTCCTTATACTACTTGATTGCATGATGTTACAGACTACTGATAAATATCATGTTTTAAATAAATAGTATTAAAAAACTAATTCTTAGTCTGAAATAACAGTAGTCTGGAATTGAAATATACTTTGATTTCTAAAAACTAGGATAGGACTTATTTGTAGGCAAAAATGATTTGAATGCTTATTTGAAGTATAAAATAAGAACTCATAAATATTGAAAGTGGAAAATAACTATAAACTAATAAAATCAAGGAAAAAGTTTATAGAAATATAATGTAAGATTGAAAGTATCAGGGGAAATTGAAAAAAATATATGTATGGGCTGGGGATGTGGCTCAAGCGGTAGCGCGCTCGCCTGGCATGCGTGAGGCCCGGGTTCGATCCTCAGCACCACATACAAACAAAGATGTTGTGGCCGCCAAAAAACTAAAAAATAAATATTAAAATTCTCTCTCTCTCTCTCTCTCTCTCTCTCTCTCTCTCTCTCTCTCTCTCCTCCCTCTTTCTTAAAAAAAAAAGAAAAAGAAAAAATATATGTATAGGTGCAGTCTGCCATAATCTTCCATGTAGATGTTCATAAGAGAGATGGTGAGTCTAGCTATTGTGATTAATAAATCCCCTACTTTAATAATGCTTTTGTATTGAAAAGTCAAAAAGAAGACTGCTTTTATAATCTTCATTATGTTGTGCTTAAAAGATTTTGTTCTTAGGCTCATTGCCAATTATTTTTCAATTTATCCATTTCTCAACATTACAGTCTTCTGCTGTTATAATTTAGATAATAGGTGTCCCCAAAAAATTCATGTGTGAGAAAATACAAGAAAGTTTAGAGGTGAAGTGGTTGGGTTCTGAGAGCCTTAATCCAATCAGTAAATTAATCACCTAATAAGGATTAACTGAGTGATGATTGTAGGCATAAAGAATGGGGTTGGGCGAAGTGGATCATTGGGCATGTTTCTTTGGGGTATATATTTTCTGAGTTGGGCTTAATCTCTTTTTGCTTCCTGGAGCATGTCTTGAGCTTCTTTCCTCTTCATATTCTTCTGCCATGATATTCTGCCTCACCTCAAGTCTGGAGATATGAAGCCAGCTGGTTTTGGACTGAGATCTTTGAAACAATGGGCCCCAAATAAACTTTTCATCCTCTAATTGTTTTTGTCAATTCTTTTGGTCACAGATGCGAGAATACTGACTAAAAACAACTGCTATTTCCTGTCTCACCTGGACCCTGAAATACCCACGTACCAGTGTTCCCTGCCTTTCTTTTACCTGCATAGTCAATGTCTGAACATCAGTTCGAGTGAGTTTTTAGAAAAGTAAAATAAAATTACCTCATTCCCTTTTCAAAGCCCTCCTGTGTCTCCCAATAACACTTAAAATAATACCTAAAGTGCTGATAAGGTTTGTAGGACTAAGTAGACTAGCTATGGGGTAACTTTACAATTTCATCTTCTATCACTCTCATCTTTGTTTTATGCTCTCAACCTCAGTTGCTTTCAACAACCAACTCCCATCAATGCTTTCCACAGGCTCTGTTCTATTAATGCATTTTACATTTTCTTAAAAACATTCATCCATGATCTGGCATTGTGTCAAGTATGGTTTATCACTGAATTAAAAGCTTCAGAAGGACTTGGCTTAATTTGTAAAATCAATATTCTAGTCCCAGCCTTTGGATCAGTACCTAGAATATAATGATGTCTAATAATTATGGGATTAATGAAGGAGTGGATAAACAATCACAGTTTGTCTCAGCAAAATGTAATATGGACTGCTCTTAACTGTTTTTTAAATTTTTAAATTTTAAATTTATAGAATTAATCAATCTGGGAAATTTTGAAGCATGGATTTGAAATGTGAAAATTAAAATGGAAAAACAAGCAGTAAATGATTTGGGATAAGCAGAAAAAAATGAGGGGTGGAAAAAATTTGGTATAACCTTCTTCTAATTATGATGCATAATATAGATATAAGGAGAGAACATAGGAAAAAATGGTAAAGATTTTTTTTTATTGTTTTAGTCTTTTTTATCTTTAATTAAGAATACTTCTGATTGGTTTTCACAGAACTCATTCTAAGAGTATATACTTCTGCATGTATCCATTAATATACAGATTAAAAACTCATTACTGATATTTATCCCTTTTTAAAGCTACAAAATTTAAATAAATAAATAATATTATAATTATAACTTACACAAAGCTTCCAAATTACATCACAAAGAAATCAAGGCATAGAAAATTATTTAAGGTAATCAAGAAAGCATAAAATTTCTATAAATATAACTTAATTTTATAAATTAAGTTTGGCCATGTTCATTTTTTAATTATTTTTTTAATGACCCATTCATTTAGGTAGCCAAACTAAATAAACATGTTGTGCAAAGGATCCTGATTAAAATCCTTAAATCATTTCTGCTTCAACACACTTGATAACTAGTTTTGCAATTTTGTGTCTGGCTTGGTTATGTTCCCAGCAGGTTATTAACAATTAATTAGCAATACTTTTCAAATGTTATCTGTGTTAGTCTACTAATTGCAGGAAAGGAAAATGGAATTTCCCTTTGTAAACAAGTTGTAATCATGATCATTTGTTTTAGATAAGGCCATACAAATTTTCTTTTTATTTGTGTTATTGTTACTGAGATTTACAGCTGAAAAGAATGAATTGTACATATGACTATGGAATGAAGCTGTTTTTAAATTCTATAACAGATATTAAAAACTTTTAGTTTTGGACAGCAACAGTTCAGTTTTTCACTGCTTGCATCTTAATCCTCAGAAAAGAAGAGCACTGTGTGCCTGAGTGCATGTGGGCTTGTGTGTATGTGTGTTTTTAAATTGATGGCTCACAAGGAATCTTGGCAGAACTTGTTTAGATTAGCAATTCTGATTCCAGAGTAAGCATAAATTTCATATTTTTATCAAAGTCTTAATGGTTTCTTTTAAAAAATCAATTTCCTCATGTTTTAAAACTACCAAGTTAAAATTGTAGTCAATAATTACACATATTTTAATATTTATAGTCTTTAATATTTTATCTAGTAGTTGCTATCCTTGACTTATTCCATTTCTGGATATGACTATGTCTTATTATGCTTTTACAGCTACTTATATTCATAGAATCCTAACTAGCATTAATCTTTGGTATTTTCTACTCCAGCAACCTAATTTTATAGCTAAGAAAACTTCATGTAAGGAAAATAATTTCAATTTCAAAGGTCATTGTAGTAGACACAATTGATTGATTTAGTCACATATGTCCCTAATTCTTTTTAATGTGCCTTTTTAGAAAGCAGATGCTGAAAATACAAAAGTGAATCTTCTTCACTTAAACAATATGTATGTTCAAATACACCTAGGCAGACTTAGATTTGGACCTAAATAAGTGCAGAGACACAGCCCCAAAATAATCTACTTTAATAGTTCAGGTTGTATTGGACTTCTATCCCTTGGAGCCCAAATCATAGTGATCCCCACTTTGGAGCTTTGGGTATTTCATTGTGCAGGAAGAAGATAAGGAACAAGTGGAACATGTGGTTGATGCCTTCTTGAGGCAAACTCTGGAATAGGTAAGAATAATTATTGCAGGCCCTCCTTCCATGCCAGCATCTGCTTATGCAGGACTTTCAATAATTTTGAAAGTGCATATACATTCTATATTAAACTTTGTTCTGCTTAAATAAAATAGAGTTATTCCTTTTATATGAGAAAAATTAAGAGTAGTTGCATATAGAGATATTGATAAAAGTACCATGTTTTGAAATAGAACCAAGAACTCTTAGCCATCCAGGGCTGATGGAGAATAGAAAAGTAGGGACTGGAAATGTATGCAAATATTAAAAAATCATTTAGAAAGCAATCAAAATGATATTTCTTTTTTTAATATTTATTTTTTAGGTGTAGATGGACACAACACAATGCCTTTATTTTTATGTGGTGCTGAGGATTGAACCCAGGTCCACCCGTGCCAGGCAAGTGCTTTACTGCTGAGCCACAATCCCAGCCCTCAAAATAATATTTCAGTGTACTATCATATAGGCAAAGATAAATATTCTGCATTTTTGCCTATTAGAGATAGCAATGTTGATATATGAACTATTTTTCTATTTTTTCCAAAGTTTTTCATATTACAGTACAGATCATCCTTTGCAATCCATGCCTGGCACTCCACTATACTGTGTGACACATCAGGAGTGATAGTTCACCTAAGAAATCACATTATTGGTACCAAAATATGTTTCTCATTCAAGATTTGAATATAAGCATCCCCAAAAGAACCATTATCTCTCTTTTTATTAGTCATTCTAACATCTCTCCTTTTAAAATCTTTTTGACTATCTTAAAATTCAAGTTTTATATATTAGCAATGCTTTTCTCTACCTGTTTAACACTTGAGAGTCATTTTTTACTAACTTATGCACATACCATGTGAACCAGAAAATATACCCTTCATGAAGCTATTACATTTTAGCAAGTACATAGAATACATTTTAAAAATACAAGTTACTATAATTTTAAATGAGTTGCCTTGAAAACATCAAGAAATTTTTATACATAAGCAGGTGAAAACATTTACTATTTTTATATAGTGAAAGTAGATCAAACCTGGAAAGTATATAAAACGTGAATGACATATTGACTTAACCATGATGGAATACTCTTCCTACCAGAAAACAGAATACATTTTCTTTATTAGTGCATAAACAATCAGGACTGATTGTATTATAAAACACATTTGAATTAAGGGAAATAAAATTACACAAAATATACTGTCTCATATATAAAAACTTCATTATAAATAAAAAACTGAAAGGTGTCTAAAATTGTCTTAGATATTTGAAAATTAAAAAGAATATGCCTAAATATTTTCTGTATATGTCTAAATAATCCCTAGGTTAATGGAAAAACACAAAATATTATAAAGTATATTAAACAATTAAATAAATATACAAAATATCCAAATTTGTGGGACCCAACAAATAAGGGAAATTTACAGTATTAATGCTTATATTATAAACAGGTTATTATAAATGAACTATAAAGGCAATCAAAGAGAAAAGAGAAACTGGAAAGAATTATATTTTTACAATACATATATATTGAATGTTTCAATTTATATTAAGGAATAATCATAATTAAAATAAATTTAGATGAACATATATCCAGACAACACAGACTATTAAAATATATATATATATATATATATATATATATATATATATATATATATATATATATATATATATATATTGCAATATCAAAATGACCTTTACTGCTATATTAAGAATTGATCTCATATTAGACTTAATAATACAGGATAATAAATTGTGTGTCAGTATAGTGAGGGAAATATATGTATTTGTATGTATTAACAAATTTGAATCAGAATATTTTTTTTACTCAAAATCAAGTTATTATATTTATAATGAAATGTATTTGTATTTCTGAGTGCTCAGCTGAGTTAGAATGGACATTGAAACTTATTTCTAGGTTTTTCTCTGATCACACTGGCAATTTCTCAGTCATTGGACTGAGACACTATAGGTTTTTATACTTCAATCTTGTTTCAACATTTCATCTTACTCTAAGATCTTCTGCAAATATCTGCTTTTGCTGTTATAACTGCTCAGTCTGATCACTTCATGGGATGGCCTGGGCAACCCTAGCTGGCACTTCCTTCTCTGAGATTGTTCATGAACAGAAGTGTAGTTGCTTAGAACTTGGGATTCCTCAAAAATGCATTCTAACTTATCCTATTCCCTATTCTAGGTTCTGACATTATGTGTCCCCACAAAATTCATATGCTGATACCTAATTTCCATTGTGGTAGTCAAACAAGATAGTGTATTTGAGAAAAGATTCGTTTATGAAATATCCACCTTCATAAATGAAAATAACCTTCATAAAAAAGACCTGAGAGAGTTTGTCAGTCCTTTTTATCTTCCGAGAACACAAAAATAGCATTACCAATAGATAGCAGACTTTTTCATAGTCTCTAGACTGTGAGCAATAAATATTTGCTGTTTATAAAATACCCAGTCTCAAATGTTTTGCTATAGCAGCCTGAATGAACTGGTATGCCCTCCTAGTCTCCATCTAGATATCTGTTCTTTAATTTTGAAATTTTAAGGATTTTTGCTTTTTTTAGAGTCTATTTATTCATTGAAGTAATCTTTCACTTACTCTATTTTCTCTTTGATTTCACTCCTTATACCATCATTTATTTCAGAGATCAGTTTAACCATGTACATTGTAAAATCCTTCTCTGACATTTCTTCTACTGTGCTCTCCGTGTATTTTGTTAATGGAGCATCTTGTTTTGGTTGGGGTGCTTTTTTCCCTTATTTTTTTTTTTTCATGCAGTTTGTGTTTTTTCCCATCTAGAGGATCTGAGACAGAACAGATTTCTACCCTATGGACTTATAGTTCCTGAAAGTTTCTAGTACCTTATCTTCAAGGGGGAGGGCAATATTAACAGCACCCAATGTAAATAGCATACAGTCTTAAAATTAATAGCTCCTATTAAGATGTCTACAGTCTTGCTGAAATAAACATAAATGATGAGGTCAATTACAGTCTGCAATATAAACAGTAAATTTGCTAAAAGGGTTTATAATTTCAAATGATGGATAAAGAAACAACAGAAGTGGAGTAGGATGTGATATTTTTGAACAAAAGGAAAGAAGTTACAAGTGAAATTTATAGGAAGAGTTGAAGAGGAATTGATAAAAAAAATGGCTGTTAGCAAGAAAAAATATTGAAAGAAAATTCAGGGAAATAAATGAGGGGAAAAATGTACAAAGAAAAAACTAAAAATATAAGAATGCACAACAAAACTGTAAAATACTTTTCATATATCCCAGGCCTCAAAAACTGATGCATGAAAAAACTTAGTTTTCAAATGGTAGAGAAGTGAGAGATGATAATAATAATAACAACAACAACAATAGAAAATTGAACAAATATTTCTGTCAGTGTTCAAAATTTCTCAGCTTCCCTTCTCAGCTGTTAGGTGGGGTTGTCTGGAGTTTGATGGTAGCTGCAGTCTGGTGGGTGCTAGAATGGTTGGCTGAGTGAGATGATAGCAAGATTCTCTCACAATCTCTTCCAACTTTCCTACCTAATGGAATCAGTCCCTTCTTTTCCTGGGCATTTCAGGGCTTTCCCCAGCTTCTCCAACATGTGCTGCCTGCCCTGGGCAAAATGACCCCAGGCTCCAACTTTTCACAGGACCACCTGGCCCAGCCTGGCCGATGCAGACCCAGTCACTATTGGATGGAACTGTTACAGATACCCTAGGCCTGGCATGGTGAAGTCCTAAGATCTCAGTGCCATTTCAACTTACAGAAAGACCGGCAGGGATGTGCTCACACAGAGGAGTAGCCCTTAAAAAAAGCGTAAGGACGGTGGCCACCAGCACTCCCTGCAGGAAGATGTCAGGTGTAGCCAAACCTGCAACCACCCTGACACTGGTTCTCCAGGTCCTGGCTAGTGTCCCCAGGCAAGGACTGCACCATGAGATGGTGGTGGCGGCAAGTGTGCTGACACCCTGACACCCCTGACACCCCCAGCCCTGGATTATATGCCAAGATGGAGATGGCTATGTGCAATCAAACTGAATCAGGAAAGCGATTTAAACACATCAATGATTTAAATATGATTTACACATATCAGTTTCAAGTATTAAAATAGAAGATGCCATCAAAAGTCTACCAACCAAGAAAAGCCCAGGACCATATGGATTCTCAGCCTAGTTCTACAAGACCTTCAAGGAAGAATTAACACCAATACTCTTCAATTTTTTTTTTTTTGAAATAGAAAAGGAGATAATGCTTCCAAAATCATTCTATGATGATAGAATCACCCTGATACCAAATCCAGAAAAAGACACATCAAGAAAAGAAAATTTAAGACCAAAAAACCTGAATAACATAAAAGCAAAAATTCTTAGTAAAATAGTGGAAAATTGTATACAAAGACATATTAAAATGATAGTGCATCGTGATCAAATAGGATTCATCCCAGGGATGCAAGGTTGGTTAAACATACAGACATCAGTAAATGTAATATATCATATCAAGAATCAATGTAATATATGTAATATATCAAAGATAAGAATCATGAGTATCTCAATAGGCACATAAAAAGTGTTTGACAAAATACAGCAACCTTTATGTTCAAAACACTAGAAAATATTGGTATAGTAGGAACATACCTCAACATTATAATAGCTATCTATTTTAAAGTCAAGTTCAGCATTGTTTTAAATAGAGAAAAAATGGAAACATCCCTCTAAAAACTGGAACAAACAAGGATGCCCTCTTTTGCTACTTCTATTCAACATCTTCCTTGAAATTCGAATCAGAGCAATAGGAGAAAAAAATCAAAAGGATACAAATAGGAAAAGAATAAATCAAACTATGACTATTTGCCAATGACATGATTCTATATTTAGGAGATCCACAAAATTCCACCAGAAAACTTTGAGAACAAATAAATGAATTCAGCAAAGTCGCAAGATAAAAAATCAACACCCATATAATCAAACACAGTTCTACACATCAGTGATAAGTCTAATAAAAGAGAAATTAGGAAAAGTACCCCTTTTATGATAGCCTCAAAAAAGAATACTTTGGAATAAATCTAACAAAAGAGGTGGAAGATTTCTATAATGAAAACCAGAGAATACTAAGAAATTGAAAAAGACTTCAGAAGATGGAAAGATCTCCAATGCTCTTGGATAGGCAAAATTAATATTTTCCAAATGTCCATACTAACAAAAGCATTATATAGACGTAATACTGTCAGGGGCCAGCCAAGAGCTGTGTGTGTGAGTTGTGAGCATTTTGAGCTTATGAGCAGACTGGAATGATGTTGTTCTGTCTGGGCTGTTCATGTATGTGTCCTTTTTGCTTGCTCTGACTTTTAAACCCACAAAGCACCTGAGATGGATGTGACTTGCCAAGATGTCAGTAAATATACTGACCACAAGATATTATGAAGCTGAGTGAACCCCCTGAGACCTGACTCTTCGCCTTATTTGTAAAGAACACTCCATTGAACCTCCTGTTGTGTGTCCCCCCGCCCCCATATAAGAATAAAGAACTCAGGTGGCTTTCTCTCTTTCTAATGGATCCCTGAGGTCTAGAGCCATCCTGAATTTTGAAAATGTATTTATGTGTGCTTGCATGCTTTCTTTGCCATTTTTTCAATTATTGATGTAGTTAGATTTTGTGAACCCAGCATAGGTTGCCAGTCCAGTTAGTTGGCGATATAATGGAATTCCTACTAAAATTCCAATGACATTTTTCATAAAACTATGAAAAACAATCATGAAATTCACCTGGAAAAATAAGAGACAAAGAAAGGTAATGTAATCTTTGGCAAGAGGAGTAAAGCAGGAAGCATCAGAATACCACACTTTAAACTATACTACAGAGCCATAGTAATAAAAATGACATGTTATTGGCTATAATAAAGGCACCTAGACAAATGATACAGAAAACCAGACACAGAGAAAACCCCACATAAATACTAGATAAAGTCACCAAAAACATTCACTAGAGAAAAGATAGTCTATTCAACAAAAGGTTCTGGGAAAATTGGAAATCCACATCTAACAAAATAAAATTAAACCGTTATCTCTCACCATTCATGAAACTCAACTCAAAGTGGATCAGAGACTTACACACTACAACAGAGACCCGGTGTCTACTAGAAGAAAAAGTAGGCCCAAATCTTCACCGTGTCAGCCTAGGATCTTATTTGCTTACCAAGACTCCTAAAGCACAAGAAGTAAAATCAAGAATAAATAAGTGGGATAGACACAAATAAAAAAGCTTCTTTTCAGCAAAGGAAGCAAGCAATAATTATGGAGAGAGAGCCTACACAATGGGAGAAATATTTGCCATCTGTACCCTAAATAGAGCATTATTCTCCAGGATATATAAAGAACTCAAAACTTAAACCAACCAACCAAACAAACAAATACAAAATAACCCAATTAATAAATAGGCAAAGAAACTGAATGAAAACTCTAGAGAATAAATAAATATTGAAAAAATGTTCAAAATCTCTAGCAATTAGAAAATGCAAATCAAAACTACTCTAAGATGTCATCTCACTTCAGTCAGAATGGCAATTATCAAGAATACAAGTAACAAATGTTGGCAAGGATGTGAGGGAAAAGGTATATAAACTGAAAGCACCATTTGACCGAGCTATCCCACTCCTCATCTTATACCCAAAGGATTTAAAATGAGCATGCTATCTTAAGGCTGCCACATCAATGTTCATAGCAGCTCAACTCATAATAGCTAAAGCATGGAACCAAACTAGATGTCCAATACATGAATTGATAAAAAAAAATGTGGAATACGTACATAATAGATTATTACTCAGCCTTAAAGAAGAAAGAAATTATGGCATTTACAGCTAAATTGATGAAGCTGGAAAATATCATGCTAAGAGAAATAGCCAATTCTGAAAATCAAAAAAGAAAAAGTTTTCTCTGTTATGAAGATGCTAATTCACAATAAGCAGGGTGGGGGCTAGGGAAGAATAGAGTTACTTTATAATAGGTGGAATGAAGTGAAGGGGAGGATGGAGTATGAGGTTATGATGTATAGTACAATGAATTGGACATTACTCCCTTATGTATATGTATGACTACATGACCGGTGTGATTCTATATCATGTACAACCAAAAGAATAACATGTTATACTCCATGTATGTAGATATATCAAAGTGCATTCTACTGTCATGTATAACTAATTAGAACAAATTTATTTTTTTGAAATTTTGTTTAATAAAGATAAACAAGTTGGGCAAGTAGTTAATGGAAGAATGTATAATTCCCATAAATAAAAATCTATTTCTCAGGCCAAAAATGAGGAAAAATACTCAGTGAGTTGATTTATAAAGTCTGAACCTTTTCAAGATTAATTTCCCCAATAATTCCAAAATACTAATGTCCTAAATATTAACCATCACATGACAGATTATGTTTCAATCTCTTCCCTTGGTTTTGAAAATTTTAACTTATTTTCTATGATTATTTTAAATTGTAGTTATTTTTAATGTCAAAAATTAAAATGCTTAAATACACAAGCAAACAAACTATTCTACCCTCTTATATTTTTAGTCACTCAAGGGTCAGGGTTGACCTCTAGTTTTATAGCTGACATATGGCATTATCACTCTATGATTGGTGTTATTGTTAAGCACAAATTTCTAAGAGGAAAATCCAGAATATGCACAGCACCATAGTACACAACTTATCTATTCAGGTGCTTCAGAACAAATTTATTTTCTTAGAGATATCTTTCCATATTGGGTATAAATTAGACATAAAAAGTACCCCAAAATTTGTCTTACATATTGCTAAAAGCATCACTCAATCTGAGTGAAAGAAACAAATGTGCATCTTTTTTCACATATTTTGTCATTCATGTTGGAAATATGTTTTAAAACTAAAAATGAAAGAGGACCTATAAAGATCAGGTCCATAGTAGCCCATTCAATAACAGCTTAAGCTGTCCTACCCACCATATAATAGAGCCATTAAATCTGAAAATAAATTGTAAGAACAGATAGTTACAAAATGTATCTTATTGAGACAAATTTTGTCAGGAATGTTATGCCTGAATCTCAAAAACCTGTAATCTGGTATGACTGATTATGAGATAAACCTTTTTTTTAAAAAAATAAAATAAAAGGAAATCTAAATTAAATGTAAAACCATTATTATAGCATAATTCACTCAGTTTATAATTCATAAACTTTTATTCATATCAAAGTAAATACAATGGACTCTGGAATTATAAGAAAATTGCAATAAGGATAGATGTAGTTTGCTTTTATCTGATAAAACAGCTTATTGTACTAGTAAATAGGTCATAGGTACTATGACTAGTACAATTTACTGATACTTCTTGACAGCATTTTGGTAAATTGTGGCTTGTAATTTTTCCAATCTATTTTTTCCCTTCAGCTTATTTTTTGTCTTAATTTGTAATATAAAAGTAATATATATTTTTTACTCATGTCCATTTTTTTCAATGCTGGAATTGAACTAGGGGACTGAAAATATGCTATGAAAATATGAAAGCACTCAACCACTAGGTTTCATTCCTAGCTCTTTTTACTTTATTTTGTGAAAGGATCTCAGAAAGTTGCACAGACTGGCCTCAAAATTGAAATCACCTTGCCTCAGTCTCCAAAGAATCTGGAACTATATAGATATGTCAAACAAACCTGGCTGGTTTTCCTTCTTGATACATTATATCTCCTGGTTAATGTTTCAAAGAGCCCATGTGAGTGATACATTTTTGAATCCTGCTACCTGAAAATACCTGAATTTAAATCTACTTAGTTTCTAGCAAATACTTTTTTCTCAAAATATTTTGTAAATTTTCTTTCTGTAAATGTCTGCCATCTAAACTGTTGATTGTTCTGTTTTTGTGCAAAAAAAAAAAAAAAATACAATTTTATTGGTGAGCTTTTCATTTGGTTCATTAAAGAAAGCATTTGAACAAAATATTCATGGATTTACTATGGTATATTTAAAGAAATTTTTTTTCCTGTTTGGCAATTAGTAATCTTTCACTCTGAATATTTTTTTAAACTTTTAATAAAAAGTACTGGTAATATTTTCTTCAAATATTGTCTGCTTATTCTATTATCAAAAATTTCAGTCTTTTTTTTGGTATTGTCTTAGATTGGTTTTGGACTTTATGGACCTATTCTCAATGTCTCAAGCTTTTTTCAGGGAATGTTTTGAAAAAATATTATAAACTTCAATTTATTAGTAATTTTGCAGTAATTTTAATCTTCATTCCAAATATTGATATGAGTAGTAACTTTCTTTTGCAAGTTGTGTGTATGTATGTGTGTATGTGACAGAGAGAGTGTATGTGTTTGTGGTATGTGATTTATTTCATGTCCAATTTTCAAATTATCAGTATTCATGTGGAGTTGGACACTAGTATTTTGCTGATGTTCTGATGGAGACCAGACTTCCATATTATGTCTCACCTGGAGCCCTGAGGAATAGAATCAGCCTTTTATGCACTAAGACCTCTGAAACCATGAGCCCTCAAATAAGCTTTTTCTCCTATACAATTGTTCTAGTTTGATTTTTTTTTTTTTTTGTCATAGCACTGAAATAAAACACAATGTTTCATAATATTTCTAAAAATTTGATGTGGGGAAAGAATATGGGATGTGTTTAGTCCACACTATTGAAACTGGGTGTTCTATTAAGTATTATCTTGTTAATGAATCTAGTGATATATTTCTTTTTTATGCCTTATGTTAGAAAGTAACTATGTTGGCATAAGTACATTTTTCTATATTTGTCTGGGTACTTACATTTATGTATCAGAGTTTCTGACCTATTTTGGGTCAAACAATTCTCTAGTAAATGAATTGAAACATGTATCAGGATGTAAATTTTTGGCTGTAACCAGAAAAAAAAAAAAAAAACAAAGAGAAATTAATGCATTGCAGCAATTGACAGTACTGATTTAAGTAAATTTTAAAAAGTTTCTTCTCAGGGAAAGAAACAATCTGTGAGATGAATAGACAGCCAACATCTTGGGAGCAAATTTTTACTCCTCACACCACACATCAGATAGAGCATTAATTTCTAGGTTATATAAAGAATTCAAAAAGCTAAACACCAAAAAACAAACAAACAAACAAACAACCCAATCAACAAATGGGCCAAGGACATAAACAAACACTTCTCAGCAAAGGATATTCAATCAATTAACAAATATATGAAAATATGTTCATCATCTCTAGTAATTAGACAAATGCAAATCAAAACTACTCTAAGATACCATCACACTTCAGTCAGAATGGCAGCTATTACGAAGACAAACAATAATAAGTGTTGGCGAGGATTTGGGGAAAAAGGCACACTCATACATTGCTTGTGGGACTCCAAATTGGTGAAGCCAATATGGAAAGCAGGATGGAGATTCCTTGAAAAACTTGAAATGGAATCCCTCTCCGCGGTCTATACCCAAAGTACTTAAAAACAGCATACTACAGGAACATAGCCACATCAATGTTTATAGCAGCACAATTCACAATAACTAAACTGTGGAGTCAACATACCTGCCCTTCAGTACATGAATGGATTAAAAAATGTGGCATAAATACACAATAGAATATTATGCAGCAATAAAAGAGAATAAAATCATGGCATTTTCAGGTAAATGGATGCAGTTGGAAAAGATAATGCTAAGTGAAGTTAGCCAATCCCCCCAAAACAAATGCCAAATGTTTTCTCTGATATAGGTGACTGACTCATTATGGGGTAGGGAGAAGGAGCACGGGAGGAATAGACGAACTATAGATAGGGCAGAGGGGTGGGAGGTTAAAGGAGGGTGCAAGGGATAGCAATGATGGTGGCATGTGATGGACATCATTATCCAAAGTCCATATAGGAAGACATGAATTGGTGGTAAAATACTTTATATACAAACAGAGATATGAAAAATTGTGTTCTATACGTGTAATAAGAATTGTGATGCCTTCTGCTGTCATGTGCTGGGAGCCATTAGCCAAGTAGGTATGACAATTTCCTTGCCAGCGTACCCCATGTTGCTTAGTGGAAGGACTCGTGGAAATAGGACATTTTGCAGTGACATTGAATGTAGGTGACCTTGCTCAAGGACCAGGGCAGATTAGGGTGTTCCCGGTTTAGGATAATCGGGTTTAGGGCGTTCCCAGTTTAGGTTCCAGGTTTAAGGTTTAAGATTATTCCTGCTGGGAATAGGGCGTATCCTGCTGCCTGAGTTCCCCTTGAGTTCTCACGGGATTCAGACAGTATATTTTTGGGAGACACAAGCCCAGTGGATGTGGATTTGGGCAGAGAACGTGGATTTCACCAGAACGTGATTGTAGATGGCTGGTGTGAGTTCGGGAATAAAGAGTTGCTGTTTGAATCTACAAGCTGTGTGGTGGCTCGTGATTGTGTGCCCAGCCAGACTGCGGCATTTGGCGGCCCGTACGGGGAACTTCTGAAGCTTGGAGGTAAGTGAAATTGCTCGTCCCTGAGGAAGAGCAAAAGAATGGGTGACCATTTAAAAAAAAAAAACAGTGCGTTCTTGTTTTGATTTATCTTGTTTTTGTTTCAAGCTGCCTATCCCTAGATATTTCTCAGGCAAACTGGAAAAAAATGGTTGACTAAAGGTTTGAAGTTTGTCGGCCCTGAGGAAGAGAAAATTGATACAACGATTTTTTATTCCGTTTTTGTTTCATTCTGTTTCAGTTTTGTTTTGTGTTATCTTACTGGGTTGCATTATCTTTATAGTAGATTAGAAATTAGTAAAAAACAAACCGAAAAGATGTTAAGTAAATTGTTAGAGGTTCAGACCATGGAGAAAGACATTTTAGATCAAGCAAAAGAGAAGGTCTCTCGAGCTAGTCAGACAGAGGAAGAAAATTTAAAGGAAAAAGCGTTGTTAGGAAAAAGGCCACAACAGGAGGCTGTTACTAACTCCGTTTTATCACAAGAGGGCGTAATTCAACCAACAGCCCCACCGATGGAGACAGCTGAGTGGCCCTCAAACCCTGTAGTTGATAAATGGGATCCTGAGACAGGACCTCACAGATTAGCATGCCCTGTACTTGAACAGATAGGAGGACAGCGAATTCACCGTGCTTTAGATTTTAAAACAGTGAAGCAGTTAAAGGAGGCTGTAACAACCTATGGTCCCCAAGCTCCCTTCACGGTAAGCATGGTCGAGTCCATTACTAACTTGGACATGACGCCAGCAGATTGGGCTAGCATGTGTAAATCTGTACTAAATGGAGGACAATATTTGTTATGGAAGGTTGCCAATGAGGAATTTTGTGCGGAGACAGCTAGGCGAAATGCACCAGCCGGTTACCCTCAAAGAAATCTAGATATGTTGTTAGGAAAACGACCTTATGAGGGTCAACGGCAACAAATTTAATATGATCCTGCTATATATGCACAAATTGCTGCAGACGCAGTTAGGGCATGGAAGACTTTACAAGGACATGGAGATTTACAAGGTCAGCTATCTAAGGTAATACAGAGAGCTAATGAACCTTACGCTGACTTTGTAGATAGGCTAATTCAAACGGCTGCCAAAATTTTTGGGGATACAGAACAAGCAATGCCATTAATAAAACAACTGGCTTATGACCAAGCAAATCGTTGCTGCAGAGAGGTTATTAGACCATGGAGACATGAAGATTTAAACACATATATTAAATTATGTAGAGATATTAATGAACAAGGGCAAGTCTTGGCAGCTGCAGTACAACAGGCTTTAGATGCCAGGCCAAAAACATGCTATGATTGTGAACAAACAGGACATTTTAAAAGGAATTGCCCCATAGGAGGAGGGTTTAACAAAAGTAGGTATCAAAGGAATAGAATACCGGGTATTTGCCCACGATGCCGTAGAGGGAGACATTGGGCTAATGAATGCCGTTCTCAAACCACCATAGAGGGTACTCCCTTATCAAAAAACGGACAAAGACCAGGTATTTATCCACAATATCGTGGAGAAAGACATCAGGCTCCATTGCCAAAAAAACAGACAGGGGGGACCAATGCCCCAGGGCCCACAACCACAAATCTACGGGGCAGTGGAGGAACCCAACAACACCATCAGGGTAGTGCCTAGGACACATTGTCCATTAAATCCCTCATCAGACAAACCCGAGGGAGTGCAGGGTTGGACATCTGCGCCTCTGCCAGAGCAGTATTAACTCCAGAGATGGGAGTTCAAATCATTCCCACAGGAGTAAAAGGACCTCTTCCCCAAGGAACAGTAGGCTTATTATTGGGACGTAGTTCATCTACATTAAAAGGACTTATGATAAGTCCTGGGGTAATTGATCCCGATTATCTAGGTGAAATAAAAAATTATAGATAGTTCTCCAAGAGGTATATCAGTAATTTCACCTGGAGATAGAATAGCACAGTTGTTAATAATACCCAGCCTACATAATAAATTTCCTAGTCATAGTGTAGAAAGAGGTTCCAGGGGATTAGGCTCCACAGGTGTAGATTGGGCTATGTTGTCTTTAAATTTAGATTCTCGCCCAATGCTAAAACTAAATATTCAAGGTCATGAGTTTAATGGGCTACTGGACACAGGAGCTGACCTTAGCATCATATCTCGTCAAGAATGGCCAAAAAATGGGCCATTACAACAAGCCACTCAAATGCTTTGAGGCCTAGGAGTGGCGACTAATCCTCATAGAAGTTCTATGATATTAGATTGGAAGGATCCTGAAGGATGTGAAGGAACTATACAGCCATATGTATTGGATCATCTTCCTATAAATTTATGGGGATGAGATGTCATAGATCAATTAGGTTTGACATTAACAAATAACATCAATCCTAATGCGCCCACTACTAGGGCTAGACAAGGCTTTAGGAAAGAAAAAAGATTAGGAAAACAAGGGCAAGGTATAGCAGCACCAATACAAAGAGATCAAGGAATAGACAAACATGGGTTGGATTTTCAGAAAGGGCCACTGAGACAATCAAAATTACTTGGAAATCAGAAAGACCAGTGTGGGTTCCTCAGTGGCCCCTGACTAAAGAAAAGATAAAAGTGGCCCATGATCTGGTCAAACAACAATTAGCGGAAGGACATATACAACCTTCCATATCTCCCCATAATACTCCCATTTTTGTCATCAAAAAGAAATCTGGTAAATGGAGATTATTGCAAGATTTAAGAGCCATTAATAATGAGATGGTTATAATGGAACCTGCTCAATCAGGGATTCCTCAATTGTCTGCTTTGCCAAACCTGGCATGTTTTAGCTATAGATATTAAAGATTGTTTTTTTTTCAATTTCAATTCATCACGAGGATAGTCCATGTTTTGCATTTACTATCCCTGCATTAAATCATGAAGGTCCTGATCAGAGATATGAATGGAAAGTACTCCCTCAAGGGATGGCTAACAGTCCAACTATGTGTCAAATTTATGTTAACAAAGCAATCCAGCCACTTAGAAATCAAAATCCTGAAGTACAAATATTTCACTATATGGATGATGTATTATTGGCACATAAAGATAAAAACATATTGCTGGAATGTTATGCCACACTTACAAACTTATTAAAAAATTATAATCTAGAGATAGCAATAGATAAAGTACAATTAAATTTTCCAATTAATTATTTAGGAGTTCTATTATCCTCAACCATTGTCCGTCCACCAAAAATTCAAATACGAGTAGATCAACTCAAATCACTTAACGACTTTCAAAAGTTATTGGGAGACATATATTGGATAAGGCCTTATCTAGGTATACCAACAGGAGAGTTGGGACCTTTATTTGATATCCTAAAAGGTTCATTAGATTCAAATTCACCCCGCATGTTAACTCCTAAAGCAAGAAAGGCATTAAAAATTATTGAAACATATATGGAAAATATACATTTGGATATAATGGATATAAGTTTGCCTTTATTATTTATTGTACTACCAACAAAAAATATTCCTAGAGGAGTATTTTGGCACGAAGGTCCATTATTGTGGATACATTTATCTTATTCTCTTAACACTATTCTTACTAGGTATCCTGAGGCTGTAGGACAATTAATACTCAAAGGAATAAAAGCAGTGAAGGGAGTGTTTGGAATTTCTCCCAATAAAATTATTACTCCATATACTATGGATCAAATTGATGAGTTAGCTAATGAGTTAAATACTTGGGCAATAATCATGTGTAAATCTAATGTTACATTTGATAATCATTTACCATATAATCCTTTGTTGTCTTTTTGGTCTAAGCATCCTGTAGTTTTTCCTAAAATGACAAGAAAAACACCTATCATGAATGCTACAAATATATTCACTGATGGGTCTAATAATGGTACAGCAGCAGTAGTTACCCCTGATCAAACTTTTACATTTTTAGTACCCAAACAATCAGCTCAAAAGGTAGAGCTTAGTGCAGTTTTACAAGCTTTTGTGATGTTTAAAGATTCTGTATTTAATTTATTTTCTGATAGTCAGTATGTAGTTAATGCTATAGTATCTCTTGAAGATGCTGGTAGGATTTCCCCTTCTTCTACTGTTTTCTCTTTGTTTTCCACTATACAAAGTCTAATCTGGGACAGAAAAGATCCATTCTTCATAGGACATATTAGGGCACATACAGGATTGCCTGGAGCCCTTAGTTTAGGCAATGATTTAGCAGATAAAACTACACATGACATACATATTTTTTCTACATTTGAAGAAGCTACAAATTTTCATAAAAGGTTTCATGTTAATGCTAATACTTTACAAAAGCATTTTAAAATAACTAAGGAACAAGCCAGACATATAATAAAACAATGTCAAAATTGTGTGACATTTTTACCACAAGTTAATCTTGGAGTCAATCCTAGAGGACTGATACCTAACCATATTTGGCAGATGGACGTCACACACTTGCCAGAATTTGGAAAATTAAAATATTTACATGTTACAGTCGATATTTCTTCTGTATTTTTGATGGGCTCCCTTCATGCCGGCGAAAAAACTAAACATGTTGTAGCTCATTGCTTACAAAATTTTGCCACTGTGGGCGTTCCTAAACAGTTAAAATCCGATTATGGTCCTGGTTATACCTCTACCTCTTTTAAACAATTTTGCTCATCATTTGGTATTACTCATATAACAGGAATCCCATACAATCCACAGGGACAAGGCATAGTTGAAAGAGCTCATCAAACTATTAAAACATACTTATTAAAGCAAAAAGAGGGAATTGGAAAGGGGTATATATCCCCCAAAGATAAACTTAAAATAACGCTTTTTACTCTAAACTTTTTAAATTTGGATTCTTCAGGACTTAGTGCTGCGGAAAGGCATATGTATCAAAAAAATGTACATAAGCCTAAAGTACTTTGGAAAGATATTCTAACAGGACAATGGAAAGGTCCTGACCCAGTGATTGTCTGGAGTCGGGGGTCTGTTTGTGTTTTTCCACAGGGAGAACAGCAGCCGATTTGGATTCCAGAGAGATTAACTAAAACAATTTCTACAGATCGAAAAGAAGATGATTTGACTCAAATCCATAACAGCTGATATCCAGAACTCCAGCTTGGCCATTCTTACATCTGCGACAGTGATTAACCAGGATGCTTTTTTCAATAGCTATTTTATTATTGCATTTTTCCACATCATAAGGTACTATTTTTTATTTTTTGAGCTCATACAAACCTAGGTTAATGTTTTTCTGATCAGTTTTATTTTTTGACTGTGGAGTTTTTAAACATTGCAATGGAGATTTCACCCAGGTAAAGCTACAAGGCCTTCACTATTTTCTTATGTGTTGTACATTTGTGTACACTCTTGTGTTTTGTGTTGTATGTCTGTTTGTGCGTATGTCCATATTTCTTATATGAGGAGCGCTCATGAAAAAATGGATCCGAATTATTATTTTTTTTTATTCACATGATTTAAATGGTTTAATTTAAATTAGGTAAACAGCTGTTAAGGATTGTTTTTAAAGTAGGTTAACAGATCTGTTTGTTTACTTTCACCTTTCCTTTTCATTATATTTAATAATTCTTTTCAGGATAATGTCTTTTTAGCATCATTGCCAGAATTCCTATCTTCATCCCAGTGCCGGTGAAGACAAAGATAAAACCAAACTACAGCTTCTATGATAGCTATCACAGTAAGCTGTATAAACTGATGCATCAATGAATATAACTCAACAAGTAATGCTCAATCAAGGAGTCAACTTACTTTGGGAGGAAACGGATTTTGGGAGGAAATGGACATATTGATAGATTCCTCCGCATTGAACTGCTTGCAAAACTTGCCTGAACTATGCAACTATCGTTTGGTGCAGCGAATTGTGGTAATGCTGGCATATCTTTGCTGATGGTGTCACTAGTGATGCAATTTTTATTTCCTTGCCAGCGCACCCCATGTTAATTGTGGTAGTGCTGACATATCTTTGCTGATGGTGTCACCAGTGATGCAATTTTTCCCAAGGAGCCGTCAATTGGCTTGGTGTTGTGGCATTTCTGTATCCTCCTCCCTTCTGCTAGTGATGGTCTAAAATTTGGGGGCCAATGGCTATATGCTGGACCGGTAGTCAGTGACGGGTATGATCCAATTGCAGTGGTATCAACCTAAGACAGGAGGCTGACGCCTAAAGGTCAGTTTTCCGATGACGGGTAAGAACCATATGTTGAATTGGACAACCTACCAGGCACGGTCCTTAAGCCACATTGCTTGTTGTTTAATTAATCAGAAGGGGGGAGATGCTGGGAGCCATTAGCCAAGTAGGTATGACAATTTCCTTGCCAGCGTACCCCATGTTGCTTAGTGGAAGGACTCGTGGAAATAGGACATTTTGCAGTGACATTGAATGTAGGTGACCTTGCTCAAGGACCAGGGTGTATTAGGGTGTTCCCGGTTTAGGATAATCGGGTTTAGGGCGTTCCCAGTTTAGGTTCCAGGTTTAAGGTTTAAGATTATTCATGCTGGGAATAGGGCGCATCCTGCTGCCTGAGTTCCCCTTGAGTTCTCACGGGATTCAGACAGTATATTTTTGGGAGACAGAAGCCCAGTGGATGTGGATTTGGGCAGAGAACGTGGATTTCACCAGAACGTGATTGTAGATGGCTGGTGTGAGTTCGGGAATAAAGAGTTGCTGTTTGAATCTACAAGCTGTGTGGTGGCTCGTGATTGTGTGCCCAGCCAGACTGCGGCAGTCATGTATTTAAAAAATAAAAGCAATTTAAAAAAAAAGAAAATTTGCAAAGATAAAAAAGAATGAAATATAAAAATTATATTTAATAGATTTTTCAACTTTGAAAGCTATTTATTCTTTGAATGGTTTACCTAAATACAGTACCAAAAAGTAACAAAAGGAATCATTTTCCCCATAAAAATGAAGACTGTTGGAATCTACACTCTCAAGCTATATTAAAATATCATGAATAAAATAACATTTCTTTTGCATGTAATATTGAGCTCCTGCAAAACAAGACTTTAAAAGTTCTTTATAATGTGTCTATAACTAAATATTTCTGATAGTGACTCATTTTAATATACAAGGTCAATTTACAATTGTCCAAAATTTATATTTTGTGCAGTTTGTGAATAGATAATACACAATAAAAATTCAATTTATTTAAAAACTAAAAAATACTGCGTTCCATTATTATACTTTCATACCATTTATGAAGACTTATTCTGAAACCTTTTATCTAATAAAATATTTTATCTAATGAATTTTATCTGATTAAATATATATATGAATGTGCGTATGTATATTTATTTAATTAAAGAATGATTATGGGGATCAGGCCCAGGAGCCTGCCGGCGGGGTAGTCACGACACCCCAATTGGAGTATGGGCAGAGCAGAGCCACCACCCGTGCCCGAAAGGTGGGCAGACCTGCGACCGACCAGGGGGACAGGCCCAGTGGCCTACAGGTACGACAGACACGTCACCCCATTTAGAGTAGGGGCAGAGCAGAGCCGCCGCCCGCGCCTGCAGGGTAGACAAACCTGCAACCGACTAGTGGATCAGGCCCGGTGGCCTACCGGCGTGGTACACTCGTCACCCCAATTGGAGGAGGGGCAGAACAGAGCCGCCACCAGCGCCCAGAACAGGCCCAGTGACCTGCCGGTGTGGTAGTCACGACACCCCAATTGGAATAAGGAGAGAGCAGAGCCGCCGCCCGCGCCTGCAAGAAAGAAATGCAAACAGTATGAAAAGACAAGGAAAGAAAGGACCACAAGCAATGCAGGTCAACGCAACTTTAGAAGAGGTAACAGCTGCAGCAGATGGAATGTCAGATAACGAATTCAGGATATACATGCTTCAGATGATCTGGAGTATCAAGGAAGACATTAGACAGCAAAATCAGACAATGAAAGATCACTTCGACAATGAATTACACAAACAAATCCAGGAAGCAAAGGATCAACTATACAGGGAGATAGAGGTTATAAAAAACAAACAAACAGAAATCCTAGAAATGCAGGAAGCAATAAACCAACTTAAAAACTCAATGGAGAATACTACCAGCAGAGTAGAACACTTAGAAGATAGAACATCAGACAATGAAGACAAAGAATTTCAACTTGAAAAGAACATAGACAGCTCAGCAAGACTGTTAAGAAACCATGAGCAGAACATCCAAGAAATATGGGCTAACATTAAGAGACCAAACTTAAGAGTCATTGGGATACAGGAAGGTATAGAACTCCATACCAAAGTAATGAGCAATTTATTCAATGAAATAATACGAGAAAACTTCCCAGACTTGAAGAATGAGACAGAATCCCAAATCCTAGAAGCCTACAGGACGCCAAATGTGCAAAATCATAAGAGATCCACACCTAGACACATTATAATGAAGATGCCCAACATACAGAATAAGGAGAGAATTTTAAAAGCTACAAGAGAAAGGAAGCAGATTACATTTAGGGGTAAGCCAATCAGGATAACAGCTGATCTTTCAACACAGACTCTGAAAGCTAGAAGATCCTGGAATAACATATTTCAAACACTGAAAGAAAATGGGTTCCAACCAAGAATTGTGTATCCAGCGAAATTAAGCTTCAGGATGGAAGATGAAATTAAAACCTTCCATGACAAACAAAAGTTAAAAGAATATGCAGCTAGAAAACCATCTCTTCAAAACATCCTCGGCAAAACATTACAGGAAGAGGAAATGGAAAATAACAATGAAAACCAACAGTGGGAGGTAGGACAGTAAAGGGGGGGGGGATAATCAAAGAGGAAAACAAACCATGTTTAGTAACAGAAATAAACAAATATGGCTGGAAAAACAACCCATATCTCAATAATAACCCTAAATGTTATTGGCTTAAACTCACCAATTAAGAGACACAGGCTAGTAGAATGGATCACAAAACAAGACCCAACAATATGCTGCCTACAGGAGATGCATTTGATAGGAAAAGACATACATAGGCTGAAGGTGAAAGGTTGGGAAAAATCATATCACTCATATGGACTTCGGAAACAAGCAGGAGTGTCCATACTCATATCAAATAAAATAGATTTCAAGCCAAAGTTAATCAAAAGGGATAAAGAGGGACACTACATACTGCTTAAGGGAACCATACACCAACAAGACATAACAATCATAAATATATATGCCCCAAATATTGGTGCAGCTATGTTCATCAAACAAACTCTTCTCAAGTTCAAGAGTCTAATAGACCACCATACCATAATCATGGGAGACTTCAACACACCTCTCTCACCACTGGACAGATCTTCCAAACAAAAGTTGAATAAAAAAACTATAGAACTCAATAACACAATTAATAACCTAGACTTAATAGACATATATAGATATACCACCCAACATCAAGCAGTTACACTTTTTTCTCAGCAGCACATGGATCCTTCTCAAAAATAGATCAGATATTATGTCACAGGGCAACTCTTAGACAATATAAAGGAGTAGAGATAATAACATGCATCCTATCTGACCATAATAGAATGAAACTGAAAATCAATGATAAAAGAAGGAAGGAAAAAAGCATACATCACTTGGAGAATGAACAATAGGTTACTGAATGATCAATGGGTTATAGAAGACATCAAGGAGGAAATTAAAAAATTCTTAGAGATTAATGAAAACACAGACACAACATATCGGAATCTATGGGACACATTGAAAGCAGTTCTAAGAGGAAAATTCATTGCTTGGAGTTCATTTCTTAAAAAAAGAAAAAACCAACAAATAAATGATCTCATACTTCATCTCAAAATCCTAGAAAAAGAAGAGCAAAACAACAGCAAAAGAAGTAGAAGGCTAGAAATAATTAAAATCAGAGCTGAAATTAATGAAATCGAAACAAAAGAAACAATTGAAAAAATTGACAAAACTAAAAGTTGGTTCTTTGAAAAAATAAACAAAATCGATAGACCCTTAGCCATGCTAGCGAAGAGAAGAAGAGAGCGAACACAAATTACTAGCATACGGGATGAAAAAGGCAATATCACAACAGACACTTCAGAAATACAGAAGATAATCAAAAATTATTTTGAATCCTTATACTCCAATAAATTAGAAGACAGTGAAGGCATCGATAAATTTCTTAAGTCATATTATCTGCCCAGATTGAGTCAGGAGGATATAGACAACCTAAACAGACCAATATCAATCGAGGAAATAGAAGAAACCATCAAAAGACTACCAACTAAGAAAAGCCCAGGAACGGATGGGTATACAGCAGAATTTTACAAAACCTTTAAAGAGGAACTAACACCAATACTTTTCAAGCTACTTCAGGAAATAGAAAAAGAGGGAGCCCTTCCAAATTCATTCTATGAGGCCAACATCACCCTGATACCTAAACCAGACAAAGACACTTCAAAGAAAGAAAACTTCAGACCAATATCTCTAATGAACCTAGATGCAAAAATCCTCAATAAAATTCTGGCGAATCGGACACAAAACATATCAAAAAAATTGTGCACCATGATCAAGTAGGATTCATCCCTGGGATGCAAGGCTGGTTCAATATACGGAAATCAATAAATGTTATTCACCACATCAATAGACTTAAAAATAAGAACCATATGATCATCTCGATAGATGCGGAAAAAGCATTCTACAAAGGACAGCATCCCTTTATGTTCAAAACGCTAGAAAAACTAGGGATAACAGGAACATACCTCAATATTTTAAAAGCAATCCCTAAAAAATATTGTAAAACCAATCCCTAAAAAACAAAATCCCTATGCTAAGCCTCAGGCTAGCATCATTCTGAATGGAGAAAAATTGAAGGCATTCCCTCTAAAATCTGGAACAAGACAGGGATGCCCTCTCTCTCCACTTCTGTTCAACATAGTTCTCGAAACACTGCCCAGAGCAATTAGACAGACGAAAGAAATTAAAGGCATAAAAATAGGAAAAGAAGAACTTAAATTATCACTATTTGCAGTTGACATGATTCTATACTTAGCAGACCCAAAAGGATCTACAAAGAAACTATTAGAGCTAATAAATGAATTCAGCAAAGTGGCAGGATATAAAATCAACACCCATAAATGAAAGGCATTCCTGTATATCAGTGACAAATCCTCTGAAATGGAAATGAGGACAACCACTCCATTCACAATATCTTCAAAAAAAATAAAACACTTGGGAATCAACCTAACAAAAGAGGTGAAAGACTTATACAATGAAAACTACAGAACCCTAAAGAGAGAAATAGAAGAAGATCTTAGAAGATGGAAAAATATACCCTGTTCATGGATAGGCAGAACCAACATCATCAAAATGGCGATATTACCAAAAGTTCTCTATAGGTTTAATGCAATGCCAATCAAAATCCCAATGGCATTTCTTGTAAAAATAGAGAAAGCAATCATGAAATTCATATGGAAAAATAAAAGACCCAGAATAGCAAAAACAATGCTAAGCAGGAAGTGTGAATCAGGCGGTATAGCGATACCACACTTCAAACTATACTACAGAGCAATAGTAACAAAAACAGCATGGTACTGGTACCAAAACAGGCGGGTGGACCAATGGTACAGAATAGAGGACACAGAAACCAATCCACAAAACTACAACTATCTTATATTTGATAAAGGGGCTAAAAGCATGCAATGGAGGAAGGATAGCATCTTCAACAAATGGTGCTGGGAAAAATGGAAATCCATATGCAACAAAATGAAACTGAATCCCTTTCTCTCGCCATGCACAAAAGTTAATTCAAAATGGATCAAGGAGCTTGATATCAAATCAGAGACACGGCGTCTGATAGAAGAATAAGTTGGCTACTGCCGCGTCCGGCCAAGGGAGCCGAGTCCGGCGAGGGACGGCGAGGTTAAAAGACACAGGACACCAAGGTTCTTCATCCAGGAGAGAGAGATTTTATTTCCCCCCCCCCTTTTATATATCCTCCCATACTCTGGTGTAAGCATACACACACATACACACATTCTTTACTGCAGGAAGCGGTTTCAGGCAGCTTTAAGCAAACTAGGTCTGGTTTTGCAGGGTGCTCATGCAAGGCTCAGCTGTGCCAGCTAATCAGTAGGTACAATCTGTCCCAGGCTCTCTGTGAGGGCAGATAGACAGGAAGCCCATAAGACTGATTCAGACTTCGGTGGAAGCCCACAAGACTAATTCAGACTTCGGTGGTTTTCTCGCCTTCACATGCGAAACAAGGGACAGGGAACTTATTCTTTTCCCTGTTTAGGGCCAGGGGCTTCACCACAAGTCCCCCTTTTTTGTTTTTCGCAAAGTGGAGGCGGAATCAAGTGGCCCCTGTCTTAGGTCGTCTACCGCCCTCATGTCACTTACCCGTCTCTGGGGAGGCCCTGATCCCCTGTGGCTACGATCTACATATGGTGGGGTCGGGCTCCAAATTCCTCAATAGGACACCCATAGTACAAAAGTTAATAACTAGAATCAACAAATGGGACTTACTCAAACTAAAAAGCTTTTTCTCAGCAAAAGAAACAATAAGAGAGGTAAATAGGGAGCCTACACCCTGGGAACAAATCTTTACTCCTCACAATTCAGATAGAGCCCTAATATCCAGAGTATACAAAGAACTCAAAAAATTAGACAATAAGATAACAAATAACCCAATCAACAAATGGGCCAAGGACCTGAACAGACACTTCTCAGAGGAGGACATACAATCAATCAACAAGTACATGAAAAAATGCTCACCATCTCTAGCAGTCAGAGAAATGCAAATCAAAACCACCCTAAGATACCATCTCACTCCAGTAAGATTGGCAGCCATTATGAAGTCAAACAACAACAAGTGCTGGCGAGGATGTGGGGGAAAGGGTACACTTGTACATTGCTGGTGGGACTGCAAATTGGTGCAGCCAATTTGGAAAGCAGTATGGAGATTTCTTGGAAAGCTGGGAATGGAGCCACCATTTGACCCAGCTATTCCCCTTTTTGGTCTATTCCCTAAAGACCTAAAAAGAGCATGCTACAGGGACACTGCTACATCGATGTTCATAGCAGCTCAATTCACAATAGCAAGACTGTGGAACCAACCCAGATGTCCTTCAATAGACGAATGGATTAAAAAAATGTGGCATTGATACACAATGGAGTATTACTCTGCATTAAAAAATGACAAAATCATAGAATTTGCAGGGAAATGGATGGCACTAGAGCAGATTATGCTAAGTGAAGCTAGCCAATCCCTAAAAAACAAATGCCAAATGTCTTCTTTGATATAAGGAGAGTAACTAAAAACAGAGTAGCGACGAAGAGCATGAGAAGAAGATTAACATTAAACAGGGATGAGAGGTGGGAGGGAAAGGGAGAGAGAAGGGAAATTGCATGGAAATGGAAGGAGACCCTCAGGGTTATACAGTGGAGGGGGTAGAGAGAGAGGAGGGGAGGGGAGGGGAGAGGAGGGGAGGGGGGATGGTGGAGGATGGGAAAGGCAGCGGAGCACAACAGACACTAGTATGGCAATATGTAAATCAATGGATGTGTAACTGATATGATTATGCAATCTGTGTATGGGGTGAAGGTGGGAGTTCATAACCCACTTGAATCAAAGTGTGGAATATGATATGTCAAGAAATTTGTAATGTTTTGAACAACCAACAATAAAAAATTAAAAAAAAAAGAATGATTATGGAACACACATGTCAACTTCATGAACTTATATACTAAGAATATTATTAAACCACTTATGCATTAATCAGACTGTCAAAAATAAGTCAATAATAAAATTTACGTTATATTTCATGTATACTTATGTGGGCTTATATCTCAGATATTGGAAAAAAAAATAGTCTTAATCTGGCCTCAAGACTAGAATACTGTAAAGTGTAAACTATAAAAGGAATATTTGAAGGCTTTACTACTATTGAGTTGCTTTTTAAATTAGGCATTAAAATTGTTGAACATTATGAATAAAATATTTTTAAGACAAAATAAATTTATAAATTAGTCAGAATTAATACATTTTTAATTGTTTCCAAATGTAAATTCTACTAATTATTTTCTTAGTTAAGATAATGTTTTATATATAACATGTACCCTGTTTATATTCACTATATTACATGACTATATAATTGTGTAAATATATAATAGTGGAACTTATTTCATATGTACACAATATATATTCCTATTTCATTAGAACTGATAAAGAATAAAAATAATGATTATCAAAATGCATGAACATAAATTTTAATAGTTTTCCTGATTTCATACTTTTAGTTTTTATACTATTCAGCAACAAATATGAGGCTGAACAAAAACTATAATCTAGAAAATTGCTTTTGACTTTCATATCATTTTTTAGACTTTGTATTTCAAATGTGTTTCATGATCAACAAATGATAGTTTTAGATTCCAGAGCATTAGTTTCAATAATATACATTCATAGAGTTTTACCAATATTTAAATTCTTATTAGGCATCAAGCTACAATTTTCAGCAGTATATAAATTTATTTATTTGTTTGTTTGTTCGTTGTTGTGTCAGGGATTGAATCCAGGGGCATTTTAGCACTGAGTGGCATCCCATTCCTGCTAACTTTTTATTTTGATCAGGTCTCACTAAATTGCTTAAGGCCTTGCTTAGTTGCTGTCAACTTTTGATCCTCCTGATTCAGCTTCCCAGGCCTCTGGGATTATAGGCATGCACCACTTCATCCTGCAGCAATATATTATTTAACACATGACATTCTGGAATATGGATGCTAAGATTGTAAACCGGGTGTCTATGACTATGATGAAGTAACTAAATTTTAACCTCTATCTTGGTCAATATTTGTTTTTATCAGTATGTAATAATTACCATTGTAGAGTCTATATAAAGTATTATTTCCTTACGATAATTTGCATTTTCCTCAGAACAAATGATTTTAAGCTTCTTACTCTCCTTATTGACCATTCCTATGTTTTATTTTGTAAAATCCATTCAAATGTTTTGCCATTTGCTTTTCTATTATTGATTTTTTAAAGTTTTGTGCCTATGATATAAAAGCTTTGTCAAATGCATTCATTGTTTATATTATTTCATGTATATATATTGTCTTATAAATTTCAAGTCAGTTTTACGTTCATCAAATAAAATTAATAAAGTCGACTCATCTACTTTTCCAGTCTCTATTTTCAGTATACTGCAATAAAATAATCACATTTTAAAAAGGCAAATATATTTTTTTTCTATAAATTGCCTAAAATTTGTAAGATTAATCTTTATGTTGAGTCAAAGAACAGGTCTTATTGTATTTCACATGAAGAAAAAGATCAAATGAAAAACAGTTTATTTTTCAGTAATATACCAAACAGCCAATGGAAATGTTTTTTATACTATTTCATTAATCAAAGAAAATAATATATTCATAATAAAATAACATATTCATGATGAATAGAAGCATAAATTTATTTTAAATGTACCTAATTAATTAAGGATATGTTTTAATGAATAGATCTCTAAGAAAAATTCATGAGAGTTTAGTATTTTGAAAGAGAAAGAGCAATTGATGTATGGCAGCCATCTGACTCTAAGGCTGATACAAGACCACTTTAGAATTAACACTTTGAGTGGCTTAGGATGCTAAGGCAGGAGAATCCTGTGTTCAAAGCCATCCTCAGCAACTTAGAGAGGCCCTAAGCAACTTAGCAAGACCCTGTCACTACATAACATATAAAAATGGTTGGAGAAACATCTTCTCTGATTTAAGGATGCTAATTCATAATGGGCATGGGTGGGTAATGGGAGGAATAGATAAACTCTAGATAGGGCAAAGGGGAGGGAGGGAAAGGAGAAGGCACCGGGGTGGGAAATATAGTGGAATGAAATGGACATCATTATCCTAAGAACATGTATGAAAACACGAATGGTGTGACTCTACTTTGTGTTCAAGCAGAGACATGAAAAATTGTGCTCTATTTTGTAATATGAATTGTAATGCATTCTGCTGTCATGTATAACAAATTATAATAAATAAAATAATTTTTTTAAAAAAAGGCCTGAAAATGTATCTCAGTGGTTAAGCATGTCTGGTTTCAATCCCCAGTACAAAAAAAAAAAAAAAAAAAGAAAAGAGAAACAGCCCTCAACTTTTACAACACTGTTAACTAATCCCACCTCTGTAACTAACATCTTGAAAACACCATTAAATATTATACAGATTTTTTATGACAAGAGCAGTTATTTATGTTTGAGAATGCTTCTGTACGCCATTACTTCTCCTCCAATAAACGAATTACTTTTATTTTTTATTTATGATATTTTGTTATGTTTCCTTTCTCAGAAGACTGTTATCCAATTTTTTTAACATTTATTTGATTTTAGAGATGTGCATTTTCTAAATAATTTTCTCAGCAACTCTTTGGAAACCACTTAACCTTTTATCTATTGGGAGTGATAGATTCTACATTTGGTTCATTTATCCTGTTTATTTGAGGTATTTCTTATTGTGCCAATCCTATGTAATTTAAATTACTATAGAATTATAATATGGTAGAACACATTCTCCTGAAATTTATAAATTTCATAGATTTTTTGTGTGTTTTCAAAAATAATAAGAATAAACTTGTAATTTTATTTAAAAATGTTTTGGGCTGATATTTTAAATTTAAAGATTAATTTAGATTAAATTTTCAACTTAATAAAAGGAGGCCTTCAATTCATGATGTGGTATATATTCCTACTTATTTATATCTTTTCAAATATTTCTCAAGAATATTTCATATGAGCAGGGAATTGTACATCTTTTAAATGTATAAATGTTAGTTTAGGTTTTGATGGTGTGCTAGTATGATTTTTTAAAAAATATTTAAACAGCTGGTTAATAATTTTTGTTGTTTTTGTTTTTCCCTAGTGTAATTGTTTAAAATGCTTTAACAGTGACTGCTTAATTTTGCCAGGGCAATGGGAAAGATGGCTTAAAGACCGAAGAAAATGCCCAGAAACAATATGTGAGACATGATTTATTGGGAAAAGGAATAAGTCACGTCTTGGAGAAGAATTCATTTGGCAGTAGACTGAACGGATAGCACCCCAATCCCTCAATGTGCTTCACCAAGCAGCATTCCTTCTCTCATGCCACTTTTTCAAGTGGTGATGGCTGGACAAGGGACACGTGTCCTCAGCTCCTCACCAGTTATCACTTAATGAGGGGCTTTATATGTTAGGCTGCAGACATAGTAGTCTGAAGAGCATTAGATCGTTTGGTTTGTATAACAAGCATCCCAAGGAGTAACTATCCTTTCATACATGCAAGAAAGCAGCTTTCTACAGATAATAATAACTGGTCCTAGTTTGCAGTGTACATAAGAGAAAGTCAGTGAATTTCAAAATAATATGTATCTAGATATTCAGGTGCAGGGTTTTTTTCCCCCACATTTTTATTAGTGCATTATAGTTGTACATATTGATGAAATTTGTGAGTACCTACTTGTACATGCACACAATATAGCAATATAATTTGTCCAGTTCCCTTAACTTGGTTACATCTTTACAAACAGAAAGGGAGCATTCAGAGACATGTGTTTTACTGCTCTTCTTTACTTTAAGGTCATTCAAGTTCTAATGTTCCCTGTAAGTGTATTTGAACTATATTTTATTCTGTTACACAATTTCATGCTTGGCTGATAACCTTGAAATTGTATAGACTTATTTACTGCTTTGTTGTCATGGGTTATACCGAAGCCCCAAAGCATTTACGAAGGTTCTTTACCATGTTGATATTAAAACAACTCTGATTCCCCTGTGGTAGGGGGCATCTGAAGCCTCTGCTGAATTCATTCATGCTTTCCTGTGTTGCTTTCTACATGTCAAACTGAACTCAGCTGTACACACACACACACCTCAGGTTTCAGCTATTGTTGAAGTCGTCGTTCTTACTGCTTTGTAGCTTCAGAAAGTATGTACTTTCTTGCTGACCTCTTATATTAAATTTACTTTGTTCTTGAAGGGACTTTTGCTTTAAAAAATCACAAGTTTTATATGTGCATACCATAAAAATTGCAATTCATGTGATTCTGTTTGACTTCTGGTCTTCATGCTATTTGTAACCTATAGTTAAGTTCAATAATATAAATCTAATGTACATAACTGGGGTTTTCTTCAAAACACTGTTTCCTAATTTCAGGAATCATTGTGCTGTTTCACTAAGTTATTTTTCTGTAGGTTGAGTCATTTTTGTCTGCTTTACTGCCTCATAATTTAGACTCACAAAACATTGTTGTGTGTTATAAAACAGTGTTGTGTTGTTCAAATTTTGGATTATGCTATCTTCTTTTACAAAACAATGGATTTCATTCAGGCAAAGGTGTAAACTACCAGTAGATGACCTTGATTTTTTTTGTGGGCTGAGAGTAGAGGTTTATTGCAGTTTGTGTCAAAGTATGTACAAAATGGAGTCAGCATACAGAGTTTTTATTGTTGTAGTTGCTGTTGTTATTTTCAAAAAGTGTGACATCTCTAGGATTTCTCTGAAAAACTAAAGTTGTTCACCAAGTTCTAAACTGACAGGACTTGTCTCTGTCTCTGCAGCAATCAACATGTATTGAAATCTGGACTCAGGTTCTTCTGTCTTTCAGCTATTCTTTCAGAGCACATTATCACCAGCAATATTTGGGAGTATCTTATCAGAGAAACAAACATATTGTAGCACTTCTTCAATTTTTGCAGCAATATGTAAAGAATAAAGTTATAAGTGCTTATGTGATGGTTAATCTTGTGTGTCAAGTAGACTATATTGAAGCGCTCCTATAAAATTGGTAAAGCTTGCTTCTGGGTGTCTATGAGGGTGCTTTCAGAGAACATTGAAATGTGTATCAAAAAAACTCAGGGGCGGTGAGGAAGAGCCACCATGAACATGGGGGGAATAATCTAACAAATGGGGCATCCAGATGGAACAAAAGTAGAAGAAGGGAAATTGAATTAAATGCACAAGTTTGATTCTTCTTGAATGGGTGTATTTTTCTGCTGCTGCCACTTGCCATTTTTTTAGGCTCAAAAAAAATTAAGTCTTTAAACCATTGATTCCCTGAAGGTTTCAGGATTTTAACCTTGGATTGAGGCTGCCTCATTGCTCCATCTGGTTCTGAGGCTTTCAGGTTCTTGGACTGAGCACTTACTGGTTCCCCTTGGTATCTAATCTACAGAAAGGGTTGTGGAACTACCCAGTCTCCAATTACGTAAGCCAAACTATGAAATCCCTCATAATGATGTGTGTGTGTGTATACACACACACACACACACACACACACACACACATATATATATATATATATATATATACACACATATATATTACACATTATATACATTATATATTATGTAAACATACTATTGGTTTTGTTTCTCTAAAAAAACCATGATTAACACCATTTAAAAAATTAATTTTTGTTTATTTGGTTCCTACACAATTTGAATCTTTTTGTATGTTATTTGTGAGTGCTCTTTTACAAATATTGAAGTATTAGTTTTTGGAATCAGAATTTAATTTTTCAAGATCCAAAATAACATATAACTAAATTTTATATTTAATGAATTTCATAGAAAAAACATAAAATAAGATTACAAAAAATTAATTCCATGATATTCAAATAGCAAAGGGAACTGTGCTAAAATTGTAGATATATGTATACATCTTATCTTCACAACAACCCCCATGATGAAAATATGATTTTTAATCCCAAATTAATAGAGGAAAACCAAAACACAGAATCATGCCAGGGACAAACTATGGGTATGTGAGAAAGCCAAATTTTAATTCTGGTTAATCTTTTCCCACATCCTGTATGTAGAACCTTTAAGGACTACATCATATATACAAATATAAATAATATAAATATAAGAAGGAACTTTATTGGAAAAATTTTCTTGCTTATTTCTCAAAACAGATTACTATTCCTCTTGAAAAATGATTATTAATATAATTGTATACTCAATTATCTGTTTCATTATTATACTTGTATCAAAATAGAAAAGAATGTTTATTTCCCATTTTCTGAGTTTTGAAAGAAAATTCTGAAATGGATTTCGTAATATTGGTCTGAGCAATTTTTTTCACCTTAGTCATTTTTAGGCTTGTGATTATTCTTAATTACTGTATACACAGCTTTATTTAATTGAATTCTTTGTTTCCAAATTTATTCATTAGGTTTTGACATTTAAAAATATTAATTAAAATTTGCATATGTTTTGCTTGAAGTAAACCAGGACTAGTCACCAGCAAATATTATAACATCAATGAAAAAATATCAGATTATGTGTGTGTTGGAATCATTGCTAACACAGAGGAAAAACTGAACTTTGATAAGGCATGGGTAAATTAATTTTTATCATTTATAAAAGGATCTAAACTCTTGTGTGTTAAGAAGGAATAGTGATTAAAATTAATAATACTATCATAGTGTAAGTAATAACATGTTTTTGAAACATTAGATATGCGCAATTATTTTCTTCTGGATGAAGGTAGTGCTTTACACTTACTTAGCAAAACCTTGAATAGTTATATCAAAACAAAACAAAACAAAATAATAGCATCTATGTGGGTGGAAGTTTCTTTGGGTGAGAGTAGAAAATTATAATTTTTCCAAAGAATACATGTCAAAAAAATTGTTCAAAGAGAGAATATATGTTGCTAAATATTGTGCAGAGAGGTATTCATCCTGAAATTTTACCAGTGTAAATATATCATGTTTTTTATTAAAGTTACAAGTATTTTTAAAGTATCCTTTCTTAATGTTATTTTGTGGAGTTGGGAATCTTTTCATATTGTGACAATAGTCTCTATAAATATAGTATTTAAGCTATTTCTATTTTAGAAATATCCCCACTTAATTTTTTGGGGAACTTTTGTTTTTAAAACAAAGAGGATAAATATATTTTTAAAAAATTTATAATGTAAGTGAAAAATGACATTTAAAGTTCTCCTTAAGAAACTCATATTTTATTATGCTTGGAAAAAATACTGACTAAATTTGATATCTTAATCAAGTACCTACAAAAATGTTTTTAAATAGGCACTAGATATTTTATGGTTTTGGGGTCCCTTGGTCTCTGGCAAACATTCTGTTGTACCAAGAATGCAGAACAAATATACAATTAATTTAATGGCATATAATTTAAAATACATTATCCCAAAGGGGACTAATAAAGAATCAAAAAATATGGAAAAATAAAAATAATATTTGAAGGCATTAAGGAATTATGGGGTGGACACTCATATGGTGGGACATCCAATGTAGGAAGACAAGAAACATACTGCATTACATCTACATTATTTATACTCTCTTTTGTATGAAGTTATGTCTCAATCCTCCTGTTAAAATGAGAAAATAATTCAGATGGAAATTTGCAGTCTTCTTAGCTTTTTAATAGAGGCTAAAGTTAAACACTGCTTGGAGATACTGGTAATTGTATAGATAAATCAAAACCAGGAGTTTCACAACTAGGGAATCCACATATCTGCATAAAATCCCTTTTGTTTTTCTTGATACCCACAATGTATAGGGAAGTATAATTCCTATCAAGTTAGATAAATGACTCATATTTTCTAAACGTTAGTCTCTCAAATCACAAAAGAATCATTTTACAAATTTATCAGCCTATAATATAATTGCTTCATTGAATAAAAATCACTTAAAACTATTCAGAGAAAGATAACCAAGAAAGAATGTCTACAAAATTATTTTAAGTGCAGTTTGTATAAAATAAAATTTACTATACATACAAATAATCAGAAAGATGTTAACTATTGTTTAGAAAAATATAGACATTAAGAGAAACAGACACCAATAGACTGGTAGTGAACTCAACAGCAGAGTACTTGATTCATGTCTAACAGTTTTCAAAGTCTTAAACAGTGGTCCTAATGAATAAATAGATGGTCAGTCTCAACTAAGAAACAAAAATTAACCTAAAATAAAATAATAAAACTTTTGGAAATCTAAATTGTATTTTCTTAAATAAAACTTTGCACTCTTTGGTTTTAATATGTGAATACTATAGAGGAGATAATTAGGAATCAATAACAAAATTATACTTTCAAATTCTCCAAATGTTTGAACATTAAAGAAACTATTATTTGTAAGTTTAATTACTAATAAAAATACAATGAAAGTATTTTAGTGAAACTACTCTAAGTCACATCACAAACAAACCAGTGACAAAAAACCCTCAAAAGGACCCACTATTCATAAAGAGAAAAGCTTAAGAATATACCCTAATTTACCTTTAAATATATGCATGCAGAAAGAGAAAAATAGAATGTATCATAAACATTTTTAGATCAAAGTAAAAACATAAAATAAAAAATTGCTAGTACAGTTTTCAAAGAGAAAAAAAACCTATTCACCACAAAGGTGAAATAAAGGTATTTCACACCACACAAAACCAAACAAAAATTTGAGATGTTTGTATTTGTAGACTTGTTCTTGAAGAATTGATAAAGAAAATTCTTAAATTTTAAGAAAAATGGTACAAAGAGAAGTCAGAGACTAATGTCTTTTTCTGTTTTCTCCCGTTTTGGAATATATCTTTTTGTTCTGTTTGGCAGAATTAAAAAAAAAAAAACATAAAATGCATTTGCCTTATTATACATAACTACTATAATATTTTAATGCATTAAAATATGATCTAATATTTAACCATATACCAAATATTAAAGTCAATATATTATTGGATAGATAGTGTCAAGAGAAAATGTTTATATCATACCACAAAATTAATAAATAGTGAAATAATTAAATGTATATGAGGGAATTAATGGATATGAGCAAAGCTATTATGGAAAGTAAATCAAAGAAGTTATGTACCATATTCAAACAAAGAAGTGTCTGGATTTTCAGCATAAGAAAAAGAACTAACAGTAAATTTGTCACTTACAAACTGTATTTTCAACAACAATACAGCAGTACCACTATTCATACAAGGGAAGTATATACAGATTTTGAGTGGTTTTAGATGTTGTTTCTGCTGTTTATTTTAAAAACTATTTTTGTTTTCTCATCTTCAAGTGGCATAGGAGAAATAAAAAACAAAGGAGGAATAGTCCTTATAAAATAAGAAGTCAATTTGGGTCTGAAATAGAACTACAATATTTTTATATATTCAAGAAAACAACAATTCTCTTGAGGTACATAATTTGAGGTAGTGCTGAGTAGTACATAAACCCTGCCTATCAATCATTCTTCTCATTCTAGTAAGTGATTGATAATTTTCCTAAAAAAAGATACATTACATAAATAATTAAATTGCTATCTCTTCCTTACATCCTTTTCTATTTTAGAGTGAGACTAATGAATATGCTGTAGGCATAATAAATTAATTGGAAAAGAAAAAATAATAATACTTGAAATTTGTGCAAACTTTGCAAGTATATAACCTTAATATTTTTTTTAATGTACTTATTTTCATAACTCTTCCAACATTGTTTGACAGGTATAAAACCTTGTTTTGTTCTTTCTAGTTATGCAATGTGTCTAAATTTAGTTTAAGAATGGGCTTTGATTTATCCATTTCAATCAAATTTTGGGGGACTGTAGGAAACATTGTGGTATCTAAACTCATGAAATTATCAGATCATGTAACATTCATAAGATGTACATGATTCACAATAGCCAAGTGATAGAATCAATGCATGTGTTTTTTAACAGATTAATAAAAAAATGTAGCATATATACACTGTGGAGTTTTATTTAGCCATAAAAAGAAATGCAATTTTGTAATTTGCATGAAAATGAATGAAAGTGGAGAATGTTAAACTAGGTGATATAAACTAGATTCAGAAGTCAAGGGCCATACATTTTCTCATATTTGGAAGCTAGAATGAAAAAAAGGAAAGCCTAGAAGTTGAGGATCAAAAGACAGAGAAGGAAATTGAAGGGTGGGGAGAATGAAGTAGATGATTTGAATTTATTTAATTATGATTATTATGCATAATCATAAAGCAGGAATAAAATTTACCAAAAAGTTTAATTTAAAAAGAATGTAAAGATGCTCAATTATGAATCTGTTCATTGGGTTCTCGTTCTCTCCCTTCCTTTTGGATTTTTAGATTTTGTTCATAATTAAATGTCCAAGTAAGTTTTCTGCTTTTCTTTATACATTAAAATCTAGTCATCCTTTTCTTCTGCTTTGTATTACCATGTGCCTAATTTTCTACCACTTCACTCACTTAAATATTTAAGTAACTATTGCATTTCCATACTACCAATATAAATTTCATATTTATAGTCATAAAATTAGTTTCTTTGCAACACTTCCTAGTTTGCCTAAATAATTTTTTTAATCTAATAATGTTAATTTGCTTCTGTTAAATTCTACATGGTAATTGCTTTCTTTTTTTATATATACTTTAAAACTCATACAGATTTTATATTTGTTTTGCTCACTAAAGTGGATTATATCTAGAAGTAATCTCTTTCCCCCAAATTCTATGATGGTCTCACATATTTGATATGTAAATCATTTCCACAAAATTCATTTTTCTTCAGTTATCAATAAATAAAAATTAAATGTATCAAAATTTATTGTTCGTTATTGGCAGATTATTCTTAATTAACAATTCTGTCCATTGTCTGCCAATGAACCAGATTTAGATCTGGAAGCTGGACTGAAGTTTATATATTTTGATCCAATGTCCAATATTTGCATATATATACTTGATACACTGGTGAATTTATATGAAACCATGTCCAACTCCAGGTTGATTTTAAAGACTCACTATCAACAGAGTATATAGAGACCTATGTTCTAAATTTAGATAATTTACTCAAGTTATTTCTAGCTATCTCATTCTAAAACTTTATTTGTGGTAATTATGTGCTTTGAAAAACCTACTCAGGTATTGTTATTTACCTCTCTTTTTTGTATATATTGTAGTCTGTGAATTATTGTCCCTAAAATTTATTTTGTGGTTGTACACTTTTATAATATCATCATTGTTTTATCTTAGATCTATAATGGATTTTATTCAACCACCAGCCTGATTTCCATAGCTTCTTAATTTTGATTCATTTCTTCATTGAGTGTATTACATTAACATTGTTTACAACAAGATTGACAGTTTTCTTTATATTCAAATATTATTAAGGATCATTTTAGTCTTGAGTCATAATTTTACCTTTAAATGTTAAAAAATTTTTAAATTTTTATTTATGAAGTCTAAGGCCAAAAAGATCTTCACTGAATTCACGCTAAACCATCTTAAATGATGTTTTTCTTAATTGAAGCTTTTAAAATGTTTCAAAATAATTTGATTTAATGTTAATAAATAAATGTTATTATGTTTAACAAATATCACTATATTTCGAAGATATAGTAAGAAGTTAATTGAATATTTAGTAGTCATTTTTAAATGATTTTTAGAGATTATCAGTCCCATTTTCTCCTTTTATTGTTTTCTTATTTGGGGCTGCTGTTAAATCAGGTAATTTAGAGCATAAATTTATTTCTGACAATTCTGGATTCTAGAAATGCAAAATCAAGGTACCAGCATCTTTGAGTTCTTGTTACTGCCCTCTTTGGGGTTGTAAACTGCCAACTTTTCATTATATTCTTGCATTACAGAGAGTGAGGGGACAGCTTTCGGGAGTTCTTTAAATAAGAGCACTAAATCCACTCTTGAGAGCTCTACCCCCATTACTGTCCTACTTCCTTAAAATCCTACTAATACCATTACTTTAGGGACTAGAATTTATAGAAATTCCATATACTAATTTTGGTCAAACAGAAAAATTTAACCACTTCCACTTTTATTCACCAAAGAGGCCAGTAAGAGAAAGAAACATTTTTTTTTTTAAGTTTAATTTCTCAACTAACTCAAGTTTTAAAGCTTATTTAATAGTTACTTTTTTGGTGGTACTAGGATTTGAACCCAGAGCCTCAACAGTTCTAAGCATCTGCTATACCACTGAGCTAAATTTCCCACCCTTAGCAGTTATTTTAAAAATCACATTACTTATTACACTTTCCATAATTTAAATCATAGAATTATTCCTGTATAATCATCTTTAAAATATAAATAATGATTTTACTATTAAACCATATTAAGTATATGCTGCTGATAGCAGAAACATATTTTAAAATATATTTTCTGAACTAAACTGTGAAGGATACATATACTTCACATGTGAGAAAAAAATTTCATTTATTTTTTATTCTGATTCTAATATTTAAATATCTGTGTAGCTAAAATTTAATAATACATTTCCAGGGTTCTGTGCTTCTCTGAAGAAATTATTTAAAATGATTTCATATAAAACAGAAAAATAACAAGAGCAATAATTAGGGAGTTAAAGTTATCCCCATGACAGTAAGTATCACAACAGGCTTTCATGCAGTCTTTGATTTTAAAAGCCTTTTCTAAAGTTATACTATACCATGGTACTTCTTACCTTCATAAAACATATCTTTATTTTTTAATATCAAAGTTACTAAATATAATAGAAAAAAATTCAAAATTCTGCTAGTGAAGTATATTAATTATGTAAATTGTAGTTCCCCATTGAAAAGAACAATACAGTGCCTTTTAAATTTAAATGAGTGAATGGAAAAAAATCCAAAGATGAGTATGAGCATTAGAGAGGAAAAGAAGTTCATGTCATTAAATATTATGGGGTGTTTATTCTATGTAAAGGCATAGCAATGAGAAATAATTACAAAAAAAAGTGCATGTTAGTGTAAACAAATTTGGAGACAATGTTGTAATATTTTATAAGTAATGTCAGCAGTATCCTATTGTATTCTTGGACTTTAATTTAAAAATTGATGATAGAATATTATAGATTTACTCTAAAGGAACAACCAAAGCCCGATTATATTTTGTTTTGCCACATTTTGTTGTCAAAATATTTAATAATTTATAATCCCTAAAAATAAACTTTTAAACTTATTAATTGTTAGAACAGTTGGAGTGAAAGATGTTTACTCTAAGTCTTTCTCCTGAAACTGCAACTATAAATTGCTATCTAAAAAGATGTACCAGAAATTTAATAAGAATAACCTTATTTTCTAAGGTCAGAAAAAATATAAACATTATATAATTTAAAAACTGATTTTAGGGTATTATATAGATGTATATATACTTGAGAACTCTAAACTTTTTTAAAATTTAAAAATGTGTTTATGTTTGCCCTGTTATTTGTATTTCATGTGCAGTTTATAACACAGTCTTATAACCATAATTTTGGCCAATATACAAAGTGTTGGAAGTTATTTCCTAACAAAAACTATTTTGTAAAGCACATGAACAATCCACATACTTGAGATTTTTAAATTTTGTATTAATTATGAATAAGAAGATATTTGGGGGAATTTTAATGAAATTTTATTGGTGACTTAAATATTTTCTGTGTAGTTAGTTCAAATTATAAGCCCCAAACAAATGAAACAAAATATGCATGTGCTTTTCAAGCTGGATATGATACTTTATATTTATCTTGCATTTTTAGGTACTTCAATATTACTTTAAAGTATAACTTTATATGAAGCATAATTCTTTGAAATATTAACTCAAAAACAATTGTTTAAGAAAAATCCCTAGTGGTCCCACAATCTTGCCAATAATCATGAACACAGTGATTGAATAATAAATATTCTATCTGTAGTCTTTCATGTTATCACCTGTAACTATTTAAAGGCAAGTTGGTTTAACATTGTTAATTCTAACAATGAAACTAGGGGTATCCTCCCCATGGCTTCTACTATAAAACACACTGGCTTACCACAATGAGACCACTTATATAGAAATCTCCCAGCCTCTTTGTGGATTTAATTTTACCTTGTGTTACAAAATATTTTTTATGTTGTAATTATTGGTTTACATAAGTATGTATTATACAAGATTCAAGATTGATAACATCAGGGAACATAGTTTGAGTTTTTAATGACTGTATTTATGTCAGACATACAATAAATTATAAATTCATGTTTCATATGTGAGTGAACAATATGTGAATAGAATTTTTTTAATCACCCAGAATATTTTTAAAATTCCTGAATTGCTGCACAATAAATGTTTTGCATACTTGCTACTTTTATTTGGAAAGACTAACTCCCCAGGTTGACATCTATTCATGTGTTTGAGGAGATATACTAGTTCTTAGTCGTCTATTTCATTTGTCCACATAATTAGGATCCAAGGCTTCTTGAAACTCAGAGAGATCATCAGCTTGTGTAATACACATCCCATATGTAGCAGAGTCCAGATTAGAATCCAGGATTTCTATACTTTAACAATCTTGTGTGCACTTTTAAATGCTGATGTCTCCATGGCAACTAATTTTCATGGCATTATATCATCTGTGATTGTCTGAAGAACCTGATCCTTGGCTTCTACCAGTGGGTTATGACAGAGTCGTCCTCAAGTACTTAGACCTTTTCTTAAGGGACACCACCATGACTCTTCTACTCCTTTTTCAAAACCCCTATGAAGAAGAGGAGTTAATATAATCTGAAAAAAAAAAATGTTTGAGAGTGCATGTATTTTATTTGGTAGGGTCACAACACTCATGTAAAGCATAAGAATGGAGGTGTCAACTTAATTTCTCCATTTATTCAGTTTTTTTCTCCCAGTCAATATTCCCTGGTTATCCCCTTTTCCTACCACCATCCCTCTGCCACTTCCACCTTCATTATCATCCAAACTTTGTTACCAGTAAAATGCTCATATCACACACAGTGGGAAATGCTGGCGCAACAAATTTCCTGGATTGGCATTCTGTCTCTCACACTTTATGATGGTGCTCTTCAATTGACAAACTCATTTTTACCACATAAATGATACTTTGACACAAGTTGTGAGACTCAATGAACTGCCGTATATAAGACACCGAGGGCAATTCCTGACTCCACAAATGTTAGCTATGATAAGCAATATTTTTGTAGATGACAGCATGACTATGGAAATTTCTATAACTGTCAACACTAAATCATTGCCATTCAATTTTTAGCACACATTTTATATTTCTGAAGCCTGACTAAATTCTTCTTCTGATTTATTGGAGAGGAACAAAAATAATAGATACGATCACAATAAAATGAATCAGTGTCATACATCTGTTAAATATATTTGCTGCCTCAGCATTCATTTTAAGACCTGACATAAGCTATTTGAAACCCAGTTGCACCAGGTCACCCTTGACCTACTTAGAATTCCTGCCTGTGTAGTTGTTTGTGATACAACCAGCTAGTTCCTCATCTCACAGAGCCAAAACCAAGGTATCCTCAGTTGCTAACCAAGATGACACCTTGTGGTTGACCCCAGAATCATGTAAATGACTTGCCTCCCTTTATGTGCTTTTTCTTTAAACCAGACAATCTAGAACTCTAGCAGAAAGTCTTCATGCTTACAAAACTTAATAAATTCATTGACCCACACATCCAACCCCCACAACTTGCAACTCTCTCACTGTCTTTGTCCTCCTGTCCTCAACTGCTAACTGATCTCCCAGCTATATCCAGACTTCCTGGCAGCCTCCCCATTGGAACCCCTAATCTCCCTGAGATCTATAAAACATTTCTTATGTTCAAGCTTTTTAGTTTTATTTTCTCCTTTTTTCACCTAACCCTCACATAGCAACCTAACTTGCTTCCTGGAGGGTTCTCCAGGAGAATAGTGATGATCACTCTCAACAGAGACCTCCTAAGACATACTAGAAAGAAATATCAGGAAAAAATCATAATAGATGATTAAATATGTGTTTCTGGATTTCTGATTTGCATTTATTTCTAGAAAATAACTTTCAGAGTCAGAAAACACTTTTAGAAAAATAGTTGAGGTTTAAGGCAAGATCCAGCATTTCTCTCTGCACCTTTGTGTGTAACTGATCATTCAATAATCATTTTCTAACTTCCAATTTCTTTCATCCTTTATGTTATTACTTTCTTTTAGCATTTACCCTTTACTACTTTGAAAGTTATATTCACTCTCTTTATATTTTTAATTGTTACTTTGCATAACATATGATTTTTTAAAGTAGCAAAACCTAATTTTTTATAGGGAAATGAATTGATTCTTGGGAAAAAATGTGTAGCAACAGGAAGAAAGAAATTCAAATTATTTCTACAACATAAGTGACAAATTATTTCTACAAGTGAAAAATTGGGGGAAATTTTGCCCCTTTGCTGAGAGCAAATGTCAAGATTACAATTTTTTCTTACTTCTATCTTTAAGAGTGACTAGTTTTATGTTTACACATATGAATATGGCCCAGATTTATGGCAGAATTCCTAAATAATTATTTTTATTACTTGTATCTATTTTATTATTTTTCTTCTTGTTATTGGTTTATTTTTGTTTTTGTTTTTGTTTTCCTCTACTATCTGTGTTAAAACTAGAGCTCTAGGGTAGGTGTGGTTGTGCAAGCCTGTACTCCCAGCAGCTCTGGAGGCTGAGACAGGAGGATCACAAATTCAATGCTAACCTCAGCAAAAGCAAGGCATTAAGCAACTCAGTGAGAAAGAGGTGAAAGACCTCTACAATAATAACTACAAAATGCTAAAGAATGAAATTAAAGAGGACCTAAGAAGATGGAATGATCTACCTTGTTCTTGGATAAGCAGAATTAATATTGTCAAAATGAACATACGACCAAAAACACTATACAGATTGAATGCAATTCCAATCAAAATCCCAATGACATTCCTCATAGAAACAGAAAAGCAATCAGGAAATTCATCTGGAATAATATGAGACCCAGAATAGCCAAAGCTATTCCTTAGCAAGAAGAGTGAAGCAGGTGGCATCACTATACCAGATCTTAAATTATACTACAGAGCAATAGTAACAAAAACACCAAATAGATTAGTAGACCAATAGTACAGAATAAAGGACACAGAGACTAACCCACATAATTACAGTTATCTTATATTAGATAAAGGTACCAAAAATATACATTGGAGAAAAGATAGCCTCTTCAATAAATGGTGCTGAGATAACTGGAAATCCATATGCAATAAAATGAAATTACCTCAAAGTGTATCAAGGACCTAGGAATTAAACCACTGCCTACTGGAAAAAAAAGTAGGCCCAAATCTCCATCCTGTCAGAATTAGGCCCCAACATCCTTAATAAGCCTCCTAAAGCACAAGAATTAAAATAAAAAATCAATAAATGGACTAACTAAAAAGCTTCTTCTCAGCAAAAGAAATAATCTGTGAGGTGAATAGAGAGCCTATATTGTGGGAGCCAATTTTTACCACTCGCACAACAAATAGAGCACTAATCTCTAGGAATATAAATAACTCAAAAAGCTAAACATCAAAAACCAAATAGCCTAATCAATAAATAGGCCAAGGAACTGAACTTACACCTCTCAGAATATGATATACAATCAATTAACAAATATATGAAAAAATGTTCAACATCTCTAGCAATCAGAGAAAAGCAAATCAAAACTACTTTAAGATTTCAACTTACTCAAGTCAGAATGGCAGCTATTGAGAACACAAACAAAAATAAGTGTTCATGAGGATATGGGGAGGAAAGGCACACTCATATATTGCTGGTGGGACTGCAAATTGGTGCAGCCAATATGGAAAGCAGTATGGAAACACCTTAGAAAGCTGGGAATGGAACCACCATTTGACCCAACTATTCCACTAGTTGGTATATACCCAAAGTACTTAAAAACAGCATACTACAGGGACACAGCTACATTAATGTTTACAGCAGCACAATTCAGAATAACTAAACCATGGAACCAACCTAGATGCTCTTCAGTAGATGAATGGATAAAGAAGATGTGGTATATATACACAATGGAATATTACTGAGCAATAAAGGAGAATAAAATCATGGCATTTACAGGTAAATGGATGCAGTTGGAGAATATAATGCTAAGTGAAGTTAGCCAATCCCATAAAACCAAATGCTGAAGATTTTCTCTGATATATGGAGGCTGATTCATAGTGGGGTTTGGCAGGGACCATGGGAGTATTAGATAAACTCTAGATAGTGCAAAAGGAAGGGGACATGGTGTAGAAAATATGATGCAATGAGATGGATATCGTTAACCTAAGTACATGTATAAAGACACGAATGGTGCGAATATACTTTGCATACAACCAGAGATATGAAAAATTGTGCTCTATACCTGTAATATAAATTATAATGCATTCTACTGTCATATGTAGCAAATTATAATAAAAAAAAAACAAAATAAAATTCAGTCTGTATTTGAAGCCAAATTCAAATTTAACAGTTTACTATTTTTCATGTTATAAATAATCCTACAACTGAAAAATGTATAGCATGTTTTCATAAACCCTTAAGTAATAATATTTTATTGGTTTTAAATGTTTTTCATCACAATTCATTATGAACTTCAGGTAAAATGAGATATGCTAAATTATTCTTTAAAGACCCTTTTCTCTAAACCCATATTATTTATATAAAAAACAAATTAAATTGCAAAATCATTTACTTAAATCTGTATCATGAGTTGCTAATGGAATATAATTACATGCCACAATATATTGTATTAAATAAGTAACTTTATTGTTTATTATAATAAAGGGATTGCAATTACATAGATCACAACATTCTATATAATATATGATGGAGTTTAAAGTTTAGACTTAATTCAGAGGTTCTATTGTCTTCCCCATAAGGGAAGTAAATTTCCTCATGGTCTCCAAATACATGCTAGAACATTTGGAGAGTATTGATAAAATGTTAAAATCTGGGGTTTTAACATAATCTAATTATATTCAGGTTTAATTCAATAATCCCCAAACTATTTTTCAAATCTTTTTCTATTTTGTCTATTTTTAAAAATTACTACTATGTTATAGTATAAATAGTAATGGAATTCGCTTTAACATATTCATATATACATGCTTATAATATAATTTGTTCTGTTTCAGTCCCCAGTGTTTCTTTCTTTCCTCTCTTCCATCTGCTGATCCACTTCCTCTACTGTTCTTCCTTCTATTTATTGATTTGTTAAACTGATGCTTTACAGATAAAAATAAAGGTATAAGTCACTGTGATATATTCATAGACACAGATACCATAATTTGGTCAATTTTATTTCACAGTTCTTCCCCATATTCTTTTCCTCCTCTTTCCTCCTCAATTTCCTTTCTCTAATCCTACTCCACTGATAACTCTTTTGTTTCCAAAAGATCTGTTCCTGGTCTTCTCTTTATTTCTTATTTCACTCTAGTTTCCACATATGAGAGAAAACATTTGATTTTTTAAACATTTTGAGTCTGTCTTATTTCATTTAGCATGATGACCTCCAGTTCGATCAATTTACCAAAAAATACCACACTTTCATTTTTTTTGCCTGAGTAAAGCATCATTGTGTGTGTATGTAATATAGATAGATAGATAGATAGATAGATAGATAGATAGATAGATAGATGATAGATAGATCATAGTCTCTTTACCCATTCGTCTCTTGATGGACACTCAGACTGTTTTCACAACTTAGCTATTATGAAATGCTGATATGCCCAAATTACTGTAGTATTCTGATTTTGGTTATTTTGATTACATAATATGAAATTTAATAGCTAAGTCATTTGTTGGTTCTATATTTGGTGTTTTGAGGACTCTCCAGACTTTTTTTCAAAGTGAATGCACTAATTTAAAGATGCAGGAATAGCATATGGGAGTGTTCTTTTCCCCATATACTCTCCAGCAATTTTTGTTTTTATAATTCTTTATTGCTGACATTAAAATTGGTGTGAGATGTAATCTTATTATAGTTTTAATTTGCATTCCCCTATTCACCAGAGATGTGGAATATTTTATTGCTGTGACCTGCATGGCCATTGGTTCAGAAACATGCTTCAGCAATGGGAGATTGGAAAAAGACAAACAGACACAGAGAAACAGAGAAAGCTGGGACCACGTGTGGCACCATCCTTGATGGAGGAACAATGACCTGGAGCTAGCTCAGCACATTTATTATATAGGTTTTAGCATCAAGGAGGGTTTTCTGTGAGAAAGTTTCTTCAAAACAGGCAGGCTGAAAGTTGAACCCAATTAAAATTATTTGCTTGCAATCATAATTCTCAACCCCTGGCAGCTAGTGTCTGAACTCAGCGTCAGGACTGATAGTCCAGTGTCTTGCACATAACCTCATTGAGCAGGGCATCACTATAGCAACTGGGCAATCTTGACCTGTATCTTTTCAGGAAGTTCCCAGCACAGGTACATACTTCTACTGCAAGACAAGTCAGAGATGCTGATCCAAGTACCCACTTCCCACATTTCCTCAAATATATTTTTGAGGTGTTTGTATTTCTTCTTTGAGAAATATCCGTTTCATTCTTTTGCCAATTTATTGATAGGGTTATTTGTTCTTTTGTTGTTAAGTTTTTTGATTTCTTTACTCTATAAACTAAAATTCATATAGAAGAATTAAAGACCCAGAATAGTCAAAAGCAATACTGAGCAAGAACAATGATGGAGTCATCAAGATACTGGACTTCAAATTACTAAACTACAAAGTTACAGTAAAAAAACAAACAAACAAAAAAAAAAACAGGATGGTACTGGCCTCAAAACAGACATGAGGGCTTAGGGCTGGAGCTGAGTGGTAAAGCACTTACCTGGAATGTGTGAGACACTGAGTTCAATCCTCAGCACCACCTAAAAATAAATAAATAAAATAAAGATATTGTGTTGATCTGAAACTAAAAAATAAACATTAAAACAAATAGACATGAGGATCATTGGAATATAATAGGAGACTTAGCAACAAACCCACAATTACAATATTTGATACTTAACAAAAGTGCCCAAAAATTTATATTAGAGGAAAAGATAACATATATAACAAATGGTGCAGAAAAAACTGAATATCCACATTTAGAAGAATAAAACTACATCCCAACCTTTCACCCTGCACAAGAGTATCAAAGTGGATCAAATACCTAGGATTTAGACCAGAAATTTCACAACTGCTAGAAGATAACATAGGATCAACCCTCCAACATAACTGGTATAGGCACTGTCCTCCTTAAAAATACCTATAGGGCTGGGGTTGTAGCTAAGTGGTAGAACACTTGCCTAGTATATGTGAGGCACTGGGTTCGATTCTTAGCACCACATATGAATAAATAACAAATGAATGTCTATTAACTGCTGAAAAAAAAAGACTTCTCAAGCTTAAGAAATAAAACCAAGAATCATATGAGCTGGAATCAAATTTAAAAACTTTTGCATAGCATAGGAAATAAAGTGTGTGTGTGTGTGTGTGTGTTTCTATATAACATGAAAAATAGATTGAATTAAGCAGGTATTCTTCCCCAGTGAGTGAGTCTCATTCATTTCATTCAGTGGCTTAAATAAAATAGATGGCCAAGTGAGAAGATGTTCTCTTTCTCTGCCAGACTTAAGCAATGACATTCCTCTACTCTAACATTCTGATTTCAGAACTGACACTGTCAAGAAATCAGGGCCTCAGATCCACATGGACTCAAACCAGAACTGTACAATGACCTGAGTGGATCTCTAGCTTGTTGAATGAAGATTTGGGACTTCTCCATAATTATGTGCCCGAATACATTTATTAAATCTCAACTGATACATATTCTACTTTCTCTCTTCCTCTGAAGAATGAAAACTAATATATATATATATATATATATATATATATATATATATATCTATATATATACACACACACACACATATATATATATATATATATATATATATATATATATTTAAAATCTTAGATTCAAAAATTAAAGAAAATTAGGCTATTTGTAAAATAGATAAATTAAGGATATATAAAAATGGTTTACTTTGGGAGCTGAGTAGAAGCACACATCTGGGTAAGATGTAAGGCTCTGAGGTCCATCCTGAAGATGTGCTTCCAGAAGCATGAAGAAAAACTCAAAAAAGAAAAATGTAATATTCAGCAAAAGCAAGAAGTTCAACATCAGCAATTTCCTGAGTCTGGAGTCAACACCAGCTCCTGGACAAGTATAGACACAACACTCAGATGCCTTGATGGTTCCTGCTCCATAGCCTCAATTTATGCAAACTGTGGTTCACCCTCATTTCAACTCAGTGTATGCTCTCCTTCTAATTAAGGTCACTAAAGGAGCCAGAAAATTGTTCATTTTGGCTGCTGTCAGGACCTAGGTGTTAGACAAGAATCCAAACACCTATTAGAAGAAAATATAGGTCTGACACTTCAATCTAGCAGCTCAGAAAATGACTTCTTTAACAAGACTTTAAAACTCCAGAAGTAAAGTCAATAATCAATAATGAGATGGCATCAAACTAAAAAGCTTCTTTGCAGCAAAAGAAACAATCAATAACGTGAAGAGAGAGCCTACTGAATGGAAGAAAATCAATGCCACCTGCATCCCAGAAACAGCATTAATTTCCAGGACATATAAAGAACTCAACAAACTTAACACCTAAGCCGGGCACACTGGTGACCACATGCATATAATCCCAGTGGCTCAGGAGGCTGAGACAGGAGGATTATGAGTTCAAAGCCAGCCTCAGCACTAAGCAAAACAGTGAGATTTTGTCTCTAAATAAAATACAAAATAGGGTTTGGGGCTGGGGCTAAGTGGCCGAGTGCCCCTGAGTTCAATCCCCTGTACCAAAATAAATAAATAAATAAATAAATAAATAAATAAACCAACCAAAAAAACCTTAATGCTAAAGAAAAAAAAAAAAAAACACACAACCCAATTAATACATTGACAAAGTAACTGAAAAGACACTTCAAAGAAGAATAAATATAAATGTTTAATAAATATATGAAAAAATTCAACATTTCTAATAACTAGTTAACTGCAAATTAAAACTACACTGAGATTTTTATCTCACACCAATCAGAATGGTAATTATCAAGAATACAACAAATTTTGGTAAAAATATGGACAAAAAAGGCATATGCATACATTGTTGGTGGGACTACAAATTTGGTGAAACCACTCTGGAGAGCAGTATAAAGACTCCTCAAAAAACTAGGAATGGAATCACATTTGAGCTAGTTAACTTCTTCCTTGGTATACATCCAAATAATTTAAAATCAGCATACTATATTGACACAGCCACATCAAGGTTTCTATCAGCAGGATTAACAATAGCTAAGCTATGGAACCAAACTAGGTGCCCTTCAACAGAAGAATGGATAAAGAAAATGTGGTATATATACACAGTGGAGTACTATTTAGCTATAAAGAAGAATGACTTTATGACTTAGGCCAGTAAATGGATGGATACGGAGACTATTATGCTAAGTGAAATAAGCCAGTCCCTAATGGTCAAATATTTTCTTTGATATGTGGAAGCTTTCCCACAATAAAGAGGATATTAGAATTTCAGTAGATTAGACAATTGGGAATTAGGGGAAGGGAGGAAAGATAGGAATATAAAAGACAGTGGCATTAATATGACATAATTTTACATATAAGACAATATCACTGTGAATCCCACCATCATGTACATCCACAAGAAAGGGGTCCTAATTAGAATAAGATATAGTATATGCTTGTATAATTATTTTAAAATGGAATCTACTGTCCTGTGTAACTAAAAAGAACAACCACACAGGCAGACCCCATTGTACATTGCTTCCATCCAACTTCAAAATCTCAAAATTGCTCTCTGAGCTTCACTTGTGCTCTTCTGGACTCTTTATCTGTTCAAAGAAGAGAGAGAAGCTAGACACATATCAATGTGTTGCAAATATTTGTAATAATTTGTACACAAGGAATGCTGTCCACAAAAACGAAGAAAGAAGATAAACAAAACAAGGTGGGTTTCCAAAACACGGAATAAAAAGAGTAAGGCTAATGTCTATGGGTGAAACTGAGCACAATACCAAAAACTGTAGCAGTCACAGTTTATAGCACAGTTAGCAATTTATTGGAAGTTGGGTTGTTTTATGGGGGAATGAACTCACAGGCACTTTACCAAATAGACACATCCCTAGTCCTTATTTATTTATTTATTTATTTGAAGATAGGTTCTCATTTGCTGAGGGTCTCAATAAGTTATCCCAACTGGCCTGGAATTTGTACTCTTCCTGCCTCAGTCTCCTGAATATCTTGGGATACAGGCATATAACACCATACCTGTCTCCAACTGGGTATTATTCTAGTGGGGTTTTGTTGTCATTTTTCCTTGGAGGTGCTAGGAATTGAACTCAAGGTCTCCTGCATACTAAGCAAGCATTCTATCAATGACCAATCCTCACCTCGACATTGGGCAGTTTAAGGGGCTTAACTCAGAATCGAGGCCCCTCTGACCTCCTCTTGTTTCCCCTGACTCCTCAAACTACTGCCTCTAAGCCAGGGAGAGACATTTTGAAAAGTTCTCTTCTCTGACCAAAGTCCAGAATTGCCAAAGAAGAAACTGACCTCTGGTCCCTTCTCTGCACTCTCACCCACTCAGCTACTGTTGAAGAAGAAAAGACTAATGTCAGCCACCACACCTGGACAAAGTGTCATACACCACTGTCCTCTATTTTGGACCCAGAGAAAATCTTTTACAAACCATGATCCATTCTGGGAGCCCTGTGGAGTTTGTGTATCATAACACTGTATGTCAACAAGCCCAAGTGAATTCCAAAAATTATTTACTGCAGGGCATGGTGGGTAGTACACACCTGTAATCCATCAGCTAGGGAGACTGAAGCAGGAGGATCCAAGATTGAGACCAGCCTCAGCAAGTTAGCAAAGCACTAAGCAACTTAGGGAGACTCTGTCTCAAAAAAAAAAAAAAAGGCTGACAATGTGGCTCAGTGATTAAGCACTTCTGGGTTCAATCCCCAGTACCAAGAATAAACTAACTAAATAATAAAAAAAAATTTACTATTTTACTGACATACCTTACTCTCCCCTCCCTTTTAGAAAAAAAATTATATATATATATGGCTATGGATTGTTGGAATTGTGGATAATCACACTCTTTGATTTCTTGATCCTTTTGCACATTAATAAATCTGTATGCTTTCAAAATACATATGTGAAAATATTATTGACCATCTATTTTTACTATAGAATCACATTAGCATTAGTTGTGGTTGCTATTTTGTCATGAATCTGGTAGTACTTAGAGTTTTATTTGGTTTTCCTATAGCCATTAGTTAAGGGTAAGCATCATATGGGCATGAAATGAAGCAGAGATCAACATAAACATGGAAATCTAGGAAATGAGCGCCTGATGTTTGGAGAATTCTCTGAAATAAATATGAGGGATAAAATTTGCCAAAAGCAGTTTGTTACTTAGCCTCAGTGTCAGTAGAAATTCAATATTTTATATATTAATTTGAAGATATTAATGTAGTTTTCAGTAAGGAAAATATTATTATTATTATGAACTCATAACTTCCAGAGGAAAGTTGTAAAATAATTTTGGCAACCACATGCTTAATGTCTTTATATATATTTTAAATTGAATAATTTTTGTTCACTATGAATGCAATCTATTTAAATATTAGTAGAATACTATTCTACAAAGTAACTTGATAAGAAAAATTGTATTAGTTTAAATCATATTTATTTATTTAATTTCTTACATGACAATAGTGGAATGTATTACATTCAATAAACAATAATATATATGCAAAACGAATTCTCTATTGTCTTTCACAAACTTATCTTGATAAGTTTATATTATATACCTCAATAAACAGAACTCAATTTACCATAGCAACTTTTTGCCTATAAATTTATTAATAAAACAGCAAGCAATACAAGCTGAAGTATTAATTTAAATATTATATTTTCATTTCACTTTCCTTTCCAAAGATAACCATCGGCACAATGATCAACATATAATTTTAAACAAAAATCATATTTCCAAAAGTCCCTATTGGACTATAAAAAATATTTGAGTAGATTTACATAATACTTTTTAAAATAAACAATTTTGCAAAATAGAAAAAAAAACTTAGAAGAAACAATATATGTAATGACATATATTGTAAGTTTAGTATATTCTTCCTCCAATACAACTAATGATGAATAAACTGTATCTCTCTAACAAGTTGAAAGAAAGAAAGTTAGTATTTTCTATAAAATATAAAAAATACATAAATTAATATAATAAAACTAATCCAATTAATTCTCATATTTAAGATGAAAATTACTCTTTTAAAGTTTGTCTACAACTTAAATCTCTATTTTCATAAAATGAAGAAGTTGTGATGGTACCGGTACATTTATACCAACTCTTCATTTTGTTTTTTAAATTTAAATGATGAAAATTATTTTTTTCTACCTGAAAGGATATGTTTTCCATATGAAAAACTCCAATTTATGGTTTTTATTTAAAAATCTTAACCATGATATATAACAATTTTATATATATTTGAACATATTTAGTGCTAATATCCAGATTAACTTTATTCAGTATATGGAAATTACACTATTTTCCAGTTGGTACAATGCAGCCGAGCATGAGCAAAAATGATTAAATATATATCCAATTCTCAATTATTCACACTAATGGAGGGGAAAAAAGGTGTATGTAGCATTAAAACAAAGGAAAAAATCCTAACTCATTTTTAGCTTGGAAGTATAATTCATCACATCCACACCTTTCTATAGCAACTCACACTTCATGGTCAAGTACTGTTCAGCTAAGTTTTAATATCAGGAATTCAGAACTTTTTGAGGCATCATGGATTCAAAGGGTAATTCATAAAACTTACAGCTTCACTAAATGTAAACAGAGATTATATAATTTTTAGATTATTATAAGGATTCATATTTCATTATAAGCTTTTAGTATTTTTTTATTTTAATAGGTAACAATTCCTGGTAGTTAGCTTGATGTTCATTCATTTACTAAATATTTATCAGTTGCCATACTACCATTGGCAATTTCATGCTGAGAATACAGTTTTGAAGTAAACATTATCCTTATTCCCACAGACATTATAATCAAGTAGTATGAATCAGAAAATAAATAAAATGCTGGGTGTGGTGGCACAAGCCTGTATTCCAATGGCTCAGGAGGCCGGGGTGGGAGGTTCACAAATTCAAAGCCAACCTTGTGATTTAGTAAGGCACTAAGCAACTTAGTGAGATCCTGTCTCAAAATAAATAAATAAATAAATAAATAAATAAATAAATAAATAAATAAATAAAAAGATTAAAATTCTGAGGTTGTGGCTCAGTGGTTAAGTATCCCTGGGTACAATCCCTAGTACAATAATAATAAAATAATAAGAATAATAAAATTTTTAAAATAACTAAAAGTAGATACAAGTAAATGTTAAGAAAAACAAATAAAATTGTTGTTATACTGTTTTAAAATAGGATTGTCATTAAAAAGTATGTTAATTATATGTAATTTAAGCAGAGACGGAAATGGATTGCAAAGTATTCCAAGAAAATAGCTGGAAAAAGATGTTAAATGCAGGCAGATGCACCAATGCAAAGGCCAGATGGAGGACCTGGTCTTGCCATCTTTGAACACTGGCAATAGCCACCTGATATGTGAACATGAGTAAGGGAAGCAGATTACATAGGGCATGTTGGATTTTTGGATTTCATTCTGAATTAGATATATAGATAACAACTGGATAATTTGCAGCGAGAGTTGGATGATCTGTCTTATAACTTTACAGAATACCTCTTGTGAGGGAAAGAAGTGTGAATTTGTGGTAACAAATTAGGATGCCGTGACAATTAAGGTGATGATGATAGTAAGGAATGTTTGGATTTTGCATTTATTGCTTGTTGGCATGATGTTTACTTTAGTATTTTAAAGTTATTGTTAGACTTTTTAAACCACATCCTAAATAATGACTGTACTTTCAACTGTTTAATACTTTTAAAATTGCACAAAAATAATGGTCAGTGATTAACCAATCTGTTTCTCACTTCAACCATCTTTCAGATCTATTAGAATTGTTTTGCTTGATAACTTTAATAAACATTCTGTTGAACCCAAATAAAATCTGAGCCTGTATAAGTATTTTGTTTTTTAACTTTGATTTTTCACCTTGAATTCTTTTAGAGAGCATGAAAATCTAATCAGTTTTGCTATCCAATCCACATTCCATTTTTATAGTGGAAATATCATTTCTCCATTGTATCAAGTGCTTTTTGCATGTCAGAGCCTTTGCTCTGTGACCACTCAACCTTTAATATTTTCTCACTATTTCTGACCCCAGATCAAATACCACTTAGTCAGCAAAGCTGTCCTTGGCCTGTGGGGTCACATCTTCTGTTAGAGAGTTTTAATTCATTGCATTTAACATACCTGTGACTTTACATTTTAACTGAGACTATTTGATCGATATCTGTTTTCTGTAACACATTCATACTCCTGACTGAATCCCTAGCCCTGAACTTGTCATAAACAGGGGCTCTAAAAATATTTGTTGAATAGTAAATTAGAAAGTGACACTGAACCCAATTTTTAATTATGATTCTATACTGTTATTAATTTTTATTGTTTTGCTTAGCTGATGTAGGATATATGTATTCTTTTATTGCTCTTCTCATTAAGGATTTGAAGAAATACACTTGGATTTTATTTCTACTAATATTACTGTTTTAAAATATTCCTAAATCTGTATTTCTTTCTCAACTTTTTAAAATTAATTTTCTTATTTATATATGAGAGTGGAATGCATTATAATTCATATTTCACATTTAGAGCAGAAATTTTTCATCTCTCTGGTTGTATACAAAGTATATTCACACCAATTTGTGTCCTCATGCATGCACTTTGGATAATGATGTCCATCACATTCCAACATCATTTTTAACCCCATTCCCCTTCCCTTCCCCTCCCACCACTCTGCCTTATCTAGAATTTATCTCTTCCTCCCATGCTCTCCATCCCTACCCCAGTGTTGTGCTCCTCAGCTCTGTAAACTAGCAGACTGAGATTTCTCCCACAGTCTCTCTCATCTTGTGCTTGACAATGTTATCACTGTTATTATTTTAGTATAATTAGGAATATATTGACACCTCATTTTGGAAGTGCATTTTATTGTACATTTTCCATTGAAATAATAATACATAATATTTGCCTTGGTTTTTCAATATGTCTTTATTTAGACAAATATGTATAAGATTCCCTATTGACTTTTTATATTACAATCTCCTTATTTGACTTTTACGAGTTTTTTTTTTTTTCCTTTTTCTCATTCTGCATCAATTTCTCAGTATAATGATTATGCTTTTTAGGAAACATTTAAATAATTTTCAAAAAAGTGCAAGTTTTCATAGGACTGAGAAATAAAATAAAAGATACCAAGTTCCTCTTAATTTCAGGTCTAAGTTTTTGCATTTATTTATATGATGAATACAAAGAAAGAAAGTTAGTAGATACCATTTTCCAGTGCGATAGTAAATGTAGTAATAAGTATTCTTGGCATGAAACACATTTTCTGTACAGCATTTTTTATAAACCTTTTCCATAAAACTATTTGCAATTTTTTGTGGCATTTTATGAAGTAGCAAAGTATTTGGGCACCCTTACTTTCCTCCCTGTTTAGAAAACTTAGTTTCAAAGAAAACTTTTGGTACAAGAATATATATTTTTATTACATATGTCAGTCAATTTTTGTTTTCCCTGAAGCATTGGATGAATTCAACTCAGAACCTTGTGCATGTTTAGGCAAGGGTTCATACGCTGAGTTATATTCCAGTCCTTTTTAAAAATTTTGTTTTGAGGTAGATCAAACTTGTGACCCTCCATCCCTACCCTCTTGAGTAGGTGATATTGCAGACATGTACCACAGTGCCCAGTATATGTGTTGATTGATTTTAAGATTATTGATTTTTTTTAGCAAGTAGTTAATTTTTTATTTTTATTATTTTTCATTCATTTATTTTTAATTTTTATTTTTACTTATTTATCTTATTTTTATGTATTTATTTTATATTTTTAGTTAATTATTTTTTATTTATATATTTATTATATTTATACATATATCCAATGATCTGATCTAATTTAGCAGAACAGTTAATTCTCTTTTGCAAATTTTCATAAAGTATTAGGCAAATTGCATTTGAAATTTAAGGACATATTATAATTTAGCAAGCAAAATGCAAAACCACCCAGTTTTTGTTCATGTTAAACAATGAACTTTGAACCTGAACATAGATTTTTGTCTAGCTTACAGTATGTCTTTAAACTTTGCCTAAAGCTTGACTGCTGACTGCCAACCTAGCCTTCAACTTTGAAATGCATCACTGAGCTTGTCCTTGTCTCAGTCTGTAGCCTAATGGAAGATACTGAAAGATATAGGGGCAAGTTTCTAACTTTGCAAGGCACAAAGTACAATGTGAAACTTTTTTAGTGGAGTTAGAATTCAAGTTTCTTTTACTTCAATAAATCTTCTCAGATTTCAATATTGTTTCTCCTGCCTCCCTGAGTTTGAGCATTGACAAAAAAAAATCTTGAAAAAGTAAGCTTGTGAAACCTATCAAGGCATAGGGTTATCTAATACTCAGCAATCATGGACATTGGCTCTAGATTTAAAAGACTAGCAAAATACTGTGATCCTTCTTTTCCCCTTCAACTCTGCCAGATTGGAGTTTGCCGAAATCTTCAGAAGAAACAAAATCTGGAATGTTTCCAATACATTCCTAAATTTCTAACCTTTGCTGGCATGTAATGTAAATTACAATTACTACATTTAGAAATATCAAAGATTCCAAAAGGAAAGATTTGTAAGTCTCTTTAAATGAGACAAAGTACCTGAGCTTCATCCAGTTGGTGTCATGTATACATGCAGGCTCAGTTTTCTACGTTTTCTGAATGTTTCAGAAGAAGTAGAAAATTTGAATTTCCTGAGAATTCAACAAATTTTGAATATTTTAGGATATTCAATTGAAAACAATAAAAAATTTGCAATACAAATCATGCATAGCTGTGAGCTAAATGTGATCCAAAGGCTATTAAATTGAAATTTCAGAACCATCAGCACATTTAACTTTTATGAAGAAAACAATGAACAAATGAATGAGTGATTGCGAACCGATATGACATATGAAGTGTGATGAGATCATGTAATACTATGGACAAAAAATATGTAGTATAATCAAAATACCTAGTACTACTACTATATCCAAATTTGAAAAAAATTTACATAACTTCTACCATTTCATTGTCCTCAACTGTAAAATGGAGAAACAATAGTACCTGAAAAACTTAGAACAAGGATTAAATGATATATCTATATAAAAGTAAATAGTCCAATGATAGGCAAAAAAATACTTGGTAAATTTTAGTTATAGAATTGATGACAAATATTAAAGATTTTATGAAACTGAAAATTATTGAATTTGGAAATTGAATTGTAGAAGTTGAAAAAAATAGTACATTATAACATTCAGTTTTTAATTTTATCTAAGCATCCTCCACCATTTAAATCAAATTCCACATAAATATTATTATAAATGTTTTTGAGCATTTTAATGGCCAGGAATTAACACTGATATTTAAGGTATCTTGTGCTTGTTTTTTTTTTTTTCCCATCAAATATTTTTTTTTATCAAAGTTCACTTAAGAAAATCTTATGAAACATATTTCTATTCTAATCCTTGTTCTTGATTTTTTTTCTTATTTGAGTGATTGGGACCATCTAGTAATTACTAAATTATAGTAATGCATTCAGCTATAACATAAGTAAGTGGAACATAAGAAAAGGAATTACTATAGATTTATCATCCCTTTCTGTATATTCTGGTATACACATTTTTTAATGCAGTTTCCTTCAATAGCATTAATTTTCTGTGCATATTCAGAAAGTTGTGGAATTCTATCAGTTTTAGTGAGCAATATCAACTTTAATGGACTGCTAATGAGTGTGTTAGAATCCAAAAGTCTGACTGTCCATTAAAAATGAATTGCTCATGCAAATTGTTCTCAAAACAGTTTGTTTTCAAATGAGAGAAGAATATGACTAGTTTCTAAGAATTCAAAACTGAAAATTACTGAACATGAAGAAAATAAACACATTGTTTTAGAAAAACATAACTATTAAGTTTAATTTTTAAATATAGCATCATAAATAATCATTATTTTCTGAAGCATAATTTTCTATAATTTTAGCTAAAATCTGATACTGATTAAAATGCATTTATGAAAATGTAAAATTATACATATAAGGAGTTTTACCTCTTTGACCTAATTCACATATATGCCTACATACCTTTTTATTATAGTGTTTCTATATATTTTTAATTTTATATTTTAATTTAAGGTGAATATAAACAGTATTTCTGATATTAATGCATTAAGTAAGATGAAACTTAGTTTTCTCTCTCATTTATTATGAAACAATGAATTAAGAGAGAATGTTAATAGAAATTCTGTGTGTGTGTGTGTGTATGCATGTGTGTGTGTGTGGGGGGTGTGTGCGCATGTGTTACTCTGTATTAAACTAAGTATGTTTTAGCACTGCACTACATCACAACACTTTTTTATCTATTTATCTATCTATTTATTTATTTTGAGATGCAGCCTTGCTCAGTTTCCTGAAATCCTGAGTTTCTGGGGATGATAGTCATGTGCCACCACACGTGACTCTTAATAGGACTTTCTTGCACTTTAATATCTATAATATCTATTCCTGGGCAAAACTTAACATGATGCATGGGTTTATTTGAAAATTGACTATTAATGGGAATGATTAAGATTCATGCTTCCAAAAGTCATTGTAATTATTTCTTAATAGTCCAGATAAATATTGTTCTATCTAAAACCAGTAAGATAATTCATCCAAGAAGTAGACCATTCGTATTATGAAAAGCTTTTGGTTTTCTTCTCCCCTGGAAGGAGAAAATCCAGGGATAAAAACTAGAACAAGAAGAAAAGAAAAAGATGAAAAATGCAGGTTAGTTATTTTGCAAAAGACTAAAAAAAATACTGGAAACAATGATAGATTCTAACCTCTTTCTTCTTATGATCATTTATCTACATTGAAAGTTTTGGTCATTATTCAATAGTGCTGTATTGTGACAAATTTCTTCCCCAATAGACTCAATTTCGATTATCCTTATGTGTCTGCAAAGCCCCTTAAATTGTTCCCTGTTATTGACTGTTGTGCATCCCAAACTTGCAGAATATTTTCTTTTACTAGGTCTCACTAACAAATCTATCTATAGATTTTTACACTTCTTTCAAACTGTTTAAACTCCAGAACACACTGAGATCTGTCTTTTTATGATTCACCCCCTGCACTGACCTATTCAATCATGTTAGGGAAGACATGATAAAGGACTGAATAGACACCACAATAGTGACTCAGATAAGAAACACAGAAACAAGAATTGACGACAGATTCAGTAGTAGATATAACAAGCGAGTTTATAATGTCCAGGAAAAAAAGTGATACCCAGATGCAGAAGGATGCTATAAGAATCAAAATAGGAAAATGTAAAAAAATAAGTGCAATATAGGAGGGATGTATCCAAGGAGAAAATTATAGTTCAAGAATGAAAACAAAACAAAACAAAATCTAGGTATTAGTAAAATGGAAAAAAATTAATGAAGTACATTGAAAACGTCTTTGGACACTGCTACTATGAAAAGCTTAATGAAGCTGGCTTCCTGCTTGTACCACCAGAAATGTTCATCCATGTCAATGCTGGTCTAAAATTTCTGCTTCTTTTTGTTTCACGTTCCATTACAAATATTTCTTTGGTATAGAACAAAGATGGACATCATTTAAATCGTTTTATTTTTTAAGTAATTTCTTATTACCTACTTTGCTCTTAAAAATGTGTTAATGCTACCAAGAGATTTTTTTAAAGTTTTGTTACATTTACTCAGGAACTTCAGAAACAGGGAAAGTAAAGTAAATTGATGTAAATTAAACTACATTTATCATCTTAATGTTCTTTATCATTGAGTTCTACATTTTCATTAGAATTTGATAGAGCTCTTATCATTTTACCACAAACACATTGTTTTCATCCCTTTCTTCATTGCTTCACCCTAGAAAATGATAATTCTCAGCTTTTCTCTTTCTTTATATTTGTTTTAGAATGGTTTACTTTTCTACTGTGAGTTGGTTCTTTAGAAAATGATTTCATTCTGTTAGTGTGTGTCTGGGGGATAGAAGTCATTCTTGTGTTTCTCTTTAGCCTCCGTTTCCTTGTTTCTCCTTTGTGATTTTATAAACTACTGGATGCTCATTTTATTCTTAATTTAAATCTTACATATTTTATTCTGTTGCTCAATTTTTTTTTTAGCTTTTGTCATTGATGTTCATTTAGTTGTCTTCTATGTCTCTTTGGCACATTTCCATCAAAGGGAATTTTTGATTGCTTTTGTTTCTTGGAGCTTCCTTATGTGATAAAACTACAACATTCACAAAGCCTGTATATAACATTCTCCCGCCATGAAATCATCTGTCTATTCATCTAAGATACTACTTGGGGCCTGGTCATTGATTTGGGGTGTTTATTCCATTATTCTATGGGTTGAAGCATTAGTAGAGCTTTAGGTAGCTAGTTTGTGTGTGGGATGACACATTTGCTGTCAGTCAGCTGCATGGAGAGTGTGGCTCAATAGCAAGGATCTCTACCCTGTGAACGTCTAGTGTCCCAATTATTTCCTAGCCCCTTTTAGAAAAAGGGAAGCAAAGAACAGCAGTAATGATAGCATCTAATACACATTCTTAAAATGAATGTCCAGTACTTGTTAGGACATCTGTAACACTAATTGCCATATAAAGAAGGATGGTGGCATCAAAATTTAACATCATCACCAACAATAAGAAGCCATGAACTAGATCTAAGATTGAACAGCAGGTGTCAACTACATGATCCACCATATTAATAACCACAAAAACATGAAGGGTGAGGGTTAAGAATTATATAAACTAAATAGTTCTAACAAAATAATCTCAAAGTTTCTGAAGTGAATAGAAAATGAGGTAGAAATGCAAGACAGAGTTTGAAAAAAATAAAACGCGAATAAAGGAAAAGCAGGACAGAGTCAGTAGGTAATGGCTATAAAAATGTATAATTAAAAAACAAAAGTAATAAATGAAAGAGGAAGAAGAACAAAAGAGTTTAAATATGAGAGAAAAGAAAGTGAAGAAGAAGCATTAAGAGAACAAAAACAAATACTAACAAACAAGTAAAAAAAATTTCAAACCTAAACAAACCCACATATTTTTTTTTCCTTCCAGAGTCAAAACAAGGCTAAATAAAAAGCAGTAAAGACAAAAAGGGAATAAAATAAAAAAAAATTCTTGTACCTTTTAGTGCAGTAAGAACACACACACACACACAGAGAGAGAGAGAGAGAGAGAGAGAGAGAGAGAGGCACAAAATGGAACAGGTAAGAAAAATAAAAGATTGAAAAAGTAGTAAAATAATAGGTAAAAAAAATTCTTTATAAATTTTTTTATTATCAATTAAATTTTTGTTTCCAGTGAGGTGATCAAATCTGTTGGCAAGGATGGAGGCTCATTGCTTATGTTGTGTGTCATTCTTTGCATTTCCTTATAAGCTATATATGGACTAAGGGCTGATGGTTTTTAACCCAGACTTTGTTGTTTTTCTCACCAATCTGCCAACTGGTATGGCCTGGAATTGAAACTGGCTCTAGTAGCTCTCAACTTCCTGTCTCACAGTATATGATGGGATTGACTTGGGAGTACTGACAATTGGAGTTTTGTCTAGCAGAGTAAGTTAATACAATCCCAGAGTGGAGCTCAAACAGAGTTCTAAATTGAATACTTTAGTGACTGCCTGAGGTTTAGCTATAGCTGTCCTTTAAAATTTTTCAGACAGTATTTGAGATTCAATCCACACTCCCTATTGCTGGGAAGACACTGATCCTCAATGCATATGTGGGTCTCAGGAACTTTCTGAAAATTCCTCTCTCAGAGTGGGAACTCTAACCCTCTGTGGTCCTCATTTATTCCTGGATATGAATTTCCCAGGATCAGACCTAGAGTGGAGACATGCCTCTCTGATCAATTTCTGGCCTCTTTCCAGTTTCTTGAATTGGTTGCAAATAAGGAAGGAAATTGAGCCTTTTTTTTTTTTTTTTTGGTACCGGGGATTGAACTCAGGGGTACTCGACCACTAAGCCACATCCCCAGCCCTATTTTGTATTTTATTTACAAACAGGGTCTCACTGAATTCCTTAGCACCTCAATTTTGCTGAGACTGGCTTTGAACTTTTGATGCTCCTTCCTCAGCCTCCCAAGGCAGTGGGATTAGAGGCAAGCACCTCTATGCTGGGCTGGAAATTCTATCTCTTTTCCTCCAGAATCTACAGCCTGTATTGTCCCAGGCATAATCCTCTCTGCACCAATTTCAATTGGGCAGATTCACTCACACTCTCGACTCCACAACAGGGTCTGTTGGGACAGATTGGCAATGTCCTTTATGAGCTCCAGTACTCCCACTCTGCAAGCTGCACTATGGCCACTTACAGATGGTTCCTGTTGTGGACTTCACTGATAAGAGATTTCCATAATTCTTCAATCACCAACTTGCTCCATGTATCTGTGTTATTTAAATTCAGACTCCTTCTCTATTCCACAAGTTCTCCCAAAGACAATTTTTTTTTTTTACAGTTTTTCTCTTTTTCTTACTGGATTACTCCTCCCCTCTGCAATGGACTGGTGAATCTGACTCCTCCGTGGCCAACAAAATTTGTGTTTCTTTAACTTGTTATTTCTTGTTCTATGTTCAAAGTTCCTAAATTTCTTTGTCTCTATGATTATTTTACTTTCCAATGTGGAATTTCATTGAATTCTCTAAGTCAGTCATCTTACTGAGAAGAAATTCTCCTGAATCTCAAGCTGAGGAGCAACTAGAAAATAAAACCTTTCTATATTCTGCCATCTTCCTGCCTCCTTTTATTTTGGATCTTATATTTAAAATTCTACACTTATATTTGTGATCCATTTTGAGTTAAATTTTGTGAAATATTTAAGTTGGGCCTATATTTATGTCTTTTCTTTCTGTTTTATTTTTTCCTCAATTGATCTCCAATTGCTGTAGCATCTTTTGTTGAAAAAGTTGTCCTTTATTTGTTGAATTGTTACTGCTTATGTCTTTTGATTTCTTATATACATTTTTTAAAAAGTATGATAAACCTAACTAGCTGGGATTTTTATTATAATTATATTGAATCAATAGATCCATTTTACAAGAGTTAGAAATGTTAATATGTTGATATTATGAATCAAGAACAGGATAATCCTATATTTACTCAAATATTTTTTACTTCTTCCATCAGAATTTTGTAGTTTTATGCATGTATGTCCAAAATATAACTGATTAGAATTTTACCTAAATATGTCACTATTTTTAGTGCTATTATAGGTCATATAGTTTTATAAATCTCAAATTTCAAATGTTAAATGATTATATATTGGAAAGTAATTGAGTTTGTATATTCAGTTTTGATCCTGAGATTTCAAGGCTTCTGTTTAATTTTTCCATTGTTTTTATTCATTGTGACTTTAGATAGATAATGATATCACCTGAGAATGAAGAAAATTGTTTCACTTCTTTCTAATTCTGTTTTTTATCTATTATACTAAGTATTCCAAAATAATATGAAATAGGAGTTGTAAAGCTGAAAGGGCACGTGAGATCAGGAACCATGGAACAATAATGAGGCACCAAAAGAAGGTTTATTGGGGGGCACACCAGGGGAGGTTCACTGGTCTGGTCAGCCAAAGGGTGAGGAAGTCGCAGGTAGGAAAGGCAAGAAAAATGCTAATAAGGTAAGCTGGAGGTAGGAGGGCCTAGGCCATCTAAATTGCAGCTACTGACAGCAGTTTGGCCAAGTGGAGTTTAGAAGGATCTTGTCTGACTTGGGTTGGTCAGGGCTGATGTGAAATGGTAAGGTGATTGCTTCAGCCCATTGGAAATCATGTTTGTTGGGGTCCGTCCATGGCCATGTCAGCTTCTGATTGGCCATTTCAGGTCTCCTCTGCCAGGTGAAAATTTCCCCCCACAGCAGCCATGAAAAGAAAGAGGGAGGGGAAGCCTTCTCACCCAACAGAAGGGTTGAGTAGGAACTTGTTGACTTATTCTTGATTTTACAAGGAAATTATCTAGGTTTTTTTTTTTTTTTTTCCAAAGTGAAGAAATACTTTTCTAGTTTTATTTTGTAGAAAGTTTTGTTTGTTTTCCCAATCAAAAATATGTTAGACAAGTCTGTCTCCATTGATATCATGTAACTTCTTTTGTTTTTTAACCTGTTGATGCTTGAAATTTCACTAATTTGTTTTAAAATCTTAAACTATCTTTTAATACTTGGAATAAATTCTTCTGTGTCATAGACAGTAATCCTATTTATGGAATGTTAAATTGTATTTCATAATAATTTTGAAGATTTTTGTATTTATGTACAATACCGAATGAGTAAAATGAGATGTGAAGTTTTTCCTCTGCTTCTGCTTTTAGGAAAGAATGCACAGTGATAATATTTCTTTGATATTTGTAGAATTCAACAATAAAACTTTGTGATCTGGATAGTTTGATTTGAGAGCAAGCTTACTAATTATTGATTTTATTTCTTTTCAGATTTTCTATTTCTCTCTGAATTTTGATAAATTTTATCAGTCAAAATATTGGCCTAGTTATATATATTTAATTTATAAAGATTTTTTAATTAACTTTATCATTTCCTTAATTTTTGCTGTAATTGTATTATTTATTTCTACTTCTTTGGGATGAAATTTTTCTTCATTCTCTAGTCTCTTGAGGGTAAAAAATAGATTATAGATAAAAAATCTTTTATTTTTGCTATTATAGATATTTATGTCTACAAACACTTATCTTTGCACTATTTTTACTGAATACCAAATATTATTTTTTACTTTTAGAGCATTTTTTTTGGACATAGAATTGAAGGATGAGTTTTATTTTTGTTTGTTTGTTTTATTTCAACCCCTTGAAAACTTATTTATTTATTTATTTATTTATTACATACATGACAATAGTGGAAAGCCTTACATTCATAATTATCCATTCATAGCATAATTTTTCGTAACTCTGTATATAAAGTATGTTCATGCCAAATTATGCCATTATACATGAGCTCTCTTTTTTTTTTTTTTTGCATTACAATTATTAATGCATCTTAATCCTACTGTCTTCCCAGTTGCATAGCTTCTGTCCAGAACTTTACAGAAATTCTTGCTGTTGTTTCTCTATACATAAAATAAAATATTTTAGGGGAGTAGGAGATATCATGGACTGAACCCAGAAGGGCTTAACCACTGAGACACATCCCCAGATCATCATCATCTTCTCCTCCTCCTCCTCCTCCTCCTCCTCCTCCTCCTCCTTCTTCTTCTTAGCAGGGTCTTACTAAGTTGCTAGGGGTCTCACAAATTTGTTGAGGCTGGCTTTGAAACTGTACAATTCTGCCTCAGCCACCTGAGCATGTGGGATTACAGGCATGCACCACAGTGCACAGAAAGATGTACTTTCCCCTACAGGTTTTTTTTTTTTTTTTTTTTTTTTTTTTTTGAGATATTTCACACTATTTTAGTTATATATTGTGAATATGAAATGGCTATATGTAGATTTTCCTGCTATTTATCTTAATTAAGATTTCTGCATCTGTGGTTTGTTGTTTATCAAGAATTTGCTGTTTATCATGAATTCCTCAGCTATTTTTATTTTTTCTACTCCTTCTTTCTTGTCTTCTTGACATTCCAAATTACTTGGACATAACACATTTAATTATTCCACTTCTTTTTGTCTCTTTACTTTTATTTTTTGCATTTAATTCGGTTCAGGGAATTGCTATTGATATATTCACATGCTTACAGATATTTTTTTTTCCTTATTCATTGTTGGTCTACTAATGAGCCCATGAAAGTCATTATTTGATTCTTTTACATTATTACTTAGAGTTTTCAGCTTCTTATTGCATTATCTGTTTCCTTTTGCATGTTTTCAACTTATCCATAGGGTCCTTAGCATATTAATTACATTGCCTTTGAATTCCTGGTATAATATTTCCAAGATCTGTCCTATTGGGATTTGTTTCTGATACTTGCTATGTTTCTTCTGACTGTACATTTTTAAAATCTATTAGCATGTCTTGTAATCATTTGTTGGAAGCCAGAAGTGATTTGGATAATATAAATTGTGGATAAAGTCCTTTTAGTGAGATTGTCATGTTCATTATGTTAGAATCTTGGCAGTGTTTAACTTTTAATGTAGTTGTTCATGCCAAAAAATTCAAAATTTTTAGGATTTTTTTTCTTTTTTCTCCCCTGTTGTCTTATATGTACCTGAAAACTCCTTAAATAGAGGCTTAGTGTATGAGTTTTGTAGCTCTTCTGGCTACAATTCATTCTTATTTTTCTTGAGCTTTTTTAATATGGTAGTGATGCATTGAGAAACAAGCATTTTATAATCTTTTGAATAAATCTCTATCTTGTAGTAAGTAAATGTCCCTGGGCTGTGAAATCTGCAAGTACTTCATTGTTTCTTACTGCCTCAGGTTGGTTAGGAAGAAAATAATGGAATTTATAAATGTCCTTCCTTGGTAAATTTTCTTTCTGCTGAGAGGCTCTGGCAAATTATTTTTCTGTGAAGAATAAGTCTCTATTACCAAGATACTCTAGATGTATATGAAAGTAGTTAATTTCCCCCTCCCTTGCCTGATCCAAAAGACAATATTGTTTCCTGAGATCTTTAGTGTTGTGAACATTAGAAATTTCTTCAGGGAAATCCTGAAGTATTTCTGTCTGTGAACCAATGATGTTTTGTTCTCACACAAGTCCAAATCATTGTCCAATATTTTGTCTAACTCTCCAGTTATAAGTTCCTACACATTATTGGGCCAGATGCTCTTGCTCATGGAAGGCGGGTCTCCACTATGATCTCTTTTCTTGCCTGTCTCTCGAAATTTGGGGATGAAGGTTTTCCTGTAAAGTCAGCTCTCGGATGTATGTCCAAGAAGTCATAGATTTCAATTTGTTCAAATTTCTCTTGGTATTAAGATGGTAGCAATGAATTCCAAGTCTATACATTAGAGCTAAAATGTATTTAAAAGATTATGTTTTAAAATAGGCAATAGAGATGACAAAAAGTCATTGGAGTTACCTTGTATATATTAAAACTGGGATGCTACAAGGTGATTTCCACTTTTAGAATTAAGATATTCTTCATCAAAGCAAAGATTAAGAGAGTTGAGGATGTTGCTCAGTGGAACAGTGCTGGTGGAACAGTGCTAGTCCACCATGCACAGAGCCAGGGGTTTGATCCCAGGGACCAGAAAAATAAAAAATAAAAATAAAAAAAAGCAAGAGTTGAAACCAACATTCCTTGAACAATTTTTATGTCATAATTGATTGAACTTAGTGCTTGTAACATAAAGATATTATAAGCAGAATCTCTGGTACAGATGTCTTTATACTTAGTACAAAAGTTTATTAAGAAAAGGATCCCCAGTCTTAATCAGCTCTGTAGGAAACATGTTATTGCTTTTTACATGCTCTCTTTACAAAGCAGCACTTGCTTAATTAACTCCATTCTTACATAACCAAAGATTAGTTTACAAAACAATATTAAAAGAAATTCTAAAGGGAGCATTTGTTGAAATAAGTTGGTTAGACATTACAGCAAGAACAGCTTTGTGCCTACTAATGGTTGGATTTATAACTGATGTCTACTACTTTTAATGCTACACTATATTTTCCTAAATGTTTCTCAGCACAGTAGCTAGATGCAAATAAAAAAAAAAAAAAGTTCTCCTACTTTCTATTTCCTTTGTAATTTACAAATGCAATAAAAGACTAGTTCATTAATGCAAAGGACAAATATGGGCAATACTTACAGCTATATAAACTCATATACAGACAGAAGCATGCAAATTATTATGGCAATAAATATAAAATACGGGAATTTCTATAAAGTATAATTTTCCTTTTTTAATAGAAAATCTGTGCACTGCATTTTAGTGAAATAACTTGTCAAAGGTTCCCAACAAAACTCATGGAGAAAAGAGAATAACATGAAATTAACAACTAATAGTAATTCCAATTAATGTGTGTATCCCATTCAAGAAGATATATTAAACAAAGCAGTGTTTTACATGGTTAGAGCAACCATAATGTGAATTACCCTTGATTACACAGCAATGAATTAAATAAATGTAACTTATGTCATTTTTAAAGTTCTTATATTTTTCTTATCAGTGATGAAAAGATTTATAATATGTAAATAAGAATTTTACCCCAAATAAAGAGTTCAACAAACCATATTTATGGCCTAGCTTGATATGAATAGAAATAAAATTACTTTGTAAGATGTTTAGTGTAAAATAGAAAAGGGATAGAGCTTCATTAATTGTGGGAATAGAGTATGAACTTAATTGGTTAAAGCTGTTGTCCGGTCAAGGTGCTACAGAGTCTGTGTTGACAGAGGTCTGCTTCCTGGTTAGTGGTGGTCTTCTCTGGGATCACCAAGTGTTGGAAAGATCATGAGAACTCACACATAATGAGTGAATAAATAATGTGATAAATTTAATACTTTTTTTTCAGAATACAGTACTCGAAAGGGTTAATATTATTGACTACGAGTAATCATAATTAATTCAGTTATAATACAAAATATTTGTTTCATAGTATATTATCTTGCTTTTCTTTGTCATTTAAAAATTTTAACAAGGCTTCTGCCCTGGTCTGTATTATTCAACTCAAAACAAAAATGAAAAAGAAAGAAACATTCAAAATGCAAGTAATTATTGAATGAAATAGTTATTGCTTCTAATGATTGCTTTAATATAACCCATTGATTGCTAGCTCTTTTTCCACACCCAGAACACAAAGTATTTCATATGTGATTATTCATGTCATTGATCTTCTTTCTTTACGTCTTTTTTCTTTTCTCTCTCCTTCTCCCTTTTAGTTCTTCCTTCCCCCTCACTTTCTCTCTTCTAGAATGAGAGAGAATGAAATCTGTGTGTTGTGGGGTGGGTAGCATCCAACACAATTTTTTAAACCAGAGAACTGTCCTAATTGTCACTTATCTGAGATATTTTTGAAATCGAAAATAACTATGTAATCCATCCTTTTTTGTGAAAGGCAAGGCTTTGATAATTTATCCTCTCACATGGGAACTGGACAGCTTTTCATTATGTGAAATGGTGGTGCAGTGTTCTAGGAAAAAAAAAAAGGAAGATAGAAACAGAGAAAATAGATGTCCCTATCTATGAGTGAGACAAAGAAATATTAAAAGAGCAATAAAACACTGTGTATGGAATTGCAGTAGCAGCAGCTGCGGGAGCATAAGTAGTACTAAATTATACATGCATTTGCTCAAAGAATAATTATGTTGTTCATCAATAATAAGTAATTATCTGAAAAAAAACTCATCATGTCACATGCAAGCACTTTTGTAAAAAAATAAAAGCACATATGTCACTATAAAGATGTTTAAATACTATTCACCACTATTTTATTTTTATCAGATCAGATGCAGTTCTCAAACTCTGTACTATGTGGAGAGTAGGCAATTTGTTTAGAATTTGTCACAAGAAAAATTAATTTATTTTTGCAATTTTGGGAAACTAAGAATAGATGCCCATTATTTTTCTTTCCAAAATGTTTGAAAGTCCAGGTGAAAAATAGGTTCCAAATCATATAAAACAAAACATGCTGTTTTAAGTCAACAGATGCATTCTCCAATTATTCAACTTGTCAACCATGAACTGACAGTTAAAAGACCAGAATAGATGGAACCAATCATAAGCACCATCCCTTACTTTTCCATGACTATGATTGAACTCCACCTGTACTCCAATATTATATAGTTTGCATTTAATATATAATTCTCCTTAGGTCACATGGTAGATTTTCTATTATTATTTTTCACATCTCCTGCCAGGTTATTTTCTCCTCCAATACTTTACAAAGGGTTTGGTTGGTGATGGAAATAAATATTCTGCAACAGATATTGAGTCTTAAAACCAAGCAGTTCTTTGAGGATAACACCTGAATTATAGATAACCCCTCCCCTCACCCAAGGAATATCCCAGAATCATTGTAGATTCAGAAATTATACATAGAAAACTTTATTCAATATTCCAAGATATTTCTTTTTAATAATTCACTGTTTATAGGTAATACTGTTACCTATTCAAACTGTAAGTAAGGAAATAAATAGCTCATCACATTTTACCTTGCCTGTATGCATTAAACATTAATAGTTTCATACTGAGTTAATTTACAAAATCCAACTTCTCTTCAGGAAGACATAAAATAATACAATTTTAAAACTCCTTGGTGTTTGATTCTATTAGTAGGAAGTGTACCTTGAGTCAACACAATATAAAACCGTAGCCTCCCAAATTAATACCAAGACAGAGCCAGTTTAAAGATCTGAAGTCTCTTTAGGAAAAATAAAGTGACTTCATTGTGAAGAACCCTTCTGTGCTGCAAAATTTACACTGCAAAACTCTCTCGGAGGAGAAGCATCTATGTACCAGGTGACTGTATATTGGGGGAGAACTTATAGCCTAATACTGCAAATATTGATTTTGAACTGATATTTATTCCTTTACAAATCCCTTTCGTCATTCATTTCCTAGCCCATTTTCTTATTTTGATTATCTGTATTTTACTTGTAAAAGCATATTCATTTCTATTTTTTTGCATATTTTCCATTCTATCCTACTATAATGTGGCTTTCAAAGGATTAGAGGGTTATTCTTTATTGGTGTTAGATTACTAGTATTTTGAATATTGCCTTGATAAATAATATGTGTCACACTTATTGACTAACTGGATAAAATGGTGAAATTCCTCAAGTTATATGTGAGAAAAGTTTTCTTTTTGCTTATTATTATAAAAAAGTGAAGCTAATTAAATATAAGAAAAACAGGTAATCACATTTTTTATTAAAATTATTTCAAATGGAAATTAATTTAGAACAAACACACAAAGAGAGCAAATAGATAAAATTACATTGAAAAATGAATATTCCTTCTTTATTTAGTTATTGAAAAAATAATTATTGGGTTTGTACTGTGTTCCTGAGCTTTCTGGGAATTAAAGATATAGCAACAAGTCTCTGTTTTCATGAAGTTTACACTTAATTTAGTGGGAATGACTCCTAATAAGAAATTTAACTTATTTCTAGCTGTGTTGTATGCCAGGAAACATCTCCATGAAAAAGGTAGATCTAGGTAGATTCTTGAAGACAATGAGAGATTTAGTTATGTTGTAATCTGGAGGAAAAACTTTCAAACAAAACAAAACTGAGTCAGAATACTTGTGAAGTTTTAAGATGAGCAAAGAGGCTAGCACAAATGATGGGAATTAGAAGAATAGGTGGTATTCACATGCCAGAGGCAGCCACAGTGAAGATATTTTGGGCCCCTAAATGTGCAAAGGTTTGTATAATATTGCAAACGTTATTAAAAGTTTTTGGAATGTTTGCTTTCAAAGGAACAGACATACATATAAAAACAAATCTAATTTTGAAAATATCATTATGGTTGCTATGTGAAAATAGCTCATGTTGATGGAGGAGTTGAGATAATGAGTGACAGGAGTTGGATGGCTGTTGCAATAATCCAGTTGACAGACATTCATAATCTGGAAAACAGTAGAGTTGAGTAACTGCTAAGAAATGGTAGGAATTGCCATTTACTGATATGGGGAAAACAGAAGTATGCTAGCAATGTATATTTAATGGAAACTCCAAATGAAAGGAAGAAAAGAATATGTACAAGCAAAGGGACAAAGAAGAATGCATATTACAAAATAAACTCCCTCTAAAAGTACAAGATATCAGGGAGAAAAACAACAGTAACAACATCATGACAGGTTCAGAGAAACATCACTCACAGATGATCTCGGGGGAAAAATGTTAAAAGAAATGTATGACTTAGAGATGATTACCAAACCATGTACAAATTTCATTTTATTGGATATTTCATTTTTATTGGATATTAAAATTATTAAAACAGAGTAAGCATGTCTTATTAAGAACCAAAAATATGCTCAACTAAACAAAATTTTGGATAGAGATGATTTGAAAATATCAGAAAATAAATATAACAATAAAAAAATATGAAAATTTTGATACTCCATAGCACTAAAGAGGAAGCTAATGTTGAAATAAATATTCATTATTGACACTTTTTAAAGAAATATGACACATAAAATAGAAAAACTGTCAGTGATAAAAAGAAACCTTTCTTCAACAACAGTGGTTTTCACCTGAAGATTAAAAGGAATGACTATATTATAAGAGTCACATAATCTATGAGTAACATACAAAGAGTAACATAACAAAAACAATCAACCAGGAGATCAGCGGTAGAGAGCAGTTCAAGAATGGAATGCAGACTGTGGCAAGAGATGATCCCTAAAAACTTTTTGATCAAACATCTGGGCTGCTTATGGCCTATTAAAATTATCATGTAAAATTAACTTTCACAAATATCATATAAAAAGGATAGGAAAAAGTAATTTTGCAGTACAGAAATCTGGCACATAGTACCCAAATCAGGTGACAAAGTCAATATCAGTAGTAACAGTCCTTGATGATAGTATGTATTCTTTACAAGATGTGTTGAAGAATATCACTTCATCTCTGTGGTCATCTTCGACAGAACTATCAAAGAAGTCTAGCCACAAGAAATGCATTAGTCAAACCAAAATTAAGTGGAATTTTACAAATATCTGACTAGCACATTCATCAAAATAGTCAATGCAGCTAGAAAAGAATGATAAACTGTCACAGTCCACAGGAAACTAAAGAGAAATAAAGAATAAATGTGATGTAGTATCCTCAATGAGAGTAAGGAACAGGAAAAATACATTAGAGAAAAACAAATGAAATCTGAGCAAAAGATGTAATTTATTTAATAGAAATATATCAGTAGTGAAAATGTATAGTAATGAAAGATGTTAGAAATATAGAAAACTATATGGAGTCTTAAAGGAATCTCAGTACCATCTTTGCTCTTTTATAAAATATGTAAATTTTTTTAAAAAATCTAAAAAAGAGGGTCTATCAAAACACAGAAAATGATAACTATTAAAATGTATACCGAAAAATAATTTTATTGACAAGCACAAGAATATGGATACTCAAGTGAAATTAGACTAAAATTTTCTCAAAAACACTTACTGATAGAAAATGAAAAGAAAAATAACTTTTTGAGATTTTATACTAAAGTTGCTTATTAAGTATGCATGCAAAGAAAAAGTATATTTTCAATGGATGGAAGCAAACAAGAAAAATATATTTTAAACATACAGGAATCCATTATAAATGCATAATCTACAATGTTCTTAGGAAATGTATTCTTAACTGAACCACTTGATAAATATGAATATAAACTAATATGAGGATAGAGTTCAGGATAAATAAAAATGTTTGAGATCTGATTTTTTTTAAGATAACTATTTACTTCAAACTATAGTATAAATTTGCCAACATAATTTAATGTTACAATTTTTGGACATTTTTTAAACAATTTTAATATTAATAAGAAAATAGGAAGAAAGGAGAGAATATATGGGAGAATTATAGATACGCTTACTTTTTTATCACTCTTAATAAATTGAAGTATCTACCTTAAATTTGGTGTGAAGCAAATTTAATGTGGGGTTTAATATCTAAAAACCACATATAATCATGTTTTAGTCAACCATAAATTAATTTTAATCAGAATGGTGCTTTTATTTTGTTCTCAACTTTTTTTTTCTATTTCTAAAATACTTGTGCTCATTAAATTACAGAGAAAGAAAAAGATTACATGTTGCCCTCTCTTAGAAGACACCTTGAAGTGTGGACATCTGGCTAATCATTCTTGCAATCTGCCACTTTACTTCTTTCTTCATAAACTGATCTTTTGATCTCTGTTATCCCTTCAGAGACATGTCCTTATGAGTCTATCCATCAAATGACAAACTCCTAGCCATACTAATATTTTTTGACAGGCAGGCATTGCCTGACCCTGCTAGCCTACCTAGAATCCTGATTCTAATACTCCTCAATATTACATTTTTTTTTGATCTGTAAAAGACACAGTATTTCAAACAAAAATATGTGTTTCTCATACACATCTAATCTCAAATGTCTGCACAGTAACAGGTTTTGTGCTCACACATACACACACAACCATAAGCCCTTACTTACTCAATCATTCTAATACTATATCTGCATCCTTATTAATGTTTGCCTTTCTGGGCAGGTATATACTCTTTATGTTTCAGAATCATAATTAAAGTGTTATGCTAATAATGTCAAAGAAAAATTGCACCATATGGAGCTGACAGACAAGAAAAAATGTTACTTCATTTTATTTTAATAGGAGAGATTGAACTCAGTTCTGAAACAATGTGAGAATTTTTTGAGTGCTTAAGTTACTGGAAAAGACATTAGGAAGGATTTGGTCAAAGGGATTAAGCCATCTGTGTTTGCTAATTATTATCTATAAATGTTAGGCTCCTGAACTCCCATAGGCTAAAAGATTCAGGCCTTATCTACCTTAATGATTATTTTCAATGGAGTGGTTTTCAGGTCTTTGGGAAAGGCATTTCTGGGTTGTGAAATTAACCCTATGCCAGGAAGAGATTTACATCTTAAAGGAGCACACAAAGAATGTGCAATTACAAGTATTCTAAAGTAGATTCTCTAAGGAAAGGAAGTCCAGATGTTCAGTGTCAGGAAGAAGAGTATCTAATTTTTTAAATGAAAATTCCACAGTTATTTTATCAACTTTGAGCAAGATGAAGTTCAGCAAGTTCTTCAGTTATGAGTGTAGGCAGAGTAAGGCACAGAAATAACATGCAACTCTCTCAACAATGAAATCATAGTTGTAATCATAGTTATATCATATTGCAGTTGTCATATAATTGAAAATTCCAGTACATGTTATTTGTTATTTTTAGTTATACATGAGTAGAATCCCTTGACACAATTATGAAAGCATGAATATATCTTGTTCCAATTCTATACTCAGTACTTTGTCTTACCCTCTCCTCCCTACCCCTTGCTTACTTCCCTATATTCTATTGATCTTTCTGACATTTAGCCATGATTGTTTTTTAAATTAATTTCTTGTGCATGTACACGATGGTGAGATCCACTGTGGTATCTTCATATATGAACATAGGAAAGTTAGGTCAAATTCTTTCCACTGTCTTTCTTTTTCCCATCTCTCATTTTCCAGTTTAATAAACATATAACTGACATTAAAATGGAAACCAAATTTTTAATATTTATTTTTAGTTGTAGTTGAACACAATACCTTTATTTTGTTTACTTATTTTTATGTGGTGCTGAGAATTGAATCCATAGCCTTCCTTGCATGTGCTAGGAGAGCATGCTACAGCTGAGCCACAATCCCAGCCCTGAAGACCAATTTATTTGCATCTATATTCCTGTTCCTATAATAGTGGTTTTTATTTAGTATTTAAGAGCATTTTGATATATCAATTACTGAATTACCAATAATACAGATTGTGTTTTCAAAATTATATCAAGAAAATTATAGTTTTAATAGACATTGACAGGCATTTTATAAATAAAATTTATTAAGATAAAGCTCTGCAAAATTAAAAGTTCTCTTCCTGGACTGTGAATATAGCTCAGTTGGTAGAGTGCTTGCCTCGCATGTGCAAGGCCCAGGGTTCAATCCCCAGCACCACTGGGAAAAAAAAATTATCTTCCTTTGTTTTTCTGGGTCAATATCCTATTAAACATATTAATTCTATTTTAAAACCTGAATTTATAAAGAAATAATTTTAATTCTCTGAGAGAAAATGGCAAAACAATATATAGCAGCACAAAAGAGTAAAAACAATATCTTTATATGAATGTTTTAAATGTGAAAAAAATTACTAAATTATGTGAGCTTATTGTTTTATATCATTCATCTGGAATTCAAGAAGAAAGAGAGTAAATGACAGTCATTCCTCTGCATCTGTTAGTGAATCTTAACTGTCAATCTGATTACTGCTGACATGGGCTTTTTATTGACAGATTTTCTCAGAGGACATGGGTTGTTCCTATGACATGATAGGCAATTGGAGTAAAATATAAGTTGGTCATAGCCACATAGAAAACGGTATGAAAGGGAAAACAAACCAAACAATGCCATGACCCTTTATTAAATAAGCATTTCAAAACATTCCATTAATGCAGAATTTATGTCCAGGATTGTCCAAAATCTCAGAGTTTCCAAAAGACTCTCAAGTTGTTGAACTATTTAATTAATAATACAAATATAAAATAAGCAATTTTCTAAGTTTAACTTCTACAAATAATCTTTGGACAGCATTCATGTAGATACTAAATGGAACATAAAAATGAAGATCAACCACAATATTTCAGAACAACAACAACAAAAATATGGTAGACATACGCTAGTTGAAGTTACAAAAAATTTAGATATTTTTTATTCTTCTTTTATTTATTTATTTATATATATATATATATATATATATATATATATATATATATATATATATATAAAATTTTCTATGGCCAGGTAAAAGTTATCTTTTATGTAAAAATATTTATTTCATATTCATATGGAGATATAGTTGGGATAACATACAAATACAAATTCTTATAGCTACATAATTCTAACTTTATTCACTTAAATAGAAATGATACTAGTTACAGATATGTAGAAGCAAACTATTTGTGGAAAAATATAAAGCTTAAAACCTATGAAATGAAAAACATGAAATTGAATTAGAGAAATAAAATCAAATATGAGGAAAAAGGCTATTATACAGAGTACCCAATAAAGATAGTAATTGGTGTGTGTATATATATATATATATATATATATATATATATATATATATATAATCACATGGCTAAGCTATGTTAGTTTCAAATCTTTTTTGTACTAACATTTTAAAGAAGTGATAGACTCAAAAGAGTATAATATTTAAATGACAAAATAGTGACCAAGGAACTTCTCTTTCATTCTAATCCCTATGACTCTGTGCAAAAGAGCAACCATGTTTTAGGTTAATTGCCAAGTCCTTCTAAAGGCAATGTACTCATATATGTGAAAAACCAAGTGGCAATTAATAAAGAGACCCTTAAAATGACATATATATAGAATATGAAGAATAAAAAGATTTTTTGTTTATTTCATACTTTTACAATATTAATGAAAGTAAATAAATACAATGCCTATACTAAGATAAAATAACACTGTGGAATCTACAAGTCAGGTACATCTAGATAAAGCTATATTTAGTGATTATTTATATTATAAACTCTTCTGAGGAGGTTTGTTGTCTTCAAAACTGCCTAACAAGTAGTTTTGGTTTAATATTCTTTTAGAGCAGTAATGGTTATTTTTATCAATAGTGTATTAAGATTTTCCCATGTATAAAAATTGTACTTTAAGTGTTGGTATCCTTGATCTACTTTTCAAAAAATATTTTAATCTAAAAACATAACAGAATCCTCTAATCTTCATAAATTTATCTGTTATAAGTTATAAATCCTACTGTCTATTTGTTATTAATGGCCTATAAGACATCCTGATGTAAAAAATTAACAGAAAATATTGATTCCTGTAAGAATGAAAGTCCAAACTCAGCTAATATTCAACTTGGCTAGGGACTAAAATATTCTGAGGAATACATATTGAAGGAGTGTTTGAGGCAACACAAGTTTTCTCACTCAATTTCAAGTGAAAATGGAGTTTCGTGGCTCATGAATGAAGAGCTTAATTTAAATCCAGTGTCTCTGTGTCTAATTTATATTTTCCTAGAAAGGAAGATTCTTGTCTTCACCTGCTTGTTCTTGGGGGAAATGTCTTTATAAATTTTTGGCCACAGAAATCAGAAAACTGAAGCCAAGGTAACATCAGCTGCTAAACACTGGAAGAATTCAAGAAGGAAAACAGACAAAAAGTGGAGCTTTAATTTATGTCTATCCATAATATTAAACTCTGCAGGCATATATCAAATTCTAAGCAGCTAAACTTAAGACCTAATATGAAGTGAGACAAGAGCTCCATAGAAAATGCAGTCATAATTTCATGTTCAGTAAAGATAATTACCTAGCATTTCAAAAGAAACACCCTTTGTTGGGGTGAGAAGTTAATATGACAAAATCTGAAATTTTCTTTTTTGTGATTTTTTATTGGTTATTTTTAGTTATTCATCACAATAGGACCATTTAGATATAATTATAAAAGTATGGAATATAATTTAATTCAGTCCCTAGTATTTCCCTGTTCCTGCTCCTCCTCCCTTTTTCCACATTACTTTCCCTTACGCGACTGATCTTTATGCTATTTACTTATAGATTTTTTTGTTGTTGTTGTTTAAATTAGCTTTGTGAATGTATGTGATGTTGAGATTCACTGTGGCATATTTATACATGTACACAGGAAAGTTAGGTCAGATTCATTCCACTGTCTTTCCTATTTCATCTTATCTCTCTTTCCTTCATCTCCCATTTTCTACTCCACTGATGTTTCTTTGATTTTTTATTTTCCCTCCCTTATTTTGCATTAACTTTTGCCTATTGGATAAAACCTTCGAACTTTGACTTTTTGGGACTGGCTTATTTCACTTAGCATGATAGACTCCAGCTCATGATTTACCAGCAAATGCAATAAAGTCATTTTTCTTTAAGGATAATAATATATTGTGGATCTATATCACAGTTTCTTTTTCCATTCATCTGTTGAAAGGACCTAGATTGTTTTCATAGCTTGGCTATTATGGATTGTGTTGCTATAAACATTAATGTGGCTGTGTCACTGTAGTATGCTCATTTCAAAACTTTTAAATATATACAGAGGAGTCTGATAGCCGAGTTCTATGATGGTTCCATTGTAGTTTTTTGAGGCATCTCCCTACTGCTTCCCCTAGTGGTTGCATCAATTTGCAGTACTACAAACAATGTATGATATGTATGTACCCATTTCCCCACATCCTCACCAACATCTGTTACTTGTATTCTTGAGAGTTGTCATTCTGGTTGGAGTGAGGTGAAAATTCACTGTAGTTTTAGTTTGCATTTCTCTGATTGCTAAAGATGTTGAAAAGTTATAATCTCCAGGATAATAGCAAAGTTGGCCAACACAGAAGAAACAAAGAAAAATTTATATCTTCCAAAAAAGAGTCAATTAACAACAACACTGACATAACCCAAATTTTGTACATTTCAGACAAAAAAATTAAAACTTATACCTTAAAACTTTTAACTTTCTTTAATACATTTTAAAATGCTTTCACCATAAATTTAAAGAATTTAAAAAGAAGTCATAGGAAAAAGTCAAATAAAAAAGGGCCAAATGTTAGTTATGAAACAGAAAAATTTAGTAACTTAACTATAAAATTTATTAAATGGAGTTTAATTGGGAATTTATATATTAATAGAAAAAAATGTGAACACAAGGACAAATCAATAAAAAGAACATGATGTACTTCTATATGTCTTCTTCCTATCCTCCCTTGTTATGGGTTAGCACCCACATATCAGAGAAACCATCTGGCCTTTAGGTTTGGGGGACTGGCTTATTTCATTTAGCATGATATTCTCCAGTTCTACCCATTTACCAGCAAATGCCATAATTTCATTCTTTTTTATGGCTGAGTAATAAAGGGAGGGGGGATGGGAATAGGAAAGACAGTAGAATGAATTGGACATAACTTTCCTATGCTCTTATGTGAATACATAACCATGGTAACTTCATATCATGTATAATCACAAAAACGGGATCAAAATTGGAATGAGTTGAACTCCATGTATGTATGATATGACAAAATACACTCCTACAGTCATGTGTATCTGAAAAGAACAAATAAAAAGTTGTATAATGTAAATAACATAAATAAAAAAAAATCAAAAAGCTCAAGTCAAAGACTATTGACATAATGTCATTTGACTATACATATTATTAATTTATATTACTAAAGGAGAGGAAAAAGATTTTAGTATAGAATAATATTTTTTAAAATAGCTGAAAAAATCCCAAATTTGATAAAATTTATAAATTTATAATTATAACATTATTGACTATATTATTTTTTTTTACTTCACCAACAAAAGTCTCCTCAATTGAATAATAAATTTTGTATAGTCATCTAGATGGAAAACAAAAGTTTGAATGGATTCAAATTTGCATTTTTATTCTATAAATTGTCCCAAATTAACCTACAAGTATACAATGAATGTATTAAAGTTCATGATCTAAATCAAGCTAATCTCACACTGATTTCACATTCACTAAGTTAAATTGACTTCTAAATTATTTAACCTATAAAGACGCCTTGCTGGCTTTGAGTAAACAAAGGTCTGCATTTCCTGAGAGTATTCTTTTATGTTTTAGTGCCATCGAAAGGCCAGCTTCCTGGTTCATAATATCCAGTCAATATACAAATGTTCTTTCAGTTTTAATGACAGTCTTAATACTCCTCAATTTAACATTTAAATATATTTTGGGAATTAAATAATTATTTACTTTCACAAATGGTAACTACAAATACTAGAAACTTTGAAACCATGTTTTCTACAAAATCTGGTGGCTGATAGACCCTTTATTAGTAAGTTTAGCACAGCTCATTTTACTTCAGCATCCAGAAATTACATGTCCCTATGTTGAGCACAAAATAAAACAGATGAATTAAATTTGTTATCCATTTTGTGTCATTATCATTAGTTTACATTCATGGTGATGTACTACTTTTAATTGGCTTAAAGGCTAGTAGATGTCCCAGTGCTCTTCCATATCACATTTTTTAAATACATACAATACTTTTGTTATTGCTTCTTTTTAATTATACTTGACAGTAGAATCCATTTTGATATACTTATACAAGCATGGAATATAGGATTCTGCTGGAAGGGCCATGTGGGTGGCGTTGGCGGAAAAGCGCGCATGCAGTGCCGGGTGAGAGTTGAAATAAAGTAGTTGCTGTTTGAACCTACAAGGCTTCGTGGCGGCTCGGTTATTCGTGCCCAGCCAGACTGTGGCAGGATTCCCTTCTTGTTGATGTACATGATGGTGAGATTTAATGTGGTGTGTATGTATGTATATGTATATATATATATATATATATATATATATATATATATATATATATATATGCCAGATTCATTCTACTGTCTTTTCCTATAGCCTCTTTTACCTTTAGTCACATCTGTGTAATCCACCAAAATTCTGTTCTTTGCCTCTCAACCCTTATAGTGGATAAGCTTCTACCAATTAGCAAAGACATTCGGCCTTTTTTTTTTAATTGGCTTATTTCACTTAGCATGATTTTCTCCAGATCCAGATCCATCCATTTAATAGCAAATGTCATAAAGCCATCATTCTTAATAGCTGAGTAATACCACATTTTATTTATCCATTTTTCTGTTTAAAGGCACCTAATTGGCTCCATAGCTTAGCTATTGTGAATTGTGCTGCCATAAACATTGATGTGGCAGTGTTATTGTAGAAGGTAATTTTCGATCATTTGAATATATACTGAGGAGTCAAATAGCTGGGTCAAATGATGATTCTTTTTCTAGTTTTTTGAAGTATCTCCCTACTGCTTTCCAGAGTGGTTGCATCAATTTGTAGTCCCAGCAACAATGTGGGGAGACTTCCTCACATTCTCATGAACATTTATCATTAATTGCATTCTTGATAATTGCTACCCATGGGGAATATGTATAGTGAGTAGAACAGGTGAAATTGACAGCACACTGTCCACCATCCTTACTCTCTCTTCCTTTCTCACTCCTTTTCATAGTGTGCAGAGCACAAATACTTTAAATGTTAATATGTGGTGTACAGGTTAATTTCACAGTAACTTTAAAGGTATTTGAATTCTACAACAACTTCTCCAAGTAAACATACTTTCACATACAATGATAGTAAGAGTAACAAAATGGAAAAGAATGACATTTAACACACTAGAGTCTCTAACTCCAAATTAGAAGTATAAGATCTGGTAAATTACATATTCAAATGAGAGACACATTAAAAATGAATTCTTCTTTTTTATGTAACCAATAGAAATAAATTTAACATATCATTCATGCTAGTTTTTAACTAATAAAGTCTACATTAAAAAGAAATATAACAGAAATATCCTTCCATAATGTGTTTTAAGTAAATGAGATACAATAAACTACAATAAGTAAAAAAATAACAGGCTGCCAATATGCCAGTTTGAAAAAAAGATAAACATTTTTGTAGGTGTACTTTTCAAAGCAACAAATGTCCATATTTTGCTTCTGAATAGGTGTAAAAATAGATGTACAATTTTTTTAAAAAAATTAGGCATCATATTAAGAAATGTTTAAAAACATTGTTGAAAGAAAATTATTTGATGTAATTGAAGAAATCTATGTCCTTGGATCATAAGATAATATTTTAGAGATGGTAATTATCCCCAATTACCTCACTAATTGAACCCAATTCCAATTATTTTCTGAGTATGATCTTTTATAATTCATAAAAAGTGTTTTCAAAAATTATTTGGTAATAATGAAGAAATTAAAATAAACAAGTTATTAATGAAGAAGGAAACTACCAAGAGATAGTGCTATAGCCAGTAGTGAGTCTAATTTAAATTTACAGTAATTTGGAAGTATGGTACTGCAGAAATCAATTAATAGATAATTGGGGCAGAATAGTGACTCAAGTAAATATCAGCATATAAACTGGAACTTAATATAAGACAGAAACCACATCAAAAATCAGTGGAGACATGGATTCATTATTCAGTGTGTGTTATCTGGACATTATGGAAGATAAACATAAAATAAATCCTCCATTTCATTACACAAACAAACAAAGTTTAAATCAAAAATGAATTCAAATGTAAACAAAGTACAGAATTTTAGGGAAAAAAATAAAAGAGGATGGAAGGAAGGTGTCCGTCCAGAGGGAGGCAGCAATCTGTATCACTCTGTGATCCAAGTCTCACCTAGTCTGAATACTACATCTCAGAGAGTGTAAGAGGATGCCTAAACAGCTGATTTCCACAGAAACCACCAGCTCTGTGACCCCCGCACAGGGCTCTGAGCCTCAGCATTCAAGTAGGACTCCAGACTCCTGGCTCCCTAAACCCAAAGCCCACAGTTCTATCCCACATGTGGCTCTCAAGCACCTTAACAGAATCACCTATCAGCACCTCGGCAAAACTCCAGACTGCACTCTGCTATCACTCAGGTCACTCAGCTACTACCTACCCACAGCACAAAGCTGCTGCTCAGTTCCCCCCACTTCACCGGACATCCTATCACTGGAAACAGACTGTCTCCATCTTGGATAACATTTCTCGCCATATTTGGTGGGGGCATCTACCAGATCGGATCTCCATCTGGCCAGGTACCAGGTATCCAGCTCCCCCCCTCCAATGGAAATAACTCAGCACAGTGACCACCCAACACAAAAACAGCTATCAGTTGGGCAGATGTGCAGTTCGACCAGGGCGCCACCCACCTGGTGTGAGCCTTAGTGTGAGAGGTCCGGCAGTTGGGAACTGCTAAGGGAGAGGGAGGTGGGGCTATAATTTAAAGCCTAACAGACAGACTAGGAAACGGGAAATCTCCAGGCAAAAGAGGGGGATAGTACCTGGCACACAAGTCAGACAAGCAGTCCCAAAAAGAGACCCCTCAAGTGCAATCTCCCTGCAGGGACTGGTGGGTGGCACTTCCTGCTTCCAGATGCCCTACATCAGGACTAGTCTTCCCACCCTAGTTACCTCCACCATCCTGAGGGCAGAGACACCAGCTTACAACAGACAGCACCATCTGTTGGATGAGAAGGGAAATAGAAAAGATGCAGATCTCTAAAACTAGCAACAACCCTGGTTTCTTCCTTTTGTTGTTGTTGTTGTCGTTTGTTTCTCTTCTACCCCTCTATACTGCAGCCAATACATCCCCAACATATATAAAGCCAAGAACTTTGCATGAAAGAGGATTTTGAGGACTGAGTCATCTGAAAAATATAATATACAGGTCTTGTACATGCCCCTTTTTTCCTTCTTTTTCTTCTTTCATTTTCTTTACCCCTCCAAATTTTACTATTTTTACATCTGTATTTTTCTAAATACAATTGTGTGTTTGTTTTATGTACTCTGCTGTTTTCCCACATACTTTCCTACTCTGAATTACTTCCTGTCTATTGTCATGCTACTAACCCTCTTCATTAGATTTCTCTTTCACACTTCCTAAGATATATTAACTCTATAACCTCACATCCTACCTCCTCAGCATATCGTCCTATTCCCCACCCCCAGTTCATTTTCCACCATCAGAAACTGTAAACCTCTTTGCAAAACTACTGATTATATTTTAGATAATATTTAAATCCAACATTTCTGTACATTGAAACTAAAATGTAAATGTCTTAATAACAACAAATTGTTCATAGGTGGTATATTGTTGATATTGGGATCTGTGAACATTGTCCTTACGCACAAAGCAGAGGTCTTGGAACCCTACAAGAGCACTACAAACCTATAGGGTAAACACAATAACACCCCAGACCCACAGAGGTGGAAAGGAAGGCACAGGAGCAACATGAAAAGACAAGGGAAGAAAGTGTCCCAACAAATGAAGACTCCACATCATTAGAATCATTGGCAGCCACAACAGAAGAAATGATAGAGAAGGAGTTTAGGATGTGCATGGTTAAAATGTTTTGTGAATGTAAGGTAAATATGAGAGGAAATACAGGCAGTGAAAGATCACTTTAACAAAAGCTACATAAACAAATCCAGGAAGCAAAGGATCACCTCAACAGGAAGATAGAGGTTCTAAAAAAAAGAAACCAAACACAAATTTTTGAAATGAAAGAAATAATAAACCAAATTAAAAGCTCAAATAAAAGCATCACCAACAGAGTAGATCATTTGGAAGACAGAAATCAGACAATGAAGGTAAAATATATAATCTTGAAAAGAACATAGACCACACAGTGATAATGGTAAGAAACCACAAGCAATAGCATACAAAGATCAAATTTAAGAGTTATTGGGATAGAGGAAGGCATAGAGGTCCAAACCAAGGGAATGAACAATCTATTCAATGAAATAATATCAGAAAACTTTCCAAACATAAAGAATGAATTGGAGTATACAGCAGAGTTTTACAAAACCTTTAAAGAGGAACTAATACCAATACTTTTCAAGCTACTTTGGGAAATAGAAAAAGAGGGAGAACTTCCAAATTCATTCTACGAGGCCAACATCACCCTGATACCTAAACCAGACAAAGACACTTCAAAGAAAGAAAACTACAGACCAATATCTCTAATGAACCTAGATGCAAAAATCCTCAATAAAATTCTGGCCACTCGGATACAAAAACATATCAAAAAAATTGTGCACCATGATCAAGTAGGATTCATCCCTGGGATGCAAGGCTGGTTCAATATACGGAAATCAATAAATGTTATTCACCACATCAATATTCTTAAAAATAAGAACCATATGATCATCTCGATAGATGCGGAAAAAGCATTCGACAAAGTACAGCATCCCTTTATGTTCAAAACTCTAGAAAAACTAGGGATAACAGGAACATACCTCAATATTGTAAAAGCAATCTATGCTAAGCCTCAGGCTAGCATCATTCTGAATGGAGAAAAATTGAAGGCATTCCCTCTAAAATCTGGAACAAGACAGGGATGCCCTCTCTCACCACTTCTGTTCAACATAGTTCTCGAAACACTGGCCAGAGCAATTAGACAGACGAAAGAAATTAAAGGCATCAAAATAGGAAAAGAAGAACTTAAATTATCACTATTTGCAGATGACATGATTCTATACCTAGCAGACCCAAAAGGGTCTACAAAGAAACTATTAGAGCTAATAAATGAATTCAGCAAAGTGGCAGGATATAAAATCAACACACATAAATCAAAGGCATTCCTGTATATCAGCGACAAATCCTCTGAAATGGAAATGAGGACAACCACTCCATTCACAATATCTTCAAAAAAAAATAAAATACTTGGGAATCAACCTAACAAAAGAGGTGAAAGACTTATACAATGAAAACTACAGAACCCTAAAGAGAGAAATAGAAGAAGATCTTAGAAGATGGAAAAATATACCCTGTTCATGGATAGGCAGAACCAACATCATCAAAATGGCGATATTACCAAAAGTTCTCTATAGGTTTAATGCAATGCCAATCAAAATCCCAACGGCATTTCTTGTAGAAATAGAGAAAGCAATCATGAAATTCATATGGAAAAATAAAAGACCCAGAATAGCAAAAACAATGCTAAGCAGGAAGTGTGAATCAGGCGGTATAGCGATACCAGACTTCAAACTATACTACAGAGCAATAGTAACAAAAACAGCATGGTACTGGTACCAAAACAGGCGGGTGGACCAATGGTACAGAATAGAGGACACAGAAACCAATCCACAATACTACAACTATCTTATATTTGATAAAGGGTCTAAAAGCATGCAATGGAAGAAGGATAGCATCTTCAACAAATGGTGCTGGGAAAACTGGAAATCCATATGCAACAAAATGAAACTGAATCCCTTTCTCTCGCCATGTACAAGAGTTAATTCAAAATGGATCAAGGAGCTTGATATCAAATCAGAGACACGCCGTCTGATAGAAGAAAAAGTTGGCTACGATCTACATACTGTGGGGTCGGGCTCCAAATTCCTCAATAGGACACCCATAGCACAAAGGTTAATAACTAGAATCAACAAATGGGACTTACTCAAACTAAAAAGTTTTTTTCTCAGCAAAAGATACAATAAGAGAGGTAAATAGAGAGCCTACATCCTGGGAACAAATCTTTACTCCTCACACTTCAGATAGAGCCCTAATATCCAGAGTATACAAAGAACTCTAAAAATTAGACAATAAGAGAACAAACAACCCAATCAACAAATGGGCCAAGGACCTGAACAGACACTTCTCAGAGGAGGACATACAATCAATCAACAAGTACATGAAAAAATGCTCACCATCTCTAGCAGTCAGAGAAATGCAAATCAAAACCACCCTAAGATACCATCTCACTCCAGTTAGATTGGCAGCCATTATGAAGTCAAACAACAACAAGTGCTGGCGAGGATGTGGGGAAAAGGGTACACTTGTACATTGCTGGTGGGACTGCAAATTGGTGCAGCCAATTTGGAAAGCAGTATGGAGATTTCTTGGAAAGCTGGGAATGGAGCCACCATTTGACCCAGCTATTCCCCTTCTCGGTCTATTCCCTAAAGACCTAAAAAGAGCATGCTACGGGGACACTGCTACATCGATGTTCATAGCAGCACAATTCACAATAGCTAGACTGTGGAACCAACCTAGATGCCCTTCAATGGATGAATGGATAAAAAAAAATGTGGCATTTATACACAATGGAGTATTACTCTGCATTAAAAAATGACAAAATCATAGAATTTACAGGGAAATGGATGGCATTAGAGCAGATTATGCTAAGTGAAGCTAGCCAATCCCTAAAAAACAAATGCCAAATGTCTTCTTTGATATAAGGAGAGTAACTAAGAACAGAGTAGGGTCGAAGAGCATGAGAAGAAGATTAACATTAAACAGGGATGAGAGGTGGGAGGGAAAGGGAGAGAGAAGGGAAAATGCATGGAAATGGAAGGAGACCCTCAGAGTTATACAAAAGTACATACAAGAGGAAGTGAGGGGAAGGGGAAAAATAATACAAGGGGGACAAACGAATGTCAGTAGAGGGGGCAGAGAGAGAAGAGGGGAGGGGAGGGGAGGGGAGGGGGGATAGTAGAGGATAGGAAAGGCAGCAGAATACAACAGACACTAGTATGGCAATATGTAAATCAATGGATGTGTAACTGATGTGATTCTGCAATCTGTATATGGGGTAAAAATGGGAGCTCATAACCCACTTGAATCAAATTGTGAAATATGATATATCAAGAACTATGTAATGTTTTGAACAGCCAACAATAAAAAATTAAAAAAAAGAATGAATTGGAAATCCAAATTTAAGAAGCCTACAGGATGCCAAATGTACAAAATCAAAACAGATCCACACCAAGGTACATTATAATAAAAATGCCCATATAGAATAAGGATAGAACTTTAAAAGCCAGGAGAAAAAGGAATCAGTTTACATATAGGGGAAATTCAAGTAGGATAATGGCAGATTTTTCAACACAGACCCTGAAAGCGAGACGATCCTGGAACAACATATATCAAGCTCTGAAAGAAAACGGGTGCCAACCGAAAATCTTGTATCCAGCAAAAATAAGCTTTAGATTTGAAGATGAAATAAAAAACATTTCATGATATAAATAAATAAACAAATAAATAAATTATAGCTAGAAAACCAGCACTTCAAAACATCATTGGTAAAATATTACATGAAGAGGAAACAAAAAACAACAATGACAATCAGCAGAGGGACATAGTACTCTAAAGGAAAAACTAATCCAAGAAGAAAATCAAGTCAAGTTAAATAACAAAAATAAACAAATATGGCAGGGAATGCAAACCATGTCTCAATAATAACCCTGAATGTTAATGGATTAAACTCACTAATCAAAAGACATAGGCCAGCAGATTGGATTTTTAAAAAAGGTCCAACAATATGCTGCCTACAGGAGACTCATCTGATAGGAAAAGACATACACAGACTGAAGGTGAAAGGTTGGGAAAAATCACACCACTCACATGGACCGTGGAAACAAGCAGGGGTTTTCATCCTTGTATCAAATAAAGTAGACTTCAAGCCAAAGTTAATTGAAAGGCATACAGATGGACATTACATACTGCTCAGAGGACATACACCAACAGGACATAGCAATCATATATGCCCCAAACAATGGTGCAACTATGTTCATCAAACAAGTTCAAGAGTCAAATTGACCACAACACAATAATTTTGGGTGACTTCAATACACTTCTGTCACCACTGGATAGATCTAACATACAACTCAATAACTCATTCAATAACTAAGACCTGACATATATAGAGTATTTCAACTTGCATCAAGAAGATACACTTTCTTCTCAGCAGCACATGGATTCTTCTCTAAAATAGACCATATAATATTCAGCAAAGCAACTTTTAGCAAATACAAAAAAGTAGAAATACTACCATGTATTTTTTATCAGATCATAATGGAATTAAAATGGGAATCGGCGACAAAATAAAAAAAAATTCTCCACTCCTGGAGACTAAACAATATGCTACTGAATGAACAATGGGTTGCAGAAGACATAAAGGAGGAGATTTAAAAATTCCTAGAGGTAAATGAGAACATAGACACAACATATCGAAATCTCTGGGAAACTATGAAAGCAGTACTAAGAGAAAAGTTCATTGCATGGAATTCATTCCTTAAAAGAAAAAGAAGTCAAAAAATAAATGACTTCACATTACATCTCAAAGGCCTAGAAAAAGAAGAAATAATATCAGAAAACTTTCCAACAAATCAAAAACAAAAGCAGTAGAAGGCAAAAAAAATAATTAAAATTAAAGATGAAATTGAAACAAAAGAAACAATTGAAAAAATTGACAAAACAAAAAATTGGTTCATTGAAAAAATAAATAAAATTGCTACTCTAATGAAGAGAGGGAGATAGAAAACACAAATTACCAGCATATGTTATGAAAAAGGTAATACTAAAAAATTATTTTGAAAACTTATACTTCAATAAAATAGAAGACATTGAAGGCACCAACAAATTTCTTAAGTCATACGATTTGCTCAGATTGAATCAGGAAGATATACACAATGTAAACCGACCAATATCAAGTGATGAAATAGAAGACGCCATCAGAAGCTTACCAACCAAGAAAAGCCCAGGACCAGATGGGTACACAGCCAAGTTCTATAAGACCTTTAAAGAAGAACTAATACTAATACTCTTTATTTTATTTCAATAAATCATAAAAGGGGCAGAACTTCCAAACTAATTCTATGAGGCCAATATCATCCTGATTCCCAAACCAGGTAAAGACACATCAAAGAAATAACTTTGGACCAATATCTCTAATGAACATAGATACAAAAATTCTCAATAAAATTCTGGCAAATTAAATGCAAAAACATATAAAAAAGATTGTGCACTATGATCAAGTTGGATTCATCCACTTCATCTAAGGTTGATTCAACACATAGAAATCAATAAATGTAATTCATCACATCAATAGACTCAAAGATCAGAATTACATGATCATTTTAATAGATACAGAAAAAACATTTGAAAAAAACCAACATGCATTCATGTTCAAAACACTAGAAAAACTAGGGATAATAGGAATATATCTCAACATTGTAAAGGCTATCAACGTTAAGCCCCATGCCAACATCATTCTAAACGGAGAAAAATTGAAGGCATTCCCTCTAAAAATTGGAAAAAGACAGGATGCCCCCTTTCACCACTTCTATTTAACATCGTTCTTGAAACACTGCCCAGAACAATTAGACATCTGAAAGAAGTTAAAAGAATATGTATAGGAAAAGAAGAACTTATATTAGCACTATTTGCTGATGATATGATTCTATATCTAAAAGACCCAAAAAGCTTTACCAGAAAACTTCTAGAACTAGTAAATGAATTCAGCAAAATAGCAGGATATAAAATCAACACCTATAAATCAAAGGCATTTCTGTATATCAGTAACAAATTCTCTGAGAAGAAAATTATAAAAACTACATCATTTACAATAGCCATAAATAAATAAACAAATAAATAAATAAAATACTTGGGAATCAACAAAAGAAGTGGAAGATCTATACAATGAAAACTACAGGACCCTAAAGAAAGAAATCAAAGAATACTTAAGAAAATGGAAAGATCTACCTTGCTCTTGGACAGACAGAATTAATATTATCAAAATGACCATACTACCAAAAGTATTATACAAATTTAATGCAATTCCAATCAAAATCCCAATGGCATTCCTCATAGAAATAGAAAAAGCAGTCATGAAATTCATCTGGGAAAATAAGAGACCCAGAATAGCTAAAGCAATCCTTAGGAGGAAGAGTAAAGCAGATGGCATTACTATATCAGGCCTTAAACTATGCTACAGAGCAATGGTAACAAAAATAGTACGATATTGGTACCAAAACAGACTGGTTGACCAATGGTAAAGAATAGAGGACACAGAGACTAACCCACAAAATTACAATTATCTTATATTAGACAAAGGTGCCAAAAACATGCATTAGAGGAAAGGTAGCCTCTTCAACAAATAGTGCTGGGAAAACTGGAAATCCATATGCAACAAGAAGAAATTAAACACCTATCTATCATCATGCACAAAACTCAACTCAAAATGGATCAAGGACCTAGGAATTAAACAAGAGACTCTGCTTCTAACAGATGAAAAAGTAGGTCCTAATCTTCATCATGTGGGATTAGGCCCCAACTTACTTAATAAGACTCCTATAGCACAAAAATTTAAAAAAAAAGAATTAATAAAGGGGATGGATTCAAACTAAAATATTTCTTCTCAGCAAAAGAAACAATCTATGAGATGAATAGAGAGCCTACATTCTGGGAGCAAATTTTTTACCCCTCACACATCAGATAGAGCACTAATCACTAGTGTATATATAGAGCTCAAAAAGGTAAGCACCAAAAAAATAAATAAATAAATAAAAATAACCCAATCAATAAATGAGCCAAGGACCTGAACAGACACTTCTCAGAAGAGGATATTCAATCAATCAACATATATATGAAAAAATGTTCATCATCTCTAGCAATTAGACAAATGCCAATCAAAACTACACAAAGATATCATCTCACTCCAGTTGGAATGGCAGCTATTATGAAGACAAACAATAACAAGTATTGGCGAGGATGTGGAGAAAAAGGCATACTGATACATTACTGGTGGTACTGCAAATTGGTGCAGCAAACATTGAAAGCAGTATGGAGATTTCTTGGAAATCTGGGAATGGAACCACCATTTGATCCAGATATCCCTCTCCTCAGTCTATACCCAAAGGACTTAAAATCAGCATACTACAGGGACATAACCATAACAATGTTTATAGCAGCACAATTCACAATAGCTAAACTATGGAACCAACTAGATGCTCTTCAGAAGATGAATGGATAAAAAAAAATGTTGCACATATACACAACAGAATTTTACTCAGCAATAAAAAAGAATAAAATCACGGCATTTGCAGGTAAATGGATGGAGTTGGAGGAGATAATGCTAAGTGAAGTTAGTGAACCCCCAAAACACAAATTCCAAATGTTTTCTCTAATATAAGGAGGCTGACTTATAGTAGGGTAGGGAGGGGTGCATGGGAGGAAGAGAGGAACTCTATATATGGAAGAGGGGTGCTAGGAAAAGGGAGGGAGCAGTCTACATTTGAAATTTGATAATATCCTGCAGTGCCATCTTTACTTTCTCTTTGTTTTGCCTATATTTGTGGATATGTATATGTATGTGCATCTGTGTGTGTGTGTGTGTGTGTGTGTGTGTGTGTGTGTGGTTATTATGAGGCCTATGCAAGACATCCTTTACTAATGACAAGCTGATATAACAACTTGACTTCTTTCACTTACAAAACTCTAGATTTTTGTACTATTCCCCAAAACTGTTTTTGATGTAACAAATAATATATTTTAATATTGTATATTCCTTAATGACTTAATGTTGCTTTAGTTAAGTTTTTAATTGTTTTGACCTTTTACTCTTGAGCTGGAGATCTGTAGAATTTATACACCATTATCACAGTAATGGAGCATTCAGAAATTTACTCTGTATTTGCCTGTAATAGTAGCTTTATATTTTCATATATTGTCATGATGGTAATTATTATCTATTCATTTTTGCTTATAAAGTACTATGCACTTGCAGGTTATTTAAAAATGTATATCAAGGAGATATAATATGGCTAACCTTTATATTTTTTATGTATAAATTCTTACTTGATTTTTTTTTTTTTTTTTGACTTAAGCAACAAAGGTTTATTTTCTCACAGTTCTGAAGACTGGAAATTCAAGATCTTCGGTCTGCCTCTCTTGTGTACTTCCAGTCACTCACATGCTGTGTCCTCAGACGCCCTTCTGTCTGTGCAAGAGCATGCCTGGTGTCTTCTGTTTGTTATAAGATCAGTAGTCCTGTTGGATAGGACCCCATCTTTATGTTCTCATCTGACCTTAATCACCTCCCTAAAGTCCCGATCTCCAAAGTCACTTGATGTTTTTCAATGCCCTTAAAACATTTGTGTTTGAAGAGTGTAATCACTTTAAGTGATAAAGATCTGCTGCTGAAAATATACAACCAAGTACAGAAAAGAAAGGAAAGAAGAAAGTAAAGAAAAAAAAAATTACCCAGCTATCATATAGTGAAAACGAAAACAGACATTTATTTTTTAATATGAAATAACATAAATATTTGTGAGTAAAAAATGTGACATTCAATATTTTAGAAATAAATTAATAATCCAAATGGGATTAAAACAGTGTTGACTTTATTCCATTTAAAATTTTGAACTACTATTAATTGACTTTTGAAATATTACTTAAGGCAGGGATCAAATTTTTATAATTTGTTATGATTTATAGCAATAAAATATTCAAATATTATCTTTTAAAAGTGTGGGAAGGTATTGGCAAAAATTAAAGTGTCAATTTTATTTTCTTTGGTAATAAGAAATCAATATAAACATGTTTATTACAAAATTTTAAACTATTTAGAAAAATATATTATATGTATAGTATATGTGTGTATGCACATACATTAAATAACTGAACAATGCCAGCTTAATTTTTCATATAATATATTTTAACCACAAAATTCTTAAGAAATAATACCTCCCAAGGTAATAATTTTGTGCTTTTCTGCACCACTTACATTCTATGCAATAAGTATGTATTAGGTTCCAAATTAACACAATGAAATAAATGATATATTGGTACATAAAAAAGAAATATCATAATACCTAAAACTTAGAATTTTTAGTCTGGTAGAAGGTTTATCAATTTTATTTTTGTACAAAGCCAATTCTTCATTTTATCGATCTTTTATTTTTTTTTTGTCTGTATTTCATCTCCTCTGATTTTTATTATTTCTTCTTTTCTACTAATTTTGAGATTAGTTTGTTCTTGTTTGTGTAGTTCTTGAGGATGTAGTGGTAGATTGTGTGGGATCCTTCTTTTTTTTTTTTAATGGGTATTTACTGCTTTAAACATTAACTCAAAATGTTTCCTTTGTGTTATTTTATTCAACTTTCCTCCAAAACAATCACTATTTTAAAAAGTAAATAAATTTTATTTCTTAGAGAAATTTTAGTTTCACAACAAAATTGAGCTCAAGGTACAGTTTTTATATCCCTCTCCCCTCACATAAACAGACTCATCCACATTGGACTGGTATACCTATGACAATTGATGGAGATACATAGACAAATCATTATAATAGCCCATAGTTTACAAAAGGCTCCATGTTAGTGGTATGTACTATGTATTTTGAAGTTGATATAATGACATGTTGTCTACCATTACTATATGATACAGAATAGTTTGCTACCTGAAACATCTGTCTTCCACTTATTTATCCCTCTCTGCTTTCTAACCCCTGAAAATTACCAATTCTTTTTATCATTTTATAGCTTTGTCTTTTCCAGAAAATCATATAGCTGGAATCATACTTTATATAGACTTTTGAGATCAGTTTCTTTCATTTAGTAATGTCAATTTTAAGTTCTTAAGATCTTATTTCCTTTCAATGATGACCAATATTTCATTGTCTGAATATAGCACAGTTTATGTATGCATTCACCTACTGAAGAACATTTTGGTTGCTTGCAAGATTTGGCAATTATGAATAAAACTCATAAACATTTTTGTATAGGTTTAATGTGAACATAAGTTTTCAAATCCTTTGGATAAACACCAAGTAGTGTGGTTGTCAAATGTAATGGTTAAGTTATGTGTGGTTTTGTAAGAAGCTGTTCAACTATTTTTCTAATATTTTGAAATGCTGCTGTGTGCCCTTTAGCATTTTCACCAGCAGTGAATGAGACCTGATTCCTCATTCTTACCAGCATTTTATGTTAGTGTTTTGGATTTTGTCTATTCTAACAAGTATTTGGTAGTAGCTCCTTATTTTAATTTGTAATTCTCAGATGATATATAATGTTAAAGATATTTTCATGAGTTTATTGGTTGTACATATCTCTTTATTTCATGATTGTCTAAGTCTTTTGACCATTTTTCTTTCACTTCTATTCCTGTTTCAGTTTTAAGAGTTCTTTTATATGTTAGATAATAACCCTTTATCAGATATATTTTACTACCTATTGCTTTTTTTCTCATTCTTTTGAAATTCTCCTTTGAAATGTAGAAATATTCCATTATGATGTTAAAAAAGAGTAGTGAGAGAACTTTCTTGCCTTTTTTCTGATCTTAATGGGAAAATATCTCATTTATCATTTTTATGGTTGAATTTAATTCTAAGTTGTTTTGTACTTGTTATCTATCAAGTAAAGGAAGTTTCATTTTCTTTCAAATGAGTAAGAATTGTTATCATAAATAGTAATTGCATTTTTTCAAATGATATTTCTACATCTACTGATACAATGTGATTTTTTTTGGATGTGATGAATGATATAATTTTATTTTAAAAGATATAACCATTCTTGCACACTTGGAATAAATTTCACTTGAGTATGGTGTATAATTTTTTTTGGTCCTAGGTGCACAATTCTTTTTTTCTATTGTTTGATTCAATTTGCTAATATTTTATTGAGAAGATATGGTTCTATAGGCACAAAGATGTTAGTTTCTAGTTTATTTTTTCTTGTGTTTTTTTTTCTTTTTGATTTTTGTATGAAAGTAATGTTGATCTCAAATAATAAGTCCAGAAGTATCCTCCCTGTCTCTATCTCTGGAAGACATTATAAGCAATTATAAGTTCGGGCAATGTCTGAGATGTGGGGGAGGTGATAAAGGAGAATAACACACACTCCCCTGACTTTGCTGAGAATTGGAGACACCATGAGAGAAGCAACCCTGAAAATGATGGACCGTTCAGGAAAAGGTCTGTGTATGAGCACAGATGTGTGTGTTTAAAAGCTACTCATTAAACTATCGTGAGAATGGTGAGGTATGCCTGAAATGCACACAGATGGGGAGATCTTGACCTGGAGAAGAATCTATGCTTTGCGAACATTTGCAATTAAATAATCTGTTGAACTTATTGAATCAGTATTTCCAAAGCTTACATGACTATGGAGCTTTTAACTTTTCTGAAGTACCCATTGACAAGCTTCAGAACATGCCACCAAACAGTTTGGCAAATGATAAGCTAAGTAATAGCCTCAAGGTTAATCAATCTCATAATGGCTAATTCTTAATCAAAAGAGTGCTCACTGATTTATGATTATATGACTATAATTGAATGAAATAAGAGCATGACAAAAAACTTATTCAACAACATTCCAACTTGGAAAACATTTACAGAGTGACATCCACTATGTGGTAAATTCTGTCCTGGATTCTAAGGACACAGAGATGACAAAGGTTGGCTACTTGTGAGGGAATTCAGAGGCTCTGTGGGGAACTGATAATAAGTAGTAGTTTCACTGAGAGACAGAGATATTGGGTATCATGGCTGGAGGTTATATTTGTTCAACCTTAGCCTAGATACCTCCCTTTCCTGAGAATGACCCTGAGAAAAAAGAAAAAAAAAAGGCTGAAGTTGGGCCAGGAACTCTAAGAGGGACAGAAAGATTTGGAATAGGGGCAGGATTCAGGGCAAGCACTTGCCAGGGTGGACTCAGTCAATACATGCTAAGGTAATCTTAGCCCAGGGCAGTCTTTTACTATCTGAGCTTCTGTATCATTTGCAAACATGTTTCCAAATGTTTAGTAGATTTCAGAGAGCCTAGAGTTTTTGGTTTGGAACATGATTAATTAGTGATTTAATCCTTTAGTAAAAATAAACCTATTAAAACTGTCTTTTTATTCTTATGGAAATTTTGGCAGATTGTGTCCTTCAAGTAATTGGTCCACTTTATTTTTTTAAATAAAAAGAAAAAAAGGCTAAGGACTGGGGACATGGCTCAGTCATTAAGTGCCCCTAGGTTTAATAGCTGGTACCTCCCCAAAAAATACTTAACAAGAGATCTAGTCTCCCATTTTCTAAGAGACATTATATTATCCACAATAACCAAGATATAGACACAATCAAAATGTCCACTGATAAGTGAGTAATATAGAAAATGTGGTTTATACATGCAATGATATATTGTTCAACTTTAAAAAATAATACTACCATTTGTGAGAACATAGGTAAACCTAGAGGACATTATACCAACTGAAGTTAGCCAAGTCAGTTCCACAAGGACAAATAGTATATAATTTCACTTACAAGAATTGTCTAAAATGGTCAAACTCAACAGAAATGAAGAATAGAATGGTGATTTATAGGGACTGGGAGGAAGGAGGAACGGAGAGTTTTTCAATGTGTCTTGTCTCCTTTTTCTTTCTTTCTTTCTTTTTTTATGGAATCCATCACTTTTTGGTTTCTGTTTTTATATATCCATTTTACCCTCTGTCATAAAAGTTCATATAAATGGAATCATGCTGCATGTGCAATTGATTCTAGTAACCTTGACTCAAAGTGATGCTTCTGAGAATACTGCAATGCCATTGCTTGCACAAATTCATTGTCAAAAGCATCACTTTGCATCATAGTTTAGTCTCCATTGCTGAGTGAACAATTCACTGTATGATTATAAATTGTATCTATCATTGTATGAGTGCGCATTTAGGTAATTTTAGTTTGGTAATTTTAATATATACGCTCTAAACTTTTGTTTACAAGTCTTTTATGGGTGTATGTTTTATTTCTCTTGTATAAATAATCCCAGGCATGGAATTGTATTATTGAACATAATATAGACATGTACTTTTACAATTAAATTAAAATAAACTTCAAAAATTTTCTAGAATAGTCGTATTATTTTACATTCCTTCCAGTAGGATACCAATGATCCAAGTTGTTCCATATTCTGACTTACATTCCATAATATTAGCTTTTGAAAATTTATCTTTTCAAGTGAATTTAAATAGGCAATGTTACATATTGCTCTATTATGCTTCTTAAGTCTCTTCCTTACATATGTGTAGTGAAAGGTTTACTTCTTAATTTACAGGGAAAAAAAAGTTTTGCAAAGAATTTCTACTATGAATATCCCAACCTCCCTACAAGAGTAATATCTCTCTTACTTTCCCATCCCAATGATAAGCTTACACTACTCCTAATTAATAACTATTTTTACCATCTTGTTCTGCATGTGCTTTATACTTCAGGATTCATGTCAATATCATTAATGACAAGTTTTGGCTATTGATTTCATTGTATTTTTAAAAAATTATATTAGTCTCCTTATCAGTATTTAAGGAAGCTCAAATCTCTTTAATTAAAAACTAAAATAATATCTACCTCCATCTACCATATACTCTTAAAAGTTTGACATTTCACTTCACCAAACATGTGTTTATAATCCAATGCCTTTTCAGTCCATCCAACATAATACAGAGACTAATTCTTCAAGGATACAATTATGTTGCTAAAAATCTCTGAAACATCTATGTGACTAAATTTAACACTAGCTCCTGATCTGCAACTTTCTTGTCTTCTCTGTAGTATTTGCCACCCTTTACTGAACACACTTTTCTGAACTTTTCTCTTCCTTGGTTGTTTTTAGTACAATAAGCATCTCCCTCCTTTGTTTTTGTTTGCATTTCTCAAGATGCTCATTCACAGACTCTTCTATAGGTGGCTCCACATGACCCTTAAACAATTCTTCTCTTTACACATTACACTCATTTCTTCAAGTGTTGGCATAATTTTCCCTGTTTAATACTAAATGCTAAGGGCTGAGGATATAGGTCAGTTGGTAGAGTGCTTGCCTCATATGCACAAGGCCCTGGGTTCAATCCCCAGCACCTAAATAAATAAATAAATAAAAAGTAAATGTTGAAAACAACACTGATTCCAGATTATGAATGGCTTTCTACTGCCCAAATATTTTCAATCCAATTGTGATAGGTAGACTTTTAAAATATATTTTTTGAAACCAACCACTGCTTTTTATCCTTATTCCTTCCACGATCATTTCTTTACTATAAATCTCCCTAGACCTTGTTTTGTTCCACTACAATGTGCAGTTTATTCAATACTTGCTGTGATCTTTAAAACCAGAAAGCGGATTGTGTCCAACCTGTTTATACAATGGTTTAGTGGCTTTCATTTTTCCTGTCCTACATCATCTTCACATTCTGGAGAATGTCCTCATCTCTAGCATTCTTTCTCACCTTTCTTCACATTACTAAATTCATTCCATCAAAACAACTTTTTTTTTAATTGTTTAGAATGTGCTGTTTAGATTTTTTTTTTAGCAAAAAATGAACTTTCACAGAATTTTCTCTGTTGAAAATTTTCTGCCCAAAAATTTACCAGGGCACTGCTACTCATCCTTTTGAACTCACTCTGATAGTTGACTCTTAGAATTGATTTTAGTTCTTCCACACTAGGTGTGTTCCTATGTTTTTTTCCCCTCTGTTCTCTCTCTCTCTCTCTCTCTCTCTCTCTCTCTCTCTCTCTCTCTCACAGCAGACTATAAGATATTCAAGGGCATAAACTGCTTTCCTCTTTCATGAAAAATTCATACCACCTACACAAATGTTGGATGAAGAATGGATATTCACAAATTAGACGTTGATTAAATCAAGTCATTTGTTAGTTAAAACATAGTCTATTGCTCCCCTATTTCCTTTGCTGCTGTAATAACAGAATACTAGAGATAAAATTATAAATAATAGAAAGTTGTGGAGGTTGGGTGTCCAAGATGTGTTACCCTATTTACTATGTCATAGCATGATCAAAGGGCATGGAAGCACTCATGAGGCAGTGAAAAATAAATACATCCAGAATCATGCTTTTATGAGGAATCCTCTGGGGTTATAACTAACCTACTCAAGATACTAAAAAAGGAGAAAAAAAGTATCACATTTTTTTTTCTTTTTGGTATTGAGTATAAGCATTTCACTACTGAGCTACCTCCACTGTACCTTTATTATATTTATTTGTATGTGGTGTTGAGAATCGAACTCAGTGCCTCAAGCATGCTAAGCAAGCGCTCTACCACTGAGCCATAACCCCATCCCCAATTATTATTATTATATTTTATTTTGAGTTAAGAACTTGCTAAGTTGCTGAGAGTGGTCTTAAACTTACGGTCCTCCTGCACCAGCTCCCAAGCTGCTGGGATTACATAATACCCAACAATGTTAAATTCCATAATATAGTTACAGTGACCATCATATTTTAACATGAGTTTTGGAAGGGGCACTTAAACCACAACAATTACATATATATGACTATTGTCTAAAATGAGAAAACTGATTATTTCTTTATAAGCATAATTTTTAAATTGGGTCAAATGATCATCCTTTCTCAGGCTAAGAAACTAATATAGCAATTTATTAATTTAAAATCAGTACTATAAAATGTGAAGTTTTAGAGCTCTGATCACAAAAAGATAGAAGCATATTTAATAGATGTTAAAATATTTCTCATTAATATTAATGAATGCATAAGACATTATTGATTTCTAATTCTCCTCCGTTTTTAATTTCCCAAATATAGTTAGAATATTCTTTTACCACAATGTACATTTATATAAACAATTTGATTTACAGAAATATTGCTTCCTTAGAGATTTATGTCAACAGTCTTGCTAATTAATCATTGAAGGGATGAAATTAAATCCTCCTAAATAGAAAGGATCATCCACTGAAACATTCAATTAGAAAGTCAGCAGTAGATAATATATCACTAAGGCAGAGATTTGTCTTGCTCCTTTAAGAGTTGAATACTATTCTATGCAATAAATCTGAAGGAGAATAAATTTAATCAATACAGGAAACTTAGAGTCACATGTGAATAATAAAAACAAGGCAAATTAATATTGTTAATTAGAGAAGTATTATAATTTATAAAATTATATTCTGAAATTCTAATTAAAAATGCTTCACAGTATTTCCAATAACAGGAATAAAATTTGGAAACTTAAAAGGGCCATAAGCAGAGATATTTTCCATTAATGTATTTTCTGAGTAATTTACAAAAACTATTTTTAATACTGGATATTTATGTGTGTATACATATAAATATATATAAACATGTATATAAACATATATGCATCACAAATATAAACACACACTGACACGTTTTTCCACCTATGCAATAAATTAGTTGAAATCAATGGCACATAAAGCATCTTCTGAGCTCAAGTTTTTCTACAACTTGATATATACGTACCTCCTCCCTATCTGTCATCAGTTGCAGTCCCTATTTTAAAAGGAAGAAGTTCTATACAGGTGTTGTGACCTTACAGAATCTCTCAGGACCCCTTTTTCAAGACTTTTTTAGTGCTGAATAGTCATTGCTACCAATAGAGGAAATCCCTCAAAATGAGTCATTTGCCTCCTGACAATCTTTGAGTAGTACCCACATTCAACAACCTTGAAGTAAGAACACTGTGGAAAAGAGAAATAATACTTGTGTTTTTATGGGAATCCATATGTGATCTGTCAATATCTGCAGCATGAGGCAAAACTTAAAAGGTATATATTTCTGGGTTGACAATGAATTCTCATTATCATTGAAGAGGTGTGTAGTAAAAATAATTTATAATAAAATCTAAAAATTCTAATTTAATGGACATATTTTAGTTTGAATTTATAATGTATGAAGTGAAACTAAAATGTTTACACTCCATTTTCTTTTATTTTGTTGGTAGTAGGGATTAAACCCAGGAGCATGTAACCACTGAGCATCACCCACCAGCCCTTTTTTGTTTTTATTATTTACTTAGAGACAGGGTCTCACTAAGTTGCTTAAGGCCTCTCTAAATTCCTGATACAGACTATGAACTTGCAATCCTATTACCTAAGACCCCACCCTCCAACCCTGAGACAATGGGATTATAGGTATTCTGCCATAACTCTTGGCTCTACTGTGCATTTTAAGAGACTATTTCTGTGAATACCATTCAGCTGAAGACTTCTAAGAACCACCTGCAAGTGAATGAGGTGGATACTTATTACAGTTAAAAAACAGGATGGGAGATCTCAGTAAGAGGACATCAGAAAGATGTTATTGGATTTGGTCTTTTCCTGGTTAATTTTGGAAAGAGTGTATGAAAGCTGGGGTTCACTTTGAGTTGGGTGCTTTTGGAAGAAGTTGAAGTTCTATGATTATTTCAATAAATTTTTCCATAAAGAAGGAAAATATGAGCAAGACTAATACTATATTTTGTAAGGAAGCAACAATTACTCTTGATAGGAGATAGAATAGAATATTTCATAAAGCATAGATTGTATGCTGAACTTGTTTAAGTGTCACCTTATCATGGTCTCAGATTGATCTTATCTTATATTGTTGTATGCAAGATTATGCCCATGGGAGAATAATGAGGCCTAATTGTGAGAGAGAGAGCAGCTTCTAAGATTGAAGCCTATCTGTTGGCATCAGACCACCTCCTGGACAAAAGAGTCTGCTTTGTTCCTCACAGAAAGACAAAAACAATAAAGTAATTAATGAAGAAACTAAAAATATATATGTCCAACATTCAACAAATAAGCCTTCTGGGAAGAGAAACAAACAAATAAAATTGAAAAGAAAATGTCAAATTGATACTGAGAAAAATAGATCTTAATTCTAAAGGCATCAGGTAATGACAAAATATAAAGAAACATTTTTAAGTGATTCCAGAGTGAAGGCAGGCAATTTTTAAAAAATTAAAAATGTTTTACAATGGATAAGGTTCATATTTCCATTATGCTACTCAAGAAAAAAAAATTCTAGAACAAGAGGCATATGTCATTATAGTCTGATTAAAACTCATCTTTAAATCTTGACTTTTAAAGTTACCCTATAATTTGATTGTGCAAAAATTCTGAAGATTTATACACTGAACTCCTTCTGAGACAATTCTTTGATTTTTTTATTTTCTTTTGTGGTGCTGGGGATCAAACCCAAAGCTTTTGTGCATTCAAGGCAAGCACTCTACCAACTGAGCTATATCCCCAGCCCTGAGGCAATTATTTGAAAACATACTCCAGGAGATTAGGATAAAGACAAGAAAGAAAATGACTTGAGATACATGACATAACACCGCTATGAGTTGGATATGAGTTGTCCCTGGAAATCTCCTGTAAATGCTAGAATATTCAGAGGTAAAATGCTTTGACTGTGAGAGCTGAAACCTAATTAACCCATCCCAGTTTGAGTTGTAATTGTAGGCAGAAGGGGTGTGGTTGGAAGAGGTGAGTCACTGGGGGCTTTCTATAGAAGGATGCATCATCCCACTCCCTGTCTTTCTCTGCTTCCTGGCCCTTGTTGAACTAAGCAGCTTTCTTCCCCTGGCCTTTCTGACATGAAGTACCACCTTGCCTTGATCCAGAGTAATGGAGTTGGCTGTTTATGTACTGAGACCTCTGAAACAGTGAGACCCAAATAAATTTTATGTCCTGTTTTAGTCAGCTTTTTCTGTTGCTCTGACTAAAAGAGTTGATTAGACCAATTATAGGAGAGGAAAATTTTATTTGAGGGCTCATGGTTTCCGAAGTCTCAGTACAGAGATAGCTGGCTCCATTCCCCAGGACTAGAGGTGATGAAGAACATCATGGTGGAAGGGTGTTGAAAAGAGAAGCAGTTCACATGATGGTCAGGAAAGCAGAGACTCCATTTGCCAGACACAAAATGTATACCCTAAAGCCATGCCCCCAATGCCCACCTCCTTTAGTCACACCCTACCTACCTACCACTTAGCTTATCCCATCAGGGGATTTAACTCACTGATTGGGTTAAGACTCTCAAAACCCAGTCATTCCTTCTCTAGAACTTCTCCCATTGTTTCAGACATGAACTTTTGGGGTACATCTCAGATCCAAACCATAACACCTCCTCTAATTTGTTCTTGTTGGATGTTTTGGTCAATAAATTGCAAAAGCTGATGAAAACAGTTGTGACAAACCATGAGTATAGTGAGGGAAACCACAGATTAATATTTGTAGAGCAGATTAAAAAAGTGATTAGTCTGAGTGGCATAAGATCAGTGAATTCTAAGAGGAATTTTTTTTTTTTTTAAACAGTGCTTCTCACACTTTAATGTTCAAAGAATTCACACAATATTTGGTTCTATAGGACTGTAATGGTGGTAAAGACGCTGCCTTTCTCACAAACTCTGGGTCAATACTACCGCTGTTGCTCTATGAGCCATAAGATCAAACTTTGTCACTGATCAATAATTTCAATACTTTTAAATATGAATTTGATTATGTGATTCATAGGTCATATGCTACTCTTCATGGCCCTTAGAGTTAAACCTGTGTTCCTTTCCTTGGCTCTCTGTGTTCTTCATTATAATGATTTAGTGAGCTTACTTTCTAAACCGCATCCCAAGTCATTCTTAGCTTTGCTGATTATGCTCAAACCACATTGGCATAGTTTCAAGTATTTTTTAACCTCAGGATGTTTACATTTGCTGTTCCCTGTGCCTCAATATTCTTTCCTTTTCCAACACTTGAGGAAAATTTAAACATCACTTCTAAAAAAATTTTAAATTGCAAAACTATTATTTTCTCTTGCAACACTTTGTAATTTCCTACCAAAATACTTAATACTAAGTTATTGTTATGCTAAGAATTTTTTATCATTTATCTCTATTTCTATATATATAACTTAGATGAGGATACATGTTTACATTATTTGTAATTATTATCCACAACCACTCCTAAAATATTTGATAACTATTAAGCATTCAATTAAATCTTGAAAAAAAAAAAAAAAAAAAACTGTGACACCATGATGCTGGTGGATGGTGTGGAGAATGTTCAAGTCATGAGGGAGGCTGAACTAGGAATGGGCACGATATGATAATGTATTGGAAAAGAAAAACAAAAACATGTTTTTAAGTTCAAATCAGCCAGTGCATCACTTGGTCCCATTATTTTGATGATAATTATTTATGATTCTGTATTTCTAACATATTTTTATATTTCTGTGTTCTTGCTGGGACCTATGGGAAGTCAAAGCAATAATGACTGCCATTCCATTTCCAGAAATAACTGCTATAATGTGAGAATTTTTATTCATTAGAATGGTCTTCAGTATAAAGCATCAGTCCATATTCCCTTCAGGTCAATAGTAGAATGGGAAAGATAATGCAAAAAAAAAAAAAAATATATATATATATATATATATATATATATATACACACACACATACATATGTACACACACATATATTGATATTTATAAAAATATCAAAAGCTACAGTATTTTATGTGTTCAGAGAGTCAATGATAAAAACCACCAAATATAAAATGTGTCTTTAATTGCATGCCAGGCAAGTGCACTTGAGCCATATCCCCAGCCCCCATAAATACCAATTTTTATGATAGTAAAAAAATACATATTATTTAGTTTATATTAAGTATGTGGTAATGGGATAAATACATCATGCATCTAGATACTGAAAAACATATAGAAATTTGAAGCATTTCTATGTATTACAAATTAAACTAAAAACTTTCATTTGTGATACTGTAACTCTTTCCAAAGACTTTGTTTTCCTTAATGTTTGCTCAGTGAGCAGAACTCTTTCTAAATTGTCCTAGAGATCCTTACCTCAGCCTTGAGACCATTGACTTTGTAAAGCTATTGGTGTGGATATTCAAAGAAGTTGCTTGTGCATTAAGTTTAAATTAGCTTTCATTATTATTCACAAAATAGTGAGACTGTGAACAAATCATGTCATTAGGAACCACTTTCACATCAGTATCATATTTTCTCCTCTGTTTACTGCTAAATGTGCAATTTACCTAAAGAGGGAGTGAAAAGAGAACAATGAGACAAGAATTGAGTGAACATTTGTGATGCTGGTTCTCTAACCCAGGAATGCTAAAAAAGGCGTTTTTTAAAAAATGCCTCTTTTGAAAATAATATGTGTATAAAAATGTATGTGTATACATGCTTTAAGATAAGATAGTTCCTTTCAGGGAAGAATGGATAGCAAGTGAAATGTCACTAGTAGTTTCCAAGGAAGTTCCTAAAACTACATTATAACCTCAATATCGCAGTGTTACTTTTGAAGATTAACAAATTATCTTTAGAAAGAACCTCAGAAACTTATGGGGGAATTCAGTGAATAAAATATTTAATTATTTTTTTACCTAGTATTTTATTTTTTTAAACACTCCAATGCCAATTTGTTTTGTTTTTTTAATTTTTTTTATTGGTTGTTCAAAACATTACAAAGCTCATGATATATCATCTTTCATACATTTGACTCAATTGGGTTATGAACTCCCATTTTTACCCCAAATACAAATTGCAGAATCACATCGGTTACACACTCACATTTTTACATAATGGCATATTAGTGACTGTTGTATTCTGCTACCTTTCCTGTCCCCTACTATCCCCCCTCCCCTCCCCTCCCATCATCCCTCTCTACCTCATCTGCTGTTGTTCAATTCTCTCCCTTGTTTCCCCCCCCCCTTTCCCCTCACATCCTCTTCTATGTAATTTTGTGCAACATTGAGGGTCTCCTACCATTTCCATATGCTTTCCCTTCTCTCTCCCTTTCTCTCCCCCCACTCGACTTTGTTTAATGTTAATCTTTTCCTCATGCTCTTCCTCCCTGTTCTGTTCTTAGTTGCTCTCTTTATATCAAAGAAGACATTTGGCATTTGTTTTTTAAGGATTGGCTAGCTTCGCTTAGCATCATCTGCTCTAATGCCATCCATTTCCCTGCAAATTCTATGATATTGTCATTTTTTATTGCTGCGTAGTACTCCATTGTGTATAGATGCCACATTTTTTTTATCCATTCATCTATTGAAGGGCATCTAGGTTGGTTCCACAGTCTAGCTATTGTGAATTGTGCCGCTATGATCATTGATGTGGCAGTATCCCTATAGTACGCTCTTTTAAGATCCTCAGGGAATAGTCCGAGGAGGGTGATAGCTGGGTCAAATGGTGGATCCATTCCCAGCTTTCCCAGGTATCTCCATACTGCTTTCCAGATTGGCCTTACCAATTTGCAGTCCCACCAGCAGTGTACAAGTGTACCCTTTTCCCCATATCCTCGCCAACACTTATTGTTGTTTGACTTCATAATGGCTGCCAATCTTACATAATTCTAGAAAACTTCCCAGAGATGAAAGATGGAATGGATTGCCAAATCCTGCAATCCAATTTGTTTTTTAAAAGGGCTCTGTGTTATCCTATGGTTTGCCCTTTTTAAAAAAATATTGTACAATCTTTGAAAATTACATAAGTTGTAATGATCTAATACTATTAATAGCCATTCAAAAACACTAAATAAAACAAAACAAACAAACAAAACATTCTCTCCCTCTCAACAACCATCTGGGTGAACTTTTAAGTTCTGAAAAGAAGCCAATTTAATATGAACTCTACCCTGGTAGAAACAAAAAGCAAAAAGATGAGAAGAAAACAAGTTAACTAAAAAGTGTGTTGCCAGTGTCACTCAGAAGTGGGACCCTCGCTGTTGCCTGGAATCGTGAAAGCCAGAGCCTACAGCATGCAGTAAGGCAGCTGGGAGTCCTTACAGCTACAACTCATCCCAGCATGTCCATGTCCCAACTTAGGTGTCATGGAAATCCTTCAGCAGGGTTCTTCTCCGCTGTTTTGCTATGTGCATCTGGTTCTCCAAGTCCCCTCTGTCATAGCTGTCCACATGCTCCACTTTCCATGAAGGTTTTCAATCTCAGCCTCTAGCGGAGCCTGCTGGTATTCAAACAGCTTCTTCCTGGGGCCAGACTCCATGTAGTATGCATATGGTTAGGTATACTGCAGGGTATATCAACACTAGACCAAGAGCTTGGCAGCATTCTGTAGATACTACCAGTCAATCCAAGTTCCCAGATTGTTCATCACCCTCTCCTGAATCTTCTCATGAATCTGCTGGAATGTTTGTGCCTCCAACTGTAAGCTTTTGTTGTCTTTTTTTTCCACCTCTCAAAATAGAATAAGTACTTCTTGAGGGCCTCCCTGGCCTGGGCTTGCTGACTCTGGTTGACAGTGTCAGGATTCTCTGGTTTGTTCTCTTTTACTGACTGTACTCATAGTACTCACTGCCATGACTCTTCCAATCTCCTAGACACATCCCCCAGAAGTCGTGTTTACATTTGGAGCATCGCATATGATTGCAGCCTCGTTCTTCTCAATGCAGATGTTGTAATTGGGACAATCTTTAATGTGAGCACTAATGTACTTGGCCATTTCAGAGTCATCTGCAAACTTTGTGAGCCATTTCCGGATTGTGGTGCAGTCTGTGGAGGCATGATACATCTGATGACACTTGAAACAAAAGACCTCATTGCACCGATTACACTGCACTTGGAGAGCTCTAAGCTCCTGTATCCAAATAACCATGGGGCAGTCTGCACCAGGGCACAGCTGTAGCTGGTAATGACTCTCCATGTAATTGCTGAAGAGGTAGGGCCTATATTTGTCTTTCACTTCTTCATTGGGAAAAAATGGAACCACAAAGTCTTCTAGTGTACAGAGTGGGCAGTCCTGAGCCATACAAGAGACTCCCACACCCACACCATCCTTGACAAGTACAGGGCAGTGCTGCTCCCAGAAGCTGCAGCAAAACTGGTGCTGGCAGGCCAGAGACAGCAGGTTTTCCTTCCACACAAATTGCATACACACTGCACAGTGATGAGGGGGATGGGTAGTGGGGACATGTTTTGATGGATTGGGCTGAATTCATGCCTCAACAAGCAGTTGAGAAGAATTGGACTTATATCTGACCAATATCTCTGAGACTTGCCAGTGGAAATTAACTAAGATGAGTTTGGCAACAGAATGAGATACCTTTAGGACAAAAGCTAAGCTGGTCATGTGCTCGTTGAGGGCACCCTCAGACTCCTTTTATGTCAAGCAAGTGAACTGGTACTCCTAAGGATCAAAGGCATCAGCCCCCTGTTGCTCCACACTACTTGCTACTCCCACATAATAATCCTTTATGTCCCCAGAGTCCTCCTCCTCTTCCTCCTCCTCCTCCTCACAATTTGGGTCATAGTCCTCTTCATTGCTGTCAGACCCCTGGCTATTTATGTCCACAGACATCTTAGCATCCAGTCAAGTTGCAGATCAGGAAAGGAGTTGCAGTTGCTTTCTCTCCCTCCCCCCAAACTTTACCGCTTTCTCAAATGCATTAGTGTTTTTTGTCTTCTGTAATTTCTGCAGACCCTTCAGGCAGCTGTCACCCAAATATTTTCAGCATCGAGGCTGAAGAGCACAGGTGGGCCAGACCAGGTCAGGTGGACCACATGAACAGGACTGAGGTGCAGTAGCAGTGGAAGCATCAGGCGGATGTCGGTTGGGCCCGCGCTGCTTCCTCTGTGGTATTTCATTCTTTAATTAGTGTTTTCCAGTGTGCTGGGTCTTGACTCATTGTTACCAGTTTCTGAATCTCATACATAGTCCTCTGCCTGCATTTATTTACTATTGTTTTATGTTCTTTTGTGAAATGTCATAACCATCAAGCATTAAAAAATATACAAATTTGAAATTACAGATATGTATGTTTGAATAATGCTTAACGATCTAAGAAGTACATGAATGTGGACAAGTTAATCAATTACTGTGCATTTCAGAAACCTTTAAGGTAGTTCTTCACAGACTAGTTATGAATATTAAGTATGAGTGAGGGGAATGTTTATGACCTTTAATAGAACCTGGCAGAAAATAGCTACTAATTGTAATTTTTTTTTCTTTTCTTCTTTTTTTCTATGTGTACAAACATCATGACATTCGGTTTTACCATCAGCTATTTACATACTTCAGACCAGCTTGCTTTCTTGACATATTTATCCATTTAAAAAAAAAATTCATGCACTAAATATATTTTTATTTTCCTTGTGTCTCTATCAGTTTCCATGACTCTGATGTTTCTCCTTTTCTTACTCTTACCCTATTAAAATAGTTGAGGAATACACTAAGCCAATGTCTGAGTAAAGGTAAATGAACTAAAAATTATTGGGGTGCATACCGAGTTGATAAATCAGTAAGGGAAAAACAAACCACCCAAAGTTGCCTAGGAATGTATGGAATTCAACAAAGCAGTAGGGGTTCCTACTTGCCCCCTTTTCTGATCTTCAGCAGCAAGTACCTAGATAACAAAAAATCATTACCCCAAAGAAGACAACTATTGATAGGCAAAGAGTCAAAGATATTAATTTCTCTACAATATTTGTCATGAAAGTATAAAGTTTTATTTTGATAACAGACATAGTGTTGAAGAGAATTATTTTTCTGTGGGGGATCTGAAAACATTTCATGTTCATACTCTTCCTGAGGACTATAACCATAATCTTACTTCTTTTTAGACTATGAGATTTTGAGATGCATATCTATCATTAATTTAGTCATATTTCTGTTCCTTGCACTAACAATCCTGTAAAGCACACTTATGCCAGCACACACATACAAAAACAAAGATTCAAAATCCGATATAGTGGAATTTATAATTTATAGTTCACTACATATTTATATGTCCCTTTGGTGAATAAATACATTTCTCATCCAGCTGTGTCCCACTCAGCAGGGTGAAATAGAAATCTGGTCAACACAGAGAAGAATACTCAACACAATGTGGGTACTTCAATATGGGATTTTCTGAATACTGCACTTGCTTTTACCATCCTGTATTAGATTTTATATAAATATTCAGTGTGATAGAAATCTATAAAATGCATATTATCTAAAGGAATCTTGGAAATGTCATTCAAAAGAACAATACTGATCCTTTGATCTATTTACTCATTTATGATGTTTTTCTCACAAATGACAATATATTAAGTCATTACTGTAATTACAAAGCCCCTAATTTCAACATTTTATTAATTATGGAAGAACTGATAAAGCATATCAATAGGACTACATTATAAAAGTAACATTTTGATCTAAACACATACAACATAACTTAGATATATACATGAGTGTGATATTTGTTATCATGCTTTAAAACTGAAAGCACTCATTATTGTTATAAATATTAAGTTATAATGAAATATTAAAGCACGTATTTAATAAAGGATGAAAATTAACTGAGCATCTTAGCATCTGCCTATAATCGCAGCTGCTTAGAGGCTGTGGCAGGAGGATCACAAGCTCAAGCCCAGCCTCAACAGCTTAACAAAAACTGTCTTAAAATAAAAACTAAAAAATAAAAGAAAAATAACAAAAGACTGGGGATGTGGCTCAATAGTAAAGCACCCGGGGGTTCAATCCCCACTACCAAATCCAAAAATAAATGAATAAAGGTTGAAAATTATTAATCACAGATACATATGAAATAACGAATAAATTTTATTTGTCAAAAATATTATATATATATACATATATATATATATTTGATACTAACATGTAAATAAACTTACTAAAATTGTTTGCTTGCATTCTTATTTTAATAAATTATTTTATTGCTTTGAAAGGAACAAATAATGACCAAAACCCAATAGAATTAAAAATGATAGATAATGTATTATTACATCTAAAAGGGGACTATGATTCTGAATTCAATTTTTTAACTTGTCTAAAAAAGATTCACGAAGAAAGTAAATTTTGTCAACTAAGATATAATAAAATATTTGAAAGTACAGAATTTAATAAGGAAATAAATTTAAACAGTGTAGTAACATGTATATCTAGATAGCATGGGGGAAAAAAAAAACTTTTGAAATAATACTTGGCTAGGATCTTAAATACAATAGTGAGTTTTATTTATATTCTGACACCCAGTCTTAAAGAAGGGGATAACTCAGTTTGCTTCACTGAGGTTGAGTGGGACTGAAGTGTGTGGCTATTATAACAGAACTTCATATTTCATAATATTTCTCACATGGATGTAGTATTTATCAACTACTCTATACTAAAGAAAGGAAACTTTAATAATAAGAGTCATAGATAGGGTAACAGGAGTAATAAGTCAAAGAGTAGAACACAATTGTACTTCTCAGACTAATTATTCAATTGTTGTGGTGGTCAAATTTTTTGTTTTTGTTTTGTTTTGTTTTATATGCATCATTAGATACTTGGATCTGAGGTTTTCTGCAAAGGAACTAAGCTATTAGCTTAAATCATGTGGTGGTACACTTCAAATAACATGGCAGTACATTTTATATAATATACATAGAACTGTTGCACTCATGTTTCTATTATTTACTCACACACACAAATAAACATATATAATTATACATGTTTCCAAATACTGTTTAAGGACTGTGGGACTACTGGGATTTTGGACCATAAGATATTATTCTGTTAAAAAGCCACATAAAAATCTTTGTGCCTCTGTTAGCAAGTATGGAAGTGGTGCAGTTGTATAAAACAGTAGTGAAATTTTCTCAGCAAATCTATTAGTATTGAAAATTTTTGAGAAAAAAAAAACATTGTCTTATATATTTATAACATATAGAAAATAGTAAATGTTGGCTTAAAATATAAGTAAAACTGTCGACAAATTACTAATAATTTTAATGCTTTCATTTTGTTCTTTACTTGGAAAGTTTATTGGTGAAAAGGAAAATGTATCTAGTAGGCAGACCAGATAGAGTGATGCACATAAAGAGAACTGGAAAAGGCAATGTTAACTGTGTAATTCTTCCTTTAGGAATAAAGGATTATTGCACTCACTTGAATGGAATGCTATGGGCAGTTAGTCCTTTGCTTTCAGGTCTCCAGAAGAATTGCTTGAGGTTTTTGGTTTTACTTTTTGCACTTTAGGAGTCTTGTTAAGGAAGTCAGTTCCTAAGCGGACGTGAAGTGCTGGGCCAATATTCTTTGAGTATGTATAGGATCTCTGGTTTAATACCTAGGTCTTTGATCCACTTTGAGTTGAGTTTTGCACAGTGTGAGAGATCGGCGGGTTAAGTTTTATTCTGCTACATATGAATTTCCAGGTTCCCCAGCACCATTTGTTGAAGAGGCTATCTTTTCTACAATGCATGTCTTTGGCATTTTGTCTAGTATGAGATAACTGTATTTATGCGGGCTTGTCTGTCTTCTATTCTATTCCATTATTCTTCATGCCTGTTGGTGCCAATACCATACTGTTTTTGTTACTATAACTCTGTAGTACAATTTAAAGTATGTTATGGTGATGTCTTCAGCTTTGCTTTTCTCATTAAAGATTGTTTTGGCTACTCTGGGACTTTTATATTTCCAAATAAATTTCATTACTGGTTTTTTTTTTCTGTTTCTCTGAAGAATATAATTGGAATTTAAACATGAATTGCATTAAATCTGTATAGTGTTTTTGGTAGTATAGTAATTTTGACAATATAAATTCTGCCTATCCAGGAACATAGGAGGTCTTTCAATCTTCTAATGTTTTTCTCAATTTCTTTAGTGTTCTGTAATTTTTAACATAGATATTTTTCATCTATTTTATTAGATTGATTCTCAAGTATTTTTAATGGTATGATATCAAACTAAATATCTACTTCACAGCAAAGAAAACTATCAAGAGTGTGAAGAGAGAGCCTACAGAATGTGAGAAAATCTTTGCCAACCTCACCTCAGATAAATCATTAATTTCCAACATATATAAAGAACTCAAAATATTTAAAAACAACAGCAGTAACAACAACAGAAAAACCCACAAGTAACCTATCAATAGATGAGTAAAGAAATTAAACAGACACTCACAAAAGAAGAAATGTGAACTGTCAATATTATGAATACAAACAACAATAAGTGTTGGCAAGGATGTTGGGGAAAAGGTACAATTTTACACTGCTGGTAGCACTACAAATTGGTGTAGCCAATATGGAAATCAGTATACAGATTCCTTAGAAAATTGGGAATGGAACCATTTGACCCTGCTATTTCTCTCCTTAGTCTATATCCAAAGGACTTAAAAAAAAAAAACCAGCATACTACAGGGACAGAACCACATCAATGTTTATACCAGAACAATTCACAATAGCTAAACTGTGGAACCAAACTAGAGTCCCTTCAATAGATGAATGGATAAAGAAAATGTGGTATATATACACAATGGAATATTATTCAGCCATAAAAGAGAATGAAATCATGGTATTTGCAGGTAAATGGATGAAGTTAAAGAAGATTATGCTAAGTGAAGATACCCAATTCCAAAAAACAAATGCTGAAAGTTTTCTCTAATATGAGGAGGCTGATGCATAATGGGGTAGGGAGAGGGAGAATAGGAGGAATAGACAAACTCCAGATAGGGTAGAGGGGTGGGAGAGGAAGGGAGGGGGCATGGGGTTAGAAATGATGGTGGAATATGATGGATATCATTATCCAAAGTACATGTATGAAGACACAAATTCGTGTGAATATACTTTGTATTCAACCAGAGATATGAAAAATTTGTGCTCTGTATGTGTAATATGAATTGCAATGCATTCCACTGTCATATATAAATAAAAATAATGAATAAATATATGAAAAAAATGTTCAACATTTCCAGCAATTACAGAAATGAAAATTAAAACTACACTGAAACTTCACCTCATTCCAACCAGAATAGCAAGTATCAATAATAAAATAACAATAAATGTTGGTTAGGATGTGGGAAAAATTTATATCCAAAAGGTGTTGGTAGGAATGCAGATTAGTGCAACCACTCTAGAAAGAAGTATGAAAATTCCTCAAAAAACTAGGAATGTAACCACCATTTAACCAGTTATCCCACTTCTTGATATACATCCAGGGGAGTTAAAATAATCATACTAGAGTGATGCAGCCACATCAATGCTTATAGAACCACAATTCACAATAGCTAAGTTATGAAACCAAACTATGTGCCCATAAACAGAAGAATAGATAAGTAAATTGTGCTGTCTATACACAATGGAATATTACCCAGAAATAAAGAAGAATGACTTTATTATATATATATATATATATATATATATATATATATATATATATATATTACCATAAAGAATGACTTTATGGTAAATGGATGGGTCTAGAGACTCTCATACAATGTGAAATAAGACAACTCAAAAAACTAAAGTTTGAATGTTTTATCTGACATGTGGATGCTAACTCAAAATAAGGGTGGGGAGGGGAAGAATAGAAGTACAATACATTAGACAGAGGGGAATGAAAAAAAAAGGAGGGGGGATAGGAATGGGAAAGGCAGTACAATCTGACATAACTTTCCCATGTACATATAGGAATATTCTACCATGAATCTCACCATCAAATACACAAGAGTGGGATCCTAATTGGAATAAGATATATTCCATGCTTGTACAAATATATCAGAATAGATTCCACTTTCATGTGTAACTAAAAAGAATAAATAAAAATTAAAAGAATAATTGCTTGAGATTATGTCCTATTTCCAGGGGAACATACTCGGGCTGGCTACCACAAGAGTATGAAGATTCACCAATGAGGACAGTCTTTTATTCCAATGAGGACAGTTTTATTGACTATACCAGCATCAGAGCTCTCCTGATGGTTGACTTTGGCCTTCACAGAAACAATATTGCATCACACTTTTTTCTCTGCACAGTCCAGTTTTTTCTCCTGTACCCTTCCATGGATGGATCTCCAAAACAATTCCTAATAAACTTCCCATACTTTGTCTCAAAGTTTATTTCCTGGGGAACTTAATGTAAGGGAAAAGTGGATTTCCTAACAGAAGTATTTGAATTTAGCTTGAAAAAAATGGATATTATGCATGAGAGGCAAATTTAAAAATATATTAGGAAGTCTTTTTAATAGATGTTAGCATAACTCTATGGATTTATGATATAATTCTAATGATGGAAGTTTTGAAATTTGAATTTATGACTGGAATTCAATTAAAGTAAGTGGGAAAAGCAATTCAGAAATAACGAAGAACTTAATTCTGCTGGTCTAGTTGTATAAAAAATTTCAGTTTTATTCAAGGTATGGTCAAAAGACCTGATTCTTTATACCTACAACCACATGCATACATGCTGTATCATGAATGCTGGAGTATGCCTCATCCTATTTATTGTTGTTAACCAACATCTGGCAGTGAAAAAGTTCACTCAGAGGACAAAAACAGCTATGATTGCCAGGACAGATCAGAAGACTAAAAGCATCAGAAACATTTTATGATATCAAGTGAATTAAATCTCATCCACCTTAAACTTCTGTATTCATGTGACTTCTGGTTATGCTAATCAATGTATATCCATATTGTTTAAACTACTTTCAATCAACTGGCTAAAGAGGAAAGAGTACAAAATTTTAGAAAACAGAAAGAAGCTTTAAATTAACATCTGAATAAGAATTTTAAGCACAAACTTTAATAAATATATGGATTATTAAACATATCTTTATTGAAAATTCAGAATGTATGAGTCTAGCCAGTTTGGAGGTCCAAGAGTGAGGTTTCTTTCCCCTGTTTTAACTTTTTAAATTTTAGGTTATGGTCAAATTTCATGTAATATAATTTGAAAAAATGGTATCATCTATTTTTTTTTCTGCAGAAGAATGTAGATAGAAATGGGAAAGGGGTGTTAGAAGAGTGAGAATGAGTAATAATATTATAGGAAAAAAAGAAAAATTTAAGGAATGAAATGTTTAAGCAAAGATAAATTTTGAAAAGGACTTTTGAGGAGAAACAGATCAGTAGTCATATTGTGGGATAATTTAAATCAATGGTAGATGGTTTATGAACTACCAAATGAATGATTGGCAGAATGATGTAGGCAAAATTACAGGCCACTTGATTAAATAGTGTGCTTGTAAAAGCATATAAATGTGATTTATATTATGCAATTTTATCAACTATATTTTTCCTGTCACTAAAATGTCACATAATATATGATAAAAATACTTGAGATTAATTAGTTGAGGAGTGATATACAAGAAAGTTTAATCCCAAGGAGGAAAATAATTCTTGCAGAAAAAAAAAAAAAAAAACAACTCTTGCATTCTGTAATATGTGAGGTAAAAAAAATTATAAAAATTTAGAAAAAACACATTTATATACACAGGCCAATTTAGAAATAATTTATACCAAGCAACCAGGCAAAGCTTTTAAACTGTCTGATGAGATGCATAACTCTTACATTGAATTTTTAACGTTAATAGTTATAAATTTTATATAAATTCCAAGATACTTTCTCAAATATTTTTCATTTTGGATAGTGTCTTGCTCCTTCTATTATTTGAAATTTGTGTCTATATTTATGACTATAATATAGATCTCTATTTAACAGCCTTTTCCAAGTTATATTTTATGAACACTTTTTTTCTTACAAATTGTGCTTTTAAAAAAACACCTGTTTTCACACTTGTTTATGATGTGAGTTTTTTCATTTTAATAACTTCATATGGAGTACTCATTAATTCTCAGATATACTCAGGTGAAGCCCATATGTCATATATTGGGGCTATGTCCCTTCAGAAGTTTTTGTATTTGCTTGTTTCATAAATTAGAACATTTGTAACCTTGGCTGAGGTTTCATGTAAAATTTTCAATTTTCAAGAATATGTGAATCTTTGAATTGAAACTTTATATCTGAGAGCAAATTCTTCGAATATTCAAGTTATTTTGTGTTTAAAAAAACACCATGTGCACTACAATTAGCTTCTGACTAATTTTACTTTTCTGATCAGCATTATTATTTCATTATCTTTCCTTTTTGAATTGTGAATGTTGTTGGGTGCCATTACTTTATGTATGAATTCCACCTCTCTAGCTTAAAAAGGACCAAGGGTTTTCATTTGTCCTCTTAAGGTTCCTAGCCTATTACCTCAGCAAATCTGGAGAAAAGTTATTTCTCAGCCTTTATCAGCACAATGGTTTGAGTAAGGGTGTATTGGCACAAGAAGAATTAACTTTTGCTGTTGGTTATATCTAGGGGCTATTAAAGAACTGCCTTTTGTGGCTAGGAATAGCTGCAGACAGAGACTGCAAAAACTTGCTTTCCCAATCCTCTCTTCCTCCTTTTCTTCTCTGAGACACTTTTCCTTGCTGCCTATGCATGGTCCTTTCTAATTTTCCCTCCTCTCACCAAGTAACTCCAACTGCTGTTTTGGGAAAATGGATGATGACCAATTTGGCTGCTTCATGCTGATAATGGGCATTAGCTGTGGCAGTAAGAGATACCTCCTGCAAAGGGCCAATCTAGAGTCCTCAGCAGAAATCAGGAAGCCCCTCCATGGAGGGTTACATTTCCAAGACCATCTGGTGCTTAGTGGATTCTGAAGGTTTCTCATGCATCAGGGCAATCCAGAAATCCATAGTGGTGCTGGGCAAGTGACTAAAAGATGTACCTGGAGTTAAATTATTCAGCCAGGGCTTTAGTTATGTATTTCAGTTTATTCACACATTCATGTGAGCTGAATAAAACACTACCAGAGAAACTTCTTGCCACCAACAAGATTGAGGATAGGATAATAAAGTTGTACAACTTGGACTTCATCTCCTGGAGCTGCATTCTGTCCATCAGCAGAGTCACAGGAAATTAATCATTTCCATGATTCCAGAGAAGGAGGTTTAAGTACCCTGGTATAGCACCACTGTGAGACTAGTTGTGTCTGGGTTGTTTGGTTCCTTATCGGGAGATGAATATTCTATGCTGGAGGAGAAGCTGGGAAAGTCATTACTTGTAAATGGTGTAATGAGGTCTATGGATGCTTTGGTTAGCCATTTTGTGGTATAATTGAGAAGAATAGGCTGCTTGTCAAGGAATTCTTGAAATTTAGCTCATTCATACTGGACTGAATGTTACTGGAGGTTGGGTCAAATGTTCTGTATAGTATAGTTTACCATGTCCATCTTCATGAGGCCCAGAACATGGAATATGCTCCTAAAGAATTGTACTGTATCTGTTATGCTCTTTAGTTTCTGCACTGCTTCATTTCAAAGCGGTGCATGTAGCAGGATCACCAAATTGAGAATGGAGTTGGGGAGATGATTAACATTGAGGGTTCCATGCTGTTTCCTGTTTGAGAAGATCCATATCCAGAGCTTCTTCAACATCTTTTCTTAGACCATTCTGGCATGGTTGTAGGAGTGATAGCAAGATCTCCTTAAATTTTTTAGAAGTTCATGGGCACAAGTCAGGAGGAGTCTAAGGTAACTGCTCATGTAGATGGTTCCAAAAAGCACTGTACATTGTCTGCAAAAAGTTGCTTTCCAGAATGTTTGGAAATATATATTTCTTTTCCATGTAGATTATATATATATATATATATATATATTGCTCCCCATGATTTTGTGAGCAATGCTGAGGTTGGAAACTTCATTAACTGTTTCCATAAGAGGCGATATTCTTCCCCCCACATTCCATCTCTGCATATTTATAAGTATTCTTATTATTTTTATCCTCTATTTGTAGGCATTTATTGCCTTATTACATATGAATATGTAAAACTACATATTCATCCTTACAAATGTGAAATGTTTTGTTCAAATAGTGAATATTCCTAAAAATCATCAAAATATACCATAGAATTTGAAATTCAATATTTGAAGGGATCTTTTTTCACCACTGTAACAAGGTGTTTGACTTCTATGTTCTGGTGTTGTTTAAAAGGGATAACAATTGCTAAATAATAACTAAATACTTTATATTCATGTATACCAGGATATTCATCCTGCATTCATCTGACTGAATCTTACCTTGTCTAAATATGTTCTTTCTAGTTCTGAGCTATTCATTTTCCATCAATTTTACTTGCAGAAATATTACTGGGTATGGATAAGGTTTCAGTTTGAGTTTTTTAACATTTGAGGTTTCTGGGGGGTGAGGGGTAAGGGGGGATAGGGATTGGGGATTGAACTCAGAGTCATTGGAACACTAAGCCACATCCCCTGTCCTATTTTGTATTTTATTTAGATACAGGGTCTCACTGAGCTTTGAACTCATGATCCTCCTGCCTCAGGCTTCTGAGCTGCTGGGAACACAGCCCTACACCACAGCACCTTGCTTCATTTGGTTTTAACAAGCACTCAGCAATGCTATAAGTTCAAGATATTTATAAGTTATCACTAAATTTAAAGATCCATAGACAAACCATTTACTGTGAATAGACAAGGTAAGCCCATAAAAATTCTGAAGTGGGATCCAATCAATTATTTCTTCTTTAACCCAGCTATTGCCAAATGCCATTTAATTCCTTGGCATTTCTGATGTGTTGGAAGATTAGTTATTATTTACCCTTTTATTAAGAATGCATTCATTGGAAGTCATTGACTTTTGGGAGAAATGCAGTTTTTGATTTCCTATATTGCCTTGGATCTTGGGTTCTGTTTCCTGTTTATTCAGCTTTGAAACATACAGACTTCTCCCTTTAGATTAAAGTATGCAAGGTGAACCTGAATACATGGTTGCCATGCTCAAATTTATGCCCTGACTTCCCTCCTATATTCATTTGCAGTCTAGAAATTCCTTATATTTTCCCACGCTCATCAATGATTGAACATAACTAATTAAAATATTTTACTTAGAATTGTTTCTGTTGTTTACATCAGAGGTTTCAATTAAGTACATAGCCTATCAATCTACTAGAAATACTTACTAAACCTATTCCATTCAAAATTTCATGGGTACCAGTCAACTAAAGCTAAGCTAGATAAGACAGGCAATAGCTTTCATATTGATAAATTCAATGGCCATTTATCAATTATCATTTTTAACCTTTCATAATAATTTGATAAAGCTAATCCGCTCTCTCTCTCTCTCTCTCTCTCTCTCTCTCTCTCTCTCTCTCTCTCTCCTGGGGATTAAACCCAGGACCTTGTACATGTAAGGAAGGCACTCTACCAACTGAGGTATACCCCAACCCAATCTTTTCTTAAAATGCTTTTACTATTTGCCTCCCTGAAAACCTGACTCTGTGTTTTCTTTGTCTCACTGAAATCATCTCTCTGCATTCTTAATTCATTTTTTAATCATTGCCAAACTTTATGTACTATTATTCCTATTCCAGTGGAGTTTTTTTGCTAGATAAAATTTACATTTTTTGATAATTATGTGCTTAATAGTTTGATCTCCTCAACTAAAATAAATGCTTCATGAATACAGTCATACCTCATTATTGAACTTTGCAGATATTGCATTTTTTTTACAAATTGGTATTTTTTTATTAAGTGATTTTTTGTTGTGATTTTCCAACTGTACAAGTTCAGTTCATGCTTTTCTGATCAATTCTGATAATTTTCACAATGTTTCAGATTTTAATTATGAGAGATCTGTTATGGTGACCCGTGGTCTTTGCTGTTATTATTGAAATAGTCTTAGGTGCCATGAATCAAGTACTGTCTTATATGTACTATTGTATAAGACAGGGAATGAACTTGATTGAGAAATGTTATGTATGTTCTTACTGTTCCATTTACCAGCCATTCTTCCATCCTTCTCCTTCATCTCACTCTTCCATTTCCCCAAGACAAAGAAATATTGAAATTAGGACTATTAAAAACCCTCCCCTGGCCTATAAGTGTTTGACTTGAAGGAAGTGTTGCATATCTCTCACTTTAAATAAAAAACTAGAAATTATGTAGCTTCATGAGACAGAATGTTGAAATCTAAGATGGGCTGAAAATGTGGCTTCTTGCATCAATGACTCAAGTTGTGAGTGCTACGGAAAATTCTTGAGGGAAATTAAAAGTGCTTCTACAAGGAGTGTACAAATAATAAAAAGAAGAAGAAAAAAGCCAATTTGTTGACATGGAAAAGTTTTTTTTGATTTGAATGTATAATTAAGTCAGCTGCAATTTTCTCCTTATCCAAGCCTAATCCAGAACAAGGCCATCAGTCCTCAGTATTATGAAGGTCTGACAGAGGTAAGGACTCTACAACAGGAAAGTTTGAAGTTAGTCCAGGTTGGTTCATGAACTTGAAGGAAAGAATTCATCTCCATAATATACAAATACAAGGTGAAGCATAAATGGTAATATAGAAGCTGCAGAATATTATTTAAGAGATATAGCAAAGATAAATGATGAAGGTGATCATATTGGAAGTAGAAACCATCTGGGACATCCGTAGCTAAAGAAGATAAATCAATAACTGACTTCAAAACTTCAAAGTATAAGCTGAATTTCTTGGTAGGAGTAAGAAAACTAGTGAATTACTGAATCAAATGCCCATTTACTGTACCAAAAGTACTTTGGTCCTTAAAAATTAAACTATATCTATTCCACCTATGTTTACAAATGGAACAACAAAATTGGGATAATAGCCTATCTATTTGCAACATTGTTTAGTGAATATTTTAAGTACATATGTTAGTCAGCTTTTTGTTATTGTGACAAAATACTTGAGTTAATCAACTTGAAAATAGGAAAGGCTTTATTGGCTCGTGTTTTCAGAGGTTTTGATCTATGACAGATTGACCCATTGTTCTGGGGCCTCTTGTGACACAGTTACATCTTCAGAGGAACATGTGGCAAAGTAGGTACTAACTTCATGTCAGGGAGGGAGCAAAAGGAGAGTTAGAGGAGAAGCCCATTTAAGTGCATACCTCCTATGAATTAACCTTCCTAAAGGTAATACTGCTTTTCAGTAGTATCAAAGGCTGAGGAAACAAAAATTTCACACATGGGTTTTTGGGAGAAGTTCAAGATCTAAAATATAGTGTCCCAGTATTTAGACCTATTGCTTGGGGGTAAAAATGATCCAAATTATTTTGACTTACTGAAAGTCCAGATGACCATTGGCAATTTAGCAATAAATTATTTTAAAATTAAGATATGAGCATTGTTTTTTAATCTAATATAATAGCACACAATAGAATAAATCATATAGTAAACAAAACTTTCATACAGCTTAGGAGTCAAAAAAATTCAGGTGGATCATTTTATTGCACTAATTATTTTATTGTGGCAATCTGGAATCAAGGCTACAATATCTTCAAGGTCTTCCTGTACAGGACTTTTGTTTGATTGTTTTATTTCATTGATGTGTTTATGATTTCAGGAAAAATGACTAGCACATACTAAGTCCTAAAGAAATATTTGCTGACTAAATTAGTTCCTTTAGTTACAAAATTATTCATGCTGAAATACCTTTGATTGGTAAAAAGAAAATAAACATGTATTAGAATGGTCAAAATCCAGAATACTGGCACCACCAATAGTGGTGAGAATGGATCAACAGGATTGCACATATGTTGCTGGTTTGAATGCAAAATGGTACCATTGCTTTGCAGGACAGTTTGTCTGTTTCTTATAAAACTAAGTGTACTCTTACCATGCAACACAGCAGTCATGCTTCTTGCTATATACTCAAAGGAATTAAAAATATGTATAACCATGAAAACAGATGTTTATATTTCTTTCATGCATAATGGCCAAAATTTGGAAGTAATGAACATTTTCTTCAGTAGGTGAATGGATAAACTCTGCAACATCCAGGTAATAGAATATTACTCAGAATTAAAAGCAAACATGCAAGTGGACGTTGTCTCCTGAAAAGACATGGAGGAATATTTAATGAATATTACCAAATAAAAAGAAGCCTATCTGAAAATTCTACATGTTATATAATTACAATTATAGAACATTCTGAAAAAAAGTAAAACTATATAGAGAAGAAAAAGGTCAGTGGTTTCCAGGGGACAGGAGGGAGAAGCAATGAATAAGTAGAGCAGCAAACTTAAAAGGCATTGAAGATATTTTGTGTGGTACTACAATGATGAATAGATGTTATTATATAATTGTTCTATAAATGTAAACTACTGATGCTGAATGATTTTAATGTATAAATGTAACTTTATCAATTTTAACAAATGTACTACTCCAGTGGGATATACTGATAATGGGTGAAGTCATTAATTGGTAGAATGTGGTATCAAAAATATTTACATTTTTCTCTTAGTTTTGCTATTAATCCAAAAGAGCTCTAAAAATGTCAAAACTTTTATAGAAAAAAAATCAGATATATCTTCCAGTGGGTAATGAAGTAGTAATGAGACTTTTAATGACTAATGGAAAAAATAATAGTAATGAATGGCAAAATCGAAGCATTGCTATTATTCCTTAAAAGAACATGTAGGGCAGGGCATGAAACCATCACAAGGAGAGCTGAGAATACTGGACATCTGCCAATCTTAAATTATAGCTATCAGTCCTTCCACACTATCAAACATGTTTTGTTGTAACATGTTTTTGGTAGGGTTAGGAGGAAAAAAATGTTCTTAATAAGTTATTGGATGTGTGCAACTACATCTAAAAATAAATATTAAAAATATAAGTAATTGGGAAAAATATAATCCAGTAGCACTCACAGTTCATTTCTCAATGTGAATGAAAAGTGTTTTTTGAAAACACATGACTTAGGATTATATTAAATCAGAAATTAAATTTCAAAAACAAATTAGTTAGAAAATTTTCATAATACTCAAAGTGTTAAATGAGTACTCCTGTATATATCTGCTGAGATATTTATTTTTCAAAGCATATTCAAATACTTTCTGAATAAAAAAGAAAAATAGGCCCATTTATATTCTTGTACTCACTTTGCATTTAAAATATATAACTTGAAAAATATCCCAGATTTTTGTAAATTATTTATGCCCCACAATGCTGATAGATCATAGACATTAACCCTACATTACTTTTCATTTGTAACACTATTCAACCTAACACCAACTTACCACATTTCCATTTCTTCCTAATATTTGTCAAAATATTTGGCCTATGAGAAAATGTGAGAAACTCCATTAAGGCCATGGATAATAATATTCAGTAATTGGTTGTAGTCTGGCACATTTTCCTATGTCTTACTAGAGACCAAGAATATAATTTTTTATTATAGAGATTGGTTAAAAAAGAAAAATGTCCCTTCTTATTTCTATGTGAGAAACTCAGTGATAGTTTTCACATTCTTTGTGTTTTGTTTAAATAAAACATTGTTATTTAATATCTTTTTTATCCATTGTTCATCTATTTGCTGTGATAATTGTTGGTCATAGTTGATGAATTTTCTTTCCCATGTTATGTATTTCTCTTTCTCTGATTATTAAATATATGTATAATAAGTTTAAAATAAGCATTTATACTTATGTCACAGTGGAAATTTTTTAACACTAAGCAATTATTTATAATACATTGAAATAAAGAACCAAGTTTCAGTGCTGTGAAAATTGACACCATCTAAATTAATATGCAACTCAATACATCAATTTATAATTTAAAGCTTAGATAATAATAAAAAGTTAATGTTATTTATTAACCATTTTTTTGGTTCCTTGACTGAATTTATGAGAAATACCTAACTCCTCCTTAATTTCAACTAAATTTCAAAAATAAAATGTCTCCATTTTCAAAATCAAAAAACAAATTATTAATTATTTTTTTAAAAATGACTATTAAGTGTCCATAATCTTTGTTAGGTTTATAAAGTTCTATTATTTTCTTCAGAAAGTTTTCTCTGACTTCCCCAGAAGAGTGCAATAAAGATTTCTCTCTTTCTTAACATGAGCCATGTGTGTGGTGTTCTCAAACATGAAAGAAATATATAAGTAGATTTATTTTTCAAATATGCTTTATAACCTTTGAGTAAGCAAAATCCTTTTGGAAAAAGAAAAAGATGTTATTGCCATTAGTAGAAAGAGTAGTAAAGGCAAATTTCTATGAAAAACATTTGAGTGTATTTTCAGGGTTTAATCTCTCAGGATGAAATGTTCAAAGATTGTAATTATTTTTGATGAGAGGGTGAGGGTTCATTTTCTCTGTATTTTTTCTCATGTTATGCTGATTATATGTTTACTCACTTCTACAAAATGGCTTTGGTTATTGTATAGGTAAATACACATTACTAGGAAAATTAAACATTTCAAAGTTTCTAATTAATTTTAGTATGAAGTTGAAATTTGTTACACAAAAGTTGTATAATTTAAGTATACTTTCTTACTCTTCTAGTTTGTCCCTGAGTAAAACTGAGGACTTATGGGTTCCAAAATACAAAGGACAGTTTCAGGTAACTTTTGTTTGATACATATTCTTCCTCTGTGTTTGCGTGTGGTGAGCCGTTCCTATAGACCGTGGCCGCTATTAGAAGATGGCGCCGGCTTCCACTGTGGCCTGTGATAAACAACTCCTTTTATGGAGAATTGGCGCGCAATCCCTTACCACCCTATGAGAAAGATCCACGTGGCAGCTTGGGATTGGTATGCGGGAGGCTTTATTAGGCTGTGCTTGGGCGCTCGGAGGGGGGGTCGCTAGAAGATGATACTTGAATCAAGGCCTGAATAAACTGCTGAAAGAAGAATCCTGTGTCATGTTTTCCCTTGGGCGAGGGGTCGCGACATTTGCGGTACTTTTTTAGTAGGCAAAGATACTCTTCATCTTTCAAACACCACTTTGATGTTTTTGACGAGGTTGTCTTGGCAGATTATTCCCATTCTCCTCCACCTGATTCAAATGAAGTGAAAACTTGTCTTTACTGTATAATTTCTATGTGTGATAAAAACTTATTTGTTTTCCATGGGATATAATTGTCTATACATGAATAAGTCTTGCTAGGTTATAATTATCTGATTGACATGGACCCATTATTATCTGTCCTCATAATTGCATTGGAAAATTCTGGGCATGGCATAAAATAGGCAAATAAAACCCTTTTCTCAAGGAAAAAAAAAACTAATAAATTAATAGGGAATAAATACTGAATGGCAGGAGAGTAGGCTATTTGCCTATTTTGATTTCTCATAAACCTGTTCAGGACTGAGTTAGGCATTATTTTAATTAAACAAAGAACAGAATATATAGCATATATTTAAGAAATCTACTAATCATATATCTTACTAGATGACTTGTATTAATTTTATTATTTAAGGCTCACAGAATTATTGTGTGAAATTTAATATTCATTTTAAAGGTAAAAAACAGACTCAAAAAATGTAAATAACTTATCTATCATCATGCAGCAAATAACCAGATAATATTTCAACACAATTCTTGTTTCAAAGCTAACAGTCATCTGGCATTAGTAGCAGATCCCTGTTAGGTACAAAAATAAGTTTTAGAAGAGGAATAAAAAAAAATCAACAGCAACAACAACAAAAAACACTACAAAGTTAGTTCTTTGACATTTTAATTTATTTATACTGTTATTTTTGATAATGGATTTTACTTAAAACTGACATTGATAATCTCATTTAAAATTAGATAGTTAAAATGACTTTTTGCAATACTGTATTAATCATATAGTTTACAAAAAAATGAAAATTTTGAAGGAAATATTCTATTTTAATGCCATAGATAAACCTAAGTATTAACTATCCTCTACAGTGTGCCCTAACTGAATTTTTATGTTATACCTTAAAGCTTTTAAGTTAAATATATCCATTTTGACCTCTATTTAAGCCTCCCTTGAAACCAACATTTTATTGGTTTTAACTATATTGATTTTTCAATTGAAGATAACATTCCATTCACATGAAAGTTCATTTGTTACAGCTTTCCATTTATAAGCCCCTGCATCTTGATTTAATGTTATTTTCTTGCAGAAACTAAAGTTTGTAGGTCAATCTTGAAGAATGAGTATAACCACAAATATAGCAGATGCCTCATAAAATTATCTTCTACTGCTTCTCTGTGACCTCTGTCAAGGAAATAACACTCAAACCCGAGTCAGCATGAACAGCTGTGGTTGCTGCTGTTAGATAGCCGTGACCTATCCTCCCAAGGGTAGTGCCCAACCAGGAGGGGATGGTGATTTTCACAGAGTCAATGTTATTAACGCCAATATAAATCAGAAAATACTGCCTCAAATATAAAAATTAGATGCCACAGTTCATGAAAAGAAGCAAACTTCCTTTATAATAAATCAACCCAAGTTCCTAGTGAACATTTAAAGAAATGTTAATGACAATTGCATAAAGACTTTTATATCCCTCAAAACTTCATTTGTAATAAATGTGCAAATGGACATATAAATTGCACATTTATTTCACAGAGAGGTGCATTAGAAACCAAACTTTTTTTTTCAGCCCAAAGAGCTTTTAACAGACCTTCACAGTGTAGAAGGTGGATATTGCAGCTATTTTATTGAGTTTCATTGCTATCTGCAACTCATCTAGTTAGACCAATTGGTAAGTAGTAAGGACATGCTGAACTAGGAACTTAATTCACAATCTAATTTATTCATTAAAATAAAAACATCTATGTCATCGTCTTCTCCAGATCAATAGGCCTTTTTAAATATAAGAACCCATATATTTATGAATGTGTGTGCAAGATTGTGTATGTATATATATATACATATGCATAAATATAAGCATCCACATATAAAACATACAATACACTCATATATATGCATCACATGCCCATGCAAACACATGCATTTACATTCCCATATACACATACACTTTAACCCACTCCAACTTTTCTGGTTTAAAATTCTCTACTTAGTTTGGATTAGATTCTAGCTGGCACTAGATATATAAGCTTCAGCTCAATGAAGATCTGAATAAAAGGGAAATGGTCATACATGTTTAATTAGCATATTTGTATATCAGTTTATTTATGTTAAAACTCCATGGATTTTCTTGCACTTAAGAAATTAAATCAAAATAAAGGGATATTTTTATGTTTTAAAATGTGTTCTTTTCTGGAGGAAAACTTGTGTCTACTTTAGAGCATGTAATTATTAAAATCAAATTTGACATAGCATTTAAATTAGTGACTCCATAAACTATCCCCAAATTATTTTCTGAGATTTTGTTCTCAGATGTAAGTTTTTGTCCAGGAAAACACAAGTTATCCTCCTTGACTTCATTTGGGCTGCAGGCATGCATATTTCTTAAAATGATTTCTTTTGGTAAGTCATGCAGAGATATGAGAGTAGGTATTTCAAATTTGGATCAAGCTGAGAGAGAAAATATTCCTGTAACAATGTACACTACATTCATTTGTTTAGTAATTTATAGATTGTCTTTTCATGCCTTATATATACAATAGTGGAAAAACTCTCCAAGTCTCTTCTCTTATGATTTTTTAAATCTTACTAGGAGAAAATAGTCAATAAGCAAACTGCTACTTATTGTGAAGATAAATATCTTGTAAAGAAAAAAAAAATTCAGATAAGATGTAAGGATAATGAGAAAAGGTAATATTTTAGCTAGAGCCTTTTCTCAATAAAGAGACTCCAAAAAGGTAGAATCTTGAAGTATCCATATTTGAGGAAACTGTGAGTGAGCCAAGAGAAGAGCAGGAAATGAGAGAGAGAGGAAGAATCTGAGGAGCCATGGTGAACCCTCAGCCCATGCTAAGGAGTCCAGCTTTATTCCTTGGGTGAGATAGAATACCAATGGAGGGGCTGAGTCAGAGGAGTGACCTGCAATTATTAGCTTTTTCAAGTATCACTTCTACTCCTCTGGGAAAATAAATAAAAATAGTCAAAAGAAGCGTTAGAGAGACCAGTTTGGAGGCTCTTTCAATAAGCTAGGTGAAGAAGATGGCAGAGTAGAAGAAATGGAGATGGGGAGAAGTAGGACCTTGGATCTATTTTGAAGGTAGAGTTGACATGGCTTGCAATATATTGAATACAACATGGGGAAAAAAAAGCAATAGCTTATTATTTTCTGCTTTCCCCATAGTGCCCATTCCCTGGAATACCTCTTTTTCACTCAAGCTTTTAGTGCCTGAACTCTGGCATATTTCAAAGTGTAGTAGGGGCAGAACCATATTAGGTACAATTTGAAAATGAAATAAATGTTCATTTTCCTAGGCATTCTACTTTTTTCCACAAATAATTCAGGATGCCATATAAATATTTTAGTAGCTATTTATGAATTCTGAAAATAGCACCCTTGTCTTTAGTTATTTTTCCATCTCTTTTTTTCAACTTCATTACCTTTGACTCCTTCCCTTTACCAAAAGAATAGATCCCTAATTATGTCCCTGGCTGTCCACATTGTCCTCATGTAGTCCACTATGCTTAATTTCCCCTACTAGTATAGGTAGTTGAGATATATTTATTAAATTTTTAGTTTGTCCCCAGGTATGTTTCTGCTCACGTCACAATTTACCCGTAGAAGAACCACAAGCTAGATTGTGTCTTTTCCTCATTCTATAGAAGAAAACTAAGCTAAAGGAGTGACTAAATAATTTGTTCAGCACTACACACCTAAATGAGAAATAGTCCTGTATTTCCCTTCTACTTACCTGTCTCCAGAGCTTGTTCTCTCAGCCTCAAGGCAATGAAGTCTCATCTAGAAACTCCTGTTGCATTCCAACCAATAAAAATTACTGCCTATAAATATGTCTAAGTCCTGATTTTTTTCCAGGAACAAGGGGAAAAGAGCCTGGCAATGCTTTTTATTTGGTAAATTACTCGAAGCTAAACTAGTCTTAAACTAAAAGCAAATAAACAGTAACAAACATTAAAAACAATAAAAGAATTTATGCGGCACATAAATACCCATCAAATACAACTGAAGTGGAAAAATTGTCAGAACACCATTCTACTTAACAATTTGATAGACTACTATGCTATAGTTTTTTTTTTTTTTTTTAATTAGGTGTCTTAATATTTTTGTTTGTTTGCAAGGAACAAGGGAATTGTTCAGTAAGGATTTTAAAATAAAGAAGAAAAAAAAATGAAAATGTGAGAGTGAGGATTTATTACATCACTGTAATGTCACATTGTACTGAGGTACCTAAAAAAAAAAAAAAAAAAAAGAAAGTAAGTGTGCTGAGACCTTTTTAAAAATCAATAGAAAAAGTTTAAGAACTTTTTAGAAGTCCTAGAAAGTTTTTTCCTCAATTATTTCTCTTCTTAACATAAACTCTGGACCTTGTTCTTTCTGCTATAACCATTATATTTCTATTAATTTCTCTCAGAAGAGTGAATTTTTCTTCTTTGATATGGACTTATGACCATTAATAGCTCCTTATAAACTCCTTAGTTTATGTGGTCTCAATTCAAGTAATCATCAGAAATTAATCAGGGCTCATAAATCTCACCTTCACATTCTTAGAGCAAAAAAATTCTGTGATTTCAAGCTTTAGTTATGAGATTATCTGTAGTGTTATGTTACACCAGCATCATTCAAAAATCTGTGGGAATGACTTTAAGTTGATAGCCCAAGTTACCAAACATTTTATTAAGATGGCACATGAGAATGCAAAAACATTTTTGACCACTGTTGTAAGTGAATACCATGATATTCAAACTGTGCTAGATTTCTGAAGAGTTTGACACCTATCATATACATGTGGGAAATTAAAGCCCATTGAAGTCCCTGCATGTACAAACATATTAGCTGTAAGCCAAAGTTTATGTTTTGTATTTGTGAAATATATGTTTAAAATTATCTGCTAATGTCCTTTTTAAAAAGAAGTTACCAAAAGAAATAACATTGAGCTACAACTTATCTGTATGTTCTTGCTATGTGCACATTACATCATGCTGGATGATATGGGGAAATACATACTCTAATGTAAATTGAGATAGCCAAGGAAATACAGCATAAAGGAGTAAGACTTATACCTGGTTGAGATTCAAACAGAAAAGGAAGAAAAAAATAGGGCTCTTTGGAGAGAGAAAGTACATAAGTAAAAATAGCACTTATTGCCTTGATTATGAAGTTTCTTTTAGTTTATTAATGCTGGTATAGGTGCAGTAATAGAATGTTTTTGTATATATCAGTGGGGCTCCTTAGATGTTCAGTTTTCTTAATGAACTCATGTCACCTCAGTCATCAACTCTTAGCGTTGCAATGTCAAAAAAGAGGCTCAAATTAATTTAAATTACTAAAACACCTGCTTTGTCCTACAGGTGTTGCAATATGGTGTTTCTAAACACAAAAGAAAATATCTCCAATTTAAAAGTAAACTATGAACATAAGAATTTATTTCTTCTTTCAACAAAACTGGATCCTGGTCATTCCACAACAGAAATTTCGTCAACCTCTTGTGACTATGTTACATATGCACGTGCTTCCACTACTGAACATGTATTTTTAACCAACTTTCTTTCTTTAGCTATTCTTTCATTCAGATATACTTTCAGAGACTTCTTTTTTGTGTTCACTCCACTAGTTGGTTTCAAAAATCAGAGGATAAGTTACTATTTCAGACACCACTCTAGGGAGTCATGTGTTTTGAATCACCTCCTATGATTAGAAATAAATAAAAGGACAGTATCCCATTAATATAAAGAACTACACTGAAATTCTGAACTGGCTACATAATGTAGGTAAAATCCTTTAGCTTCCATATCATTTTAATTTCATATCATTTTTTTTTTTGGATACTGGGGACTGAACTCAGGAGACTCAAACACTGAGCCCATCCCCAGTAATATTTTATATTTTATTTAGAGACAAGGTCTTACTGAGTTTCTTAGTACCTTGCTTTTGCTGAGGCTGTTTTTTTTTTTTTTTTTTTTTTTTGAAAGAGTGAGAGAGAGGGAGAGAGAGAGAGAATTTTAATATTTATTTTTTAGTATTTGGTGGACACAACATCTTTGTCTGTATGTGGTGCTGAGGATCGAACCCGGGCCGCACGCATGCCAGGCAAGCGCGTTATCGCTTGAGCCACATCCCCAGCCCCATCTGAGGCTGTTCTGAACTCATGGTCCTCCTGCCCCAGCCTCCCGAGCCGCTGGGATTACATGAATGTGCCACCGTGCTCAGTTAAACTTCTTCTGTATCAAATATGTCCACAGTTAATAAAAGTATAAGATCTAAAACCTTGTTAGACTTTCCTATAATATAAAAATATAATTTATTAAACTATAAAACATATCTATAAGTCATATATATACAATCAAGAGATAAAAATTAGTATTATTTCTTTTTTATTTATATATGACAGTGGAATGAATTACAATTATTATTACACATATAGAGCACAATTTTTCATATCTCTGGTTGTATACAAAGTATATTCACACCAATTTGTGTCTTCATAAGTGTACTTTGGATAATAATGATCATCATGTTACATCATCATTTCTAACTTCATGCCCCCTCCTTTTCCCTCCAACCCCTCTAACCTATCTAGAGTCTGTCTATTCTTCCCATGCTCCCGGTCCATATACCACTATGAATCAGACCCTTTATATCAAAGAAAACATTTAGCTTTTGGTTATTTGGGATTGGCTAACTTCACTTAGCATTAACTTCTCTAACTACATCCATTTACAAGAAAATGCCATGGTTTTATTCTCTTTTATGGCTGAGTAATATTCCATTGTGTATATATGCCACATTTTTTTATCCATTCATCTATTGATGGGCATCTAGGTTGGTTCTACAGTTTGGCTATTATGATTTGTGCTTCTATAAACATTGATGTGGCTGTGTCCCTGTAGTATGCTGTTTTTAAGTTCTTTGGGTATAGACCAAGGAGAGGGATAGCTGGGTCAAGTCGTGGTTCCATTCTCAATTTTCCAAGAAATCTCCATCCAGCTTTACATATTGGCTGCACCAATTCACAGTCTCACCAGCAGCGTATGAGTGTACATTTTCCCCACATTCTCACCAACATTTATTGTTGTTTGTCTTCATAATAGCTGCCATTCTGACTGGTGTGAGTTGAAATCTTAGAGTGGTTTTGATTTGCATTTCTCTAATTGCTAGCTAAAAAGTTTCTTCTCAGCAAAAGAAATAATCTGTAAGGTGAATAGAGAGCCTACATCTTGGGGGAAAATTTTTATTCCTCACACATCAGATAGAGCACTATTCTCTAGGGTGTATAAAAAACTCAAAAAAATTAAACACCAAAAAAGAAAATAACTCAGTCAATAAATGGGCCACGAACCTGAACAGACAATTCTCAGATGATGATATACAAACAATCAACAAATATATGAAAAAATGTTCATCATCACCAGAAAATTATTATTATTTCTGATATAAAGCACATCATATTAACATAAGATTCAAAACACCAAAATGATTAACCAATTATATATATATACATATATATATATATATATATATATATATATATACACACACACACACATACATATATATATGCATATATATAGCGAGATTTTATATATTTTTTTCTGAAAGTAAAATTTTATTTTACTCTTTTATTGCTGAGTAATAAATGAATAAAAAGGAACATATGTACATTAGGGTAAAGTTCATGGTAATTATGCATATTGCATAAGATATAGAGATATTTTATCCACAACATTATCAAATATAGTAGTGACTTAGTATCACTACATTGGTTTGATCATTTGACAAAATTTTCATAAGTGAATTTTTTTTTGTTTGAGTTGCTATACTATTTTACTGAAACATGAATTATTGTTTTGTGATCTAGGGAAATAATGACTATAATTTTAAGATAAGTCATTTTATTACTATTAAATTATTCTTTTGTGATAATTCATTACAAATAAAATGGCATATGATCCCACAGAACAATGACATCGCATAAAGGTAGTAAGTATAAAGAAATATAATTATTTGTTCTTTGATATTTTTCAACTTAGAAAAACTTAAGAGATATTAAAATAGGTTTTGAAAGAAAATCAACTAGAATTGTATGAATAACATCGATGTGTTTATTAATGTATAGAATTTTATAATGACCTTTTTAAAGTTTTAACTATCATATTTACATTTCTAGTTTATTCAGATAATATACTCATTGGATGTTAATTTTCATGTAAATTAGATTTAGGTGTTCATAATACATAGGTGAAATTTTTTTCTTTTGACTCTCGAAACTGACTTCTCAAAAGTAACATCAGCAATAATTTAGAAACTTGTTAGAAATGAAGAATTGGGGGACCTAGTAAGATCTACTGAATCAGATTATGCTTTTTATCAGAATCCCTGGTAATGATATACGTAATTGAAGTTAGAGATCCAGAGTTTTCATTTGTGAATCTTGTGAAACCAGTATAAATAAATTTTATAAATACAAGTTTCAACTTTTAAAGCCAGGCTGCATATTGTATACTTCTCATAATTAATGTACAATTCTAATAGGAGCTGCAGTCTTAAGTTAAATGGTGCTTATTGGTTGACAACCACACTGATTTCTTCCTCATCCTTATCTGATTGATGATTTACTTAGATACATGCATTCAGCATTAAAGTGTTCTATATGAGTATGCTATAAAAATTTATTATATTTATAAATTTTTCATCTGAAGCATTATGCAAGTTTACATGACTCAAAACCATATTTAATATCACAATTTCTCATTCAGAGGACTGAGATTACACCTAGATATTGTGCAGTAAGCAGATAAATTGACATACTTCAGCTTTGGAGTAGATTCACAAGGACCAGACAGTTTATAATTAGTTGAATTATTCAATAAATCATGTATTAAATTAACATTAAAGGACTTCAATTAATATTGAAAAAAAATTTTGTATCTGTAAAATAAGACTATAAAATAATAATAGGAAAATATGATTCATTATATTTTTATTTGGGAAGGCTTGAAATAGCAAGAAAATAAAGTGAAATATACATAAGCCCATTTTTCTTAGTATTATAAGTTGACAACCTCAGAGGAAGACTATGGTACTGAGTCATTCTTCTTCCCATACACTGCAGCAGCATTGTATATACTTGAAATGTTTGGATTTTATTACCTTAGCTCCAAATTACCATGGATTCTAACATTTTTATGACTCCTTAATCATAATTAACTCCTTTTTATGTTAAAAGGAGCATTATCAAAACTATAGAAAAATACTTTAAAGAGAAGAGATAGTGTGCAAAAAAGTACTTGGAGATATGACTATACAATTTGCAAGATAATTGAGCCACTCACCCACTGACTCATATACCAATCTCTTAGTAATTGTGCATGCTTGATTCTTAGATCAGTTCTAATGTCAACGGTTTTATATATCTTGTGAGTAAAGAAGAGAAGGAAAACTCAACATTGAAAATAATTATGAGTTTTTTAAAGGATATACTTAATCCTTTTAAATTTATAATATCCTTATATATTATAAATTATATAATTATATAAATTATAAATCCTTGTATATTTATAATAAATGAGAGTTGAGTAAAATCCTTTGACTATGGCATGGATTTTACCCAAAAATCTCCCCTGAGACATTCTAAATAAATTCAGTGTCCCATTCATAAATAGTTGGTTTAGTTGTAAAGCTCTGTAGGCAGAGGTTAAGCTATTTAACTCTCTGGAACTTCGGAAACTGTTTGAGATCTAAGCACAGAAGTATTGAGTAATCAATGCACAATCATGTGCTATAAAAAGTAATCAACTGCAACACAATTTATATACTTTGAGATAATGTGTGCAATTTATATACTTTGAGATAATGTGTACTTCTCATGAAAATACTTGTATGCAAGTTAGGTATTGAACTCAGGTGTGCTTAATCACTGAATTACACTCCTAACCCCCCACCTCCCTTTCTTTGTATATTTTATTTAGAGATAGGGTCTTGTTGGAACCTTTTACCTCCTTTGGGACTGCGGCCATTATTGGGTGTTGGCTGAGGTGGCCTCATGGGTTCTTCCAGAGCATTTCCATATACGTGACCCGGCTGGATTGGCGCCCACCGGCTTTTAGCCCCGCCTAATGGTTTAATCTGAAATCTGCCTAGGCCCCTAGTGATAGTGACGTAACTGCCCCTTATTAGTTCTTGCTACTGTCTCTTCTTACCCCCTCCTATCACTATATAACCTTGTCCCTGACACAATAAAGTTGAGATTGCTGCACCTCCATGGTTGACTCAATTCCCAACTCGGTGTGATTCTTGGCCAGGCTGGGTGGCAGGCCGGGTCGCGACACTCACCCTCTCACTCAGAGAAGGGAAGCACCAGCTGGTCTCCTGCATTCCCCAAACCTTTGTCGGAGGGTGGTTCCGAAAGGGTCTCTGGCTTTGAACTCATGATCCTCCTGCCTCAGCCTTTTGGGCTGCTGGGATTACTATATGTTCTTGATTTGACATAGGGGAAGAACTTGAATTTAACAGTACAGAAATTTCTGAGAATGTCTTCATATGGCTCTAATTATGTTTTTATCTAAGGGCCTTCTAAGATGTGAAGTGAGTTGTTCATCACTTCTATTTCACTTAGGATGGAGTGTCCACATTTTGGTATCTCCGTTTTTCAGATCCCAGGTTTCAATCTTTCTAGCCCTAATCCATATCCAGATGTTTCTAAATTTATGTGATGTTTCTCTCAGGAGACAAGCTGTGTTAGGAAATATTAGCAAAAAAAAAGTCCTAATTGCATGATTTGAGGCATTTATGAGAGCAGGGAGATACATGGGCAGTATGAATTTTTATGAAGTCTTGTGTAGTACCATCTATACTACTTAACCAGGTCAACATATTATATAACTCAAATATATTCTTCGAATGTTCTAGGTAGTTTCTGTAGACCTAGATGCTCGCATTAATATGCATCTTAACATAGGGTCAAATTCACTCCTTTTTAGCTTTCATCCCACTCCCTACAAATAATTATATAGCTTGAAGGGCAAGAGGAAAGGACAATATGAAGCACTACATGACCATCGTGTTGGGTGAGTCAAGCCTTAGTACAAATACTAAATGAAATCTTATAATGACTAAATATGCTTTCTGTTGAACTCTGTGCTTTCCCCCTGTGTTGGAACTTGGGTTCTCCATCCCTTTTAACTAGATTGACACTGTAAAACTAAAAATACAATGTAATCTAAAGTTAAAAGGAAAACACATCTCTCTTCAAGTATTTCACATTTCCATGTTAATTATTCATTCTCTTACCACCACAAAATCCTCAATTCCCCCGACACTGTCATAAAAGTTATTTGATTAAACAAGTAAAAGTGTAGATAATAGATCTCCTAACACTGTGAGTACTGTGTGGTTACTCATTGGATGCCTGTCTATAAGATGTAAATATCAGTGTAAATATTCTAGATTTATAAGTGACTTCCTTCCTTAGGTATATATGCAATGCTGTTTATTAATTTGTTGGTAGAATCTACAAGAAAGGGGAAAAAAAAAAACACAGTTACCTCTAAGACATATCAAATTTTCTATAAAGTCACTAAATTTTTTATATGCCAATGTATGCAAACCAGGGCTAGGATCTAGAACCTAATAGTGTCAATGATTATGAGAGAATTTATCAAATTTCCACAGGTTTACAGTCAGGAATTTAAATTCATGATGTCATAGAAACAGCATGCCTGGGGAGTAGATATCACTCCCACTTCTACTAAATTAGACTCTACTGTCTGTTCCCAATCCATGGACCATAAGGAAGCAGCTGGAAATGACAGGAGCAGATGGGGGTGGGTACTGAATGCCAAGTGAATGTATTTCTTTATCAGGAAAAGGTTTAGTTTTGAAGCATGTGAATGTCAGCCAAGAGCTTTGTGGAACACTTTGGCATAGACCTCAAGACCTAATAAAAGCTTGAGCTTCTAAAGAGTAATATGATCAATAATCTATACTTTCTAAATTTCTATTTTAACTGCTTTGATGGTTCAGTGTTGATAAAAATGGTAGATTATGAATTTTTTCCTCTTCAACTTCTTTTCTTCATATCTTTTTTTGGAGAGATGAGTTCTTCATGTTTCAGTCAACCCTATTGTCTTTATGGTATGTAATTTAAATTTTAAAAGTAAAGCATAGTTACAAATTAGTATTAATTTAATTAACATAAAAATGGGGAACACTATCTCAGAGAGGAAGAACAAGAGGGTCAGGGAGAATTTTAGATTATTTTTATGCCCAAAATTAAGGTATTCCTCTATTCCTGTCACTTGTGTGCCATGAAGTAGGCACCCAGAACTATTCATGTTGATAAACAGGTTTTTTTTTCTCCCATAACAACTGTATGAATGAAGATGTCATTTAGTGAAATAAAAGATGCTGAAAGAATAGTTAAAAGTTATTTTTTTTTTTAATTTTTAGTACCAGGGATTGAACCCAGGGTGCTTAATCACTGAGCCACATCCTTAGCCTTTTTATTATTTTACTTTGAGACATGGTCTCACTAAGTTGCTTAGGACCTTGCTAAGTTGCCAAGGCTGGATTTGAACTTGTGATCCTCCTGCCTCAGCTTCCCAAGTCACTGGGATTATAGGCATGTGCCACTATGCCTGGCAAAGTTAACATTTTTTTCCCCCTTTGGAATTTTTTTTTTTATTTTTTTTTTATTAGTTGCTCAAAACATTACAATGATCTTGACATATGATACATTTGATTCAAATGGGGTACCTAATCTTATTTTTCCACGTGTACAGATTGCAGGATCACATTGGTTATACAGCCACGTTTATACATAGGGCCATACTAGTGACTATTGTATTCTGCTGTAAAGAAGAAAAAAATTCTTTCTCCAAAGTGCTAAATTTGAGATTCCAACTAAATCAATGAATGGTGTGAGACTGCTGGCCAAGTGGTGAGGTTCATACTGAAGACAGAAGTTTGGATATTTACAATATATTTTTGGTGAATAGAGTTATCACATCACAAAGGCATCTGAATAATAATAGCTGCCATGAACCAAGATCTTACTAGGTACTGATTTAATGTCTGATTAATTTTATTTGTTTATTTCAAACAGCCTAAGAGTAAATACAATTAGGCTCTGAGAGAATAGGAATCTTGCTTGAGGTAATCTGCTAATAAGTAATAAACCCCTTTAAGACTTTTTATCTTCAGATCAAATGTTCTGATTAACTATCTATAACCTTTTATGTGATAAATATTATAATATATGGTGAAAAAGAAGTCCTCAGTTATAGGGCACTTGATGACTTAAAATAAGATATGAAAGAAAGATCCAACAAAGTATACATAGAATAAATGATCAATTAATGTACAATAAATAAGAAAAATGTAATATCTGGAAATCAATTATTGGGTATATTTTAAGAAGAATGAGGGTGATAACTTTGGTTAAATGCTTCTAAAAGGTTAAAATGATACCTTAGCAGTGATGTATTAGCTTTCTGAAACAGATTTTTTGGTTTTCTTGGCAAAAGTAGCTTCACTGGAGGAGTAAAAATTCAAATATTTCTGGAGTGGATTGAGAGGTCATTGAGGACAAAGAGGGAATTGAGAGGTTATGGAGGCCAAGTCAGTGATCATAATCAACCCCATGGGAAAGTTTTCTTCAAGAGTGAATCAGATGACTTTGGCATTGTAGGATCGAGATGCAAATTCAAGAATGATTTTTAATATTTTGGTAAATACAGCATTATTGTATGCTATAGGGAGTGATCCAGAGGACAGAAAATACATCATGATGCTGGAAAATTAAGAGAATAATTTCAGAGCTGCAGTATTTCTGAACAGAAAATAGAGGCATGGGCATGATAATTGCATAAATGAATTGTTTACTGCATAGCCAGCGCAAGTCCGGTTTTACAAGAGTGAGAAAATTGGAATGTGTGATCAGACTTGAAGGAAGAATGGCAGATTTGGATATCAAATTATTTTAAAAGTCATCATTCTTCTGGGTTTTTTTTTTTAATGTTGTTAGGATCAACAACTTTAACAAAGAATAGAGTAGAGGTATAAGGTACATATTTGAGAAGGAAAATAAATTTTAGAAGAGAGGTCTCAGGGCCATGGAAAATACCTTTACTTAGAAAACATAATCTGTTACCTTGGCAATGCTAAGGGTAAAATCAAATCAATCATAACAGAGAGGTAATTTTCTTTAGTCATGGTCTTTTTTTTGGATGCTATTAAGGAGTATGCCAAGATGTTGATTTTAACTAATGTTGAGATATGTCAGATAAAGAATATTGAAGGGTTAAGTGAAGAGCTTTATTAGTTTGTCTTTCTTCTGTTACTATTTACTAGCATAAAATAATGTCCATGAATTATCTCATTGTTCTGTAGTCAGAAATCCAAAGTTCTCAGAAAGATGCTCTACTTATGTGATCTCATAAGGACAAAATACTGGTGTGAACAGACTGGGTTTTTAATATGGATGCTTTGGAGACTCATTAAGTTTAGCAGAATTCAGTTCTCTACAATTATAATCCAGAGATCCCTATGTCTTTGCATTCTGTAAGCAATGGTTCGTTGTCAACTTCTAAAGGTTGTCTACTTTTCTTGAATTGTGGTCCCATTCATTTTCAAAGACACAAATTGTGGGTCACATGCATCTCATATTTAGTCTCTTTGATGTCACCTTCTGCAGCATCTCTTTGACTTTATTTTTGAAATTCATTAAGAGAAAGCTCTGATATTAAGGACTTGTGTGGTTATATCACAAACACCTAGATATTCCAGAATGAACTCCTTTTATAGGGAACTTAAGGAATTTGAATGAACATGATTGTAGTAGCACAAAAGAAGCCTTATTGGTGGGAAATTGAACAGGTTTTATGGGAGATAGTGTCCCCTGCAGCATCTATATTATGACAGTAGGTAAGACAGGGATAGAGGGAGATTACATGTCTAGGTAGTATCTCTCAGTAGCATGGAAAAAATCTCTGGGCCAGAGGACTTAAAAGATAGCAATGTCTTGGGGCTTTATAACTGCAAGTCTATCTTTTCTCCATGGGAAACAGTTGTTGGAAAGATTTTGTGGATTGTGTAAAGCAGGTAGCCTTAAAAGAGTTAAAGATTTGTAGTTTTGAATACTTTTTATAATAATGATATGTGTAAAAAAATGATAATTACATTTGACGGTGTCAAGCTTTTGAATCTGTTGTGAAGTCACATCTAAAGGCCAGATACATCATCTTTGACTTATTCATATAGTGTCCATCCCTAATCCCAGATTGACTTTTAATCTATATTATTTAATGCTTGAGTTTGGGGTAAGTGATAGAACATCTTTAAATCCCCAATTCCTCTCAGGGAACAAACTAAGATTTAAAAGACCATTGCAATGATACCTGCTTCCTCACATGTTGAAGTTGAACATTAGAGAAGTACACTAAGGCAAGCATATGAAGCATGGTTTATTTGAAAAGGGGTAACATAGACTTCTCCCACGAGGGAGAAGGGGGCCATGGCTGGTATCATGGTATCCCCTAAAGCAAGGTGTTCTGCCCTTTTTATATGTCCTAGGCTTCCTTTGTTCTCCTGCCTTTTCTCCCTTATTTTTCTCTTTCCTGTATAAGTGACTAGGCCCAGGAATGCTAGGTGGGGTGACCAAAAGGTGGGAAACAGGTGGGCTGAAGGGGGAAGGGCAGGATGGAGTAGTGGAGGACTAACATTAACAACCTTATAGCTCCCTGTAGAGAGGGGACATTCCTGGGACAGGTTACCTTGGCAACAGGTTGGAGCAGGAGCAGGTTCTTGATAAGGGTGGAGGAAGGGCTCTGAAGGAATTAACATTTCAATCCCTCAGGGGACAGTCTCCAACTTCCCACACGCACTCAAAATTGGCCTCCTTGATCCGACCTGACTCTATTTACCTATCTACACTGACTGTCTTTCTAATTCTGGCTTCAGAAACAGGTAGTCCTCTTAATAGATTATAATAATAATTGTAGTTGTTGTTAATGGTTCTATCTAAAAACAGATAATAAGAAATGTTAATAAGTGCTTCAGCAGCAAATAAATAATGTATGGCTAGGTTGAAAGTCATATATATATATATATATATATATATATATATATATATATATATATATATATATACACATATATATATATGTATATATATATACACATATATATATATGAAACTAATAAAGTCAGGAAAGTCTAATATATATAATTCCTGATAAAGACAGGAATTCTCAGGTAAGTCAGAGGCTCACAAAACAAGTAGAGGTTAAAATTGAAGGTTTTCTGTGGCTGGCAATTAGGAATCAGATTGTCCCATGATTATCATCTAAATGATGATTCCCACTGAATCATATAGATTATGCTTTTTGTGTGCTATTGAATTCAGTTTAGTGGGGTTTTTAATTATTTTTACATCTTTGTTCTTCAAGGATATTGGCTTATAATTTTCTTTTCTTGCAATTATATAGCACCTCGCATTGGCCAATACTGTGGCATATTTACCAACTGCATCTGCAGCAGAAGATTAACTGGTTCCCACCTGATTATACCTATCAATAGTTTTCCTCTTTGAGTAAGTAAACTCCAATGACATAAAAGGAGATAATAATAATAACTCTGCTAAAAATTAGATCAGAAGCAGCTTTTAGCAAAAGTGGACCAATTTTAATAGGTAAGCACAGTTACTTCTTTGATCTTCATCCAAAATCAGTGACCTCTTGGTAACTGAAGATGCAAGTGATAGAGAGGAACAGCTTCATTATTTATGTGACACATTGTTTTAAGATGAAATGAGATTAAGTTTACAATTGGCAACAACAGATCTTCTTGCTGTTTAAGGCAACAATCACAACAGAAATAATGGAGAATGACTTTCATGGAAATGAACATAATGGTCACTGCTTGAGGTAGTAGTAGTAAAGGTGGAATGCTGATATTGATTAAAAAGAAAACAATAACATGATTCCTTTATCCTATTCACACTAAGCAATTATTATATACTAATATATACTAAGCAATTATTATATAAGCATAAAATATTAGGTAGAAAATGTATTTATTTATAGTATCTTTTATTTAAGAAATGTATCAAGTCATTCGAGAAATTTAGTAAAATTTTCTAGATTAATACATAAAATAAGATTTTGATTAACAATTCAACTACATCAACATGATGTAGACATTATCAGTTATGTTCAATCTTTCATGACAGGCAGTTTCTTAGAGGTACAATTCTATAGTTTTCCAAAGTATTTGACATTCTCACAACTTTTATTATATTTGTTTTAGGAAACTTGCAAAGAAAACCTACATAATACATTCACAATGGAATTCTGTCTTTTTGCGTCTTCATATGCTTGCCACAGAAGAGAATAATAAGATAAAGATAGTCTAAAACAGAAAAAAAAAGTTTGTCTTAAGATACTTTTCACAGCCACTGACATCTCCTCAGACACATGAAAGATCACAATTGCCTTCAGTACAGCCTGATTTCAAATGAGAAAATTGCACAAGATATAAAAATAAGAAATATTTTGTCTGTTCAATCCAAATACAGTAACAAATATTATCAGTGTGTTAGTCATTTTTCTAACACAAGTAATAACATACCTGAGAACATAAACTTAAAAGCAGGAAATGTTTGTTTGGATCACAGTTTTAGAGGTTTCGGTCTATCATTGCTTGGCCCCATTGCTTTGGACTTGTTGCTGTAGAGAAATGTTGGAGGGAATGAGAGGCAGAGAAGATCTGTTCACCTCCTGGTTACAGGGAGTGATAGAAAGTGGCTATGGTTTCAATATCATGTTCAAAAGCAGTGTTTTCTTTCTATTAGGCCCCAACTCATAAAGGTTATGCCACCACCCAATAGCACCACACTATGGGGAACAAGGTTTCAACACATGGGCCTTTGTGGGACATTGAAGATTCAAACTATAGTAAGCATCATCTTAGCAAGTCAATAACAAAACACAGTATTTGAATTTTTGCTTGGAAATTTCATCACAAGCTACTATAATTTCTTTTTTGTTAATAGGAACAGTGCTTGGGTATTGCTTGTCTGTTTTATTATCATCATTATTTAGTTATTTGATTCATCAATCTTATTGCTGTTTGCAGGAAGATATAATCCATGATAATCTAGACATGAGAATTTCTGCTGCCCAGAGTCTGATGCTCCTGTTGTGACTTGTACTAATTTTGCATATTTTCAACCCAAATGCACCTTATTTGTGATACTCTGGTACAAAATAAATTTTTATGTGAGTTTATTTTTAAATTACAAAATTCTAGGGGCTGGGATTGTGACTCAGCAGTAGGGCACTCACCTAGCACATGTGAGGCCCTGGGTTTGATCTTCAGCACCACATAAAAATAAAGCTACTGTGTCCAACTACAACTAAAAAAAAAATTACAAAATTCTTTAAAGTTATTGACTGGAGTTTTGTACCTAATTTTAAAGCAACAACCAATGTATTACAGAGTTTAATGCATCTGCTTACATTTAAATATTTCCAAAATAAATCGGTTTAAGAAAAAAATACAACCATAAATTAGTAATTTTTAAATTTTTTATGTTACAAGTAGATGCCCATTATGCATGATTATAAAATAGTGTATAAAAAATGAAAAGGAGATTTAATGTCCCACCCAAAATTATATATATTCCAGTAGGTAGAAAAACCTGGAGCATGCACAAACACATGTCAATTTGCATAGGCTACCTAAAAGGTTTATTAAAATGCAATAGCACTTATTTTATGCCTTTTCAGATATTAGATAAAGCTGTTATTTGTAACTTCTACCATTTTTATATATTTGTTCTAAAGGAAATAGGACATGAAAAATAATGACATCCATAAAGCATGGAATTATTTGACATTAATAAAAAAATATCAAAATGAAGGTCAACAAACATACTCATTAAATCAGAAAATGTTTCCATTATGCTTTACTTTACAATAAAAAATAGCCAAAGAAGTATTATTAGTATATAGATTTTGAAACTCAAATCTTGAAGGATTATGATTCACTAGTTGATGGATGCCAAAAATTTCTAAGTGGGCATTTAAAGATGCCTAAATAATTGCATTTTATGCCAATTTAAATAATTGTTTTAAATTTTGTTAATTATATGAACATATTTTTCAGTTGAATCATTTTGTTTGAGTTTTATCACATAAAGAAGGAGTTAACTGAAACTTTTATGTACTTTTACTCTCTCATGTCTTTTTATATGCTAAATAATATTATTTGTTAATATTTTATGCCTTCATTAGTCAAGTTTGCTAACATATTGTAGAATATATGTGAATCTTATATCCAAGGACAGATTTATTTATAATGTAATTTCATGAATATCCACAATTTCTTTCTCTTCAAAACCAAACAAATATCACAAATGGAATGTTGGAAGTAAAAACTTTTGCACCAAATTAACAGAAGACTAATACAATGTGCTTTCTTCAAAAACAATTTAAGATGTATAACTCAGAAGGAACAGAAACAATTGACATTTGTATGTAAATACTATGAAGCAAAGCACTTTGTGTATTTTATTCTGGTAGTTATGTCATTATATCACATGAGAGAAACTAATTACTATAGTTTTATGGTGCTTGGGAGGAAAACAGAAGTGTTTCTAGTGTTGGAAAATACATGGGTTCTGAAAAATATGTATATATTAAAAATTAAAAGCATAGCAAGGAAATATCCCTAGGCAGGATGAAGAGTTTACACTGGCCAAAAATTTCCTTGGTTTAATTCCTGCTTCTCTCCTTTGTGCCCACATCTGGCACTGATTCTTTCTAAAATTACTGCCAAGCAAGCTAATGAAATGCTTCTCTGAATAGGTATTATTTGGTTTTCATAGATAAACAAATGGTTATATATTCCATATTGCAATTAAGCTCTACCAAATTATACACATACTCTCTGAATATGCAGTAACTCTTATTATTAATATTTAGGCACATCTGTGTTCTCCAATCATATCATCAGTAATGGAAGAAATGCTAGAGCACAAGAAATAGAAGTATTTGTCACCAATTCAGAAATTAACATCATTGAAAATTGTGCCAATAAGCATATTGAATTTTGCATTTAAAACTTGTTTTAGATGCTTTCTTGTTAAGGAATTCTTTGGTAGAAACCCTTAGAAGAAATGTTCAAGTAAATGAAACAGCAACATATATATTTATAATATTCTCTAAGGAAATAACACAATTTTTCGAATGGATTTACTGAAGATTTTAACCAAGAACATTAATGAAAATATTTAGAATTTGTGAACAGTATACCTTGACTTTTAAGAGAAAATTTAGATTTCTATGAAAACCATCTCTTTCAATTTTTGAACACTTCCATTGGAAAAAAGTTAGAGAATCATTAGCTTGTAAATTTATGATAATAATCTCTTTCACTATCAAACTTAGATTTTGAAAACAAACTCCTGACTTTAGTTGTTAAGAGATAGACATATTTAAATGCTGAATTATTAGTACATAAAGACTTAATTTTGAATTAATGTTCATCTACAATGTTTTGGATTTGTGAAGGGAGCATGAAATAATAATTCTCGCTTAGAGAATAGGTCAAATATGCTTATGTATCTATATATTTCATATCTTTACTTTTGGATAAGAATGTATCTCTTTCATTTTTATATACAAACAAAAATGCAACCCATACTTTTACTGTTACATTTATATTCATATCTAAATTTACATTGCAATTTAAACAATATAGAATTTTATTTCTACACAATGTATGCTGAGAAATTCTGTACAGCTTATAAACATAAGCTTCTTAACGGTAAACTTATGTTACATTTTAGTATTTCTTTTTGTATTAGTTAATCTACATTTGATTCTCTGCACTATTATTGTCTGTTTTCTGTGTACAATAAATTAAGTTTATTGTTTTGTGAGTATTTTTAATCTATTTTAATAATTTGAGCAGGAATCAAAGACTTTTAAAATTATTTGAGGTAAGAAAGTGTAGTACCTCTCTAGCTTTGATTCTTTTGCTCAGGATTGCTTTGGCAATTTGAATAGTTTGTGGTCTCATAAAAGTTTTAGGACTTTTTTTTTTACATGAATAACACCAGTTATTTTTATAGTAATTGCATTGAAACCATAGATTGCTTTTTATAGTATACTTATTTTAACATTCTTCTCATCGATGAATATAGAATATATTTCCATTTGTTTGTGTCTGTTTCAATTTCATCAGTGTTTCATTATTTTCTGTGTGTTTCACCTTTTTGATTGAAGTTATTCTTAATTATTTTATGCTCTAGGAATTAAAACAGCATGGTACTGACATGAAAATAGATGCATAGATCAATGGAACATAATAGAGAACATTACAATCAATCCACATGCTTACAGTTTTTGACAAAATTGCCAGGAACACACAATGAAGAAAAGAGAGTCTCTTCACTAAATGGTGTTAGAAAATGGATATATGCATGCAGAAGAAAGAACCTAGACTATTATATCTCACCACATACAAAAAAATCAGTGCAAAATGTGATAAAGATATTAATTTAAGACCCCAAACTATTAAACTGCTAGACCAAACTAGGGAAATGTTCCATCACATTGGTATGATTGAGACTGTTCTGGGCAAGACCCTGAAACAGTCAAGAGGAGAAAAAAATAGAGAACGGTATTACATCAAACTAAAATAATTCTTCACAGCCAAAATAAATGAATATGAGAGTGAGGCAACAATCTATATAATGAGAGAAAATATTTATAAACTTTGCATCTCAGTAGGGATAAATATACCAGAGTATGTAAGGAACTTAAACAACTCAATATTAAAATCATCATCATCTGAATAAAAACGTGCAATAGATCTAAAAAAAGATTTCTCAAGAAAAGCGTAAAAAAAGACAACAGGTATATATGCAAAAAACAGTACTCATCATTACTAATCATCAGAAAAATGTAAATCAAAACCACAGTGAGATATTATCTCATCCTAAATAAAATGATTTTTGTCAAACAACAGCAACAACAACAACAAAAATCAAGTGCTAGTGTAAATATGAAAAAAGGGGACCTTTATACACTGTTAGTGAACATGGAAAGAAATAAAGTAATTTTGTAAAACTATAATAAGTTCCCTTATAATTTTAAAAATAGACCTACCATATCATCTAGCAATTTTATCATCAGTGGATTTAATATACTTTTTACATAACAATGAAATATTATTTAGCTGTAAAAATTGAATCTTCTCCTTTGCTGTAACATGGATGAATCTGGAGTGTATTATATTTAGTGAAATGAACTTTTACAGAAAGACCAAATCGAATAATCTCCCTAATATTATGGATTCTAAAGAAGCTTATTTCAAGGAGTAGACAGTAGAGACTGAGGAACATAGGGGGAATAATGAGTAAGAATTTGTACAATTCGTACAAAGTTACAAGTTATAAGGAATAAGTTTTGGTGTTTCATTTGGCAGCATGTTCAGTATAAAAATATTGAATGTCTCAGAATGCTAGAAGAAAGTATTTTGAATGTTGACATAAAAAATGATAAATGTATGAGGTGATATATATGCTAATTATTCTGATTTGATTACCACATAATTTATACATGTATCTATCATCACGCTCTACTCCATAAATATGTGCCGCGTCCGGCTAATGGAGCCGAGTCCGGCGAGGGACGGCGGGGTTAAAAATACACAGGACACCAAGGTTCTTCATCCAGGAGGGGGCATGTGCGCGCGCGCTTTATTGCCAGATTTGTTCCCCTTATATATCTTTTTAACAGCTGCGGGAAATTACTCAAAAGTGAGGAGGGGAGAGTAATAACTGTGTCCTTGGGTTACCGTCACGTCACCGTCCCCTATCAGGAGGCTCGAACAGGTCAAGATGTTCCCGAGACACATATGTGCGAGGCAGATAAACAGGGAACCGCAAGCCTGCGTCATGGCCTTGTGAGCTGGCCACATTGACATGCATAACAAAGAACTGGGGGTTGAGTCCCCAGGGGCCAGGGCGGGCCTACTATCAGCAAGTCCCCCTTTTTTGTTTTTTGCATGTCAATGGGAATCAAGTAGCCCCTGTCTTAGGTCGTCCACCGCCCTTGCATTGCTTACCCGTCTCTGGGGAGGCCCCATTCCCCTGGCTTAGGTTGCAGTGCAAGCGTGGAAGTTGCCCGTCACTGGGTACTACAAGATCAGCTCTTGTCCTACGTAAACGGACACTTTTCAGTTAGGATGTCATGGCCAGCAGGACACAACTGCAGATCCCAGTCATCATCTTTGCCAGTGGGATAGCTATGACCAGGGAGCTTTCTGAACGTAAGGGTCTGGGATGACGGCACCAAGTCGGCAGGGTAATTAGGGACCTGGGCAAAAGCAGGCATACATAGGAGGGCTCGGGTATTGGCTCCTGTCCAGTTACATCTCATCTCCGGATGGGTCATAAGTACACCTCGTGGGCGGAGTCATCCATCTCCAGGCGTTGGTAGTGAACCTGTATTGGCTTGGAGGTTAAAATGTTAATCTGGTCCTTAATGAATTGAGTTATCCTATTTGCAACACAAGGTCCCTAATAGTGCCAGATAGGGTCTGCACATCTATAAGCTGCTGAGATAGACGGCGATAAGAATGTATAGCCGTACCCAGTCCAGTTGTAGAATACAAATGATATAAATAAATCTCCAACATGTTTTTTCTTTTGAGCCTAAAATTACCATACAACTTTAGAACACCAGCTTGATACAATGTTCTTTTGAAGCTTCTACCTTACAGACTTGTATACCTGGAAGATATGAACACATTAACAGCACCATAATTACATTGATTTTTTTTTATATTAATCAAGTTTAGCTCTTAAAGAAATAACATATTACAATATTGCAAAATAACAGTTGTTGTTTAACCATAGTTGTATAATGCTTAATTCCTTCAAGATTACTTGCTCAAAAAACTTACATATATAACCAACATACACAGACCTTCTTTATCACTTGCTTAAACCCTCTTATTTACTTAATCACATAGACTCTCTTATCCAGAAACACATTTTCCCTCTATTAAATCCATACCTAGAACCTTCTAATTTCTCTTTCCCATCTGTTAATTCCTTCTTTATTCACATTTTGAACCAATCCGTGTAAATTTCTGAATTTAGGCAAATTATTCCATTTCAATATGAGATATTTTGTTATTTGCACAATTAATCACATCTGTTTACTATTTCATGAAAACATGAACAATGTTTAAGTGTATAGAATTATATTGTTGTAGGGACGGACAAGGCAAGGCACCTAAGATAGCACCAAAGATAGGGAAACAGTCTTATTTGGTTGCAGAGTCAGAGGACACAGCCTCTGCCATAATCAATTAACCCCCTGAACCCCAAGTTTAGGTAGTTTCAGAATTTTGCACCCAGCATGTAAGGGGAGGGGCTCAGAAGTTCACAGTCTGCAGAAGTTCACAAAAAGCAGGTTTTTTTCTTTTTTTTCTCTGTTCTGGGCAAGTTAACCCTTCAAGGACACCTGGGAAGGGGAGAACTTTTTCTTCCCTTTCTTTCCTCCCCCTGCCAGCTGTTACCATGAAGCCCAGTTGGTAACTTCCTTATCTTAGAAATGTAGTCAGCACTATGAAGCCCAGCTCAAGGCCAGAGGCCTTGTTTACATATTTTTGTGAAAAACTAGTAAGGAGGTGTCTAGCTTTTGGAGTGCTGATTTTTTCCAGACAGTAGCCAAGTAAAACAGGGCAACATGAAAATAGGAAGTTTATCTACATTAAACTTTTTTGTAGGGATTTTTTTTTTTTTTCTGATAGTCCTAACACCAGCCATGGTGAATATTTCTGGAGAAGGCCAGTTAAGACTTTTCTGTGGGCCTGGGTAAGGAGGGGGAAGATGGGAATGAATATCCTAAAAAGCCTATAAGGGACTTTAATCCTTAGTAACCTGTTTTCAGTGATGACAAAGCAACTATAAAGGCCTTTTTTTTTTTTTTAAGAGAGAGAGAGAGAATTTTTAATATTTATTTTTTAGTTTTTGGCGGACACAACAGCCCTGCGAAGCTGTTGTCAAATTAAATCCCAATCATTGTTATTGAGAAAGCCTCCTGTCAGAAACCAAGGACAAGCCTGGGCTATAACTTCAAAGAATTCGGTTGCAGTCTTAGTTTTTATTACCCATGGTACGTACCCTGTCTCTTTAAATTACCTTTAAACCAATCCTCCCCCTTCTACCTTTAGAAGGTGAGCCCCGTCCGCTTACCCCTACTTTCCGGATCTCGGTGGGAACCTCCAGATGCCCATCCAGCTAACGGAGCCGAGTCCAGCGAGGGACGGCGGGGTTAAAAATACACAGGACACCAAGGTTCTTCATCCAGGAGGGGGCATGTGCGCGCGCGCTTTATTGCCAGATTTGTTCCCCTTATATATCTTTTTAACAGCTGCGGGAAATTACTCAAAAGTGAGGAGGGGAGAGTAATAACTGTGTCCTTGGGTTACCGTCACGTCACCGTCCCCTATCAGGAGGCTCGAACAGGTCAAGATGTTCCCGAGACACATATGTGCGAGGCAGATAAACAGGGAACCGCAAGCCTGCGTCATGGCCTTGTGAGCTGGCCACATTGACATGCATAACAAAGAACTGGGGGTTGAGTCCCCAGGGGCCAGGGCGGGCCTACTATCAGCAAATATGTACAGCTTTCATATGTCAATTAAAAAAATCAAAAAAAAAATAGCATGAGTAGTTTAAGGGTTATAATGCACAGTCTTTAGGAAAGGAGAGACATTAAATTTGGGAGAATTTGAAGTATATTTATTTTTCAGACAAAACAACTTGAATTGAATATTAATGGGTAAGTTGTAATTAATCTCAGTTATTGAAAGAAGAATCCAATATAACAAGACAATGCACCTGGAGCTGAAGGCAGCTTTCATACAATGGAAGGACTTGGAAGCTACAAGAGAATTGAGGTATCATTGAAGGCAATGAGGTAGAGAAATGACAGAGGCAAATATGAGATTGAGATTGTTAACTTTTTTATGAGAATGAAAGGAAGTTCTGTGGTGGTTTGAGACAGTAAACAAAGCCGTGAATGTGATGGATATGCAATATTCTATGAGGCATGTGACAATATCTTAAAATAAATACATGCAAAGAAGATTAAGCTAAAGAGATAAAGAGGAAGACAGAAGATAAAATCAGCACAAGTATTGATTTGTTTTGAAAATGAGCAAGAGGAAGGTAAAAAGAAAGACTTCCAGATTTCTGGTTTGGTTGATTAGGCAGATGGTGTTGCAATCAGAGAAGATAAGGATTCTTAGGAAAATAACTATATTTGGGAAATATGGGTGGGGATAGTGTATTCTATTTTGGATTTGTTAATTGTGCTTTTTTCCCCCCACTGTTAAATTAGAGTTTACACAGCTTTTTTTTTTTTTTTTTTTTAGGGATAAAGTATAAATTTTAAAAACAGCATTGTTCAGTAAAACCTAAGAAAGCTTTATTTTCTAGAGGAAGCTCAGCATCTTTTTATGCTAGGAACATTGCTGAACATATAGTATGCCTCTTTGCTGTGCTAAGCACAATGTTCTAAATATGACCTTAGTTTTTCTTATAGTCTTAGATGGGTGTATTTGACCATCTATACCTATCTCTACCTCAACTTTGTTATCTAAACATTGAGGAAATTGCTAAAAGGATCAAATAAAGCAAAAGACAAGTAGTATGTAGCATAGCACATAATGTATAAAAACCATATGTAAAATATTAAGCAAATATAGCTATCATAAGCAAAATGATGATAAGGTACAATTGTTCATTAAAAGGCTGCTTTAAATAAATAGACATTCTATTTTCTTATTTAAGGAATAGTTTTTCCTATTCCTAGAGGTAATAGAAAGAAGAATTTGTCAATCACTATACTGAATTCTTCCCTGGACCTAACCAAAGCATAATGGGCAGGTGTCCCCAAGAAGTCACATTCTGCTTACACACAGTCACTAAGCAAAAGCAAAATCTATTTATACTTAACTTGTGTAGTGTCTGTCTAGTTTGTGGAAGGGAAAAAAAACACACTAAAGTATTTACATTTAGTAACAAAGAACAAACTTGTTGCCTAAAAATTTGTGTATGTTCAGTTTTAGGGCACAAGTTTATTCATCTTGCCTTCTTTGCCAGACTATTAATGCTCACTTGTATGTGAACAAATAAGAAAGTTAAAAGTCACAATATTTAACCAATTGTAATATAATTACTTGTGTTCCCACTTGATTCTGAACAACCAGGTGGTGGATAACTACTTGATTTCTTAGGATTTGCAAATTTTCCAAAATTGGTTTATCATTCCCTAAAAATTTGTTCCTCAATTATTTCTATTTTAAAAAGTGTTACTGATTGATTGCTGTGTTTTCTAAAATGTTCCATGTATTTGAGTTCAATCCCTTGATAAAGAATTATAAAATATTAAATTCGAGTATTCTGGAGAGAAAAATACATCTGCTTCAGATGTTAGTATTTAATAGTAAATATCTTTGACTCAATGAATTATAGAAAATAAAATTTGTTCCTCTAAAAACTAAGTACAGTTCCAGTGGCATTTAAAATTTAGAAATGTATCAATAAAAGTTTATCATTGTACCTTACTCAATTATAATATTTCATTCCATTTTAAGTGAAGAATATGTTTTAACCATAAAACCATAAACACACATGTGCACGCTTGCACATGCACACACACACACACTCAATAAAATGTCAATAAAATGTACTTAATTGAATCATGTCATCTGCAAATAGTGATAATTTAAGTTCTTCTTTTCCTATTTTTATGCCCTTAATTTATTTTGTCTGTCTAATTGCTCTGGCCAGTGTTTCGAGAACTATGTTGAACAGAAGTGGTGAGAGAGGGCATCCCTGTCTTGTTCCAGATTTTAGAGGGAATGCCTTCAATTTTTCTCCATTCAGAATGATGCTAGTCTGAGGCTTAGCATAGATTGCTTTTATAATATTGATGTATGTTCCTGTTATCCCGAGTTTTTCTAGAGTTTTGAACATAAAGGGATGCTGTACTTTGTCGAACGCTTTTTCCGCATCTATCGAGATGATCATATGGTTCTTGTCTTTAAGTCTATTGATGTGGTGGATTACATTTATTGATTTCTATATATTGAACCAGCCATGCATCCCAGGGATGAATCCTACTTCATCATGGTGCACAATTTTTTTGATATGTTTTTGTATCCGATTCGCCAGAATTTTATTGAGGATTTTTGCATCTAGGTTCATTAGAGATATTGGTCTGTAGTTTTCTTTCTTTGAAGTGTCTTTATCTGGTTTAGGTATCAGGGTGATGTTGGCCTCGTAGAATGAATTTGGAAGTTCTCCCTCTTTTTCTATTTCCTGAAATAGCTTGAAAAGTATTGGTATTCGTTCCTCTTTAAAGGTTTTGTAAAACTCTGCTGTATACCCATCCAGTCCTGGGCTTTTCTTAGTTGGTAGTCTTTTGATGGTTTCTTCTATTTCCTCAGTTGATATTGGTCTGTTTAGGTTGTCTATATCCTCCTGACTGAATCTGGGCAGATCATATGACTTAATAAATTTATCGATGCCTTCACTATCTTCTATTTTATTGGAGTATAAGGATTCAAAATAATTTCTGATTATCTTCTGTATTTCTGAAGTGTCTGTTGTGATATTGCCTTTTTTATCCCGTATGCTACTAATTTGAGTTCTCTCTCTTCTTCTCTTCGTTAGCATGGTTAAGGGTCTGTCGATTTTATTTATTTTTTCAAAGAACCAACTTTTAGTTTTGTCAATTTTTTCAATTGTTTCTTTTGTTTCGATTTCATTAATTTCAGCTCTGATTTCAATTATTTCTTGCCTTCTACTTCTTTTGCTGTTGTTTTGCTCTTCTTTTGCTAGGATTTTGAGATGAAGTATGAGATCATTTATTAGTTGGTTTTTTTCTTTTTTTAAGGAATGAACTCCAAGCAATGAAATTCCCTCTTAAAACTGCTTTCAATGTGTCCCATAGATTCCGATATGTTGTGTCTGTGTTTTCATTTATCTCTAAGAATTTTTTAATTTCCTCCTTGATGTCTTCTATAACCCATTGATCATTCAGTAACCTATTGTTCATTCTCCAAGTGATATATTCTTTTTCCTTCCTTCTTTTATCGTTGATTTTCAGTTCCATTCCATTATGATCAGATAAGATGCATGGCATTATCTCTACTCCTTTATATTGTCTAAGAGTTGCCCTGTGACATAATATATGATCTATTTTTGAGAAGGATCCATGTGCTGCTGAGAAAAAAGTGTAACTGCTTGTAGTTGGGTGGTATATTCTATATATGTCAATTAAGTCTAGGTTATTAATTGTGTTATTGAGTTCTACAGTTTCCTTATTCAACTTTTGTTTGGAAGATCTGTCCATTGGTGAGAGAGGTGTGTTGAAGTCTCCCATGATTATTGTATGGTGGTCTATTAGACTCTTGAACTTGAGAAGAGTTTGTTTGATGAACATAGCTGCACCATTGTTTGGGGCATATATATTTATGATTGTTATGTCTTGTTGGTGTATGGTTCCCTTGAGCAGTATGTAGTGTCCCTCTTTATCCCTTTTGATTAACTTTGGCTTGAAATCTATTTTATTTGATATGAGTATGGACACTCCTGCATGGTTCCGAAGCCCATATGAGTGATATGATTTTTCCCAACCTTTCACTGTCAGTCTATGTATGTCTTTTCCTATCAAATGCGTCTCCTGTAGGCAGCATATTGTTGGGTCTTGTTTTGTGATCCATTCTACTAGCCTGTGTCTCTTAATTGGTGAGTTTAAGCCATTAACATTTAGGGTTATTATTGAGATATGGGTTGTTCTTCCAGCCATATTTGTTTATTTATGTTACCTAGCAGACCCAAAAGGGTCTGCAAAGAAACTATTAGAGCTAATACATGAATTCAGCAAAGTGGCAGGATATAAAATCAACACGCATAAATCAATGGCATTCCTGTATATCAGCGACAAATCCTCTGAAATGGAAATGAGGACAACCACTCCATTCACAATATCCTCAAATAAATAAATAAATAAATAAATAAATAAAATACTTGGGAATCAACCTAACAAAAGAGGTGAAAGACTTATACAATGAAAACTACAGAACCCTAAAGAGAGAAATAGAAGAAGATCTTAGAAGATGGAAAAATATACCCTGTTCATGGATAGGCAGAACTAACATCATCAAAATGGCGATATTACCAAAAGTTCTGTATAGGTTTAATGTAATGCCAATCAAAATCCCAACAGCATTTCTTGTAGAAATAGAGAAAGCAATCATGAAATTCATATGGAAAAATAAAAGACCCAGAATAGCAAAAACAATTCTAAGCAGGAAGTGTGAATCAGGCGGTATAGCGATACCAGACTTCAAAATATACTACAGAGGAATAGCAACAAAAACAGCATGGTACTGGTACCAAAACAGGCGGGTGGACCAATGGTACAGAATAGAGGACACAGAAACCAATCCACAAAACTACAACTATCTTATATTTGATAAAGGGGCTAAAAGCATGCAATGGAGGAAGGATAGCATCTTCAACAAATGGTGCTGGGAAAACTGGAAATCCATATGCAACAAAATGAAACTGAATCCCTTTCTCTCGCCATGCACAAAAGTGAATTCAAAATGGATCAAGGAGCTTGATATCAAATCAGAGACTCGCCGTCTGATAGAAGAAAAAGTTGGCTATGATCTACATACGGTGGGGTCGGGCTCCAAATTCCTCAATAGGACACCCATAGCACAAAAGTTAATAACTAGAATCAACAAATGGGACTTACTCAAACTAAAAAGCTTTTTCTCAGCAAAAGAAACAATAAGAGAGGTAAATAGGGAGCCTACACCCTGGGAACAAATCTTTACTCCTCACAATTCAGATAGAGCCCTAATATCTAGAGTATACATATAACTCAAAAAATTAGACAATAAGATAACAAATAACCCAATCAACAAATGGGCCAAGGACCTGAACAGACACTTCTCAGAGGAGGACATACAATCAATCAACAAGTACATGAAAAAATGCTCACCATCTCTAGCAGTCAGAGAAATGCAAATCAAAACCACCCTAAGATACCATCTCACTCCAGTAAGATTGGCAGCCATTATGAAGTCAAACAACAACAAGTGCTGGTGAGGATGTGGGGAAAAGGGTACACTTGTACATTGCTGGTGGGACTGCAAATTGGTGCAGCCACTTTGGAAAGCAGTATGGAGATTTCTTGGAAAGCTGGGAATGGAACCACCATTTGACCCAGCTATTCCCCTTCTCTATTCCCTAAAGACCTAAAAAGAGCATGCTACAGGGACATTGATGCTACATCGATGTTCATAGCAGCACAATTCACAATAGCAAGACTGTGGAACCAACCTAGATGCCCTTCAATAGATGAATGGATAAAAAAAATGTGGCATTTATACACAATGGAGTATTACTCTGCATTAAAAAATGACAAAGTCATAGAATTTGCAGGGAAATGGATGGCATTAGAGCAGATTATGCTAAGTGAAGCTAGCCAATCCCTAAAAAAAAATGCCAAATGTCTTCTTTGATATAAGGAGAGTAACTAAGAACAGAGTAGGGATGAAGAGCATGAGAAGAAGGTTAACATTAAACAGGGATGAGAGTTGGGAGAGAAAGAGAGAGAGAAGGGAAATTGCATGGAAATGGAAGGAGACCCTCATGGTTATACAAAATTACATACAAGAGGAAGTGAGGGGAAATGGAAAAATAATACAAGGGGGAGAAATGAATGACAGTAGAGGGGGTAGAGAGAGAAGAGGGGAGGGGAGGGGAGGGGAGGGGAGGGGAGGGGAGGGTGGATAGTAGAGGATAGGAAAGACAGCAGAATACAACAGACACTAGTATGGCAATATGTAAATCAATGGATATGTAACTGATGTGAGTCTGCAATCTGTATACGGGGTAAAAATGGGAGTTCATAACCCACTTGAATCAAAGTGTGCAATATGATATATCAAGAACTATGTAATGTTTTGAACAACCAACAATAAAAATGTAAAAAAAAAAATGTACTTAATTGATTTTTTTATTCTAACAATCTTACAAAGCTCTCATGAATGATAAAAAGAGATGAATAATAAAAATGAAATAAAATTAGTTTTAGAGGCAAAAGAGAATACTAGAGATGTAATTTCTGTCTAAAATATACTTAGTAAGGCTACCTTGTAGGAGCATTTATCCAGATTCTGGGTAATATACCTTCCAAATTAACAAAAAACATGGATGCAAAATTGGTCATTTTTTAGAGGGGGTCATTATAGCATTGCTATTCTCTTCTACTGAAATATTTTCTAAATCTGAAAGAAAATGGAGCTATTATAATTTTCACAGAAAGGTTTTAAAACATGTATGACCATTATCAAATGCATGTTCTTAAAGCAGTCAGAGATTTGAGTTAGTCTGTTAAAATAACATTTTTATCTGACATAAATAATACTAAAGCTTCACAGATTTATAAACTCAAGGTAGATTTAGTTTTTAAGAAAAAAAAGAGACCAAAGACATGTACCTTACACTTGAAGGTCAATAGATTCAGTTTCTATCAGATTAGGATAGATGAGTTCAGAGAACCTCATGAAAACTCTTCAATTTCCACTCAGTTTGTCCTTCTGTTAACTGATGGTATCAGTTACAAGAGGGCAAGGTGAGAAAACAGTGTGCAGGTAATCTGTCCATAAAGAACATAAGGTTTCTGCTAAAAATAAGCACTGACATTGTAGTGAGGTATAATAGGAAGCAGGGTGGGTGTCAGGGAACTGGTATGGGGCACATCACCACAGGTAATACAAATCAGATATAGGCAGTCATCTAGGCCAGAATGGGTAAAAGGAGTGAGCGAACAGAATTGGTAAATTCACAATAGATACCAGGTACCACTGAAATCAGAAAGTTAAGGTCAGATCCAGCTCAGAAGTCCATCTGAGAGACAGAGTCCTCTGCTTCATAGGAATAGAGATAAATTTATCTGAAGCAGTGTTGCCTTAAAAGATTACTCCTTAATAAAGAGAGGTGTTCTGATAATATCTGGGAAAAGATGGAAAATAGCTTGAGATATACTCAGGTGATTAAATTTGCTGGTTGACAAAGGATTTCTTTCTCTTTTGTTTTGCTGTTTTTGAGGGATGGGAGCAGGGTGGTCAAGCTAGTAAATATAGTGCTAAGCTATATCTTCAGGTGTAGCAGTTCCTAGAAGGTCAAATCTTAGAGAAGCAGCTCCACAATGTGCCCAGGAAAAAAATCTGTCTCCTTGGTTAGGTCAGTGACATTCCCAGAAGAAAAACTCTAGCAAACAAATATCATGATAGTTAAAAACATATCATGACTTTGGTTGAGTTAATCAATCATTTGGAAATATGATATGTATACAGAGTGATACATTTGTTACAATTCATGAACCCACACATATTCCTCATTACTACCCAAAGTTCATAATTGAAATCATGATTCCTGGGGACCCAACATGGCGGCCGGCGAGGAGGCAGCACTTTCAATACCTCCACAGTAACGGGATCAGATAGACCCATTAATACACCTACATGCTACTTGCTGAGAAACTTTTAGCAAAATTCCGCTGAAAGGAGACCTGCCGGGAATTAGTAAGTTTATTGGAAGTGTCAGTTTGTCTCGGCCACGAGGCGCAGGGGCCCAGTCCCGCCGGCCGCCGCCGAAAGGCCGCTGCTAGCCCGGCGGCGAACGTTCAAACAGCCGCTGCCTGCAAGAGCCCCTGCCGGTCCGGCTCTGTAAACCGCCCCCGGCAGTTCGGCGCTGCAAACGACCCCCCCTCCCCCCCATGAGTGAACAGCTCCCTCTCCCCCCCAGCTCTGCGAACAGCCCCACCTGCCCCGCACGGCGAACGGGATACCACCTTGGCAGAGAACTGACGTCACTGGCGGAGGAGATAACTTCATTGAAACCAGCGCGACAGGTGTGTAATCCCCTAGACATCTCTCTCCACAGAGCGGGGAAACCTTAAGAGCCCTCCCAGCTCTCCTGTGAGCTCCATAGCTAGACCGAGGGAATCAGGAGTGATGTGGGACTCGCGGCGCGGAACTCCCGGCTACCGCTCCCACCAGTGCTGACAACTGAGGTCTCTTGCACCAGCTACTGGGGGCGTGGCTACTGGAGGGCAAGCAAATTCTCTGGGGGTTCTCACCCCCAAGCTCTTCAAACTTAGGGTCTGAGTGAGGCAAACAGGGAGAGTGTGCCCAGGCGTTCATGAAAACAGGGCTCCCAGGAGCAGCATACCTGGCATGTAACCAGTATTGTGGTAAGCGTCACAGGTGAGCGGGGCCTGGCTTGAGGAAACACAAGAGAAGGCCCTAGGCACTCAGGATTGGAGACCCGCCCAGTCTGGGACGAAGAGCTGCTACACAGTGAATGGTTCACACCTATTGAGAGGAGAAGCTTGGCCCAGTGGGCACAGCTCCACCTACTGGAAGAGAAGTTAATCGAACTCTATGACTGCATTTATTATTATTATTTTTTTCTTTTTCTTTCATTTTCATTTTTTTGCTGGTGTTGTTATTCTTTAACTTTTTTTAATGTTTTTTTTTTTTTTTTAACATTTTTAGTCCTTTATTTAAAACAGCAACTGAATGTATTTGTGCCACTAAAAGCATCAAAGCTAACAGACACAGAAGCAGAAAGTTTATTTACTTAAAACATTTCACAATTATATTATTGGACAAGACCCAATATCATTTATTTAAAATAATATTCTAAATACTTACAAAAATAAATCAAATATTGCTTCTATTTTTTCAAGTGTCAAAGTCTTTGCCATAGAAAATAGAAAGGGCCCTTTAAAAACTAAACATTATATTTAAGCTTCCCCTACATACTATCTTCTTTTATGGTTTGTGCTTTATAAATTTCCAGACTACTCTGCAATGTACAGGTTCACAGTAAAAACATTTGCATACAACTATATACTCACATTTTAACATAGGAATGTTTCTCATTAAATATGCACATAGAGTACTGTGGTCTAAAAGCTCCCCCACCCCAAAGAGTCAGAAGTGTCACTACACAGAAACAGGTGCGGCTGTGGAAGCATTATCTAACATTTGAATTATCACACCCATTATCAAAAGATGATGACATGTGGATATGGGATACTCGGTGTAATATGTCTACATAAGACATTCTTAATCTATACTAAATTATTAACCTCATTCATTGAAAAAATAAACTTTAAATATTTCTCAATACATTAGGTTAATCTCAGGATAAACATCACTGTCATGTGTATATTAAAAAGAGAAAGGAACATTAATCTTTGAGCTAATGCTCAAAATTAAAGATCATTTCAAATTGGTCTGTAGTTTTACTTTATAAACATTGGGACATTCAGTTCTTATAACATAGATAAAAGCTGAATATCTCTTTCATAGTATATACATTCAAGCCTCCCTTACAACACAGATGTGTATAAATCATGGTTTGGAATGAAACATTTATAATGCTTTACCACCCACAGGGTGTCATTCTCACTACATTAACCAGATGTGAAAAAGAATCTCACTTCTGATCAGTTCCTGAATTTCTGTATGAATAATCACAATATAGAACTTTACATTAGTCTTGTTTATAAATACTTATATATCAAACATTTTAAATTCTACTTATTAATTATAAAAATGCTAAATCAGAAAACTTGTTTTTTTTTCTGTTAAGAAAAAAGTTTCTAGCCTACATCCTTATTCAGAAATTTCACAATTTATTTAGAAATTCCAAGTATAATAACTGAAAATTTATTAGCAATTGAACTGGAATATACTAGTCTTTTGAGATTGATGTTTTACAATATATTCCATTAAAAGTGAGCTTGAAGAGTTTGTAAAATCTCAATTAAAAAATAAGACTTCAAAATGTTTTAGCATGTTATATTTAAACTTTTCTAAGTATTATTACAGCTTTTTGGTATATTTTGGCCATGAAAACATCTGCCCTTTGGTGTTTCTAATGTTTTTAATTTTTAATTTTTTTTTTAATTTTATTATTATTAGTATTATTTCTTTAAATTTTAATTTTCATTTTTTTATTATCTTTATTATTTAAATTTTTTTTCTTTCTTTCTTTATTTTCTATTTTTTTCTTTTGTCTTTTCATTTCTTTTCAACTTTCCTATTCCCACTTCCTTGAATTCTACCTGCCTACTCTCATTCTCTTTAGTGACTTCCTCCATTCCCTTCTAATATACTTCCTCCCAAGCATCAAATAAATTTATAAGAATAAACAGTAACGCAGCAGTCAAATAGAACAAGAAGTAACATGAGCAGCATAAAAAAGCAAGGAAGAAAAGGTGTATAAACAATGAAGGACAGCCTAAATATTCAGGAGGATCTAGAGTCATTAGAAAAATGGTCATATAAAGATCTCAAGGAATACCTTAGACAGATGGAATGGAACCTTAAAGAGGATATGAGACAGAAAATCCAAACAGTGAAAGAACACATTGAAAGTGAATTACATAAACAGATAAAAGAAGAAGTTAAGCATCTTTATCAAGAGATAGAGATTATAAAAAAAATCAAATAATAATTCTAGAAATGAAGGAAACGATAAACCAAATTAAAAACTCAATTGAGAGTATCACTAACAGAATGGAGCAAGTAGAAGCCAGAACGTCAGATAATGAAGACAAAATATATCATCTTGAAAAGAGTCTAGCCAACTCAGAAAGGCTGGTAAAAAATCACGAGAAAAACATCCAAGAGATATGGGATAATATAAAAAAACCAAACTTACGAGTCATCGGGATAGAGGAAGGTACAGAGATTCAAACCAAGGGAATGAGTAACCTGCTGAATGAAATAATTACAGAAAACTTTCCAGATATAAAAAAGGAAATGGATATACAAATTGTAGATGCATACAGGACACCGAGCACACAAAATCACAGTAGACCAACGCCAAGACACATTGTTATGAAGATATCCAATATACAGAACAAAGAGAAAATATTAAAAGCTACAAGAGAAAGGAGGCAGATTATATTCAGGGGTAAACCAATAAGGTTAACAACGGATTTTTCATCACAGACGCTGAAAGCGAGAAGATCCTGGAACAACGTATTTCAAACACTGAAAGACAATGGATGCCAACCAAGAATTCTGTATCCAGCAAAATTAAGTTTCAGGTACGACAACGAAATAAAAATCTTTCATGATAAACAAAAGCTAAAAAAATTTGCAGCCAGAAAACCAGCATTGCAAAGCATCTTGAGCAAAACACTACATGAGGAAGAAATGAAAAACAATAACCAAAACCATTAGTGGGAAGTGCCTCTGTAAAGACAGAGGGCGGGGGGAAAGCTAATCATGGAGAAACAAACTAATTAAAAAAAAAAAAAAAAGAAGATAAATAATCAAACATGGCTGGAAGTACAAACCATATATCAATAGTAACTCTAAACGTTAATGGCTTAAGCTCTCCAATAAAGCGACATAGGCTGGTAACATGGATTAAAAAAACAAATCCAACAATATGCTGCCTCCAGGAGACACATCTGATTGGAAAAGACATACAGAGGCTGAAGGTGAAAGGTTGGGAAAAAATATACCATGCACACGGTCCTCGTAAGCAAGCAGGGGTGGCCATCCTCATATCGAATAAAATCGACTTCAAGACTAAGTTAATCAAAAGGGATAAGGAAGGACATTATATACTGTTAAAAGGATCCATTCACCAGCAAGACATAACAATTATCAATATTTATGCACCAAATAATGGAGCTGCGACATTCATAAAACAAATTCTCCTCAAGTTCAAGAATCAAATAGACCACAACAGAATAATTATGGGTGACTTCAACACACCGCTCTCGCCATTAGACAGATCCTGCAGACAAAAGCTGAATAAAGAAACTATAGAACTCAATGACACAATCAATAACCAAGACTTAACCGACATATATAGAATATATCAACCATCATCAAGTGGATACACGTTCTTCTCAGCAGCACATGGATCTTACTCAAAGATAGATCATATATTATGCCATACGGCAACTCTTAGTAAATATAAAGGAGTGGAGATAATACCATGCACCATATCTGATCATAATGGAATGAAACTGGAAATCAATGAAAAAAGAAGGAAGGAAAAATCCTGCATCACATGGAAAATAAACAATATGTTACTGAATGATCAATGGGTTACAGAAGACATAAAGGAGGAAATCAAAAAATTCTTAGAGATAAACGACAATTCAGACACAACATATCGGAATCTATGGGACACAATGAAAGCAGTTTTAAGAGGGAAATTCATCGCCTGGAGGTCATTCCTCAAAAAAAGGAAAAACCAACAAATAAATGAGCTCACACTTCATCTCAAAGCCCTAGAAAAGGAAGAGCAAAACAACAGCAAATGTAGCAGAAGGCAAGAAATAATTAAAATCAGAGCGGAAATCAACGAAATTGAAACAAAAGAAACTATTGAAAAAATTAACAAAACTAAAAGTTGGTTCTTTGAAAAAATAAATAAGATCGACAGACCCTTAGCCATGCTAACGAAGAGAAGAAGAGAGAGAACTCAAATTACTAACATACGGGATGAAAAAGGCAATATCACAACAGACGCTACAGAAATACAGAAGACAATTAGAAATTATTTTGAAAACCTATATTCCAATAAAATAGAAGTTAGTGAAGACATCGATAAATTTCTTAAGTCATATGATTTGCCCAGACTGAGTCAGGAGGATACTCACAACTTAAACAGACCTATAACAATGGATGAAATAGAAGAAGCAATCAAAAGACTACCAACCAAGAAAAGCCCAGGACCAGATGGGTATACAGCGGAGTTTTACAAAACATTTAAAGAAGAATTATTACCAATACTTTTCAAGTTATTTCAGGAAATAGAAAAAGAGGGAGCTCTGCCAAATTCATTCTATGAGGCCAACATCACCCTGATTCCGAAACCAGACAAAGACACCTCAAAGAAAGAAAACTACAGACCAATATCTCTGATGAACCTAGATGCAAAAATCCTCAATAAAATTCTGGCGAATCGGATACAAAGGCACATCAAAAAAATTGTGCACCATGATCAAGTAGGATTCATACCTGGGATGCAAGGATGGTTCAATATATGGAAATCAATAAATGTTATACACCACATCAATAGACTTAAAGATAAGAACCATATGATCATCCCGATAGACGCAGAAAAAGCATTCAACAAAGTATAGCATTCCTTTATGTTCAAAACATTAGAAAAACTAGGGATAACAGGAACTTACCTCGACATAGTAAAAGCTATATATGCTAAGCCTCAGGCTAGCATCATTCTCAATGGAGAAAAATTGAAAGCATTCCCTCTAAAATCTGGAACAAGACAGGGATGCCCTCTATCACCACTTCTATTCAATATAGTTCTTGAAACACTGGCCAGAGCAATTAGACAGACGAAAGAAATTAAAGGCATCAAAATAGGAAAAGAAGAACTTAAATTATCACTATTTGTGGTTGACATGATTCTATACCTAGAAGACCCAAAAGGGTCTACAAAAAAACTACTAGAATAAATGAATTCAGCAGAGTGGCAGGATATAAAATCAACACGCATAAATCAAAGGCATTTCTGTATATCAGCGACAAAACTTCTGAAACGGAAATGAGGAAAAACACTCCATTCACAATATCCCCCCAAAAAATAAAATACTTGGGAATCAACCTAACAAAAGAGGTGAAAGATCTATACAATGAAAACTATAGAACCCTAAAAAGAGAAGTAGAAGAAGATCTTAGAAGATGGAAAAATATACCCTGTTCATGGGTAGGCAGAACTAACATCATCAAAATGGCGATATTACCAAAAGTTCTGTATAGGTTTAATGTAATGCCAATCAAAATCCCAACGGCATTTCTTGTAGAAATAGAGAAAGCAATCATGAAATTCATATGGAAAAATAAAAGACCCAGAATAGCAAAAGCAATTCTAAGCAGGAAGTGTGAATCAGGCGGTATAGTGATACCAGATTTCAAACTATATTACAGAGCAATAGTAACAAAAACAGCATGGTACTGGTACCAAAACAGGTGGGTGGACCAATGGTACAGAATAGAGGACATAGAGACTAATCCACAAAGCTACAACTATCTTATATTTGATAAAGTAGCTAAAAGCATGCAATGGAGGAAGGATAGCATCTTCAACAAATGGTGCTGGGAAAACTGGAAATCCATATGCAACAAAATGAAACTGAATCCCCTCCTCTCGCCATGCACAAAAGTTAACTCAAAGTGGATCAAGGAGCTAGATATCAAATCAGAGACTCTGCGTCTGATATAAGAAAAAGTTGGCTCCGATCTACATATTGTGGGGTCAGGCTCCAAATTCCTTAATAGGACACCCATAGCACAAGAGTTAATAACAAGAATCAACAAATGGGACTTAGTTAAACTGAAAAGTTTTTTCTCAGCAAGAGAAACAGTAAGAGAGGTAAATAGGGAGCCTACATCATGGGAACAAATTTTTACTCCTCACACTTCAGATAGAGCCCTAATATCCAGAGTATACAAAGAACTCAAAAAATTAGACAATAAGATAACAAATAACCCAGTCAACAAATGGGCCAAGGACCTGAACAGACACTTCTCAGAGGAGGACATACAATCAATCAACAAGTACATGAAAAAGTGCTCACCATCTCTAGCAGTTAGAGAAATGCAAATCAAAACCACCCTAAGATACCATCTCACTCCAGTAAGATTGGCAGCCATTATGAAGTCAAACAACAACAAGTGCTGGCGAGGATGTGGCGAAAAGGGTACTCTTGTACATTGCTGGTGGGACTGCAAACTGGTGCGGCCAATTTGGAAAGCAGTATGGAGATTTCTGGGAAAGCTGGGAATGGAACCACCATTTGACCCAGCTATTGCCCTTCTCGGACTATTCCCTGAAGACCTTAAAAGAGCGTACTACAGGGATACTGCCACATCGATGTTCATAGCAGCACAATTCACAATTGCTAGACTGTGGAACCAAACCTGATGGCCTTCAATAGATGAATGGATAAAAAAAATGTGGCATTTATACACCATGGAGCATTACGCAGCACTAAAAAATGACAAAATCATGGAATTTGCAGGGAAATGGATGGCACTAGAGCAGATTATGCTTAGTGAAGCTAGCCAATCCCTAAAAAACAAATACCAAATGTCTTCTTTGATATAATGAGAGCAACTAAGAACAGAGCAGGGAGGAAGAGCAGGAAGAAAAGATTAACATTAAACAGAGACATGAGGTGGGAGGGAAAGGGAGAGAAAAGGGAAATTGCATGGTAATGGAGGGAGACCCTCATTGTTATACAAAATTACATATAAGAGGTTGTGAGGGGAATGGGAAAATAAACAAGGAGAGAAATGAATTACAGTAGATGGGGTAGAGAGAGAAGATGGGAGGGGAGGGGAGGGGGGATAGTTGAGGATAGGAAAGGTAGCAGAATACAACAGTTACTAATAGGGCATTATGTAAAAATGTGGATGTGTAACCGATGTGATTCTGCAATCTGTATTTGGGGTAAAATTTGGAGTTCATAACCAACTTGAATCTAATGCATGAAATATGATGTCAAGAGCTTTGTAATGTTTTAAACAACCAATAAAAAAAAAGAAATCATGATTCCCTTGGCTTTTGTACATTCAGTGGCTTGGACAAATATATAATATATTATTAAGAGATTAATAGCGTAGGAATTCAGATTGGCTAAACATAAGAATGTAGAGATTAGACAGAAACAACGTACTTTCTTCCATCATATTTGATACTTTGGTTTCTAGTGATTTTTAAAAAATAATTCCCAAAGTGATATGGAAAGTCATTGTTTAAAAAGAAAATTGAACTAAAAATTGAAGTTTAAAAGAAAAGAGCAGAGATCTAAGGAAGTGTCTGATTGGTCAATATTTAGAAACAATAACTTAATTTTAATTAATACTAAGTTGCAACAGAGTTCATGAATAGTTCATAAAATTCACACAATTATTATGCATGAGCCCATTAGAAGAATAAAGTTAGTACAAAGTACCTTTTAGGTACACAATTTCAAGGTACAGGAAGAGATAAACAACAACTTGAACATCAAAATGGAATGGAATACTGACCACCATCCAGACTTTTATTTCTGTAATGGAAATGATTGCAGCTTTGTGGTGAGCCGTTCCTATAGACCGTGGCCGCCATTAGAAGATGGCGCCGGCTTCCACTGTGGCCTGTGATAAACAATTCCTTTTTTGGAGAGTTGGCACGTAATCCCTTATCACCCTATGAGAAAGCTCCACGTGGCAGCTTTGCATTGGGGCTTGAGATGCTTTATTAAGGCTGGGAGGGGCATCCGGGAGAGGGAAGAAGAAATACCAAGGACCTGAATAAACTGCTGAAAGAAGATTCCTGAGTTGCGTCTTCCTTGCGGGCAAGGGGTCGCGACAAGTGGTGCCGAGACCCGGGAACCAGAACTTTCAGCAGTCAGGGGTGGTGCACCGGTTAGTCCCAGGTAAGTGGGATCCGCGACCAAAGCGGGGTTAGTTCCAATAAGTGGGATCCGCGATCAAAGCGGGGTTAGTCCCAGGTAAGTGGGATCCGGGACCAAAGCGGGGCAGCTCCTCTGTAAAGAAAGAGAGAGCATTACATTTTATTGCAGCTGCACTGTGTACTTTCGCTTCTACTTTCACTTTTGTTTTTTGTGCTTCCTTTGTTGTTGTGTCATGGGTGCCGCATCTTCAAGTCCGCTTCTCCTGGCCCTAGATGGCCTGTTGCGTTCCAAGGGCCTGGAAGTGAAACATAGTACTTTACAGAGATTTTTACAGAAGATAGATATCGCTGCACCGTGGTTTGCATTTTCGGGCAGCCTTACTGTACCTAGTTGGGATAAATTAGGCAAAGATCTTGACTTTGCTTCTGAGCAGGGCATATTAGAGGGTGGGGTGATACCCCTTTGGAAAATGGTCCATAGTTGCCTTACAGATGGTAAATGCCAAGAAGCTGTGAGTGAGGGTCAGGCCGTTCTTGAACAACTACATGAGGAAAAATCTGAAAGATCACATAGTGAAGTGGCAGAGAGTATCAAAAGTAACAGTAGTGAGAAGGCAAAAGAGCCTGAAGATAAAAATAGGAGAAGGCTCTACCCAGACTTGACCGAATTCAGAACGCCTGAGAACACAAGCAACTCAGAGAGTTCTGAGGACCTTGATATATTGTTACAACAACTACATAAGATAAAAATGAAAAAGAAGAAAAAGGAGACACAAGGCGCGCATGCCTACTGTAAGAAGGGGGAGGGATCTAATATTGGTCAACAGAATTCTGAGGAGGAGGAGGTTGAAAATTTAGAAGAAGATATGATGCCTGTTGCCCCACCCCCGTATGTGGGGGGGAGCCAAGGTTCCGGGAGATCTTTTCATGCGCAAGTTTGGAGGACAGTTAATACAGATATGGGACTTGCGTACCCGGTGTTTCAGAACAATAATAGGGGAAGATATCATGAGCCTTTAGACTTTAAGATAGTTAAAACCTTGGCAGAATCCGTCCGCACTTATGGCATAGATGCCGCTTTCACTCTCACTCAAGTGGAGGGACTTACTAGATTTTGCATGACTCCTTCAGATTGGGCTAGTCTAGTCCGCGCTTGTGTTTCCCCAGGGAAATATTAGGAGTCCAAAGTTGGCTGTTTAATGTTTCTGGCATTACCCAAGACTCGGAGAGAGGTAGGAGGCTTAAAATTTTTGCAAATAATTCACAATTATCTAATGCTACATTACCCTCCGCAGCAGTCTGTCTCCAATCTCCGTTCCTGTTTCTTTTGGCTAATGTTACATTACAGGGGATGCTTAATTGTTCTAATGTTACTTGCTACTTGTCTGAGTGTTGGAATGGCTCCTGGACTACGGCAGTGATTATGAAAATTCCAACCTTTGTCCCGATCCCGGTTACTGCAGATCCAGAATCCTTTCCTATTGTTGAATTGATTAGAACCCGTAGAGATTTTGGAATTACGGCAGCTATAGTGACAGCTGTGGCGGTGTCTGCTGCTGCAGCGGTTACGGCCGGAGTGGCCATGGCCAGTCAAGTACAAACTGCTGCCACTATTAATCAGGTTATTCAACAAACATCCACCATACTTGAATCCCAAAGTAAAATTAATCAACACATTTTATCTGGGATTTTGGCTGCTAATCAAAGGATAGATCTGCTTCAAGCTCAAGTTGAGGAACTGTCTGACCTAGTACATTTGGGTTGTATTGATCAACGTGCACATTTATGTATAACCTCTGTCAGATTTAATGATTCCAGGAATGCCTCCCTCATCATTGGCGAATATTTGGCCGGAAATTGGTCCATCGCAGCGGAAGACATGATCCAGTCTCAACTAACCCAGATAGCTGTCATGAACAGTACCCGTGTCGATCCCGTGACTTTGGGTCGATTCACCGATTGGATATCTTCTGCTTTTTCCTTCTTCAAAGAGTGGGTGGGGGTAGGCATTTTTGGTGCAATGTGTTGCTTCGGTGTTGTACTTTGTTTGTGGCTTCTCTGTCACCTTAAAGCTCGCCATGTGCAAGAGAAGGCTATGATTGTACAGGCTTTTGCGGCCTTAGAAAATGGCATTTCTCCACAAATATGGCTTGCACATCTTAAACAGTGATTTTCTGGGCATGGCCATTGCACCCCAAGTTAATTTCACATTGCTCTGGGATTGGCGTGCCCTCTTTCCTATGCTCTCCCAGTGCTGAATAGCCCTTGCACTCTGCAGGTCTTGTTACCATTGCACGCAGATGGGTTTCAGGACTGGTCTTTCTTCTCGGCTACAGACTCTTTACCTTCCTCTGGGGCTTAGGGATTGTGTTGCCAACTTAAATTTTGTCATCATTACCAGGCTACCTGTGTTATCCTACTTCTCATCGTCGTCACGATGCAGGATGCGAGGCAAGGCACTGCACTTGAGTGATCCCTCAACGGACCTCAAGGAAAGCATGTCCTATTGCATGCGGGTTTGACGTCCACGCCCCGCCCTACGAAAAAAGGCGTCGGCTGATATGGGATCAGGTCTGGGGAAGGCGCCTCCTTAGGACTGAACCATACATTGCAGCCACTTCTGCACAGTGGGATAGGACCTCTACTTTCACCTGCATTGTTTTATAAAACAGAAGGGGGAACTGTGGTGAGCCGTTCCTATAGACCGTGGCCGCCATTAGAAGATGGCGCCGGCTTCCACTGTGGCCTGTGATAAACAACTCCTTTTTTGGAGAGTTGGCACGTAATCCCTTATCACCCTATGAGAAAGCTCCACGTGGCAGCTTTGCATTGGGGCTTGAGATGCTTTATTAAGGCTGGGAGGGGCATCCGGGAGAGGGAAGAAGAAATACCAAGGACCTGAATAAACTGCTGAAAGAAGATTCCTGAGTTGCGTCTTCCTTGCGGGCAAGGGGTCGCGACACAGCTTGACATATGTCTGGTAGCATTGCCAGTGGTATGGAGCAATATGCAGTGTAAGTACTGCAGTAATCATTACAAACACATTTGCGCCTTCAGCAATACTGTATTTCATTGATTCAGTGAGGTTATCGCTGTGCGACACCTATGTAAATAAATGCTTCCACAAAGTCTACAAGTCAATAACTAAATACAAATCTAGCGCATGTTGTTTTCCTTCCTACATCTATAAGGATAAGTTACAAATCAGACATGCTAGCCTCTTTCCTATCTTCAACTTCTTCAAAAGATTTGTATCATAACTATTGTTTATTTCCATTGCTTAGCTCTGAACTCAACAAAATGTGTAATTCAAAAATATTTGTAGACTTTTGAGAAAAAATAAAAAAAAAAACATTGCTGAGAATATATAATATTCCTCTGTCCAAAGATACAGTAATGACTACATGGTCTTCTAGCCTTCATGAAATTAATAATGAATAATAGGGAATATAGTTTTATAAAAACAATGTGAGAGCATATACTGATTTTCATAAAGATTATTTTAATACAGAAAAACTGAGGTGATTATAGACTGCACTATTCTTGGAAATTCACTTTTTAAATAATGATAATAATAATAATAATAATCTCTTTGATTAAATATATCTCTTCTCATTTATAACTATGCAATGACAAGTAATTGGCCCTTGAACTATTCAAAATTGGTGCCTGGGTGTGCACCAGGTACAAAGGTGCCTTCTGGTTCCAAGTCCAGGCAAGCAATTACCAAACCTACCAAGCATGTTTGAAATGTCTCTGAAAATTCTTCTTTCTGTTGTCTTCATGACCTGGTATTTATTTATTTGTTTATCTGGATATAAAAAAATACACTGTTATTGGTTGTTTAGTGCACCTTCAAGGCAGAGTCATCCTCTGACTCCCGGTGGGCTATAATTATACTGCCTTTCACATGCTGGGCTTCTACAAATGTCAGCTGAGTAAATATAAAATGATAATTCTTCTTATATTAATTTACTTTTTAGAACCAATTTAGGTTTACCTATTGGCATGACTGCCCTTAAAGTATCTACAGCAATGATGGGTACCTTCTGCAGTTGTCAGCCTTCCCCACCAGAGTAATATATTTGTTACAATTTATGAACCCACACATTTTCCTCATTACTACCCAAAGTTCATAGTTGAAATCATGATTCCCTTTGGCTTTTGTACATTCAGTGGCTTGGACAAATATATAATGACAAATAATCATATCATAGAACCATTCAGAGTACTTGCACCACTCTATAGATACTTGGTGCTACCAGTTTCTATTTCCCCACAATCCTTGACAACCTCTAATCTTATTACTGTCTCCATAATTTTCAAATTTCCAAAATTCTATGTACTCCTGTTGAAATGGTATAGTATAACCTTTCCAGACTGACTTCTTTCACTTAGAAATATGCATTCAATTCTATTCTGTGCCTTTCATGGTTTGATAACTTATTGCTTGTTAGTGCTGAATAACATCCCATTGTCTGAATGCAACATAGCTTATTTATCCCTTCATAGACTGAAGAAAATGTCAGTTTGTTCCAAGTTTGGGTAATTATGGATAAAGGTGCTGTAAACATGCTTGTATAGTATTTGAGTGAATACATGTTTTCACCTCTTTTGGGTAAATACCAAGGAAGGCCATTGCTGAATCATATAGTAGTAGTATGTTTAGTTTTGATATACAACAAAAAACTGCCTTCCAAAGTACTATAACATTTGCATTCCCATTAGGAATGAATAAAAGGACTTTTTACTTTACCTTCTCACCCGTATTTAGTATTGTCAGTGTTCGGAATTTTTCCATTGAAAACTAAATTTTTGGAAACCTAATCTCCTCATTTAGTGAGCATGAATTATGTTTATAGATGTCAGCGTTTTCCTTGTAAGAAGTCACTTGATATTTATTCAAAAGAACTAAAATCAGAATATTATAGTAATATATGCATGTTTATAGCAACAAAGTTCAAAGTAGCCAGTTTATGGAACCAGCATAGATGACCAATAAGACATAAATGGATAAAGAAAATATTGTATTATACACAATGGAGTTTTATTCAGTCTTGATGGGAATGAAATTATAACATTTGTTTATAAATGGATGAAACAATTAAAGTGAAATAAATAAGACTTGCTTGGAAAGTCAAGGGTCAAATGTTTTTCTCTCATATATGGAGTCAAAAGAGACATTTTTAATAAGGGCTACAAAAGAGGATCTCAAAAAAACAGAAGGGAGACCAACTGAGTATAGCAAGAGGATTGGGAGAGAGAAGGAGGAAGGGAGGTCATGGGGAAGTACTAGGGAACAAAACCTACCAAGCTATACTATGTCCTTGAACACACACACACACATATACATATGCATATATATAATTTAATTACTGCAGTATGATTATATATAAAACAATATAATATAATATTAAATATTATATATAATATAAAATTAAAATAATAATATAAAGTTAAAATAATAATAATAATAATAGAAGATAAACTAGAATAGAGCAAGAGGATGAGAGAAAGGAAATAGAAGAGGAAAATGAAAGATACTGAGGAATGAGCTGAGGAATGAGATTGATCAAATTACATTATTTGTGTGTATAAACATGGAATAATAAATCCAACTATTATGTACAATTTTAATTCATCGATTAAAATGTGATATACCCCAGAATTATTTTCACCATCCTGATAAGGTACTGATTTATACAACTATGTCTATTTATTTTAAAAACATTAGTCAGTGGTTAATGAGGACCCGAAAAGTAAACAATGTCAAAATTACATTACATATTTAACTTTCTGCTTGCAAATAATTTTAAACTAGAAAAATCAAAATATCCCCACCCAAATTCAACAACCAATATTCTCACTCAGACCAGGGGTTAACATCTTATTGTTTTCTAATGTAGTGCAACATGAAGTGACTCATTTATGTTGTATTCTAGTCTAAAATATTTAAAATTTTGCTACAGCTTTTGTATTACAAGAAGAGAGAGATAGCAAATCAAAATAAGCTAAATGAAACTACAAATAACCACCAGATAATTTGAGTGAATCATTCTTAAGAAGGTCTGTAGATCTTATAGTAGAGAGAGAGAAGGAGAGACAGACATACACACACAAAGAGAAAGAAAACAAATGGAAAGAAGAATGGAAAAAACTTTAAAAGAGATTTAGACTTAGGGCATTTTAAAAGAACTCTATACATTCTGTTTCAGTTTACCAGTTTCTGTTTCTAATTTGAAAAGCGCATGTGTTGCTTTCTTAATATCAAGTTTTCTTTTAATTTTAAATATATTTTAAGAATTTTCCTTTAGAGTTCACTGAGCCTCTCTAATTTTTCACCTATGCAAAAGCATGTAGTTAAGTGCTCTTTTGTTACGCTTTTCTTTGTTCTTCTGTGACATACTCCAAGTTTAAACTATCATCCTATCAGAATATCACTTTGCATATAAATTTTACCATCTGGAGATAGCAACATTACCGTGGCACCATTATTGATATTTATTAGCATTTGCCCTAAGTTTTAATTTTATTTATGTAATCTACCTTTCTTAAGATCAACATTTTTACCACCAATTTCAGCTTTAGCTTTTTTTTTTTATCTTGACATTATTTCAGAAATAATCAACAAGCAAGTCAACCTAAAGGAAATGCAGAGAAAGTTCTCTAGACATTCTTATCTCACATACTACATGATTTGTCCTGTTCTTTATCTTCACAAAGTAGAAAAAGGTAATTAATTTCCATATTTCACTGTGCAGAAGATACTTTAGTCACTGCCACAAACTTACTGTCTGAGAAATCTAAAAAGACTGGTGTCTGTCTTTGCATGTGTCCCTACAACACAAGTAGATACTGGGAAACAAGCATGGTATAAAGCAAATTAGATCCCCTACCTTGCTATTGAGACACATGGAAAAAAAAATCAGTAATATTGATGTAACCAGATCCACTGATTGAGAGACATCTGCCAAGAAGTTACAGGACTCTTGCTGCTGAGCAACCAGGCTGTTACATCTCTCAGGCACCTCCCTGAATTTAAAGCTCCTATCCTTCCTTTTCTCATAACTTTTAAAATAGCCCAATACTTAAAAAAAAAAATAACAATGAACTAAATGCAGTATATATTGCTGATAGCCCCAAACACTCAACTATTATAAGCCATATATCCAAATTTTGTTGTTGGTATTATTGCTATGTTTCCTCCACACACACAGACACACAAAAAGATAAATAAATAAATAAATAAATAAATAAATACAGGATTGTATAGATTGTTTGTACATATGCTACTGTATTTAAATTTGCTCACCAAATTTTAACCATTGAAATTTGGTTGCTCTAAAAAATGGATTGTGACCAACTAAAAAACAGACAAAATTCTGATCTTTAAAGAATGTGGTTCATTTTGGTATTCTGTTATAAAATAAACTTTAGTTGGTTTTAATTATACAGATTTCTAAATATATAAGTTTTATAGGAACACTTAAAGTAATATTATATTTAATCAATTCTATTTTTTAATTGAATTTGGTTTGAGAGTTTATATTAAATAAAGTATCATATGATATTAAATATTTTCATTTGTGTATATAGTATATGTTATATACATATATTATATATACTATATGTATGTGTTTATATGTGTTTGTATTAGGAGAAAATCAAAACACAGCATGTTCTATGAAATAATGGGTTAAAGGAGCTGATATTTAAAATTATTTTGGTTTTGTTTGGCTACTAAATAGACAACTACAATTTGAAAAATAATCAAACCATCTTAATATTCTAAAACTATAAATGCCTAATAAGTATGTTTTGACAAAGGCAACATGAAATTGTAATTAAATTTCTTTTAAATTTTTTTCTAAAGAAAATCCTTTAAGAAAAGGAAGTCCAGGGACTTAGAGTGAGGAAAAATCATGTCTTAAGTTTAGTCAAGCTAAAGGGAATTTTATAAGGCTATCTTGGTCAATGGCTTAGGGAATCTAAGAATGAAGTTTAAATTCTATAAGCCTTTTATTTTACATTAGAGACTCAGTTTGATCCAAAATTTTAATGTGCAAACAGTTATTATCCAGGCATAGATTCTCACTTAATGCAAGATTTTATTAGGCTTAACCACAAAGTACAGCATAATGAACATATTTTCTGATTCAATGAGTATGTGTATTGAGTATCTAGCATGGGATTAGCAATGCTAGTTCTCTCTTGCTTCAAATGGGTGGCCAATATAGCTAAAACATGAGAAGCATATGCATGATTTGGGTTGTGTTGAAAAGAATGATCTTATGGGGAAAAAAAGTCTATTAATTCCAAACTTTTCAATTACAATGTGAAATAAAATAACTATAAAAAAATCTGGATATTGCATGTATAACTAGAACTGAGTGCTTTTTCACTCCAGCATACAACACGGGTTTTTGGGAGCTCTGATATCACAATGTATGTTTCATAGGCATTTTCATATATCTAACATATTAGTGTCAAAAGATTGTCAATCACCTTGCCTAATGCCATATAATTCTCACATATCCTTTGAAATTACACTTGTCCATACCATTTAGCAAATGAAGAAATTTAATTTTGGAATGCAGTTATTTCTTTTATTTCAAAGGTCCTTTAGCTATGTAGAGAATCAGGCATCTTAAAAGGTAGTTATTAGAAAAGAAAGGACAGATACAGAATTATTGTGCTCTTATTGCTAACTTTATTGAAATTTTTTGTATCAGAGATACTGTACCATCCCAAGTACAGTCACTCAAATTGCTTTCCAATTGTTTCAATAAGATATCAAAAGTGTCTTGCTGGGCTGGGGTTGTGGTTCAGTGGTAGAGTGCTCAGTTAGCACACATGAGGCACTAGGTTTGATCCTCAGCATCACATAAAAATCAAACAAAAGGTATTGTGTCCCCCTACAACTAAAAATATATATATATTTAAAAAATGTTTTGCTACTGTATTAAATACAAAGAAAAAGAATCAACAAGATTGTAGATTTAAAACCACAATGTGAATGAGCTCATCTAACTATGCTCAGCAGTTGTGCACCACCCAGCAGTTTTATAAACTGACCAGAGTTCTTTCTACTAACTTACTAATCACAAGATTCTTTTGCTGCTAGTATTAGCTTTCTGAATATGAAAATATAAATTGCATCCTATTGTCATTTGGGAATGTTATTAGATAATATCAGTTATGATATCATAGACTATAGAGTCTGGAATAAATTTCAAAACATACTAGATACACATTATTACAGTGTTTAAAAAATATATTCAGAGCCATATAATACTGTAATAAGTCTTTACTTATGAATTCTGGATGCATATTTTAGTAGGATTAGAAGTCAAAGTTATGTGACATTTTGTGCAATAGAATGAGTGAAGGCATGAAATAATTTGTGAATGAATGCAGATCACAAATAATGGGGGGAAAAACTCTGTAAAATGGCCATAATATAATCTGAACATATAGTCCACATCATATAGGTAAAACTTTCAGATTCATAAACCTATATATTTGGTGAAGTCCAAAATATATTTCCAAATGAGTGTAGAAAAATTCTTCTGCATCATAATACCATATATTTGGAACTAGGTATTTTTTCTAGCTAACCCCCAATCTCAACCACAAGCCCTTAAACTTTTTTTTACTTTATTGACATATGTTTACAGATTCTCCATAATTAAATCATGTTGAAAAACTGTTAAATCTTACAGATTGGATTTTGTCACATAATGGGTGTAAAAATTAATAATGAATAGCTGAGTTTGAAATGTTATGTAAACCATATTAATAATTACAATTATACAACCAGAAATAATTTAGAAATTTTTATACCTTGATTCTGTAAATATTTACCGCAATGTACTATCTTAAATAGATGATGATTTTTTTATGTTACCATGACAGGTGCTAAGAAACCCACATTCCTTTCCAGAGACTCTAGTGGAGGATTGGTTTTCCTGCCTATCTAATTTATGTAGTCTTTTGGATTAAGGTCCTATCCTTCTACCTTCAAACTAAAAGTCTCAAGGCTAATATATGTCACATAGCTATCTCTTTCTCTCTCTCTCTCTCTCTCTCTCTCTCTCTCCTTTTTTCCATTTATTTGGCCAGCCAATAGTCTAAAAATTCAAAGTCATCTCAACAACTTATGATCATTTCATTAGCAACCCTTACTTTCATCTGAAACCTCAACTTCTCTTTGCCATTGACCACATTATAGTTGCAGATTCCAGAGATTAGAATGTGGACATCATTTTTTTTTTGTACTGGGAATTGAACTCAGGGGCATTCAACCACTGAGCCACAGCTCCAGCCATATTTTACATTTTATTTAGAGACCGATCTCATTGAATTGATTAGTGTCTTGTTTTGCTGAAGCTGGCTATGAACTCTCAATCTTTCTGACTCAGACACCCGAGTCGCTGGGATTACAGGTGTGCACCACCACACCCAGCATACACCACTATTTGAGAGATATTTTTCTATTACTCTGTTTACCACAGTTAAATATGTTATTTTAAATATTAGGAAATGATTAGAAATAAAACTCTTTATAACTATACCAATGTGGCACAAAAATAACTCAAATCTTCACAAGAAAAGTGTTATACAAGATATCATACTTACACATGAAATTCAAATCTAGGCAAATTAAAAAAGTGTTCTAATATAGTGGGAGCACTATTTTTGGAACCCAAATAATCTAACAGGATACATTAAATATTTTCAGTACGTTTTAATATTGCCTTTATTTTAAAATTACTTTCTTCATTTTTTAATATTTTAAAGGTTTGAATATTTTTCTACTTTATTTTTTGTGTACTGCAAAGAAAATAAGACTTGCTTAGGAATATAATTTAGAAATTACTTTCCACATGAAATGATCAGATACTAATAATATTCCACTACTTAGTGTCCAAATATGAACATTGGACTGTTTCAAGATAAAGAACTTATATTAAAAAGTAGTTTTCTCTAATTGCTAGAGATGTTGAACATTTTTCATGTATTTTTTTATTGATTTTATTTGTCCTTCTGTAAGTATCTATTCATTTCCTTAGCCCATTTATTGATTGGGTTATTTGTTTGTAAAAGTTGTAATTATTAATATGGTTTATATAACATTGGGTTATTTGTTATTTGTGTGTGTGTGTGTGTGTGTGTGTGTGTGCGTGTTAAGTTTTTTGAGTTCTTTATAGATCCTGGAGATTAGTGCTCTGAGGTGCATGTGGTAAAGATTTTCCCTTGTTCTGTAGGCTCTCTCTTCACATTATTAATTGTTTCATTTGCTGAGAAGTTTTCAGATTGAATCCTTCCTATTTATTGACTTCTTGCACTTTAGGAGTCTTGTTAAGGAGTTCAGTTCCTAAGATAACCTGGTGAAGATTTTGTCCTGTTATTTCTTCCATTAGGCACAAGGTCTCTGTTCTAGTGCATAAGTCTTTGATCCACTTTGGGTTAATTTTTGTGCCGGGTGAGACATAGAGGTTTAATTTCAATTTGCTACATATGGATTTCCTGTTTTCCCAGCACTATTTGTTGAAGAGGCTATCTTTTCTCCAATGTATGTTTTTGGCCCCTTTGTATAGTATGAGATAAATGTATTCATATGGGTTTGTCTATGTGTCTTCTATATTATACCATTGGCCTACATGTCTATTTTGGTGCCAGTACCACTCCATTTTTGTTACTATCACTCTATAGCATAGTTTAAGGTCTGGTATTGTGATGCCTCCTTCTTCACTCTTCTTGCTAAGGATTGCTTTGGCTATTTTGGTCTCTCATTCTTCCAAGTTAATTTCATGATTGCTTTTTCTATTTCTATTAAAAATGTCATTGGCATTTTAATAGGAATTTCATTAAATCTGAATAACATTTTTGGTAGTATGGCAATTTTGACAATATTAATTGTGCCTATCAAAGAGCATGGGAAATCTTTTTATCTTCTAAGGTCTTCTTCAATTTCTTTCTTGAGTGTTTGGTGGTTTTCATTGTAGAGGTCTTTTGCCTCTTTTGTTAGATTGATTCTCAAGTTTTTGTTTGTTTGTCTTTGAATCTAGTGTGAATGGGGTAATTTTCCTATTTTCTCCTTCATTGGGTTCATCACTGATGCATAAGAACACATTTCATTTACCTGTGTTGATTTTATACCATGCTACTTTGTTGACAAAAAACCAAAGGCCAAATGTTTTCTCTGATATGAGAATGCTAATTCACAATAAGGAGGGTGGCTAGGGAACAATAGAGGTGCATTTGATTGAACAGAGTGGAAGGGCATGGGGATAGAAAGGATAGTAGAATGAATCAGACATTATTACCCTATGTGCATATATGATTATAGGACCAGTTTGATTCTACACAATGTACAACAAGAAAAATGAGAAGTTATACTCCACTTACATATTTTGTGTCAAAAATTACATTCCACTGTCATGTATAACTAACTAGAACAAATTTTAAATTAATAGTCTTATATGCAGAAAAGTTTTAATTTGATGCCATTCCATTTCTTAGTTCATTTTGACATGATCACACATGCATGGAATATGATTTTTAGCATTTTTATCAAGTATCAAATGACTGTAGCTTTGTGAGTTGACTTCTGTGTTCTCTATTCTATTCCATTAATTCAGAGTTCTGTTTTTATTGCCAGTACCATTCACTTTTTAAAACTATGGCTCTGTAGTACATTTTGAAATTGGGAGTTGTTGTCACTCAAACATTGTTCTATTTTTGCTTAATGTTGCTTTGTCTATTTTGAGTCCCTTGATTTTTTATATGAGTTTTAGAATTATTTTTTTTCTTATTTTGTTAAGAATATACTTGGTATTTTCTTAATTAACTGAGTTATACTAATTAAGTACATATCACAGCAGAATGAATTGTGATTCATTGTACACAATTGCAGCACAACTTTTCATTTCTCTGGTTGTACATGATGTAGCATTGCATCATATGTGCAGTCACACATGTACCTAGGGTAATGATGTCCATCTCATTCCACCATATTTCCTGCCCCATCTCCTCTTTCCTCCCCCCTCTCTCCTTTGCACAATCACAGTTCATCCCTTCTCCCTACACACCCACCACTACCACCACTATTATGGGTCAGCATCCACTTATCAGAAAGAACATTTAGCCTTTGGTTTTGGGGGGATTGGTTTACTTTGATTAGCCTGATATTCTCCAACTCCATCCCTTTATCTGCAAATGTCATAATTTTATTCTCTTTTAATGTTGAATAATATTCCATTGAGTATATATAACACAGTTTCTTCATCCATTCATCTGTTGAAGGGCATCTAAGTTGCATTCACAGTTTAGCTAATGTGAATTGAGCTGCTATGAACATTGATGTGGCTGCATTACTATAGTGTGCTGATTTTAAGTCCTTTGGGTATAGACCGAGGATTAGGATTCCAAGTTTTCTAAGGAATCTCCATATTGCTTTCCAGACTGGTTGTGCCAATTTTCAATCCCACCACCAATGTATGAGTTTGCCCTTTCCCCCACATCCTTGCCAACATTTATTGTTGTTTGTAATTCTTGATAACTGTCATTCTGACTGGCATGAGATGAAATCTGAAGAGTAATTTTGATTTGCATTTCTCTAATTATTAGAGATGTTGAACATTTTTTCATATATTTATTAATCAATTGTATATCTTCTGAGAAGTGTGTGTTCAGCTTCTTAGCTCATTTTTTTTGACTGGGCTATTTGTTTTTGGGGGGATTAAGTTTTTTGAGTTCTTTATATATACTGGAGATTAGTGCTCTATTGGATGTGCAGGGCAAAAATTTGCTCTCAAAATGTAGGCTCTCTCTTTACTTCATTGATTGTTTATAATTCGTATTTTAAAGGGGCTTTCATTGAATCTGCATGTAGATTTATTTTGGTAATATAACCATTTTAATAATATTAATTTTTCTAACTCATGAACATGGAAGTTCTTTAATCAATGTCTTTCATTAGTGTTCTGTAATTTTCATTAGTGTTCTGTAATATTAATTATTCTAACTCATGAACATGGAAGTTCTTTCCATCAATGTCTTTCATTAGTGTTCTGTAATTTTCATTGTCTTCCACCAAGGTTGGTAGTGAGGAGGAGATTGCTGGGTCAATAGGATGGAAATAATCGAAATGTGTTATATGCAATAAAAATGTAGCTTCCTAGAAATAATTTAAAAATATTCAATAGAAGTGCAACTTATAGAACAAAGAGAAAAAATAAAGATGAAGGTATATCTGCCATAATAATATGACAGCAAATGAATTTCTGTCAAATTTCCTAAATTAAAAGTAATAACTTGCCAGGGAAAAATAAGATTATGTATTTAAGACACTGATAAGTAAAATCTATTGGTAATATATGAGTGTATAAATATATACTTGCATGTTTTGTTTGTCAGTTGCATTGCCAAACACTTTATATAGAAGAAAAGTTAGATTTTAATATGTGCAATTTTATATATCATTGACATATATACACAACTATGTCACCAAATTCAAGATGAGCAATATTGTAATTTCTAAAAAATGTCCCTGTTCTTTGTCACCGATCTCCCAATGTTACCACAGGCCCCAGAAACTACTGATTAGTTGACTGAATGTCATTTACCTTTTCTAAAATGAAAATATAAACAGAGTCATATAGAACATAATAATCATATTTTGACTTTATTTACTCAGTGTATTGCCTTGGAGAACATTTCCATGGTGTTGCACAAATGAATTCATTAGGTAGATTTATTTATTTATTTTGCTGAGTATAGTCAATTGTATGAATATACTACAATTTGATTATCTACTCACGGATTCAAGGCCTTAGTTTATCTTGAACATAAACTAAAAGAGGAATTCTTAAGCCGTAAGTATGTTCATTTTAACTTGAGAAACATTAAGCATTTTCAAATGTGGCTGTAGAATTTTACATTCCCAAATCAGTATATACAAGTTACAGGTCCTCAGCTTCTTCTTAGTTGCTATGGTAACCTTCAATGCACCATAAATTCCAAATTCTAATGGAAGACTGCTGTTGTTTGTGTTGTGGATAGGGGTTGGTTAGGCCACCAGAGGGTTTTTCTCAATTTTGTAGCTCCATGATCAGTGTTCAGCCATTGCTGCATGACTGCACTACAGAGCATTTCTCCCTTCATGCCCAAACATTTTCCCAGTGGTTGAAAGTCATCACTTATATCTTATACCTGGCTTCTATAGAAAGCAGGAGTATTTCTTTATTGCTCTACTCTAACATTAGTCTGAGTGATGTCCTTTGTTTCATATCTTTCAAACTGAAGTTTTCATAGATGCTTGCTCTTCTCCCGATGGCAACCAAACATAACTTTGTGTATTTTGTTTTGGGAAGTATTTTCTGCCTTTTCTCTGGATGCAAATATGCTCAGTTCAGGATCTTGGTTACAAAATGACTACCTGCTTATCCTTTAGAAGAGAGATTTTTTTTTCCTTCCACTCTTTGATTAATGGCCTTATCATTCTGTGTTTCTCAGAGACAACACATTTTAAATCCTTTCCCATCATAATTTATTTTTTATTATATGATAATATAAACAAGGTGTATGCCTGACCCTTGTATTCAATAATCAGTTCATTCCTGATTATGTTATCAAAGAAGGGTCTCATTTTTTTGCTAAACTACCCCAATCTTTCCCATATGTTCCAGATAGAAGGTCACTGGGGGAAAAATGCAAATAAGAGAAAATTCCCCTTATGACAAGGGTCCCCAGATTTTTCACGTGACATATCAGCCCACTTTTAGCAGTCTGTTCAAATTCTATCTAATTTCTGCACACCATTATGGCAACCAGAACATTCCCTTTGATCCTGTGCTTTCTGTAAGTCAGTTTGTGTTACATCTCTCCTTGAATAGCTTTGTCCTTCTTTAGAATTTACTTTACTTTGTTGCCTTTTAATCTTAGTTCTCTGAGAAACAAATATAATCTAAGATTCTGTACTTTACAAACATTTTTGTTAGATTGGGAGTTTCCTTTGAGTATTCCACATATCTTAAGAAAGCAAACCCTCTTTTTTAAATTCTAAAATGTTTATGACTGTAGGAAATAAATTCTTAGGGCATGGAAGAACCATTTTGATTTAAGTGAACACATATGAAAACTGATATATAATCTCGCTTCATTTTTCAATGTTGGAATTTAGCCATGTGCAAATATAGAATGGTCCCAAGAATCATTCAAGCATTTCAATATTTAGCAATGTGTGACCAATATTTTAAGCTCTATTCCTTACTATTCCACCCATAGAAATACCAGTTATTATCTTTTGTAGATTCTATGAAGATGCAAGTAATATCTGATATGTCTCACCTGAGGTTTTTCCCTTTTAATGCTGCTGCACACTTTTATGGCAGGGTCTTCATCCAGGACAAAATCAGGAAAGCAAAGAAAGACAAATAAGGCAATAAAATGATTCCTTTAATTGTCTGTGGACCACTGTGACACCCTTTCTCAATTTATCACTCAGGGAGAAGAGTCTTGCATTATTGGTACTTCTAATGTGGATGATGAATTGGAGCAAGCCTAAGAAGCACAACTTAGAAGAGAACAAAAAAGCAAAACCATAACTCTCTGCAATTCTACAACTTTCCTCCTCACCAACTAGATTTTCTGTTATTTTAAATTTTCTGGTAAATATTTTAATTTATCTCCATCATAGACTCAAGTCTTCTAAAATTAAATTCTGTTCTCCACCTTCACTATTATAAGATCTGCCTCTTCAAATCCCTTGGTTCCTTAAATTGAGTTTAAAAAAAAAAACACAAAGCAGTAGTAATAGCCAGCTTTCTATCTATACAGTTTTAATACTATCTAGTCTGCTAGTATTCATGCTTTTTCAGGATACCTTAGATAGTTTTTCATTTTATTAGTGCACATGCCTTATCACATATGCAATGACATTTTCCACAATTATGCACTCTATCATCATATTTTTTACATTCTATTTAATTATTTCCTCTAGCATGAAAACTTCTAATATCCTTTCTTTCTTAAAAAAGAAAGAAGGAGAAGAAGAAGGTGGCTACATCCCTTCCAGAATGCTGCCTCCTATGTTCCTCACAGCAGGAACAAAATCTTCAAATGAGTTGTTTATATTCACTGCCTCAGATTACCTTTTCCCATTCACTCTGTAAGGTGTTTCTATTAGGATTTTGCCAACATCATTCAACAGAAATTGCTCTAGCTTAAGTCAATAGTTACATCCACATTGATAAATTCAATGGTGAATTCTCAGTCCTCATCTTATGTAACCTACTTGTAGCTGTTTAAATGATTGATTTCTCTCTATTGTTTGATAGGTTTGCTTGCATTGATTTCTAATCAGAACCAGCTTCGTTATTATGAAATCTTTGCAGCCACATGGGACTTGTACAACTTCGGGCTTAGAAAGGTTTTGCACTTGGTTCAATACACTGCTGTCACCATGTTTAATTTTTTAAAAAAATTTAACAAAATTTTTACAGTTGTATTTTGAACTGTACTCACAACCTTCCTCATTAGTCTGCAAAAAACAATATTCGCCTGATGTTCCTACTATCTTTCTGATCATTACATTTTAGTCTATTTCTCTGTTTGCCTTTCCTTTCATTCTAGTATCTTGTTTAACACATTTCTTTCTTTAATTATCTGGCCTATTTCCTTGCTGTACCATTGATTTGCTAAGCAATTCAAAATTTAGATTTCTAGACTAGATAGACAAATCTCCAAATTTGTGTTACTGCCTGCCTATTCAATTTCTCATGATCAGTATGTTTGAAATGGAACCCACATTCTTTCATTTCTTCCATTGCTCCATTCTGGTTTTTCTAAGTTTAAAGAGGCTCCATTATTGCATTTGTGCAATTATTTGTTTCTTTTTACTCCTTATATTTGGTCTGTAAGGGAATCTTGCTATGTTTTTCCTTCAAAATATATCTAGAATCTCACCATGTATGTGGTTCTTGCCAACATGGCAATCATTTTTGTCTAAGCCACCATGATCACTCATTAGATTACTATGGTAGCTTTCAAAATGGTTCAATACCTTCTATTGTTGTTACCCTCCATTCTGCTCTCAACAAAGCAGTAAATGTCTTTATGATATAAATCAGTTCAAATCACTCCTTTGTTCAAAACTCTGCAGTGTCTCCCTATTTCACAGAGTAAAAGCCAAGGTCTATACAATGGCTTAAAACATCCTACAAGATTTTTATCCCCAATTACCTGTCAAATCTTCTTTATGGCTCCATTATTCACCCAGTTCTACTGTACTGGTCTCTGTTGTTCCTCAACACACCAGTCATGTTCATATTTCAGTGTCATCATTCTAGCTGTCCTCCCTTCCATAAACATTCTTCTTCTAGATATATATTTATGTATCTAAGTCTCTTGTCACCTTTAAGCTATTTTTCATATCTCAATTTTCCAATGAGAAAGTTGTACCTGGTCTTTCTTCTTAGCATTCCATATCTCCTTCGCTTTGCTTTATTTTTATTTTTAGGTTTTATTCCTATTTTCTCTGTGTGTGTTTTCCTCAAGCATTTAAAAGGTCCCAATTAATATTTACATGATGAAATCCAATCCCTCAAGGATATGGTATTCACAAGTGGGAGCTTTGAGAGGGGATTAAATAGTTATTATGGAGTACTCCTAAATGGGACTAGTGCCTTAATAAAGCAGGTGTGAGAGAGCTTGTTGGCCCCTTTTGCCATGTGAGGACATAGCCAGAAGGTAACATATGACTTAGGAAACAGAACCTCAACAGACATGGCATCCAACTCCATCTTCGACTTTCCACCATCCGTGACTCTAAGAAACACAATAATGTTGCTTATAAGCTGCCAGTTTCTGGTATTTTGTGATTACAGCATCAAGATCATTTCTGAGTTATGACATCAAGATCATTTCCGAATATCAAAATGAATTTCGTAAAAAGGAAAATATTGTCCTGTGTAACTAGAATACTATTATCATTCTGTAGAAAATTAACAGTAACTTCCTTTTATTATAGAACAGTCAGTTAATTTACCAGGGTCTTTATCTTTGTTTCTGTTGTTTTATTTCAGTGTAGTGGGTTGAATAGTGTCCTCCAAAAATGTATGTGTACCCATAGTCTTAGAATGTGACTTTATTTGAAAACAGTTTTCTGCATATGTATTTGGTTTAAGTTGAAGTCATACTGGATTAGGGTGGGTCCTGAATGAAGTAAGCTCTGACATATAGAAATATCATAGCTATAATAGAGGAGAATACCATGTAACATGGAGGCATAAATTGAAACAATGCAACAGCAAGCCAAAATTGGAAGGAAATATCCTGAAGCTGGAAGAGGCAAGAAAGGGGCTTCTTTAGAAACTTCAGAAAGAACATGACACTACTTACATCATGACTTCGGACTACTGACCTCCATAGAACTGTGAGGGAATGTTCATAGTTTGAAGTTTGTGGCATTTGTTATGAAAACCCCAGGAAACTACAATGCCCATTATAAATAGGTATTTTCCACATAAGGAAGGTTTCGTGAAATTTCTTCGGGTATGAGACAGAAGAGATCACATAAGGAGTTTTTCCTTCCCTTGTACTCTTTTATAATGCAAACAAGAATAAATTATGATGTGGCAGAAGGACAAAATTTACATAGGTTAATTGTAAGCATTGTTGAATTGAGAAACAACCATTTCTTCTCCAAACACATATTTATAAGTAGATGGTTCTGCAAATGAAAATATGTATTAACAGATACTTTGTAGAATTTTCTGAGTAACACAAATATTAACATCATTGTATATGGTCATGAATAATACTTAGAAATTATGTAATCCAATCCTTTTGTATTATGAACAGAACAAACTGAAGTTTAGAAAGTATATAATTGTCTTTGGCAAGAATAATAGCAGAATAGTAGACTTTATATTTAGTATATGTTGCATTCATACTAGTCTTACATTTGAAATAAAAACCTACTATTTCTTCCCTTTCCTCTTTCCCTTGAAACATATTTCTAGGAGACAGCCTGTTCAATAAGATTGCATGAACAAGGAAGGGGCCAAGCAGGGCATAAAATGTTTTGAGATGAAAGACAAAGTAAAAGGTAGCCACATGAGGCAGCAACTAGCAACTGAGAAAATCAGCAGCTTGTATGGGGAAGAGGTTTCAATAGGCAACAATGGAAGCAGCAGACTGCATTGGGCCAGAGCCATGGAGGCACTAGCATGAGTGTAGAAGAGACTGAAATAGGGACTGTGGTTAGCTTTCAAAATGGATGAAGGAAGCAACGATAGAGTAATGCAGATAGTCCCTCGAAGTTAAAAAAAAAGGCAAAAAAGAAAGCAAAACCCTACAAATATGCTTTACAATTCTCCCCAAGATTCTTCAAAGAGGAGTGAAGTCCTGCTGATACTTTGATTTTAGCCTAATAAAACCTGTAAGGCTTCTGAAATCTAGGACAGAAAGTTCATAATTTCTATAGTTTTATAGTTTTAAGCTGTGGGTTTGATTTGAAGCGATTTCTTATAGCAACAATAGAGAGCTAATAGGGAAACGAGTTTTTGTTTTACTATTAGGAAAACAAGTAACAAGTATGGAAATGGAGGAGGCTAAACAAAATTTTGGGATGTTGGATTAGATTGGAACTAATGGGGAAAACTCTCATTACATCATGAACATATTAATATAAGTTTATCTGTAGCTATAGATATTAATGCATATAGTGTGTTTATATGTGTACACATTTTTATAAAGACTGAGAGTAGCTCAGGCATGAAATAAGGTCTATTTTACTGTTCTACATATAAATATCAGTTTTATCACCATGATTTATGGAAGAGACTTATCCTTTCTCATTGTGTGTTCTTGACATCTTTGTTGAAAACCACTTGACTATAAATGTGTGGATTGGATTTCTGGTTCTCTATTCTGTTCCAATTATCTTTGTTTCTGTTTTTGTGCTATGGGGAATCTAACCCAAGGGCACTTTACCACAGAGCCACATACTTAACCCTCTTTATTTTTTACTTTAATATAGAACCTCACTAAGTTGCTCAGTGTGACCTCAGACTTGGGATTCTTTTGCTTCAACCTCCTGAGTAGCTGAAATTAGAGGAATGCACCTCAGCATCTGGATGTTACATTGTTTTATGCATGTTTTTGTACAATTACCAATTTGCTTGGGTTATGATATCTTTGCAATATGTTTTGAAGTTAGGTACTATGATACTTGTACCTTTGTTCTTTTTATTCAACAATGATTTAGCTGTTTAAGGTTTTTTGTGGTTTTATATAAATTTTAGTATATTATTCTATTACATGAAGAATGTTACTAATATTTTGATAGGAATTGCACTAAATCTGTGGTCAATTTGGATTGAGTGGACATTTTACAAACATAGGATATTGTACTATTTAATTGTGGCATTTTTAATGTTTTTCATCAATCAAATTTGTAACAATATGTTAACATTTTGGTTAACTTCACACTTAAATTTTATGTTGGAATATTTTTTTTTAACATGAGACTGTTGTGATTGTTTTTTTCAGATCGTTTGTTCTTAGTGTACAGAAGAATTACTGAGTTTTCATCTTAGAACAGCTTTCCCTATATCCTTTAGGTTTGGATGTACTATATTTTCATTTTTCTTTAAAACAATTTTTTTTATTTCCCTTATAATTTATTCATTATTCTATAGTTGCTCTGGAGAATTATCATTGAATTTCCATGTATTTTTTTTTTAATTTCACAAAGTTCTTTCTCACTTATTTCTGGTTTTACATCATTGTGGTTAAGATACTTGATCTTAAATTTGAGGAGATATCCCGAAGCCTAGCACATGATCTCTTCTGGAGCATGTCCTATGTATATGTAAGCAATATATATTTTGCAGTTGTTAAATAAATTTTTCCAAATATGTTATTAAGGTCCTTTTGATCTAGAATGTTGATAAAATACAAAGTGTCCTTATAGATTTTCTGCTGAATTGATCCAGCTATTACTAAAATGGAATGTTATTATATACGGTAGCTGAAAGTGGAGTGTTATTATATGGAAGACTGTTCCTTTGTTTTAATCATCCTTTTTCATTGCTGCAACCAAGAGAATTGACAAGAACAATTTTAGAGGAGGAACATTTTATCTGGGGACCCATAATTTCAGATGTCTCAGTCCATAGACAGAAGACTCCATTCCTCAAGGCTTCATATGAGGCAGAACATCATGGCGGAAGATTGTGGAAAAAGGAAGTGGCTCACATTATGGTCAGAAAGAAGAGAGACTAAGTTGCCAGATATGAAATATTTACTCCAAAGGCATGTCCCCAATTACCCACCTTCTTAAGTCACAACCTGTCTGCTTTCAGTTATCACTCAATTAACTCCATCAGAGGATTAATTCATTGACTGAGTTAAGGCTCTTATATCCCAGTCATTTCTCCTCTAAAACTTTCTACATTGTCTCACACATGAACTTTTGTGGAACACTTCACATCCAAACCATAGCACTCTTCTTTTAGATCTATTAGTGTTTGCTTTATATATTTATATGTATAGATATTGTATGTGTATTTACATTGTTATATTCTCATGCTGAATTGACCTTTTACCATAATATAATTCCCTTCTTTCTCACTTTTTACTATGTGAAAAGACTATACATCCCCTTCATTTAAAAGTTATTACTGTTGTCCTCCTGTGTGAGGCAAATTCTGCAATTTGTTAACTGACTTTATGTATTTGCAGGCAAAAGTATAGACAGCAGAGCACTAATTTTTCTACCCTTTTAGTTTTCTCTCTATGACAAGAGAGCAAATTAAGACAGGATGCTCTTTCATTGGGAAGATACAGGAAGCAGATGTATAGCTGACTCTTGTCAGCATTAACAAAAAAAAGAACAAGAAACGAGATGTGGCTCTTGTAAGTAACTGTATTATTATTATTTAGGGGGTGGCAGTATCAGGGGTTGAACTCAGGGGCACTTGACCACTGAGCTACATCCCCAGCCCTCTTTTGTATTTTATTTAGAGACAGGGTCTCATTGAGCTCCTTATCAACTCACTTTTGCTGAGGCTGGCTTTGAATTGGCAATGGGATTAAAGGCATGCACCACCACTCTTTGAAACTTTATTATTTTTTAACCAAAAGATAACCAGTAAAAAATGAATAAATTAAAAAGTAATGCAAGGTTCAGTTTTGGAAGCAAAAAAAAAAAAGGTTAAAGATTTTATTCAATGGGGAATCATTTGATAACATTGGCAAAAGCAGGAATGTGGAAGCAACTTACATACCAAGTGAATTTGTTGATCTAATGTGCATTCGTGAGATGTACTGCATTTAATATGCCACTACAAGGAAGGGATGAGCTGAGAAAATTATCAACCACTGGGAAATAGAACTTGAAAAATTTGGAGAACTTCAGAGTTGAGAGATGCAATTGTTACTCCTAGTTAATCAGTGACAGAAAAATCTAGTCTTAAAGTTAATTAAACACCCAATTTCAGATAATAGACCATGTATAAACACTATGAGGTGAGGTCCTTTGCAGAACATGCAAATTGATTTAGTTGGTTCTCAGCAAATCATTAAAGCAAGACAAGAGGTATTCAGAGAAATAAATAAATAAGTTGCTCTGCCAAAGAAGAATCAAGAGACAAGAAACCCAAGTTACCTGAAAATAAATCAAGCAAAAAGAAAAAATAATGTCTAGAAGAAAATTTTATTGACTATTAACACATGGTATAAAATTTAGCTGCTATGGGTTGAAGTGTTTCTCCTTAAATAACACGTTGAATCTTAAGTACTGGTGTCTCATGATGCCAACTTATTTAGAAATGAGTTTATTTGCAGATGTAAATACTTAGGATGAGGTCTTATTGCAATATAGTGGGCACTTAATCCCATATGACTGATGTCTTGTAAGAGTAAAGTATTTACTTGATACAGACACTTGTGGTGAGGTGATCATGTGAAATGTGAAGATCAGACAGAGTTTGGAATTTCTCTGCCATCAGTCACAAGAAGGATTCAGGGAAAGGATGACTCTGTCAAAATCTTAATTTTGGAATTCTGGCCTATATAACTGTGAGAGAATAAATTTCTGTCCCTTCAAGCTACCAGTTTGTGATCACTGCTGTAGAAGCACTATGAAATTAATATACATGCCAAATCTGACTTCACAGTATCTATGCCAGACTTCTCTCTCGAATTTTAGCAATAAGTACTAAAATTCCTGTTTTAAGTGTCTCGCATTTCAAATTCTATACGTATTCTAAGCAAAACTCATCACATCTCCCCTATAAAAATGTTCCATACCTATATTCTTATGTCTTATCTGTGGTGATGTTACCAATTTATCATGCAAATTAAAAATAAGATTAATTTTCAATTCCTAGTCCTACTTTTTCTCCACATGTAATAAACTTTTTTATATTAGCTCTTAAAGTTGTCTTAAATCCATCACTTCAAATTCCACTACAGTTCCTGAGCTTATCCTCTCACACATGGGCAGTTAACTTGATACATTAGATCATTGCACTCTTTTCTCAGAGCCATCATTACCACATTCTACTCCTCAGAGAATTTATTCTCATTTTCTTTTAAAGGCTCCTCTTATTTTGCTTGTCACATCAAGTTCTGAGATCCCTAGATTTTCCCCTACAACCCTAGATTTTTATTACTACACACTGGTGACTGGGTGATTTTACTTACTCCATAGTAGCCTTTTATGTTTTGTACTATTACTGCTTAGTATTTGAATCTCAAATTCAGATATTAAGGAATCTCTCCCCATCCAAACTGGCTGAACAAAGTCTCGCCGTTTAGTCATTCTCAAGAGAAATTAAAAACTGTAATTCAGACAGCTACACTAACTTGAATATGTTTAGGTTCAAACTTTATTTTCAGCCTCTTATGTCATCTTCACTAGAATGGACACAAGAAGATTTGTTTCCTTATTTTCCAAATTGATTCATAACCACCAATTTCATATTTGTAGATGTTCCTTTCCCTTCTTTCAAGATAAACTCTTGAATTAATGGGTATTTAGACATCCTATTAATATGATTTAAAGATTTATAATTATTATTTTCTATTTCTTCTCCCCAACTTAAATGTTCATTTCTTTTCTAAATCCTTCACCTAGTACGTTTTCAAATATCCTGAATTTGTCCATCTTTGCATATATAATAGCAGTTTAAAAGGGTTCCTAATGATCCTTTTATCTAATTTCTTCAAGTTGCATTTCTAAAATATGTATAGGAAAACCCCAATGTCTCAGCTCTGCTGAAGGAATAGCAATAAATTTGCTCATGTATGACTTTCTAACACCATCTTCCACCATTTTACTACATGACCAATCAAAAAATTTTCTTTCCTGATTCTTGTTCTTGATAGCAGCTCACTCATTTTTAAAATATCTTTCATGACATTGATTTATTAAATAGTTGTTTTTTGCAGTGCCTGAAATTTTGGCTTGGTTGAATTACTTTAATTTATAATACATTTCTTATATTACTATCTACTTTTCATTTTTTTTCTACTACATCCTTTTTGGTTAGTTGGTTGTCTCATTTTATTATGTTCTTGAAATCAATACATATTTCATTGAATTTCATCTTTCATTTTCCTTATGTAAACATTTAGTACTATATATTTCTACTATTGATGGTCTTATTTATTAGACACATGCTTTGCTATGTGTTGATTTTATTTTACAGTGTAAAATATGTTTTAATTTTATTTTTGTATTAATTTTCTTATTGATCTATGATATAGTATATATTTTTCATTTATCCTTTTTAGTAATATTTTCTTGATAAATAATTGTATTGTCACAAAGCATACTGTATATAATATTTTTATAATTTTTGAGATTTTATAGAGTAAATTATATCATTTTTAAATGTTGTTGTTAGTGCATTATAGTTATAGATAACATTGGGGTTCATTTTGACATTAAAAAAATATATGGAATATAATTTGTTCCAATTTAGTCTACACTATTTCTTCTTTTACTCCCTTCTCTCTCCACATATTCCCCTTCCACTACTCTATTGTTCTTCCTTTTACCTATTTATTGTTTTGTTGTTGTTTAATGTTTTTTGTAGATATTCATAAAGTGGAATTCACTATGTTTTTTTCATAAGTGTCCTAACATAATTTGGTCAATTTAAACCCATACTTCTTTTTTTCTTTCTTTTTCCCTCGACCAGTATCCCTTTCCTCTACCCCAGTAATCTCTTCTATTTTCATGGTATCCCCCCGATATTCTTGCTAGCATTTATTATTATTTTTATTCTTGATGATTGACATTCTAACTAGACTGATAAAAAACCACAATGTGATTTTGATCTGCATTTTTCTAATTGCTAGGGATTTTGTACATTTTTTTTTCATATATGTGTTGGCCATTTCTGTTTCATCTTTAGAGAATTTTGTGTTTAGTTCTTTTGTTCATTTATTGATTGAATTATTTTTTTTTTTCGTGTTAAGCTTTTTGTGTTCTTTACCCATATTATGGGTAATAATTCCCTGTCAGAGGAGTGGCTGGCAATGATTTTCTCCCATTCATTAGGTATTCTTTTTATTTTTTTAAATTTCTTTTTTTTTGTGCATAAGCTTTCTAATTCATGCCAGCCCACTTATTGATTCTTGGTATTATTTTTTGAGCTTTAAGGGTAGTGTTAAGGAAGTCAGTGCCTATGCCAAAATGTTATAGTATTTTCTTCCAGCTATTGTAAAGTTTCTCTAAATAATTACTAATTATTTACAGACAGGGTCTTGCTGAGTTGCTTAGGGCCTCGCTAAATTGCTAAGGCTCACTTTGAAATCTTGATAATTCCACTTCCATCTCCTGACCCACTGGGATTACAGGCATGCACCACCATATGAGGCTAATTACTTGGTATTTGATTTGACTTTTGTACAGAGTGAAAGATAGGGATCTAGTTTAATTATTCTACATTTGAATATCCAGTTTTTTCAACACTATGTGTTAAGAAGTCTGTCTTTTCTCCAACATATGTTTTCAGCTTCTTTGTAGAGTATCAAATAGTTGATGTATGGTGATTTGTCTCTGTCTTCTATTTTACTTTATTTGATTTTCTGTCATTTTGATGTCACTATCATGTTGTCTATAGTTCTGTGGTATAATTTGAGGTCAAGTATTCTAATGACTCCAGATTACTTTGGTTATTGTGGTTACTCTATGCTTCCAAGTGAATTTTATTACTATTTTTCTTGTTCTGCAAAGAGTGACAATGGTGTTTGGATGAGGATTGCATTGAATCTGTACATGAATATATATAGTACTTTTGTCATATAACCATTTTATAACATTAATTTTGTCTTTCCAAGAATGTAATAAGTTTTTCAATCTACTGAGGTCTTCAACTCTTTTATTTGGGTTTCTAAAAATTTCATTGTAGAGGTCTTTTACCTCCTTGTTTAGGTTTATTCTCCTCTGTTTGTTTATTTTTGAGGCTAATGTGAATGGTATCATTCACCTGATTTCTTTCTCAGTAGATTTATTATTGAACCATAGTAAAACACTTATTATTGCATATTGATCTTATATTCTGATTCTTTGCTGAATTTGTTTATGAGCTCTAGAAGTCTTTCATTGGAGATTCCTGAGTCTTCTAGATGTGGGATAATAGAAACATGTCATCAGAAAACAGATAATTTGACTGTTTTTCTATTTTTATTCCTTTAATTTTCGTCTATAGACTGATTACTTTGGCGAGAATTTCAAGCACCATATTAATGAGGAATGATGAGAGTGGACATCCTTGTATTTTAAAACATACTCAATAAACTATTTAATACAAAAGAAACAAAATAAATATCAGAGCCAGCATGGTTGATACTCACTAGAGGAATAATCAATTGCGGGAGAATCAAGTCTGAATTAAGCATTGGCCAAAAAATGGCAGTAAACAAAAATAATTTCTCTATAATAATATTGAATATAAATAATCTAAAACCTCTATTGAAAAGACATGGACCTGCAGGATTGATTAAAAAATTAAGACTCTCCCTACAAGCTGAGAAGAAACTCACCTTATAGGCTGAAAGTAAAATGATAGAAAAATATATACCATGTAAATAGAAACCTTTATCAAATAGGAGTAACTACTCTCATATCTGCAAAGTGGACTTCAATCCAAAATTAATCAGAAGATACAAAGAAGATCACTTCAAACTGGTTAAGGGAATCCTCCAACAACAATATATAAATGACTAAATACTTTTATCAAAAAATTTGTTGTACCTATGTGCATAAAACAATCTCTACTCAATACAAAGAATCAAACAACCCTGATACAATAATACTGAGTGATTTCAAAACACCTTTGGCACCACTAGATAAGTCATTCAGACATAAACTAAGTGAAGACTCTTCAGAACTATTCAAAAATTACTATTATCAAATGTACCTAACAGATATCTATTGGATATTTTATCCATCAGCAACTAAATTCATTTTCTTCTTGGCCACTCATGGAAACTTCTATAACACAGATCATATTTCAGGATGTGGAGCAAGTCTTAGTAAATGCAGAAAAATAATTACAATGCCTTATATTCTGTAAATTTTCATAAATGCTTCATGTGTGCTTAAAAGAGTCTGTTTAATATCTTAAATATTCTGTATATTTTAATTAGGTCAAATAATTTGTGCTGTTCCAGTCTTAAAATATTTGTGCTTACTTTCACTTTCTCTACACAATCCATAAATTACTAAAAAAAAAAAAAGGTGTTTATAATGTCACACGATGATGGTGCATTTTTTCATTCTGTCCTTGAATATCTTTCCATTATTCTATTAACTATATATTAGGTTATGATTTTAGACACACACTATTAAAATTAGAACACTTATATTTGCAATGATATGAAATTTTGATATTATATACCTTGTTATTTTCACCATGTACAATTTTTAATTTGGAGTATTTTTTTCTGAGTTAAAAAAATAAGAACAACTTTATTTTTGTTCCATTCTGCAAAATAAACATTTTTATTCTTAAATATTATATATACTACTTATGAACAACATTTAACTTTTGTTTTATGAATGAAACATTTCACCATTTACATTTAAGATATCATTAATATAATTGGAAAAATCTACCATCTTACTTTTTCCTTCCTTATAGTCTTTGTTTGTTCTCGGCTACTTTTTCTTTGATTTTGTGGAAAGAAATCTAAAGTGACAAAAGAGATTTCCACACTACATTGTTCTTGCCCTGTATGAACTCCCTCCCCTTGAATGTTGGTCAGAGTGGTGAATACAATGTGATGATTCCTACAAATCTACTGTGCAGTTAATTTTAAGTCAATCAAAAGAAAGGCTAATCCAATCAAAAATTTTATATCAAGATTTCTGCAACATTCTTATTTCTTATAGTCCACCTATCATGAAAACCAAAAACATTGGACAAGTGCTCTTCATATTTTATTAGTTTTCAAAAAGCTTTATAAAGCACATTTACCAAAAAAAAGTGACTTAATATTCTGATTTTCAGAATATTTATTTTTATTCACTTCAGTATATATAAATTACTAGATTTGCTTTATAAGGTTAGCCTCACATAATTGTTTTTCTTTTATATACTGGGGATTCAACCGAGGGTTCTCTTCCACTGAACTATATCTTCAGCCCTTAAATTTTTTTCTTTGACACAGGATCTGACTATGTTGATTAGACTGGCCTTGATTTGGAGTCCTACTGACTCTGCTTATTGAGTCACCGGAACTGCAGGTATGTGTCTCTACCCCTAGCTTGATGTACTTTTTGCCGGCATCTTATAATAACTATCTGTGCTTTCTACTTAGTTGTTTATAAATAAGTCCAGTAACTATATATATATATAGTTCTACGTACTGTGGTATCCATTCTTTCACCTCACACAGGCACCTATTCTGGTTCATAATATCAGATGCCAGGAAGGCTGATTTAGATATATTGGATATTATTCTAGCTCCCTGAGGCATAAGTCACAATCTCTTGTTAAAGATCATGCCCTATTTTTTATTATTTTATTTTCAAACCTATTAATATAATTTACTTCCTTTTACCCAAGCTACTGGCTGAACATGGATAACAGGAGTCTTCCTGCTATCAATGCACTTTTCTTTTTTTTTTTTTTAATTTTTTATTGTGGGTTGTTCAAAACATTACAAATTTCTTGACATATCATATTCCACACTTTGATTCAAGTGGGTTATGAACTCCCACCTTCACCCCATACACAGATTGCAGAATCACATCAGTTACTCATCCATTGATTTACAAATTGCCATACTAGTGTCTGTTGTGCTCCACTGCCTTTCCCATCCTCCACCCTCCCCCCTCCCCACCTCTCCCCTCCCCTCCCCTCCTCTCTCTCTACCTCCTCCACTGTATAACCCTGAGGGTCTCCTTCCATTACCATGCAATTTCCCTTCTCTCTCCCTTTCCCTCCCACCTCTCATCCCTGTTAAATGTTAATCTTCTTCTCCTGTTCTTCGTCCCTACACTGTTCTTAGTTACTCTCCTTATATCAAAGAAGACATTTGGCATTTGTTTTTTAGGGATTGGCTAGCTTCACTTAGCATAATCTGCTCTAATGCCATCCATTTCCCTGTAAATTCTATGATTTTGTCATTTTTTAATGCAGAGTAATACTCCATTGTGTATAAATGCCACATTTTTTTTATCCATTCGTCTATTGAAGGGCATCTAGGTTGGTTCCACAGTCTTGCTATTGTGAACTGTGCTGCTATGAACATCGATGTAGCAGTGTCCCTGTAGCATGCTCTTTTTAGGTCTTTAGGGAATAGACCAAGAAGGGGAATAGCTGGGTCAAATGGTGGCTCCATTCCCAGCTTTCCAAGAAATCTCCATACTGCTTTCCAAATTGGCTGCACCAATCTGCAGTCCCACCAGCAATGTACAAGTGTACCCTTTTCCCCACATCCTCGCCAGCACTTGTTGTTGTTTGACTTCCTAATGGCTGCCAATCTTACTGGAGTGAGATGGTATCTTAGGGTGGTTTTGATTTGCATTTCTCTGACAGCTAGAGATGTTGAGCATTTTTTCATGTACTTGTTGATTGACTGTATGTCCTCCTCTGAGAAGTGTCTGTTCAGGTCCTTGGCCCATTTGTTGATTGGGTTGTTTGTTTTCTTATTGTCTAATTTTTTGAGTTCTTTGTATACTCTGGATATTAGGGCTCTATCTGAAGTGTGAGGAGTAAAGATTTGTTCCCAGGGTGTAGGCTCCCTATTTACCTCTCTTATTGTTTCTTTTGCTGAGAAAAAACTTTTTAGTTTGAGTAAGTCCCATTTGTTGATTCTAGTTATTAACTTTTGTGCTATGGGTGTCCTATTGAGGAATTTGGAGCCCGACCCCACCGACTGTAGATCGTAGCCAACTTTTTCTTCTATCAGACAGCGCGTCTCTGATTTGATATCAAGCTCCTTGATCCATTTTGAATTCACTTTTGTGCATGGCGAGAGAAAGGGATTCAGTTTCATTTTGTTGCATATGGATTTCCAGTTTTCCCAGCACCATTTGTTGAAGATGCTATCCTTCCTCCATTGCATGCTTTTAGCCCCTTTATCAAATATAAGATAGTTGTAGTTTTGTGGATTGGTTTCTGTGTCCTCTATTCTGTACCATTGGTCCACCCGCCTGTTTTGCTACCAGTACCATGCTGTTTTTGTTACTATTGCTCTGTAGTATAGTTTGAAGTCTGGTATCGCTATACCGCCTGATTCACACTTCCTGCTTAGCATTGTTTTTGCTATTCTGGGTCTTTTATTTTTCCATATGAATTTCATGATTGCTTTCTCTATTTCTACAAGAAATGCCGTTGGGATTTTGATTGGCATTGCATTAAACCTATAGAGAACTTTTGGTAATATCGCCATTTTGATGATGTTAGTTCTGCCTATCCATGAACAGGGTATATTTTTCCATCTTCTAAGATCTTCTTCTATTTCTCTCTTTAGGGTTCTGTAGTTTTCATTGTATAAGTCTTTCACCTCTTTTGTTAGGTTGATTCCCAAGTATTTTATTTTTTTTGAAGATATTTTGAATGGAGTGGTTGTCCTCATTTCCAATTCAGAGGATTTGTCGCTGATATACAGGAATGCCTTTGATTTATGTGTGTTGATTTTATATCCTGCCACTTTGCTGAATTCATTTATTAGCTCTAATAGTTTCTTTGTAGAGCCTTTTGGGTCTGCTAGGTATAGAATCATATCATCTGCAAATAGTGATAATTTAAGTTCTTCTTTTCCTATTTTGATGCCTTTAATTTCTTTCGTCTGTCTAATTGCTCTGGCCAGTGTTTCGAGAACTATGTTGAACAGAAGTGGAGAGAGAGGGCATCCCTGTCTTGTTCCAGATTTTAGAGGGAATGCCTTCAGTTTTTCTCCATTCAGAATGATGCTAGCCTGAGGCTTAGCATAGATTGCTTTTACAATATTGAGGTATGTTCCTGTTATCCCTAGTTTTTCTAGAGTTTTGAACATAAAGGGATGCTGTACTTTGTCAAATGCTTTTTCCGCATCTATCGAGATGATCATATGGTTCTTATTTTTAAGTCTATTGATGTGGTGAATAACATTTATTGATTTCCGTATATTGAACCAGCCTTGCATCCCAGGGATGAATCCTACTTGATCATGGTGTACAATTTTTTTGATATGTTTTTGTATCCGATTTGCCAGAATTTTATTGAGGATTTTTGCATCTAGGTTCATTAGAGATATTGGTCTGTAGTTTTCTTTCTTTGAAGTGTCTTTGTCTGGTTTAGGTATCAGGGTGATGTTGGCCTCATAGAATGAATTTGGAAGTTCTCCCTCCTTTTCTATTTCCTGAAGTAGCTTGAAAAGTATTGGTATTAGTTCTTCTTTAAAGGTTTTGTAAAATTCTGCTGTATACCCATCTGGACCCGGGCTTTTCTTAGTTGGTAGTCTTTTTATGGTTTCTTCTATTTCCTCAATTGATATTGGTCTGTTTAGGTTTTCTATATCCTCCTGACTCAATCTGGGCAGATCATATGACTTAAGAAATTTATCTATGCCTTCACTATCTTCTAATTTATTGGAGTATAAGGATTCAAAATAGTTTTTGATTATCTTCTGTATTTCTGAAGTGTCTGTTGTGATATTGCCTTTTTCATCCCGTATGCTAGTAATTTGAGTTCTCTCTCTTCTTCTCTTTGCTAGCATCGCTAAGGGTCTGTCGATTTTGTTTATTTTTTCAAAGAACCAACTTTTAGTTTTGTCAATTTTTTCAATTGTTTCTTTTGTTTCGATTTCATTAATTTCAGCTCTGATTTTAATTATTTCTTGCCTTCTACTTCTTTTGCTGTTGTTTTGCTCTTCATTTTCAAGGATTTTGAGATGAAGTATGAGATCATTTATTTGTTGGTTTTTTCTTTTTTTAAGGAATGAACTCCAAGCAATGAATTTTCCTCTTAGAACTGCTTTCAATGTGTCCCATAGATTCCGATATGTTGTGTCTGTGTTTTCATTTATCTCTAAGAATTTTTTGATTTCCTTCTTGATGTCTTCTATAACCCATTGATCATTCAGTAACCTATTGTTCATTCTCCAAGTGATGTATGCTTTTTCCTTCCTTCTTTTATCATTGATTTTCAGTTTCATTCCATTATGATCAGATAAGATGCATGGTATTATCTCTACTCCTTTATATTGTCTAAGAGTTGCCCTGTGACATAATATATGATCTATTTTTGAGAAGGATCCATGTGCTGCTGAGAAAAAAGTGTAACTGCTTGATGTTGGGTGGTATATTCTATATATGTCAATTAGGTCTAGGTTATTAATAGTGTTATTGAGTTCTATAGTTTCCTTATTCAACTTTTGTTTGGAAGATCTGTCCAGTGGCGAGAGAGGTGTGTTGAAGTCTCCCATGATTATGGTATGGTGGTCTATTAGACTCTTGAACTTGAGAAGAGTTTGTTTGACGAATGTAGCTGCACCATTGTTTGGGGCATAAATATTTATGATTGTTATGTCTTGTTGGTGTATGGTTCCCTTAAGCAGTATGTAGTGTCCCTCTTTATCTCTTTTGATTAACTTTGGCTTGAAATCTATTTTATTTGATATGAGTATGGACACTCCTGCTTGTTTCCGAAGTCCATATGAGTGATATGATTTTTCCCAACCTTTCACCTTCAGCCTATGTATGTCCTTTCCTATCAAATGCGTCTCCTGTAGGCAGCATATTGTTGGGTCTTGTTTTGTGATCCATTCTACTAGCCTGTGTCTCTTAATTGGTGAGTTTAAGCCATTAACATTTAGGGTTATTATTGAGATATGGGTTGTTCTTCCAGCCATATTTGTTTATTTCTGTTACTAAACATGGTTTGTTTTCCTCTTTGATTATCCCCCCCCCCTTTACTGTCCTACCTCCCACTGTTGGTTTTCATTGTTATTTTCCATTTCCTCTTCCTGTAATGCTTTGGCGAAGATGTTTTGAAGAGATGGTTTTCTAGCTGCGAATTCTTTAAACTTTTGTTTATCGTGGAAGGTTTTAATTTCATCCTCCATCCTGAAGCTTAATTTCGCTGGATACACAATTCTTGGTTGGAACCCATTTTCTTTCAGTGTTTGAAATATGTTATTCCAGGATCTTCTAGCTTTCAGAGTCTGTGTTGACAGATCAGCTGTTATCCTGATTGGCTTACCCCTAAATGTAATCTGCTTCCTTTCTCTTGTAGCTTTTAAAATTCTCTCCTTATTCTGTATGTTGGGCATCTTCATTATAATGTGTCTAGGTGTGGATCTCTTATGATTTTGCACATTCGGCGTCCTGTAGGCTTCTAGGATTTGGGATTCTGTCTCATTCTTCAAGTCTGGGAAGTTTTCTTGTATTATTTCATTGAATAGACTTCTCATTCCTTTGGTTTGGAGCTCTGTACCTTCCTGTATCCCAATGACTCTTAAATTTGGTCTCTTAATGTTATCCCATATTTCTTGGATGTTCTGCTCATGGTTTCTTAACAGTCTTGCTGAGCTGTCTATGTTCTTTTCCAGTTGAAATACTTTGTCTTCATTGTCTGATGTTCTATCTTCTAAGTGTTCTACTCTGCTGGTAGTATTCTCCATTGAGTTTTTAAGTTGGTTTATTGCTTCCTGCATTTCTAGGATTTCTGTTTGTTTGTTTTTTATAACCTCTATCTCCCTGTATAGTTGATCCTTTGCTTCCTGGATTTGTTTGCGTAATTCGTTGTCGAAGTGATCTTTCATTGTCTGATTTTGCTGTTTAATGTCTTCCTTGATACTCCAGATCATCTGAAGCATGTATATCCTGAATTCTTTATCTGACATTCCATCTGCTGCAGCTGTTACCTCTTCTAAAGTTGCGTTGACCTGCATTGCTTGTGGTCCTTTCTTTCCTTGTCTTTTCATACTGCTTGCGTATCTTTCCTGCAGGTGCAGGCGGCGGCTCTGCTCTCTCCTTATTCCAATTGGGGTGTCGGGGCTACCACGCGGGCAGGTCACTGGGCCTGTTCTGGGAGCTGGCGGCGGCTCTGTTCTGCCCCTACTCCAATTGGGGTGACGAGTGTACCACGCCGGCAGGCCACTGGGTCTGATCCGCCGGTTGGTTGCAGGTTTGCCTACCCTGCAGGCGCGGGCGGCGGCTCTACTCTGCCCCTACTGCAAATGGGGTGACGTGTCTGTCGTACCGGCAGGCCACTGGGCCTGTCCCGCTGGTCGGTCGCAGATCTGCCCACCTTTCGGGCACGGGTGGAGGCTCTGCTCTGCCCCTACTCCAATTGGGGTGTCGTGACTACCCCGCCTGCAGGACACTGGGCCTGTTCCTGGCACGGGCGGCGACTCTGCTCTGCCACTACTCCAATTAGGGTGGTGTTTGTACCATGCCGGCAGGCTCCTGGGCCTGATCCGCAGGTCTGTTGTAGGTCTGCCTACCTTGGAGGCGCGGGCGGCGGATCTGCCCTGCCCCTCCTACCACGCCTGCGGACCCCTGGGCCTGATCTACAGGTTGATCACTGGTCTGCTCACCCTGCGGGCACGGGTGGCGGTTCTGCTCCGCCCCCGATTGGGGTCACGTGACCACCACACCGGCAGGGCCTGATCCGGGCGTGGGAGAAGGATCTGCTCTGCCCCTACTCCAGTTGGGGTGACGTGTGTACCACACTGGCAGGCCACTGGGCCTGACCCGCCAGGCTGTCACAGGTCTGTTTACCTTGCACGCTCATTCGTCACAGCGCGAACCGCGGCTCTGCCCTGCCCCTCCTACCACGCCCATGTACCACTGGGTCGCGGGTCTGCCCACCTTGCGGTTGCGGGTGGCGGCTCCGCTCCGCCCCCTCTCCAATTGGGGTCACGCGGTCACCACGCTGGCGAGCCGCTGGGCCTGCTCCGGGCGCTGGCGGCGGCCCGGCTCCTTCCCTCTGGCTCGACGACAAATTGAGGAGACTCGGGTGACTGTGCCTCACCCCCCCTACCAGGAGACCAACTGCTTATGTCACCACTGGTATTGATGAAGTTCCCTCCTCCGCCGCTTTCTGCAGACATCAGATCTCTGCCATGTTGGTATCCTATGCGAATGGCAGCATTTCGTTCCCCTTGCCGGGCAACCAAAGCACCGGGTGAGTCCTGACCGGCCCTCAGCAGGACCCGGACGGAGAAGCAGTTTCCGCGGGCTCCTAGCCCCGGGCCAGGGAAGTTCCGGGAGCCGGAACTCGGCCACTCCGTGCTCGGTGTAAGCTCCTATAAATGTAAGCTCCAAGAAGCAGTCCCCGCGGGCTCAGTTCCGGGAGCCGTAATTCGGCTGCTTAGTGCTTGTTGTGTGCTCTGGTAGGCGCAGGGTCCAAGAAGCAGCCTCCGCGGGCTCAGCAGCCCTGGGCCAGGGCGGTTCCGGGAGCCGGAACTCGGCCGCCCCGTAAGAAGCACCCAGGCGCTGAGCCCTAGCAATCTGTCTGCAAGCCGCAGGCGAATTGCAGCCTGAAATTACCTGTTCTATGGCTGAATGAGCTGCGGTCAGTCGAAAACAGCGGTGGTGACGTCAGTTTACCAACATGGTGGCTGCTGGCCTCCTCTGTGGTCTGACCGGTGTGGAGAACCGAGATGGACCGCTTCCTTCCCCCGTCTCGAACCCAGAATTCAGCCCTGAGTACGGTGCTTGCGCGGCTGGCAGAAACTGCAGCGCTGTAACCCTGCGTCTATCAATGCACTTTTCAAGCAGTGCCAAGCAACCTCTAATCCTTTTACTTGACATATTATTGAAAACTGTATTGCCAACAAACCCACTAAAAAAGTACAATTAACTGCAGAAAGTTATTGAGGCATTTTATATCCTAATCTCTTCATCTCTAATATTAGTAGAAAAAGAGTACTGTATATACTCTATAGCATTTTTATGAATTCTAAATAAGATGATATGAAAGCACTTCCAATGGTGTTGAGCATAATTATTATCATGCAATCAACATTGTTATAAACTCATAATAATATATGCGGTAATATTATCAGACTTATATATTTAATTGGTAGAGAAGCATTTATTTCTTTACTTTTGCTCCCTAATTTCAAATATGATCTTCATTTCTAAAGTAAAATTACTGAAAAGAAACTATTTTATTCTAAAAGTCTTAACTACCTACAAAAATGTATTTATTGTGCATGTGAATGAGGAAATAATTCCAGGACCCACTCACCACCTGGTTCTTTTTCTTTCAAAAATGTGTTTTTAAATATTTTGAGGACAGTTGTTATTATGGATTTTATTTGTTTATTTGGGTCTTAGGCCAAATGGCTGAGGAATGAGGAGAAAAAAATAAAACAGTAACAGTTAACTAGTAACAACATATATCCATAAAATTTTGAAATAAACAACGTCTGATTTAATTTGCTTTATTAGAAATTCAAGTACCTATGAAAATATCTAAAAATATCTAAACTCAATTTTTCAACACAATGATCAAATAACTATGCAATAGAGATATTAAAAGTGAATTTGAGGGATCATTTTAAAATTATTGAGTAACTGCTTAAGAATATGAATTCACACCCCAGAAAGAATAGATAGCTCAACACTACATCTTACTCATTTCAAATGCGTGTTTTCTCATAATAAAGTTGGAGAAAGATAACACCAGCATAGAAAAAAAAATCACCTATTAGTTTTTCCTTACATCGTTTAATCTCTACTCTTCATTCAGTTGGGTACCTCTTTAACTAAAGAAAAATATAAGTTAAGTATACAATACATTTGAGTCTATATATTTATGTGTGTGGATTTTGAGTTTAAGATAGTGAAAATTTGTGAAATCCAAATAAAATGAAATAAAAAGACATATGCTATCTTACACTGTATTTAGGAATTACTTTCTTTTTTAGTTCTTTTTCACAAAACATTAATTCAAGCTATTCCAGGTATTTTACAAATAGTTTGCCTCATAATATGAATATATTAATTATAATTTCTACTTTAGTGTCTTATTATTATATTTTAATTGTCTAGATAAAAGATTGAGTTTAGAAAGGTTTTGCAAATTATCAAAGAATGTAGTGATTGTGATAGAGAAAGAATTAAACCAATATTCATAGTAATAAATCTAAATCTGCAGTGAATTACAATTTTTACTAAAAGGCATTATTACTCCTTTATAATTCGTAAAATAAATAACAAGATGATAGACTTCAAATATGTTGGATAAACTCAAACAAGGAACTATTTGAAATGGTCTTTCAAAAATTACTGAAACATTGTATATTTAGGACACAAAGCTCAGTTTAATTTATACCATACTGTTTATCATTATATATTATTGTTGTCGTAAGTCTAATTACATGACCTTTTACTCTACAACTAGGTATCTATGGCAGAGTGCTACATTAAACATCTTCAAAAACATATATTTTGATATAAGTATCCTTATATAGTTTTCTATCAGACTGGTCATGAGATTTGTTTTGACCAATCTTGCATTAACATGCTCCATTCAGAGGCTTGATAACTGACTGCACATTGGAGTATATATCCTAAATACTCTTTTGAAGTTCTGAATTACTATCTATAAATGTACAACAATCTTATTGGGAAATCCACCTGGAAAAAATACTTGCTCCAAATTTTCCAGCTATCCAAGATGAGATTCCTAGAATAAAAAGAGGACATCTTGAACATTCCTGGAGCAGAAGATCCTCCATTGAAGGATCATGCAGGAGAAAAAAAAAAATTAGTCTAAGCTTTGGAGAAATCTCATGAAGCAATAGATAATGAATAATAGAATTACTTTCCATACGTAAATAATTGTTTATGTTTATTCATATTTATTCTAATTTTTTTGGTCCACCATTTGAAAATTATATCATGTTCTTATTTATAGAAGTGCATTAATATCCTTGAAATAGATACTTTATTTAAGTTTTCAGAATTTGTTTTATAAAAGTGTCTTCATTTTAGTACTTTTAGAATGATAACTTATGTTGACCATTATTAAGCCTCTTCACTTTGAAGATGATATGTCATAGTGTGATTGCATCACTGTCTTGACTGCTTATATATACACAATAGAATGTTACTCAGCATTAATAGAGAACAAAATCATAGCATTTTCAGGTAAATGGATGGAGTTGGAGACTATTATGCTCAGTGAAGTAAGCCAATTCTAAAAAAAAACAAATGCCAAATGTTTTCTCTGATATGAGGATGCTGACTCATAATGGGGATGAACGGGGGGGGGGGTAGGGTTGGGGGGAGCATGAGAGGAATGGAGGAACTTTAGAAAGGGCCAAAAGAGGGAGAGGACAAGGGGTTAGGAACCACACTGGAATGAGATGGTCATCATTACCCTAAGTACATGTATGAAGACACAAATTGTGTGGATCTACTTTGTGTACAACCAGAGACATTAAAAATTGTGTTCTATATGTGTAATATGAATTGAATTGCATTCTGCCATCATATATAACAAATTAAAATAAATAAATAATTTAAAATTTTTAAAAATCATGAATTTTATAAGTCACCTTTCTCACTAGTTCTTTTTAAGATATCACTTTTTCCTTGTTCCTTTTTTATACTTTCACCATAATACTTTGGTGTATATTTTTCTTTCTTTTTTGCTTGACATTTGTTTTCCTTCATTTCAACATATGATATAAATTCTGGACATCTTCCTATCATGGTATCATTAAAATTTGCTCCTCCCTCATTCCATTTCTCCATTTCTTTTATAAATTTAGTTAATGTATAGCAGAAGTTTCAATTCCAATCTCTATTCTCAATGTCTATGTTTCATATTTTCCTTATTTTATTTATAAAAAAAAATTTTAATTAAAACTCACCATTTACTAACTGCTTGTTCTAATTTTTAATGGTGAATATTCTCTGGTTAACTCACTCAATTTGATGTGATATATATACACACATACACTCACACAAACACACATATATGTGTATATATGTATATATATATATATATATATATATATATATATATATATATATATATATATATATACACATATGCACATACACACGTTTCTTCAGAAATTTATTTCTTTATCATATGTTCATTGCTGCATTTAATACTCTTAAAAATGTTTTCAACTTAATTTGTCTTTAAATATTTTAAATATTGATTTTTTTGTCTTTCATATGCCCAGTGCATTTCCTGATTATTACTAGCAATAGCTTATTTAAGAAAATTTTATGAATTTTTATTTTATACACACAAGTAGCTGATACCAATCCTTAGATATATTGATTGGCCTAGGATGAATATAATTTCTATCCAGAGAGTTTTGTTTTTGTTTATACAATGTTGTTTCCAACTACCAATTTCTTCCATTTAACCTTCTATTCTAATTATATTTTAAAAACCTTTCCTAACACCTCATTTAGAAAGAAATATATATTTTTTTTAATTAACAGATAATAATTACACATCTTTGTGGGACACAATGTGATGTTTTGGTACATTTCTATATTGTGTATTGGTGAACTCAGGATACATAGTTCATCCATCCTCAAACATTTATCATTTCTATGTAATGAGAACATTCAAAAACCTCTTTTTCACTACTTTGAAGTGTAAAACATGCATTGTTAACTATAATCACCCTTCTGTTATATACCACTAGAACTTATTGAGAAATAAGATAAATCTGGCTGTGATTTAATTGACTATTATTAAAAAGACAAAAAAAGTGATAAACACTGGCAAGGAAGTAGTGAAAGGAGTACTCCTATGCACTGTATTGGGAATGTAAATTAGCATGACCAGTATTGAAAGCAATATAGAAATTTCTCAATAATTAAAAGTAGAATTACAATATGATGCAGCAATTCCACTATAAAGAAAATAAATAAGTTAATCAAAAACATACTTGAACTGTGTTTATTGCAGCACTATTAAAAATAGCCAACATATGGAATCAACTGTGTTATTAATCAAATTTTGAGTTTTGGATTTTCCAGACCATGTGAACAATGTGTGGTTTTTATCTGTTTATTATCAAAGATATTTCTAAGCTCAGAGTGTTATGGTTGAGATCATACAAGTTTTCTATAATCTGTTTCTTTACCTTGGGCTTTTTATGTGATATTCTCCCACATCTAGCAAAGGCACAGAATTATGCATCTTATTTTCATTGCAGGTGGACAAACATAGATATTTATGCTTTTATATTTCAAATGCCAAATAAAATCCCTAGTTTTGTGTTAGTTTTTGTTTGTTTTTTTTTTGTTGTTGTTGTTTGTTTGTTTGTTTGTTTTCCTAAGCTTTCTTATCATTCTGGCTTTATGCTACCTCTGTATTCATCTCCCTGCCTCTTTTTCCTTTACTTTTCTTTGTGTGGGCTTTGCTATTCCTGGCTGTTCATGTTCACTGATATCATGTTCACTGATATTTGTCTAGTATCACTGTGTTTATATCAGGATGTTTTCCAAATAATTATGGGTACCATATTGTCTGAAATACTATCCTTCCATTTTTTCCCTATTATCACATTACATTTTGTATATGTTTGGTAACATTTGGTTATAGCAGGTTGTCTTAGATTTTGACCAGCAACATACTCTCTATATTAAAAGTTTTAGTCATTATTTTACAATGCATTCCTACTTAAATATTTATAGTTTACTATACTAGGCCAGGAGCTGCCTTATATATCTCATGTTTACCACATCTCCTGATTGCATCAAGGATTCCAGTGATTGGCTTATAACATCTAGATTTGTGTAAGTAGATTTTGGCTATTATCATAATGACAGAGTGAAATAACTACAAATATCTCAGAATGTATACTTGTTGTTAAACCACACATGACTCTGTATGAGTGAGCATATGTATATTCTCATACATTCTTGTGATAAGTGGAAACATTAGATCAGGCTCATACACACCACGGGAGTCATGAAGTAGTAAGTATATTATGTAGTTCATGTATAAGTTCTTAGGCTTTAATAAAAATTATTAAAAATTAGGGCCCCACATTCTATTAGGATACCTATGAAAGTCAGTCCAAGTTGTCATGAATAATGTAATAGATAAAGTAGCTTGGGAATAAATTTATTTCTCTCATTTCTGGAGCTGAAAAGTCAAGATAAAGATGTCAGTATGATCAGGATCTGATGAGGGGTTTCTTTCTGCCTTATGAACAACCTCATCTCTTAGTGTTCTTCTGTGGTCCTTTCACACTTTGTACTGCAATAAGGAAAAGTCTATTAATTCTCTTTTTTAATGTTATTATCTTCTCAAAGGGACTACACCCTAAAGTCCACAATTAAACTTAATTACCTCCTAAAGTCTCCAGTTCCAAATACAATCACATTAGTTAGTAGGACTTCAACATATGAATTCTTTTTACTATATTTCTGTCTGATGTTAGGTCAAAATGAAAATTTTCAAGAAAAAGAAAAAGGAAATTTTTTATATTTTAGATAATGTTTCTCCCACTTTAATTTTAGACATCAACACATGGAGTTTGCACTTACAAAAATTTAAAAACTTTCCTTGGAACTTCTATATGTGGACAATAAAAGATGACCTGAAGTAACTAATCTTCTAAACCACATACCTGCAGTCAAAAGCTTGGTGAGTGAGGAGAACATTTGGACTCTATGCCTTTCCCTATGACTTATCTTTCCCTGATTGTTATCACTTTAGAAACACTTGGCAAGGGAGAAGTTATGTGAAGCAAAATCTCCAGTGGTTTTTACTTTAGAAGCATGATAAGAGAGTTAACTGATACCAACTACTAAATTTTAACTTTGGGACTACGAGAGGATAATCCCTTCTCAATTTTTTTGTTACTATGAAACCACCACTTATCTGTCACCTCAAATGGGGTTATTTTTCTCTCATCCTTCTCCTCTATCAAAAATATTAAATTTGTTCCCAAACCCTTTTCATTTTCCTGTGTTATTTATTGTATATGCACTTTTGACTGCACAGCTTTCTCATTGGGAACATTCTAATCTTTTTCTTTCTTTTGGGTACCATCCAGTTTCCAACAGTCTCATCCACATAATTATATCAAACCTGAATTGATAAATTATTTACTGTTAGTACAATGTAGTTTTTTTTCTTTTTTGTTTTACCTTAGTGTTATTTCTTTGATTTAATTTTCAAAACATTTTTTTAATGAGGACTAAATCTTCTATTTCTCTGGAAACATTATGCAAATATAGAGCAAGTACTATCTAAATATTGATCAAGTCATTCAAATATAATGGAGTGTCTTTGTATGTCAGCTAATATTTCTTCACATGGAAGATATAACACTGATCTTTTCAACCTGGCCTTGCAGAAGGAATAGAAAGAGACTAATACATTAAATATATGCTTAAATGAGACAATTTCAGACTGTGAAACACATTATAAAGGAAATTAAAGTGTGATTAAGCAGTGTGATTGATGTGTATCCCAGGTCAAGGAAGATTGACTTAGATTGGTCAATTCTGGAAACCTGTAACTGAGAAATGCATGACCAAATGATGCATTTGGCTGTGAGAACGTTTGGTCACATACTTTCAGGCAGTCAAGACCATGTGCCCATGGGAAATGTGAGAACAATTTTGATATTGGAAGAGAAACAATGGAAATGTTACTAAATTTAGTGAAAGATAAATAAAATTATGATATAGGCAATAGGAGTACTCTAGTAGCAATGGGAACACAATTAAAATTTTGCATTTGGGAGCATCATACACCAATTTTTATTTTTTAAGTCTCCAACTCCTGGATGCAAACATTTATTATAAGGAGAAAAAATTTGGATCAGAGAAATGTTTAGATAATTACAATAATGTAGGTAAATGAATGTAGCTTGGGTTTTTTTTGGGGGGTGATCAAAGTTAATGCCAAGATCATGTCAAATGTGAGCTGTGAGTGAACTTCCATGCATGGTATCAGGTAATGTATGGGTCTGATGCACAAAAGAGATACGAAAAAGGCTAGAGACATATTCAGGAGTTATTGAAAAATACATGGTGATTTTATTATCTTAATTTTAAATGTGTATTCCCAGATATTTATGGGGTGCAGTGTGATAATTTAACATACAAGGTGTAATAATCAAATTTAGGTAACAAAAGGTATTTTTAGTAGTCTTTCATTTCCTCAGTACAAACAAGTAAATATAAATATATATTGCTCAATTATTATAACACACACTGATCCTTATGTATGTTTCCACAAACAATTTGTTTTTCTTTCAGAAAGTAAAATTTATTAAAAGCTTTTATTTAAAAATTAAACATTTTTAATATCCTAAGGGTATTTCAAACTAGTATTTTGAAACTGGAAGTTATTCTCTCAATAATATTCTTCAATAAAAACCTAATTTAAGATAATATTCATGAAAAATAATCATTATACTTTGATTATTTACAAATAAACATTTTTCAAAAATTCATTTCATTTTATTTTGGATTTAAAAATAAACAACAAGCATAAATAAAGAAGAATCACAGATAAGAAGGTAGTTTTATCTGGTAACTCTTTGTTCAGATTTTTTACAATCTTGACACAAATCAAAGCTAGAACTCAGAGACTATTCTACAAGTATTTTCTCTCAAGTCCCATTGGCTGAATTGTGGCTGGTAATGGACTGTAAAAGGAAAGCCAATTTGCCCCTTGATGGAGATTACTGTACCAAATGTAGCAAAGAGCTTTAGAAAATGTGACACGCTTTCTATTCAACAGTGAAAGAGTCAATTAGTTTCCTAGTTTTTCTTTTTTTGCAATGGAAACAGGTCTTGCTTGTTAATTCTCCTTAAACTTATACATCAGTTTCTTGGTATTGTTGCTTATTTGTAAACCTGTAGAGTTGTACTTAAAACTGTGCATAATTCTACATGTTTTAAAATTCTAATTTATTAGTAAATAACTATTTTATAGACATAACTAGATGAGTTTAAAATCTGTTGACACAAAGATGATTATAAATATAAATGACTTTTTGAAGAGTACATTATTTTTCAGTATTTCTAAATTTCTATTAAAAAGCAGAAATTTATTTCATAAACTTTCAGTATTAGCTCATCATGTTATAGCCATTCCATTTCATTAATAAATGTGTAGATCTGTCTTTTATTTTTAATGTATTATACCATAAAAATGTAAATTACATTGACATATGTGACCATGATGTAAAATTATAAGCCAAATCAGCAGATAAAATATAAAATTAAAATTTATCCCTACTATTTTTCCATATAATTTAATATATTAATTTTTTAATCTACCTCTGAAGTGCTTTTCCAATTTAATTATGGAAGTAAATGAGTATCATATTAAAAATTTAATTAGCTAAATAATTTATTTAATTAAGGTAAATTTACGGGAATTATAATTCTTACAAAAAATACTTTGTTTTGCTGTGATTTTATTGGGGGAAACTAATTTGATAAAAATGAACTTACAACAGAATTCTGATAATATGAGTTAAAATCACATTTATACAATTTGACTTATAAGGTATCATATTTTTGTATGCCTACAAAAGTTATAATTTTAATAAATATCTATATTAGAAATGTGATGTTATATTTTAAATTAATTAAATATCTTATGTGTAAAATTTTAATATGTAATGCAAAGAAAATAATTTTATTGAATTTATTCTGAACTATACATATAATATTAATATCAATTTGAGTATAACCTGGGGTTCACAGAGTATTAAAGTTTGGTATTGTATTAAAGAAATATTAAGTTCCAACTGCTTAACTATTTTAAGATTCCTGATATGAAAATAGACATTCACACTTCTTGAAGATTTAAAAAACCACAAAAGTCATTATTAGTTATAATTTACCAGAACATTCATTTCATTTATTCAGCAGATAACTATTGAGTGCTTCAGGTAGGCACTTGTTTTGGCATTGGGAAAATGAGAACAAATTAATATGGTTCCTTTGTAAAAGATACACCATATGTGAACAAATACAGGATGGCAAACTCTACATGAGGGGGCCTGGGGCACAGACTCTGTAGAGATATACCTCTAACAAAGAGTTTTAGTGGTAACACTTGAGTCACTAATGTTCAGTAGTGTTTATTATTCCAAGAGTGACAGAAAAGAAACAGAAAATACTGGCAATTATAAAATTACACAACCTTAAGGGAAAATGCAAATATTGGCCATTGCTGGCATACAGGACACTAGGAACAATGACTCACAGTAATGTTGAAGATGTAGTCAAAGAGAATTTTATGAAGGCTAATATTATTTTCTCAATTTTTGAATTTGGAGGATTCAGACCATCATTTTTGTAAATCATTCATTTTCTTTCATTGCTGTATTCTTTTGATAGATCCATCAAGATGTAATTTTTCCTACAATAGTAATTCACTTTCATTTGTTAAAAATTTTAAGCTCACTTTAATAATATTCCGACTCTTGTAATTAATGTATAAACATTATGAAATATCAAATTAATTTTAAACATTTACCATTACTGTATTTTTTGATAATTAATAGATTTATTCTTCACTAGTAGGGTTTTGTTTTTACGGATATACAATATTCTTGGATGCAAATGCATAGTTTAATCTGAGTCCAACTTTCCCCCATTGTCCAATATTTAGGAAAAATCGCCTTAGACTGAATTTATAAATCTTCTAATGTATACATTTCTTCTGTATCTTATGAGGTAACTCTCTTCCCATTCTTCTCCTTACTTTTGGAGGAAGAACATTCTGGTAATATATGCTATAATCTGGGGAAATTAAGTCTTCCATTTAATTTTCCAACATAATTATGCTTTTATATTTATTTAATTAAAACATTTTAAAATTTAGGGAAAAAATGGCTAACATAACCAATTTTGAAGACATATTTATGAGGGAACATAACTAATAAGAAAGATAAATAATAATTACTGCAATATGCCTACAGATGAAACAAAAATTAATCTCTCCTACTTCACTGAATTACATCTGCCCCTGCAGGTTCTTGTGTTCAAGTCTTAGCTCTATGTTCTTAAAAAATGTGAAAATATTTGAAGATACACTCTTTAAAAAGGCAGTGAAGATAAAAATAGGGAAATTATGTTCAGTACTAATCAAATGTGACTTGTGTCCTTATAAGAAGAAGCCATTAAGACATACAGAGACCCACCAGAGATGTGCAAGCACAGAATGAAGACCAACCACTTTGTAGCACAGGGGGAAGGCAGTCACCTTTCAAGAAACCAAGGAGATTGAGTAAGTCCCATTTGTTGATTCTAGTTATTAACTTTTGTGCTATGGGTGTCCTATTGAGGAATTTGGAGCCCGACCCCACCGACTGTAGATCGTAGCCAACTTTTTCTTCTATCAGACAGCGCGTCTCTGATTTGATATCAAGCTCCTTGATCCATTTTGAATTCACTTTTGTGCATGGCGAGAGAAAGGGATTCAGTTTCATTTTTTTGCATATGGATTTCCAGTTTTCCCAGCCCGAGAACAAACAACCCAATCAACAAATGGGCCAAGGACCTGAACAGACACTTCTCAGAGGAGGACATACAGTCAATCAACAAGTACATGAAAAAATGCTCACCATCTCTAGCTGTCAGAGAAATGCAAATCAAAACCACCCTAAGATACCATCTCACTCCAGTAAGATTGGCAGCCATTATGAAGTCAAACAACAACAAGTGCTGGCGAGGATGTGGGGAAAAGGGTACACTTGTACATTGCTGGTGGGACTGCAGATTGGTGCAGCCAATTTGGAAAGCAGTATGGAGATTTCTTGGAAAGCTGGGAATGGAGCCACCATTTTACCCAGCTATTCCCCTTCTTGGTCTATTCCCTAAAGACCTAAAAAGAGCATGTTACAGGGACACTGCTACATCGATGTTCATAGCAGCACAGTTCACAATAGCAAGACTGTGGAACCAACCTAGATGCCCTTCAATAGACGAATGGATAAAAAAAAAAATGTGGCATTTATACACAATGGAGTATTACTCTGCATTAAAAAATGACAAAATCATAGAATTTACAGGGAAATGGATGGCATTAGAGCAGATTATGCTAAGTGAAGCTAGCCAATCCCTAAAAAACAAATGTCAAATGTCTTCTTTGATATAAGGAGAGTAACTAAGATCAGAGTAGGGACAAAGAGCAGGAGAAGAAGATTAACATTTAACAGGGATGAGAGGTGGGAGGGAAAGGGAGAGAGAAGGGAAATTGCATGGTAATGGAAGGAGACCCTCAGGGTTATACAGTGGAGGGGGTAGAGAGAGAGGAGGGGAGGGGAGGGGAGAGGTGGGGAGGGGGGAGGGTGGAGGATGGGAAAGGCAGCGGAGCACAACAGACACTAGTATGGCAATATGTAAATCAATGGATGTGTAACTGATGTGATTCTGCAATCTGTGTATGGGGTGAAGGTGGGAGTTCATAACCCACTTGAATCAAAGTGTGGAATATGATATGTCAAGAAATTTGTAATGTTTTGAACAACCCACAATAAAAAATTTAAAAAAAAAAAGAAATTAAAAAAAAAAAAAAGAAACCAAGGAGAGAACACTCAAGAGTAACTAACACTCAAGAGTAACTAACACTCAAGAGTAACTAACCTTGATCTTCACATCTGTCCCCCAGAACTATGAGAAAATACGTATCTGTGGTCTGAGCTACCAAGATTCTGGGATTTTGTTAAGCAGTCAGTGAAAACAAATGGCATCTCTCTTACATGCAAAGGAGAAAAAAATTAAGAAAATAATTCCTCCTGTTGCAATTGAAAATTGGAAAAATACATGAAAATACAATTCACAGAAAATACACAACTATCTCTCAGACATGTGAAAAGTTGCTTCAGCTCAATCATCATAAAAGTTATGTACATAATGACTGTTACCTTTCATAATCTGATCATTCAGATTGGCAAAACAAACAAATAAACAAACAAAAAACCCAAAATTGGGAAACATAAGATATTTTGAATACATCAGTTGTTTCTAGCAACTATGAAGAATATGTGACATGCTTCTAAGACAATCGTAAGTTCAGTAGGCGGTTTTAGTAATAAATATTATTCAAACTCCACTGTAGAGTGCACCTTTGCCCCTTAACTTTTTCAAAAGTATATAAAACAAATGAAACTGGGTAAAATGTCATCAAGAACACAAAGTAACAGTCTATTCTGGGCCCTGAAATTTTCTGTACAATATTTTTAAAATCAAATGGCCACTGTTTAGTTCATCCATATCTGTTAGTGTTGGTCTTTTTCCTGGTCTGGAACTGGAAGACCCACAATTTGTCTCATTATTACTTAGCTACAGGTCTAACCAGCATTTCAAGACTGTCTTCAAAAGCATCAAGATAGTTTTGACCTTTCGTAGACCCAGCAGATAAATCCTCATCAGGACACTTTCCTCACACATTCCCTAGGGCAGGCCCTTTAAAAAGTGTGCCCTTACACTTGGAGACAGGTAATAAAATACTCTCAAATTTGTCCCAATGGAACTGCCATTTCTCCTTTCCCCATTGTTCACTTTTTTCTCTTTCTTTACTTTTCCTCTCAAAATAATCACCTGAAAAGGGGTGGGGGAGGGGGCTGTCAGAATGCCAGTGATGGTCAAAGCCTTGTTTCCTCTTACTGACAAACTCACTGGGTCCAGCAATAGCCCTCTAGAAAGTCACATTTCTTCAGATCTGAAGACTCTCTGTGTATCATATTTCCTCCTCAACTTTTCTTCTATATTAGTCATATGCAATGATAAATCATATGGGCATAGTTTTACTTATTTCTGAAAAGTATATGTTCATAAAATTTTCATATACAATAACTGAATGTGGTGGTACTCACCTGTAGTTCTAGCAGGTGGCTATAGAAGGAGAATGGCATAAGCCCAGGAATTCAATGTCAGCTAGGCAAGATAATGAGACCCCATTTCTTAAGAAAAAATTTTTTCTTATATGTGTATATATATATATATATATATATATATATATATATATATATATTATATGTATGATATATGTATATAAATATAAAATAAAACATAACATCTTGGAGCTTCTAGAAAAGTATCTCTTATCTTTGTGTAAAAGAACATGTCCTTATGTGGATCATTTATGTTTACTCTCACAACAGCATATCATTACTTTTTACCATACATTATGGATTCTAAGTAATGAGTAATGTGATAATTATCATTAAGTGACTTTCATATATATGTATGCATTAAAACACAAGACCCAGAATTTATGCAGCTTAAAATATATGAATTATCTCTTCTGAAATTTCTATTTAATATTCTGGGACTGTGATTTACTACAAGTAATTTAAACCATGGAATGTGAAACTGTAGATAATGGAAAATTACTGTACCTGATTCATTTAATTAGAATAAAAATGTATGATAATTTGGGTATCAAATTAACTTTGTTTCTAAGATTATATTAGAATAATATAGTTTGATGTTTGCTAATTAAATAAACTATCTCATTAGCATTAACCAAATAGGATTATTTTTAAAATAACAATTTTAAAAAAATATATTTTTATTATATTTTCATAGCATTTTTTTCAAAAAATCTTCAAAAGCTGTGCATATTATCAAGATCATAATAAAATAGCAATGCACAAATATTAAATACTTTCTTAAGATACAACCTATAGAATGGGAGGAAATAATTGCAAATCATATGCCCATTAAAAGATGACTATCCAGCCAGATGCAGTGACACACCTCTGTAATCCCAGTGGCTCAGGAGGCTGAGGCAGGAGAATCACAAGTTCAAGGCCCACCTCAACAACTTAGGAAGTTCCTTGGTAAGCTAACAAAACCCTGTAACACAATATTTTTTTTTTAAAGGCTGGGAATGTGACCTAGTAGTTAAGCACTGCTGCATTCAATACTCACTATCAAAACAAACAAACAAACAAAAAACCATAAGGGAGTCAAGTCAAACAACTCAACAGAAGTACAGTAAATAAAAAATGGGCAAAGAACCTTAAGAGACTTTCTCAGATGAAGATACACAGCCAGCATAGTTTTGCATGCAATTACAAAGTATCAGGAGACTGAGGCAGAAGTTCGTAAGTTGGTGACCAGTCTCAGCAACTTACCAAGACTTTTAGCAATGCAATAAGATCTTCTCTCAAATTAAAAAAAAAAAAAGTAAAAGTTAAAAATAAAAAGGGTTGGGGTTGTAGTTCAATGATAGAGCATACCTGAGTTCAATCCCCAGAATAAGAAAAAAATGAAAAGAAGAATCAACATATGTTTAGATGAACGAATAAAGAAAATATGACATATATATCTTTATAGATAATGGAATAATATACAAGCATAAAATTGAATAAAATCTTTTCATTTGTTTCAATGTGGATAAGCCTGTAGACACTATGTTAAGTCTGAACCACAGTGTCTCTCTTCATTCTAGTGCTCAGCTTGTATATTGTTCTACTAGGGTGAATAATAACAAATGATATATTGGCATTTGATTTTAATATTTTAAAAAGGAAAGGAAGAGGAAGAAAGGCAAAGGAATGAGGAAAAAATGGGGTACAAGAAAAAAGAGAGAAGGATTGAGGGAAACTAGTAGTGAAAGATTATATTGTGTTTCATACATATTTCATAGTTAAAGAATTGTAAGTTTGTGGACTGGGGATCTGTAGACCAGAAAGACTTAGGAGTGGAAGGGAGAAACACTGTGGCCCACAGCAGAGTGGAAAGGTATAAGCAGATTAAGAAAAATGACTTAGGGTGCAGAGCAAAGCATCTGAGGTAAGAGGACCTGCACAGGCATTGCATGGTGGGAATGTATGCTAGACTAGGGACTCAGCCTGCCAGGATGAAGCATGAATTCACACAAAAGTGTGGCCATTGGTGTGGGTTCCAATACTCTGAACAAGTTATGGAGATCTCAGATTGTGTTTTCAGGGAGCTAAAATCAAGTAGGTTGGAATATGTGTAATGTGCTCAAAGGTGTTTTCAGTGGATAAATTTTAGTTTAACCTCTGTGATCTCTGAGTGCTGAGAATTTTAACATATATTACACGTGATTTTCAGAGTTTAATTAAAAATCAAAAGTGCAAACTTGGTATTGATACTGAGCTCCTCAGGTACGCAAATTGTGGGAATCCATAGGGCTTTATTCAGTAAATACTTATTATATTTTATTGATTTAATATTTTCATTCCAGCTGATTATTCTCTATGCATAGCTTGATAAAATGTCATAAATACCTATATACATAACAGAATGGCCAAAAATTCAAAAGAAAATATGGAGTGCTAGGAAGCATGCAAAGCAATTCTCATATAGTGTTGCATAAAATGCAATTGGAGGTAATATTTTATATTATATTGAACAAATGCTTAAGAGCATCTACTAAATACTTAACACATGTTGAAAACATAATACTCTCTGATAAACAAAAACAATTGTATATAAATATGCATTTATTTGTTTGTTAAATATATATATACACACACACACACACACACATACATGAAAACCCCAATATATATGATATATTTTATAGCCATTAACAAATAGCAAGAGTGTGTATAGCTGCTCTATTAGCAAGGGCTTTGAATATTACCTAGATTGTAGTAGAAGCTTTTAGAAAGCTTACAACAGGAGTGTAATAAGATTAGATTGACATTTTTGTTTCCAAATAACAATCTGCCTCAAGGGGAATGAATGTATGGTAAGGGCAAGACGAAAGAGTGGAAGAAGAGTTAGGTGAGGGAAAATGGTAATTTGGATGTGGTTATTTGAAGCATAGATGACTCAACTTGCATTTAGGATATATTTTATTTGTATTTGACATGTTTTTGCAGTAAATGCATGATCATTTTTGCCTTTGGAATACTGTTTCATATAAGAACAGAGAAGAGAAAAAAAGAAAATACCAACTATTTTCACATTTTCCTAGATATATGTCTAGGCTTAGGAACACATTCAAGTATTTGGAATGTGTATTTTACTTTTTCATATCCTTATGATATCTTTTCACATAATTAATTTCTTATATTCACAGGCATAATTTTTCCTCATGCTACCCCAATTTCCTCTTTGTGACATCAAAGTAAAAATAAAAATAAAATCTCCAGGGTCTCAGTTTGTTTTCTCTGTGAAATTTCTCAAAACATCCATTATTTTCAGGAAGAAAATGAAATAATCACATTAACAAATATATAAGTAGTAAGAAAATAATTTTCTTAAATTTCTGAAGGACTGAGAGATCAATATTCCTTCTTATAATGTTCTTATTTACTAAATATTAGGAAAAGATCCTGGCCTTAAACAGAATGGCATGGTGCAAACTAGCTATAATTAATAAGTATTGAAAGAAAACAATGAAGCTGGGCTCAGTAACTGTAATTGCATCTACTCAGGAGGCTGAGACATAGGGATCACAAGTTTAAGGCCTGCCTGGGAAAATTAGAGGGACTGTATTTCTAAACAAAAAATAAAAAAGGGTTGAGGATGTGGCTCAGTGACAGAGTGGCCCCAATTTCAATTCCCAATACTACAAAAAGAAAAAAGAGAAAACAAAGTGGACAATGATACTTAATGGATAAAACAAGATAGGTCACTTCACAGAGAATAGCAGACAACATGAGCACCAGCAGAGTCATATCAGTTTGTGTTTCCAAGTCCCAGGGGTTGCACTGTGGTCACAGATAGCTATTAGGCACATACTATGCTTTTCTTTTCTTTTTTTAAAAATTTATTTGTTTTAATTACTAACACAAGAGTACAATGATACATATCATACATTTCAATCAGTTGGGATATAATATCTCATTTTCTGAGTATACAGTTTGCAGAATCACATTGGTCATACATTCACATATATACACACAGTAATAATAATGTCTGTTTCATTCTCCTATCCTTCCTATCTCTCCAACCTCTCCCCTCCCCTCCCATCACTTCTCTCTACCTAATCTAGGGTAATACTATTCTTTTTATTTTTTTCTCACATCTTCATACATGTATTTTGTATAACAATGAGGGTCTCCTTCCACCATCCATGCAATTCCCTTTCTCCCTTCTTTTCCCTCCCACCCCTCTTCCCTATGAAGAGGTAATCTTCTTCCCATGCTTTCCCTCTCTTCCCCATTTTGAGTCACCCTGCTTACATCAGAGAAGATATTTAACAAAAGAGGTGAAAGATCTATACAATGAAAACTATAGAACCCTAAAGAGAGAAATAGAAGAAGACCTTAAAAGATGGAAAGATCTACCTTGCTCATGGATAGGCAGAATTAATATTATTAAAATGACCATATTACCAAAAGCACTATACAGATTCAATGCAATTCCGATCAAAATCCTATTGGCATTCCTCACAGAAATAGAAAAAGCAATTATGAAATTCATCTGGAAAAATAAGAGATCCAGAATAGCTAAAGCAATTCTAAGCAGGAAGAATGAAACAGGTGGTATCGCTATACCAGATCTTAAACTATACTACAGAGCAATAGTAACAAAAACAGCATGGTACTGGCAACAAAACAGGCTGGTGGACCAATGGTAAGGGATAGAGGACATAGAGACTAACCCACAAAACTACAAGTACGTTATATTAGGCAAAGGTGCTAAAAGCATGCACTAGAGAAAGGATAGCATCTTCAACAAATGGTTCTGGGAAAACTGGAAATCCATATGCAACAAAATGAAATGAATCCCTTTCTCTCACCATGCACAAAAGTTAACTCAAAATGGATCAAGGATCTAGGAATTAAACCAGAGAGTCTGTGTAGGCCCTAATCTCCATCACATGGGGATAGGCCCCAATTTCCTTAATAAGACACCTATAGCACAAGAATTAAAACGAAGAATCAATAAATGGAATGAATTCAAACTAAAAAGTTTTTTTCTCAGTAAGAGAAATAATATGTGAGGTGAATAGGGAGACTACATCCTGGGAACAAATTTTTACCCCTCACACATCAGATAGAGCTCTAATCTTTAGAGTATACAAAGAACTCAAAAAGCTAAACACCAAAAAATAAATAACCCAATCAACAAATGGGCCAAGGATCAGAACAGACACTTCTCAGAGGAGGATATACAATCAATCAACAAATATAAAAAAAATGCTCATCATCTCTAGCAATCAGAGAAATACAAATTAAAACTACTCTAAGATACCATCTCACTCTAGTAAGAATGGCAGCCATGATGAAGACAAAGAATAACAAGTGCTGGCGAGGATGCAGGGAAAAAGGTACACTCATACACTGCTGGTGGGACTGCAAATTGATGTAGCCAATTTGGAAACAGTATGGAGATTCCTTGGAAAGTTGGGAATGGAACCACCATTTGACCCAGCTATTTCTCTTCTTGGGCTATACCCAAAAGACCTAAAAACAGCATACTACAGGGACACAGCCACATCAATGTTTATAGCAGCACAATTCACAATAGCTAGACTGGAGCCAACTTAGATGCCCTTCAATGGATGAATGGATAAAAAGGAAAAGTGGCATATATACATAATGCAATATTACTCAACACTAAAAAAAATAATAAGATCATGGCATTTGCAGGGAAATGGATGGCATTAGAGCAGATTATGCTAAGTGAAGTTAGCCTATCCCAAAAAAACACATACTATGCTTTTCAGTGAAGCTCAGAAAATTTGTCACTTTTGTAGGAGGCAATAAGCAAGGCTGTCTCCTTTGTCTAAACAAAAACATACAGAAGCACAAAAACTCAGACAGGACTAACTAACCTTCCAACATTCCTCTGTATGTGTGTATATGTGTGTATTAAACATCAGCAGAAGGAAGTAACTAAAAGCATTTGAGAAATGTGAGGTAGAATTTTTCCCCAGCTAGTTGTGTGCGTCTTTACTCAGCATTCTATAGCCAAGTTAGACATGATTTTAAACACTCTTCACTTCACTAATCTAAATTCAGAGAGTTTTAAAACTTCAAGTTTTCAATTTGTTTTGCTTTTTCTTATTTTCTCTCATTTTGTTTTGGTCTCTTAATTGCTCCCATAGAGACAATGGGAGTTAGGGAGGAGAATTTATGGAGGGGAGTGTGGTAGGGAAATCCTGAGTTTGGGTGGGAAAGAGAATATGAGGCCAGTGTCCAGGTGGCTTGGGGAATGGAGATGATTGCAGCTGCTTGTATTTCACATACTGATAAATCAAGTCCTTCCAGCATTCATAAACTAGAACAATACTTTTTTATATATAAATAGTAGTAGCTCCCTCTGCATACAAAGGCATGAAGCTTGGAGTATATTTTCAGCTGCTTTGTCTTTTTTCCTGTTAATGTGATCTTGCTAAAGCAAGGAAGCTGAATGAAAAAGATAAAACATGTAACAAAAATGTATATGCCTACTACTCTATAGTCCTGCTAAAAGTGTGCTTTGTCTTTTTTTAAATTAAAATGCCAATTCTACTCAATGAATTCAATATACACTGTTTGTTTAAGAAGGCAAGCATTATTTCATACTTTAGTAGTTAAAACACCTGTACAGGAACACCCAGCTAACCAGAAGAGGTTAGTTTATAACAAAATGTGCTAACACCTGGTCCAGGAACCCTGAAGAAATGAGATATCATTATGAAAACTAATTATGCCAAGTTTTTTTTTAAAAAAAGTCTCAAAAGTGAACCTGAAACAAACTTATCTATGAGAGCAGCTGTATCAGTAAACTATTTTGTGGCATATCCAGTAAAATGAGAATTCGGTCTCTAAATTGGAAGAAAGCCCCCACAAAAGCTAAATGTTATTCTCATTATAAATCAAATTATAAACCACAAAGATTCTCCATGGCCATTTATGAACAATGATATACATGTGTATGCACACATATACAGGTGTTCACACACACACACACACACACACACACTCACATGTAAAGAAAGATCAGCTTGGGAAAGATGTTTACTTGCTTTATGGCGTTTAAAAGATTTGACTCAACCAGAGTAAAATTTAGAATAATGTAAGTGGTATTTCCAAATGATCCAAATAATTCTGACCATAAATTCACAAGAAAAACAGCTTATAAGGTCTGAATCAAACACGAAAATAATGAAACATACCAACTTCCATTTTAATTTTGACCACATAGCATATTTGCTACTTGTGTAATGCAAGCAGAGCAATCTTCAAATATAAAGATAGCATACTTAGATCCATTATGCTTACTCAGAAAGATTGTCTCTAGAGTGTACCAGCTATTCTAAGTGAAGCAGCTTTCAAAGATGATAAGACCAATCATTTCCTTAGTGCACAGAAAATTGTAACATCTATGATACTGTGCCAGATGTTGAATATATTAGATGCTACTTGTGAGTAAATTACTTTCCAAAGGTAAATAAAACAATTTTAAAAACAGAACAGCATTTTCAAATCATTCATATTCTTAATAAATGAAGGAACAATATTTTTTTAAAGTAGCAAATTCATTTTAATGCAACAGAGCAACAGGATATTTAAGTGTCAAGCTGTCTGTGAATCTTTGTGACTGCTTATAAAAATAAGTGTGCATTTTCATAAAAAAGGTATATAAAAACCAAACGCAAGAAAAAGTCCCAGATTCCTCAAGGCACTATTATGAAACTGTATTTGTTTTCCAAAGTACATAAAATTATATCTTGTTTCAATTGAAAATTTGGTGATTCAAAACTATAAATTATCATGAAATATTTTTACATATGCTAACATGTATTTTCTGAAAAATAGAAATGCTTATATCAAGAAATTTATAAAGAGAGGAACTTTGAGGAAATAAGGACATTAGAATGAGTAGTAGACATGGATAGCATATGATATGGAGATAAAATTGAGATTAATAATTCTAGAAGTTAAGTGGGTTCATTAAATCATAAACTTGTTAACTGAAATCACATAGATCTTACCCACATGTTGTAAAAATAGGGAGAGAGAAATGGCAAATTTACCTAAAAGAATTGATTAATGACAATGGAGGAAAGGAATGCTGAGTTTCCTTTTTTATAAAACTGAAATATAGAAGTTAGATTGATCATAAATATGGTTCAGTTTTATATATGGGGACTGCAGATAGAAGAAAAGTAAGAAAATATAGACAGGAGATCTCTGTGCCTTCATTTTCGTATAAGACAGAATCTGTCCACTAGTCCAGCCAAAAAGGTCTGGGTACCCCAAGGTGATAAGCATTTCAGATGACTTTGAGTCAGCTTGAACATGCAAGCAGCCCTATTCATACAATTTTATTTATTCATCCTTTATGTTATGCTGTTAGTCATATTTGTATATTGTTTTACTAGTGAAAAAGTTCTGTCAATTGTACTTGTAAGTCCTTTGCAAAATTCATGAGAGTAAAGCAGCATTATCCCAGTTCCTTACAAATAATAATAATAATAATAAACAACTTTGAAATGATAATTGATTTTACCCTATTTCACATGAAATTGATTGACCAGCTGGTGACTTACAATTGCAAAAAGAGTTATTCATAATGTAATACATAATATAAAGAAGTAATAAGTTTGCACTCAACAATAGCAAACACAACCAATTCAAGATACTTTCAAATTTATGAGTGGGGGAAACTTATAACAGGAAGTGAAGATTTAGGAATTTCTTCACACAGATAAATGGCAAATGTTTAAGGAAGTAGAAATGTTTAGCTCCTTGATTTGATTGCATATTGTATACATATATAATATAATTATACTGTACTCATAAATATGTCCAATTATTATGTCAATTAAAATACATATAAAAATAAAAAATTCTGATCTGAAACAAAAATTTACTAGCATATCAAGAAAATCTTAGAAGAGAAAAACTGTTTGTTTTCACCATCCTGTCTTTCCAAGTGCCAAAATGTGAGTAACCACAGCAAAACTTTTTTTTTTCCTTGAAGCTGTTATTTCAAAATTGTTAATATTTGGTTGATTCACTGCTGGTTTCACTATTTGTTTAATTACTAGAGATGAAAGAAGACAGCAAATTTGTCGAATACTTCTTGAAGTTTTAGGAGCTGAGGTAAAATTTACAGGCCACAAGTAATTTAAATCAATGACTGTGATTGTAATATAATTTTAAAATTACAACAAGAGTTAAGTCTATATAGAAATTTGGGATATTAAACTAGTACATTCAATATATATAGTTATCAAAAATGAAAGTAGAATGGAAAGATGGGAGAAATTTAAACCTTTACAAGATGTTTATAAGTTAGTTTAAGATTCTTACAAATCTGTACTCCCTTCAATATAGCAACATAGGTCTCAATGTAGTAAATTGAGTATACTTAATTTTATATTATTAAATAGCTCTATTGTGATCCTCAATTTGGACTTATTTTTAGAAAACAACCAAATTCTTTATTCATCACCAAACATGATACAAACTAGAGTAATTTATTTATAAACATATAGAACATTGAGTTATATAAGCATACAATGTCAGTAATATTACAACCAAGATTGAAATACATATAATCATTTAAGTGGTTAATAATTTCATTATTATATATCCCTGATGAATGTAATTTTAAAAGGAGTTTTCCTGTGAGGTACTCTTTCAAAAATCTAAAACCCCAGTCTGATAATAAAATGATAACCACTAAACACAAACCAAGGTTTGTTCTAATAAATACCTTACTAATACTTATTGTCTCTTAAGCTTTCAAGATCATGAAAAGCAAGTAGAGAGTAAGGAATTAGATATGAGGAATAAATCTGTTATGGTCTTCTTCATTATGTATCAGATGACAGAAAAGATAGTGGAAATCTGGAAATCAGAATAAAGTTTGCAGTTTTAGAATGTTTGACTAATTAATATTAAAAATCTTACTTTTGTCAAATGCATCATGGTTATTGATATTCTTGCAATAGTATAGATTAAAAGAAAAGTATTGGGAAACTCTATTATCTTACTATTTTTGCAATTTTTCATAAATTTGAAAGTATTTCAAAATAAAGAGTCAAATAATATTAACAAATAAGCTTTATCTTGAGGGAAATATTAGACTGGTTGTTTGAAAATATCTGCTAAATAACTATGCTGTCAGTTTTTTGTCACTGATCAAAATATCTGACCACAACAAATTAGAGGAGGAAAGATTTATTTCAACTCATGGTTTCAGAGGATTTGGTGAAAGGTCAGCCAGCAATATGGCAGAAATTTTACAGAAGAAGGGCATAACAGAAAAACTGCTCAGCTCATGACAGCCAGAAACCATAGACAGAGAGATGAGATAGAGATAGAGATAGAGATATATATAGAGAAAGAGAGAGAGAGAGAGAGAGAGAGAGGGAGAAAACAAGGAACCACCAATAAGATATAGCCCCAGGAGGGACTGAGGCAGGAGGATCATGATTACAAAGCCAGCCTCAACAATGGTGAGTCATTAAGCAACTCAGTAAAACTGAATAAATAAATATTTATTTATTTATTGTAGGAATGTATTTATTTATTGTATGAATAAATAAATGAATAAATAATAAACATATCTGTAGTGATCACATTCTTCCTTGAGCCTTACCACACCTACCTTACAATTAAAACTCAGTCACCCATTCAAATTATAAATCCATGAAATATGTTAATCCACTGTTGAGGTTACAGCTCTGACCATTGCCAACTCTATCTCTGAATGTTAATGCATTAATGAAAGATCATGCTTTCAACACATGAACTTTCTGGAGAACATTCTAGATCTAAACCAAAGTAGTAACCTAAGAATGAGAGTTCCTGTCATCAGTTAAAAATATTTTCAACTTAGAGATAGTTGTACATTTATAAAAGAAAAATGAGTCGTATGTATTACCTTTGACATTTTTTCATATAGTTAAAGCACCTCTTTAAATGCAAAGACTGACATATTTCAAAATTCTCTGTTTCTACCTCCCTCCTTCCTTCTTTTAAATAAACTCAACAGCAATAAGATGACCTGTATTAATAGCATATTTATAAATTCAGCTTTTATATGTAATAGTTTGCTTGTTAATAATATAATAATACGTTTGCCTAGATTGTTGCCTATATATCTTAGAATGATTTTTAAAATAAAATATAAGAAGTATTTTTCCTAGTCAGTAATTATACATATTTGACTTTGTCACAAACATTGAAACTTTTTGTCACAAACATTGAACTTTTGAAGAAGTCATTTTCTTTTGAAGATGTATCTCTCCTAATGTATCATTCATTTAATGACTTACCTCCCAAATTTGTTTTTCTATTCACTTTTCTATTGATGTAGAAATTTCAAGTAACATGGTAAAATCAGCTGAAAACATTAAAAATTTCATACAACTTCATGAAAATTCTCTCATGCTATGTAATTTTTAAATATTTGGTTCTTATAAATATCAAAGATATTGTCTATGCATCTTCAAAAATTATATTTGGAAAGGTATACTTGGGCATATCTTATTATCCCATCTACTTTGGAGGCTGAGGCAAGGGGATTGTAAATTGGAGGCCAGTCTGGGAAACTTAGTGAGAACTTGTCTCAAAATAAAATTTTCATAAATGTCTAGGAATGTATGTCAGTGGTAGAGTACTTGCTTAGAATGTGCAAGGTCTTGTTCCAATCCCTAGTACTCAACAAATATGGCAAAACAAAAAACTTATTTGCTGAAAAATTAATGCTATTTTCCCTAGCATACTAACTGTAGAAGTAGTAGCTGGGTTATTTTTTTAGCAGGAAAATACATGAATTTTCTTTTATGTAATTTTAAGTAAATAATGTTAAAAGGATCTTCCCAATACATGTGGGGTTCTGCTCTACCCACTCATGGCTTAGCCTGAAACTTATAAAGAACATTCTAAACATTATATATAAGTTTTTATATTTATTATATATAATAAATTTCAAATACCTTTAATTATTGCAGAAAAAAATATTTAAATTGATTTCCTATTTTGTATGTTTTAAAATTTTTTGTTGTTCTAGGAAATCCTTTAGCATCATTAGCCATTATCTCAAAGAAAAATAAATGTCAGGTAAGGTTAATCATCAATGATAATTGATCCAGCTCTATATTTAATGTAATTTAATAGTCATTTATGACTGTGTGTATATCAGTGTATGAGTTTATCACTCATGCTTTTACTAAGAATTTCATTAAAAAATAAATAATTTCAAATTTCTTCAAGAACAACAAATTCTTTTAAATAAAACCAAAAATTCGGTATATTAAAAGTTGAATCTTTATCAATTCAATATTCTAGTGGTAGAAACTTAATTGAAGTTTAATGTCTCCATTTAGAGAAGTATATCTATACTAATAGCACAATCATAATATTGAAATAATTACTTTTTTATGTTGTACAAAACTTAACTGAAAACTGTAAGATCAGAAATAGAAGTCATAATCTTACCATGGTACTCCCGTGTGTAAAAGTTCTTTTATTAGTTTCAGAGTCATAAAATACTTATCATGATATAAATGAAGTGGGGCTTAAAATTTTGGTTTATGAAGAAATCCATTTTGGGCCCTATCCATGTGTCTTTTATAAAGTCAAACATTGCTGGCATGGTGGCACATACTTCTAATCCTAGTGGATTGAGAGGCTGAATCAGGAGGATTGAAAGTTCAAACCCAGCTTTAGCAAAAGTGAGGAATAAGCAAATTTCAGTGATACAAAATAGGGCTGGGGATGTGTCTCAGTGGCTGACTGTCTCTGAGTTCAATCTCCAGTACTTCCCCCATCAAAAAAAAAAAAAACTAAAAAATATTATAATGTGAGACCAAAGGCACATAAAATTAACAACATGTAATTATATCTATAATAAAATTAATTAATGTTTTCTTTATAATTCTATTGCTAAATAGTAATCTGAATTATTTTATATTTCTTTTCTTGTAGGTATGTTAGGATGATCATGCTTTCTGTCTACATATTTCACTTTTTGAAGAATTGTATGCAGTGACCCATGCCTGTAACCCTAGCTATTCATGAATACTAGGCAGGAAGACTTGAAAGTTCAGACAATTAAGGAGATTCTGACTAAAAATTAAAAAAAAATAAAAGGGGATGAGATGAAGCAAAGTGATAGGAATCTTTGATTTCAGACCCTAGAACCATAAACAAAACAAAAAACAAAACAAAAAAAACAGGTTTACACTAATAATCTGTTTCCAAAACGTTAAAAAACAAAATTCTACAATGTTTAATTTTAAAGACACTAATTTTCAATTTCAATGTGAATGAATAGAAGTGTGAATATGACAGATGCTGAATGAGATTGGTTCTTGTTCTATAGCTGAATCCGATATAGTGATTCCTCTTTTAAACTGCTTCCTATCATCAAAGTATGAGCCTCTGACCACACTCTATGCTAATAATAATAGCCTTTCCTTCTGCCCCTAAATTCTCCCAATCAATTCTTCTTTGTCCTTTATAATAACAATTTGCACTTAACATTAAGTTACTGGAAGGTTCTGCAAATGACAACCATGGAAATAACCATCTTCTCTAATCCTTAGCAAAAAGCAGAACTCAAAATGGAATCAGCAGATAAAAGACTGGAAACTTGAGAAGCAAAACTTTATAGTATCATCTCAGCTGATTGCCTCAGGGTTGAACTTTAAAATATTACTGGGGAGTTTAAAGCTAGAAATTTCAAACTCATGGTTTTTCTTTGTATCATAATGGATCAAGGTAATAGCTGACACATCATTCTAATTTTTCATCATTAGTCCATATGTTACAGAAATTGGTGTTTAATCTTTGAAAAGGGACATTTACCTTTGACTAGATTAATTTTATTAAATTCCATTGAAAACTGTAAAACAGAATATTTTACAAGAAAAACAGATTTAAAGAAAATATTGGGCTAGTTAATAGAACTTAGAACTATGAAAATGCTTCTCATAACATGTTAAAGGAGAAAAAATTATCTTCTAAAATGACTTTTATTGGTTTTCACATATGCAGTCATAGGTACAGAAATTTTGTCCACAGTGCTATAAGAATTTAACAAAAAGTAAAGGCAATTGATACTCATAATTTCAAATCTGATATATTTCTAAAACACCAGTCACAAATTCAATACATGCTTTGGTTTGTTGGGCTGAGGGAGAGGATGTAATTAGAGAGGAAGATGACAAAAGGCAAATGTGACTCAGAGAAATATAATACAGAAATTCTGACCCAATTTGTCCAGACTCATAATCCTTTTGATTTATACATGATCATTGTATAAAATCTTTACTTAATTTTGATGCCTCCTCAACAGAAGACCCATATAGATTGAAAAAGGACCATTGAAGGTAACTTCTTTCGTTACTATGCAAGAAATTCTATCAGAAGGAAGCAAATAAGTCAATTTTCTGTACCATATGCATTCAACTGTGCCTCTAATCCTGTAGATTTAGTAATTGTTTCATTTTGCTTTCTTATTTTATTTAGAATAGCTAGCTACTCTACAGATAATTGTTTTTCTTCATTTTCACTCTACTGGGCAAAATTCTGTTTAATCCTGGAAATAATTAATTCTTATGATTATAGTTTTTGTTGCAGATTTAATTAAACAGAGAAAATTTCAAATAGTGAGTGATCTTGGGTTTTATTTCTTCATATATATATTTACATTTATGTTTTTACATGGAAAAATTTATATTAATGTATAATATAAAGCAAGATGTTTTGAAGCATTTATATATTATGGAATTAATAATCTCAATTTAGGTAAATAGCATATGCATTATCTCTTAGAGTTGTTATTTTCTATTAAGAATAATTAATATATCCACTTTATTTGCATTTTTCAGAAATACAATATATTATCATTAGCTGTAGTTACTATGTTGATGAATAGATCTCTTAAACATATTCCTTCTCTTTCACTACAACTATATATCCTAACTAAAATCCTTCCAATCCTTCTCACCCCTGTGAATGCATTTCCATCTGGTAACCGATTTATCCCTTGCTTCTTGGAATCAACGTTTTTATCATCCACATATGAGTGAGATAATACAGTATTTTTAATTCTGTTCCTGATTTATTTCACTTTTCCTAATATCTGCCATTCATTTGAGACGACAAAATTTCCTTCTATTTTGTGGCTGAATAACATTATATTGTATATATAAACCATATTTTTCTTATCCTTTTATTCATTGATGAACACTTTCTTTGATTCCATGAATAATGCTAAAATACACATGGGATTGTAGATATCCCCTCCCTCCACATACCAATTTAATTTCTTTGGATATATACTCAGTAGATGGATTTCCAAATTGTTGTGGTAGTACAGTTTTTAAATTTTTGAGCTATCTCCATATTTTTTCCATGATGTATGTGCCAATTTTCATTGCCATCAACAGTGTGTAAGTGATCCCTTTTCATTTTCTACCACTCAACTACATTTCCAGTCTTCTCTAAAATTTTTATTTTGAAACAGAGTTTTGCTAAATTGCCTACGTTGGCCTCAAATTTGTAATGCTCCTGCCTCAGACTCCAAAGTATCTTGGATTAGAGGTGTGCACCACCACAGTAGGCAAATGTTATCTTTTCTTTATATCCTGGATAATACTTACTATCTTTTGTACTTTTTGTTAAAGACCATTTTAACAGGTACAAAGTGATCTTCAAACTAGAATTTTGAGGTGAAACTCTATTTATGCTTCTGCAACCAGGCTGGGGCTGCACAATCTGCAGTTCTCTGTAGCTCATAAGTGTTGCAGCTCTTAATGGTAGGTCATGCCCTCCAGTATAGCAGCAGACCCAGCAGCTCATCTTCAATTTCTTCTTCTTTCTGGTTTCTTGTCTTGTGAATTCAAAGAATGAAATCCACAAAATTCAAAGAGTGAGTATAATGGTTGGATATATTGAAGAACAGAAACAGAACTCTTGAAATACAAGAGGGGACCCAATATCAGATTTTCTTCTTCTGAGTATTCTATTTTAGGGGGTTTATAGCACTTGGTTCACTACTATAGGTACAAATTTATAAAAATTAGGGCTTGGAGCTTTACTAACACTATTGGTTAAATCTTGAGTCTCAACTTTCATTCAAATCTGTCCCCCTTCCATTTTCTCAAGGCTGGTCAGGAAATGGGAGGTTGAGGTCTTGGGATGCTTGGAGTGGGCTCCATATCCATTTTAGGCCTGTCCCTAAAGGATCACAGGTCTGCAGGTGTGCCTGTGTGCTGGCTCTCTGGGCCTGTATGGCAGGCTCCATGTAGTTTTAGGACCTGCTTGCCAGTGTGTGCTCTGACCTACCCAGGCTGCCACTGCACTGCATCATATTCCACCATATGGTACTAGTACGCCAGATGCAGGGCTTGGCAACTGGGGAGCCATGTGAATATCACATTGTGTTTTTTATTTGTGATTCCCAGATGATTAGTGATTCTGAATTTTTTTTTTTCATATATTGTTGGGCTACTTGCTTTATTTACTTATTTATAAATATTTGTCCAGGTTCTTTGGCCAGTGCTTTTATTTGCATTTTTTTTTTTCATTTCTCATTCCTCTGGCTATCTATCAATCTGTCAATTGCTCTCATTGGATCTGCAGAATTTTATTTTATTTCTTATAATCCTTTTTTGATTTTCTTATTTTCTTGCCTGTGCTTCTGGAATTATACCCAATAAGTTATTTTCCATACCAGTATAAAGCTTTTTTCCCTGTTATCTTCTAATAATTTTAGTTTCAGGTCCTATATTTGTTTTTAATCAATTTTAGACTGATTCTTATATATGATATGCTAGTATAATTTTATTCTTTTGCATATGGATATTAGTTTTTTTAAATATGAATTTTTTTGAAAAGTTAAAAATTCCTTAATTTTTTATTCCTGGTACCACTACCACAATTTACAGGGCAATATACCTGATGTAATGAAAAGAAAAAGACAAAGCTACAACAGATAAAAGACCTCAGGAATGTACATCTAATTGACACTACATTGCATTAATCAATAGCTGCACTTTTTGCAAACTGTGGTTATGACAGTCCTGAACAAGAAGGGTTTCCTGTTTAAGCTTCAGTAACTTTTCTGACTATGGATCATCGTTCCTTCTGTGGCAGATTTTTACAGTTCCTCCAATGCATTTGGGATGACTGTCTCAAAGTAACCTGCAGCTTTCCTGACAACTCCTCGCTCTCTCTCCTGCTAAGAACTTAGCCCTTTTCTGCTATTTTTAAAACCTTCTGCTACCATATCCACCACTTCCACCACCAGATCCATAACCACCACCATAGGGACTGCCAGAGCTTCTTCCACCAAAACTGCCCGAATTCATGGGTCCATAATTTGATTGCTGTTGTCCACTGTAATTTCCAAAATCATTATAGTTCCCACCACCACCATAGTTACCACCACCAAAATTTCCTCCTTCATTGTAACCATTATATCCTCTTCTACCACCATATCCACCACCTTGGTTTCCATATCCTGGTCCACACCACCATAATCTCCTCTACTACTATACCCAGGACCACCACCATAGTTACCACCATCACCTCCAAATCCATTATATCCACTATTACCTCCTCAGTAACTACCTCTGCTGCCACAACCTCCACCACCATAGCCTCCTCTTCCACCAAAGTTTCCACCACGGCTAAAGTTACCTCCACCACCTCCAAAGTTTCCTCCACGACCCATAAAGTTGCCAGATCCACCTCCACAACTTCTTTGTGATCCAGCAGACTGCATCTATTGTGTAGAAAGGGCCTTTTTCATTTCACAATTATGCACATTAATAGTGTGGTATTTCTGAAAAACAATTTTGTCAACTGTATCATGATCATCAAAAGTTACACAAGGAATTCCTCACTTTTTCCCACTCTGCCTGTCTTCCATAACTTCTATGGTTTCAATCTTGCCATATTTTTCAAAGTAATCTCTCAAATTATATTCTTCTGTATCTTATTTAATACCACCAACAAAAATTTTCTTCACTGTTAGATGGGCACCAGGCTTTACAGAATCCTCTCTAGAAACAGCTCTCTTCGGTTCCACTACACGCCCATCAACCTTGTGTGGCCAAGTACACATCGCTGCATCCACCTGTTCAACACAAGAGTAAGTCACAAAACCAAAGTGCCTGGAACATTTTGTTTGGGGGTCTCTCATTACCACACAATCTGTGAGTGTGCCCCATTTCTCAAAATGTTCTCTTAAACTATCATCTGTAGTTTCAAAGATCAGACCACCAATAAACAGCTTCCTCAATTGCTCTGGTTCCTTTTGATTGTGGCCCTGGAGGCCATCTTCGGCATTACTACCAGGCCGCCTCCTGACTGCTCCTCCAATATCACTCTCCCTCCCAGCGGGGCAGCGAGGCAGCGGCCATTGCGGGCCAATGCCTAATTATGATTATTTAAAAAAGAGATTTTTCCCCTCCCCCCGCGACTGCAGGATAGGCCGAACTGTGACCACCCACAGAACAGGCCCAGCGGCCTGCTGAGGGGCAGAGCTGCCCCCTCCCCCCGCGCCTACAAGGTAGACGGAACTCTGACCACCGACAGAAAAGGCCCAGTGGCCCAAGGAGGGGCAGAGCTGCCAACCACGCATGCAAGGTAAGCGGGCCTGCGACCCACCGGCAGAACAGGCCCAGAATTCCGCGGAGGGGCAGAGCTGCCCCACATGCCTGCAAGGTAGGCGGACCTGCGACCACCAACAGAACAGGCCAGACCTGCAACCAACAGACAGAACAGGCCCAGCGGCCTGCGGAAGGGTAGAGCCGCCCCCTGTGCCTGCAAGGTAGGCGGACCTGCGACCCACTGGCAGAACAGGCCCAGGGGCCTGCAGAGGGGCAGTGCCGCTGCCCACGCCTGCAAAGTAGGCAGAACTGCGACCACCGACAGAACAAGCCTAGTGGCCCGCAGAGGGGCAGAGCCACCGCCCGCGCCTGCAAGGATCACAAAACAAGACCCAACAATATGCTGCCTACAGGAGACACATTTGATAGGAAAAGACATACATAGGCTGAAGGTGAAAGGTTGGGAAAAATCATATCACTCATATGGACTTCGGAAACAAGCAGGAGTGTCCATACTCATATCAAATAAAATAGATTTCAAGCCAAAGTTAATCAAAAGGGATGAAGAGGGACACTACATACTGCTCAAGGGAACCATACACCAACAAGACATAACAATCATAAATATATATGCCCCAAACAATGGTGCAGCTATGTTCATCAAACAAACTCTTCTCAAGTTCAAGAGTCTAATAGACCACCATACAATAATCATGGGAGACTTCAACACACCTCTCTCACCAATGGACAGATCTTCCAAACAAAAGTTGAATAAGGAAACTATAGAACTCAATAACACAATTAATAACCTAGATTTAATTGACATATATAGAATATACTACCCAACATCAAGCAGTTATACTTTTTTCTCAGCAGCACATGGATCCTTCTCAAAAATAGATCAGATATTATGTCACAGGGCAACTCTTAGACAATATAAAGGAGTAGAGATAATACCATGCATCTTATCTGATCATAATGGAATGGAACTGAAAATCAACGATAAAAGAAGGAAGGAAAAAGCATGCATCACTTGGAGAATGAACTGAATGATCAATGGGTTATAGAAGACATCAAGGAGGAAATTAAAAAATTCTTAGAGATAAATGAAAACACAGACACAACATATCAGAATCTATCGGACACATTGAAAGCAGTTCTAAGAGGAAAATTCATTGTGTGGAGTTCATTCCTTAAAAAAAGGAAAAACCAACAAATAAATGATCTCATACTTCATCTCAAAATCCTAGAAAAAGAAAAGCAAAACAACAGCAAAAGAAGTAGAAGGCAAGAAATAATTAAAATCAGAGATGAAATTAATGAAATCGAAACAAAAGAAACAATTGAAAAAATTGACAACACTAAAAGTTGGTTCTTTGAAAAAATAAATAAATTCGACAGACCCTTAGCCATGCTAATGAAGAGAAGAAGAGAGAGAACTCAAATTAATAGCATACGGGATGAAAAAGGCAATATCACAACAGACACTTCAGAAATACAGAAGATAATTAGAAATTATTTTGAATCCTTGTACTCCAATAAATTAGAAGATAGTGAGGGCATCGATAAATTTCTTAAGTCATATGATCTGCCCAGATTGAGTCAGGAGGATATAGATAACCTAAACAGACCAATATCAATTGAGGAAATAGAAGAAACCATCAAAAGACTACCAACTAAGAAAAGCCCTGGACTGGATAGGTATACAGCAGAGTTTTACAAAACCTTTAAAGAGGAACTAATACCAATACTTTTCAAGCTACTTCAGGAAATAGAAAAAGAGGGAGAACTTCCAAATTCATTCTACGAGGCCAACATCACCCTGATTCCTAAACCAGACAAAGACACTTCAAAGAAAGAAAACTACAGACCAATATCTCTAATGAACCTAGATGCAAAAATCCTCAATAAAATTCTGGCGAATCGGATACAAAAACATATCAAAAAAATTGTGCACCATGATCAAGTAGGATTCATCCCTGGGATGCAAGGCTGGTTCAATATACGGAAATCAATAAATGTTATTCACCACATCAATAGACTTAAAAATAAGAACCATATGATCATCTCAATAGATGGGGAAAAAGCATTCGACAAAGTACAGCATCCCTTTATGTTCAAAACTCTAGAAAAACTAGGGATAACAGGAACATACCTCAATATTGTAAAAGCAATCTATGCTAAGCCTCAGGCTAGCATCATTCTCAATGGAGAAAAACTGAAGGCATTCCCTCTAAAATCTGGAACAAGACAGGGATGCCCTCTCTCACCACTTCTGTTCAACATAGTTCTCGAAACACTGGCCAGAGCAATTAGACGAAAGAAACTAAAGGCACAAAAATAGGAAAAGAAGAACTTAAATTATCACTATTTGCAGTGACATGATTCTATACCTAGCAGACCCAAAAGGGTCTACAAAGAAACTATTAGAGCTAATAAATGAATTCAGCAAAGTGGCAGGCTATAAAATCAACACGCATAAATCAAAGGCATTCCTGTATATCACCAACAAATCCTCTGAAATGGAAATGAGGACAACCACTCCATTCACAATATCCTCAAAAAAAATAAAATACTTGGGAATCAACCTAACAAAAGAGGTGAAAGACTTATACAATGAAAACTACAGAACCCTAAAGAGAGAAATAGAAGAAGATCTTAGAAGATGGAAAAATATACCCTGTTCATGGATAGGCAGAACTAACATCATCAAAATGGCGATATAACCAAAAGTTCTCTATAGGTTTAATGCAATGCCAATCAAAATCCCAACGGCATTTCTTGTAGAAATAGATAAAGCAATCATGAAATTCATATGGAAAAATAAAAGATCCAGAATACCAAAAACAATGCTAAGCAGGAAGTTTGAATCAGGCGGTATAGTGATACCAGACTTCAAACTATACTACAGAAAAATAGTAAAAAAAACAGCGTGGTACTGGTAGCAAAACAGGCGGGTGGACCAATGGTACAGAATAGAGGACACAGAAACCAATCCACAAAACTACAACTATCTTATATTTGATAAAGGGGCTAAAAGCATGCAATGGAGGAAGGATAGCATCTTCAACAAATGGTGCTGGGAAAACTGGAAATCCATATGCAACAAAATGAAACTGAATCCCTTTCTCTCGCCATGCACAAAAGTGAATTCAAAATGGATCAAGGAGCTTGATATCAAATCAGAGACTCGCCGTCTGATAGAAGAAAAAGTTGGCTATGATCTACATACGGTGGGGTCGGGCTCCAAATTCCTCAATAGGACACCCATAGCACAAAAGTTAATAACTAGAATCAACAAATGGGACTTACTCAAACTAAAAAGTTTTTCTCAGCAACAGAAACAATAAGAGAGGTAAATAGGGAGCCTACATCCTGGGAACAAATATTTACTCCTCACACTTCAGATAGAGCCCTAATATCCAGAGTATACAAAGAACTCAAAAAGTTAGACAATAAGATAACAAATAAACCAATCAACAAATGGGCCAAGGACCTGAACAGACACTTCTCAGAGGGGGACATACAATCAATCAACAAGTACATGAAAAAATGCTCACCATCTCTAGCAGTCAGAGAAATGCAAATCAAAACCACCCTAAGATACCATCTCACTCCAGTAAGATTGGCAGCCATTATGAAGTCAAACAACAAGTGCTGGCGAAGATGTGGGGAAAAGGGTACACTTGTACATTGCTGGTGGGACTGCAAATTGGTGCAGCCAATTTGGAAAGCAGTATGGAGATTTCTTGGAAAGCTGGGAATGGAACCACCATTTGACTCAGCTATTCCCCTTCTTGGTCTATTCCCTAAAGACCTAAAAAGAGCATGCTACAGGGACACTGCTACATCAATGTTCATAGCAGCACAATTCACAATAGCAAGACTGTGGAACCAACCTAGATGCCCTTCAATAGATGAATGGATAAAAAAAAATGTGGCATTTATACACAATGGAGTATTACTCTGCATTAAAAAATGACAAAATCATAGAATTTGTAGGGAAATGGATGGCATTAGAGAAGATTATGCTAAGTGAAGCTAGCCAATCCCTAAAAAACAAATGCCAAATGTCTTCTTTGATATAAGGAGAGTAACTAAGAACAGAGTAGGGACGAAGAGCATGAGAAGAAGATATTCATTAAACTGGGATGAGAGGTGGGAGGGAAAGGGAGAGAGAAGGGAAATTGCATGGAAATGGAAGGAGACCCTCAGGGTTATACAAAATTTCATACAAGAGGAAGTGAGGGGAAAGGGGAAAATAATACAAGGGGGAGAAATGAATGACAGTAGAGAGGGTAGAGAGAGAAGAGGGGAGGGGAGGGGAGGGGAGGGGGGATAGTAGAGGATAGGAAAGGCAGCAGAATACAACAGACACTTGTATGGCAATATGTAAATCAATGGATGTGTAACTGATGTGATTCTGCAATTTGTATACAGGGTAAAAATGGGACTTCATAACCCACTTGAATCAAAGTGTGAAATATGTTATATCAAGAACTATGTAATGTTTTGAACAACCAACAATAAAAAATTTAAAAAAAAACATAAAAAAATAATAAATAAATAAATAAATCCAAAGGTAAATTTAGAATTTAGCTAAGCTGAAAAAAAAAATAAAAATAAAAACAAAAAGAGATTTTTTTTCTGTCCCATTGCATGCCTATGGCATCTTTTTCAGAGATTCATTGACTCCAAATTCATTTTGGGTTACTTGTTCTGTTCCATTGAACTATATATCTGTCTTAATGCCAGTGCCATGCCATTATGTGTGAATGGGTTAAACAAAATGATCTGACTGTATTTTACCTACAGGATACTTTCTTTAAGTAAATTATAGGCAGAATGTCAAGAAACACAAATGAAAACCAAAAAGAAAGAAGTCATATCTTTTATTAGACAATAGCTGAGTCAGAAATTCTCATGAGGAGTAATGATAAAGGGGTCAATTTGTAAAGGAGTCATAACCATTGTAAATGTAAATGCACCCAACACTAGTTCTCCTAAATGTATACAATATGTATTAGCAGAACAGAAGGAAGAAATGGGCAGCATGATAATAGTAGTAGGGTACTTCAATAATAACTCTCAACTATGGCTGGATCATCTAGAAAGAAAAATCAATATAGAAATATTGAATCTGAATAATAATATAGATAAAATTGGTTTATCAAATACATGCAGAAGATTACATTAAAACAACATTTTTTTTTTCAATTTATATGCAACAAATACTCCTAAATAGATTATATGTTAGGTTATAAAACAAGACTTAGAAAATTTAAGAAAATTGAAAACATATAAAGTAATATTGCTGACCTGCATGGTAAGATAAATGAAGAAAAAAAAAACAATAAAAAGAATAAAATTGGAAAATATCAGTGGAAATTAAACAGCATATTCTTGAAAAACAATGAATCAAAGAAGAACTAAATGAAGAGAATTTGCAAAGCAGGTTTGCTAGTTACCAATCCCAGGGGAAGACTCCTATTACATGGAATAGCAAAGATTATCTCTATTTCAACCATCAGAAAAAAATGAGCACATGTATTTATGCCTATTTCACTCAGGGTTACAGTTTATGCCCAGCATGTACTACTTTCCCATTTATCTGAATCCAGTATGACAGAGTATGCTCACATCAAGTTATATAAATTGTGTTTATTACATACTGACTGGTTCTATTGCAAAGACTGAGTCAAAATTTGTCACAATGGTAAAAGAAGGGACAGAAATCTCAGATCAATATAAGTTGTTCATCCAAGTCTCAAGAAAATCACTAAAAGAATTGAGAGACTTGATACTCATGTTCTACTTTGCAATACAGAAGTAAGATTCTGAGAGGTATCCATCCCTGAGTTATATATTTCAAGGTCATGTGACACACTGGGAAAATATTTGAAGGGCTTCCTTCTCACAGTGGAGACAAAAGTTTGGGCAGCTATCTTTTGACAAATTAAAATAGAATTTGCAGGGAAATGGATGGCATTAGAGCAGATTATGCTAAGTGAAGCTAGCCAATCCCTAAAAAACAAATGCCTAATGTCTTCTTTGATATAAGAAGAGTAACTAAGAACAGAGTAGGGACGAAGAGCAGGAGAAGAAGATTAACATTAAACAGGGATGAGAGGTGGGAGGGAAAGGGAGAGAGAAGGGGAAATTGCATGGAAATGGAAGGAGACCCTCAGGGTTATACAAAAGTACATACAAGAGGAAGTGAGGGGAAAGGGAAAAATAATACAAGGGTGAGAAATGAATGACAGTAGAGGGGGTAGAGAGAGAAGAGGGGGGGAGAGGGGAGGGGAGGGGGGATAGTAGAGGATAGGAAAGGCAGCAGAACACAACAGACACTAGTATGGCAATATGTAAATCAATGGATGTGTAACTGATGTGATTCTGCAATCTGTATATGGGGTAAAAATGGGAGTTCATAACCCATTTGAATCAAAGTGTGAAATATGATATATCAAGAAATTTGTAATGTTTTGAACAACCAACAATAAAAAATTAAAAAAAAAATAAAATAAAATAGAAACACACCATATAAAAACTTATGTTATACACTAAAACAGTTCTAAAAGGAAAGTATACAGCAGTAAATACTGAAATTAAGAATAAAGAAAGTTATCAAGTAAATAACTTATGTTATACCTCAAAGAACCAGAAAAAGATGAACAATTTAAGGTGAAAAACAAAAGATGGAGAAATAATAATAAATATTGGGGCAAAAAAATAAATTAATTAAAGATCAATGACACTGAGTTATTTTTTAAATAAAATAAATGAAATTCACAAACTTTAGCCTAATGTAAGAAGAAAGAAGTATCAAATAATAACCTCTAAAATGAAAGAGGAGAGAAACATCATTTCACCTGATACCACAGGAACCAAATGGATCAGATGCAAAGAAATCGAATACCCTAGAAGAAATGTGCAAGTATCTAGAAACTTACAAGATACTAAAACTAAATAATGAATGGAAAATCTAAACAGACCTACCATGAAACTGAATTGATGATGATGATGATGATGATGATGATGATGATGATGATAATAATAATAATAATAATAATAATAATAATAATAATAATAAGAAGAAGAAGAAGAAGAAGTAGAAGAAAGAAGAAGAAAAAGAAGGAGAACAGCAAAAACAATAAAAACAACTTCTAGTGAAAAAGAAGATGGGACATGATGGTGATGGCATGAGTATTGAATGCTATCAAATATTTGAAGTATGACACCAATGGTGATCATACACTCCAAAAAGCTCAAATGGCTGGATCACTTGTAAACCCTTCTTAAGAAGGGACAAAATAAATCCCAAAGTCAGCCATGTTCTATTTACCTACAGTTATCACCCGTGAATCCATGAGTGGAGTAAGCCTGCTGCTTAGTTTATAGCTCTCATGATCTAATAATTTCACTTCTGAATATTCTTGCATTGTATCACAAATGAGTTTTAGGGGTATACCTCATAATAAAACCACAACATTCTGCCCTTGTCCCCCAAAAGCTCATTCTCATCTTACAATGCAAAATACATCTAGTCTAAGAGTCCCCACAGTTTGAACAGTTCCAAGCACTGCCCCAAATCTAGTTCACATTCAAAGTCTTTGAGACTCAAGGCAAACTCTTCATTGTTTTCCCCTATACAGATCAAAAACAAGTTGCATATATCCAATATATGAAGTCACAGAGTAAATATTTTCATTCCAAAAGTGAGAAATAGGGTCATAGATAGAAGAGATGGAAGAAGAACAAAATCCAACTGGGGAAACAAGTCCTGTAGCTCCACAGCCAGCATCTGAGGAACAGGGCATCCTAATCTCCCCAAAGGGCTCTGTATCTATATCCATATGGCTTTGCTGGTTACCACCCACATGGCCTATTTCTTCAAAATGTCTTTGCTCAATTCTTGTAGCACTCATTGTCAGATGACCCATGTTACTGGCATCTCTTAATAATGGGGTTTCTCCACTTGTAGTTTTGGTTTTCTTCTCACATCTTCACAGATTGTCCACTTAGGGGCTACCTGCAGTAATGTTGACCATACTATTCTTTAGCTGTCCCACCCAATAGTTTCTTTGAAACTTGCGGTAAATACTTCTATGATCCAAACACCAGCACACTGAATTCCTGCAGAATCAGCACCATGTGGTTGACACCAAGGTCTGCCACCCTGTCAAATAGTAGCCAAGCATTCTGGTACTATGGTTGCAGCAGCTTCTGACTGCCTGGACTGATGAACCCGAAGAAAAACTTCCTAGACACTCCCATTCCCTTGTAAAAACAGTGCCTCCATAGTTTCAAAGGAATTTTTGCTTTTAAACCATTTAATCTAAGATAGGTGTGATCTTTTCAATCCCAGGATGCCCTCAAGATATCTTTCTTATTGTTTTAGGACACAGTACTTTGCATTTCTTAAGTAGCTATAATCTCTTTGACAATCATAACTTCTTTAGATTTAATTTTACTCTCAGTTTTAAGGCCAAACTGCAGGTTTTTCAGATCTTTATGCTCTGATTTTTGCTCCTGATTATCATGATAAACTTGGCTAAGTTGCTAGCAATAACCATGCCACCCCCAAGGATATGATGCCCTAAAATTTCCATTGTCTGATTAATTTATCACCTTGAAATTAATTATCAGAGAAAGTCTCAGAACATGACAAAATATAGTCAATTTCATTGCCAGAGCATAACATGAATGGCCTCTAGTGTTATTTCCAAAACAGTACCATTCTTCCTCTGAAAATTTATGTGCTCTGTCTTTACTGTCTGCAAACCAGTTTAGTCTTCTGAATCACATAGCCATTTTGGTCTTCATAAAGATCCTATTTCTAGGTACCCATTTCTATTTTAGTCTGTTGGTTGGGGGTGGTTTTTTTTTTTTTTTTTTTTTTTTTTTTTTTTTTTTTTTTTTTTGTTATTGTTGTTGCGTTGGCCAAAATACCTGACAAGAATAACCTAAAAGAAGAAAAGTTGATTTCATTTCATGGTTACAAAAGTCTCAGTTCCCAGACAGGTGATGCCACAGCATAGCTCTGGGTCTAAGGTGAGGCAGAACGCCATGAGAGAAGTTTGTGGCAGAGAAAAGCAGCTCAGGACATGGTAACAAGGAAGCAGAGAGATAACTCTGCTCATCAGGGAAAAAATATAAATGTAAAATCATGCCCCCAGTAACCTAGTTTAACTGGCCACTACCTGCTTACAATCATCACCCAGTTAATTTAGTATAAATTATGAAGCAAATGAACAGACATTTAGCCAGCCACTGATGCACACAAGCTGGAGAGCCTAAGAAGACTTGGACTGACATCCCATCACTTGTCATTTTTTGCCTTATCCTCTACATGGTCCTCACTGCTCTCAAACTCTACAGCCACATCTTGACCCTGGTGAGAGCCATAACTTCTCCCTATGAGATCCCCTCCTCAACGGACCACCCATCACTCCACCCCAGGAGAAGCCTACATTGGTTCCAGATCTGATCATCACAGTCTTAGTGTGTGTGCATCTCCTGAACTTAAACCCCGAGGCTTGAGACTTTTGATCTGACACTTGAACTTAGTATGCAGAGGGAATGTCTGTTATGAGCCTGTCATGATTAAGTGTGTTTGCAGTGCTTAGAATTAATTAATCTAGAATGGTTTGCTGTGAATTAATTTATCTAGAATGGTTTGCTGTGAATTGATTATGTCTATTTCAGTGCCTAACATTAAGAATTGTCATTTTCTTGATTAAGAACCTATAGAGTGAAGTTGTATTGAGTGATTTGAGTGACTAAAGCATTGTAAAGTGCAGAAATTCATGGTCAATTTTATTTCTCCCCCTGAACTGTTTAAGTCACACCTTTTGCCCATGGCGACAGGTTGGGAGATTGGGTGACTTACGTAGTTCTATTATGTTTTGTTTTGTTTTTGTCTACAATTCTGTGTTAATTTTCTCAATTATGGTTTAACCAAATAGAACATTTGGTTGAATTACAATGATGATGAGAAATTTTAACCCAAGTTATAGGGTCAGATATTGACATACTTTAATAGAAATTTTGCTTAATTTTAAACATAAATGTGAATATTTATGGAACCAAATTCATCATTCTCTCCCATTTCAACAGCTGACATCCTTTACAGGTTTAGAGGCATAGCTCAACACACATTTTATGACTATGGAGAAGAATTTCACACAAACTAATAGAAAAATAACTTATCCCAAGACGACATATAACAGTTTATATTTTCCAAAAAATCCACATTTTAGTTATACAAATCTTTGTTTTTATGATTTCTAATGGGTCCTTTTGGGAAGGAAGTCACTTCCATTTCTCCATTTTTAGCAATTATTCATGGACACTTTGGTTTGGCAGTGTCCCTTTTCTATCTACTCTACTATAGGTAAGTCTCAGATGAAAACAAATTCTGTAGTCCACCCACTAAGGAACTCAAGTATAAAAATCAGTGTGGGCCCAACTATAGGAAAATAATTGGCTTTGGCTGCCTGCCTGACCTTTCTACAGAATGTATCAGACTTAAATAGAGCTCCACCATTTGGGGGCTTATTACAAGTGAATTGGAGTTTTTCTCATGTCCTGAGAATTATCCAGCTTTAGTTAAAACAAATGTACTCTGCTACTTTGTTTTTTAATTTGTAGACTTTGATCAGTAGTGATATGCTAGCTGCCTCATTATTAGAAAATAATGCAATGTTGTTTCCACTAGCAAACACCATTTGTCAATTACATTTGTTATTGTTTCTCATGGAAAATAACTTCTGGTTACTGTGGATTGATGTAAAAACCACACACCATGTCCAAGTAGCTTGGGAAATAAAACATATCAGTACACTATATTCAATGGCTGTTTAAAAATAAAAAATAGCTCAAATTATTCTGCAATGTTATGATAAATGGGTATGGTTTCAGAAAACATAATGTATTACTTTGTATCATTCATATAGATATAATAAATTAAGGATTATAAGTTTTTTTTACATATACTCTTCTATTAGTAGTTTACATTTAATTACTCTACAAAGACAAATCATTGTTGAAAAATCTGCTTTTTTATGGTTTAACACCTATACAATTTAGAGCTCTAGAAGTAATTGAAATTATCTCTTTTAGTCACAAATACAAAATTTGAACTTTTTTTACATTGAGAATTACCAAGGATATGTCTTGAAATATCATTATAGAGAATGATTGAAAAAATACATAAAGTATAAATAGTTAATATAAATATAAAATGATAGCAGATAAACTATTATCACTTTCCTGAATATGTATCTGTCGGTAGTGTCATAGCTTTCTTTGATATTAGCATATACTTCTTTCTTAAATTAGAAGCAAACAGAACATACAGCTTAAAGTTTTAGAGTTTGGTTCATATTAGCTTCTTATTGAATCCTAGTAATATTGTTATAATTAACAATAACATTGTTATTATAACAATAACATTGTTATTATAATTAACAATAACAATTAACTGTTTTTTAACTTCCTGATATTTAAGATAGGTTTTTTGACAATTTTTAAAAACTATGAAAATAGTATTTTTAAGAACAGACTTATGATTAATTGTTGAAAATTGGGATGTTAAATTAAGTCTGTGGAACAATTTTCTTTAAAAATAAACTTTGTTACTTTTATAGGTGGGATTGAAACTTAATAATCTTTAAAAATAAATAAAAAACAATTTAAATATATATGCATATTTAAGGACTGTTTTTTCTTGCAAACTTAATGGAATTAAACTCACTTAAGAACTAAATATACAAAATATGGTGGCCAGAAGAGAGTGAGCCGCGCCATGCCCCTCACCACTGCACCCGCAGATCACCTCTTGTGGGAATACAGCATCTCAGACAGTGTTAGAAGTCCCCTATCCAGCTTCTCTCCTCAGACATCACCAGCACTGTGACCCCATGCAGGGCTCCAGGCCTCAGTGTTCGAGTAGGATGCCCGACATTGGAGCAGGACCCAAAGCCTGAAGTTCTAGCCCATGCAAGATGCAGCAAGCACCTTAGCAGAATCACCTATCAACACATCTGCAGATCGCCAAGACTTCAATCCACTCCCACGCAAGTCACTCAGCTGCTACCTACCCACAGCACAACACCATCTCCTGGGCTCCCCCCACCTTACCAGACACCCCAGCACTGAAAGCAGACCACCGCCATCTTGACTTAACATTCTCTCCATTTAGCTGGGGGCAGTTCCCAGATCGAATCTCTAGCTCCAGTGGCCAGGTACTAGGTTTCCAACCTTTCCCCTTCCACAGTGGCAGTAACCCAACATGGTAGCTGCCCAACAGAGGTGTCCAGTGCAACTGGGGAGCTGCCCATGGGAGCCAGGGTTTGAGAGTTTCCTCAGTTGGCAACTGCTAGGGGAGAGGGAGAGAATAGGAACTGGAAAATCTCCAGGTAAGAGAGGGAGATAGTACCGGGGGCTCAAGTCATATGAGCAAGTGGTCCCAAAAAGAGACCCATGAGGTGCAGTCTTTCTGCAAAGAATGTAGGTGCCACTCCCCTCATCCAGGTGCCCTGAGCCAGGACCAGTCTTCCCACCCTGGTTACCTCCACCATCTGAGGGCAGAGACACCAGCTTACAACAGAAGACTCTACCTACTGGATGAGAAGAGAAGCAGGAAAGATTCGGATCTTTAAACTAGCCACAACCCTGGTTTCTTCGTTCAAGTTTTTTGTTTGTTTTTTTTTTTTTTTTTTTTTTTTTCTCTTCTACCGCTCCATCCTCCAGCTCTCACATCCCAAATATATGTGAAACCAAGAACTTTGCATAAAACAGGACGTTGAGGACAGAGTCATCTGAATAATATAATATAGAGGTGTTGTATATGCTTTTTTTTCTTTTCCTTTTTTTATTATTTCATTTTCCTTTCCCCCCTCCATATTTTACTGTTTTAACATCTGTATTTTTCTAAATACATATGTCTGTTTGTTTTATGTACCCTACTGTCATTCCACATACTGGCCTACCCTAAATTACTTCCTGTCTATTCTCTTGCTACTAACCCTCTTCACTAGATTTCTCCTTCATACTACCCAAGAAATATTAACTCTATATTGTCACATCCTATGTCCTCAGCCTGTCATCCTAAGCCCCACTCCCAGTTTATTGTCCACTGTCAGAAACTGTAAACCTTTTTACAAAACTATTGATTATATTTTAGATAATAATTGCATCCAGTATTTCTGTACATCGAGACTAAACTGTAAATGTCTTAATAACAACAAATTGTTCATAGGTGGTATATTGTTGATATTGGGATCTGTGAACATTGTCCTTCCCCACAAAGAAGAGGTCTTGGAACCCTTTACGAGCACTACAAACCTGTAGGGTAAAAACAAAAACAATCTAGACCCACAGAGCTAGAAAGGAAGACACAAGAGCAACATGAAAAGACAAGGAAAGAAAGTGCCCCAAACAAATGAAGACTCCACATCATTAGAATCATTGGCAGCCACAGCAGAAGATATGATAGAGAAGGAGTTTAGAATGTGCATGGTTAAAATGTTCTGTGAATGCAAGGTAAATATAAAAGAGCAAATACAAACAGTGAAGGATCACTTTGACAAGGAGTTACATAAACAAATCCAGGAAGTAAAAGATCACCTCAAAAGGGAGATAGAGGTTCTTTAAAAAAAAAAATTCTTGAAATGAAAGGAATAATAAACCAAATTAAAAGCTCACCAACAGAGTAGAGCACTTGGAAGATAGGATATAAGAAAATAAAGACAAAATATATAATCTTGAAGAGAATAGAGACCACACAGTTATAATGGTAAGAAACTATAAGCAGAACATTCAAGAAATGTGGGATAGCATAAAAAGACCAAATTTAACTGTTATTGATATAGAGGAAGGCATAGAGTTCCAAACCAAAGAAAGAACAATCTATTCAATGAAATAATATCAGAAAATTTTCCAAACACTAATGATGAATTGGAAATCCAAATTCAAGAAGCCTATAGGACGCCGAATGTACAAAATCAAAACAGATCCACAACAAGACACATTATAATGAAAATTCCCAAAATACAGAATAAGGAGAGAATTTTAAAAGCCACAGAAGAAAGGAATTAGATTACATATATGGGAAATCCAATTAGGATAATGGCAAATTTTTCAACACAGACCCTGAAAGCTAGAAGATTCTAGAACAACATATATCAAGCTCTGAAAGAAAATGAGTGCCAACCAAGAATCTTGTATCCAGCAAAATTAAGCTTTAGAATTGAAGATGAAATAAAAACATTCCATGATAAAAAAATAAAACAAAAATTATAGCTAGAAAACCAGCACTACAAAACATCCTTGGTAAAATATTCCATAAAGAGGAAACAAAAAACAACAATGAAAATCAACAGAGGGACATAGTACTCTAAAAGAAAAACTAATCAAAGAAGAAAATCAAGTTAAATAACAAAAATAAACAAATATGGCAGGGAATACAAACCATGTCTCAATAATAACTTTGAATGTTAATTGATTAAACTCACCAACCAAAAGACATAGGCTAGCAGATTGGATTTTTTAAAAAGGCCCAACAATATGCTGCCTATAGGAGACTCATCTGATAGGAAAAGACATAATACACAGATTGAAGGTGAAAGGTTGGAAAAATCATACCACTCACTTGGACTATGAAAACAAGCAGGGGTTTTCATCCTCATATCAAATAAAGTAGACTTCAAGCCAAAGTTAATCGAAAGGGATGCTGCCCAGAGGAACCATACACCAACAAGACATAAAAATCATATATGTCCCAAACAATGGTGCAGCTATGTTCATCAGACAAATTCTTCTCAAGTTCAAGAGTCAAATTGAACATAGCACAATAAACTTGAGTGACTTCAACAAACTTTTCTCACCACTGGATGAGTCTTCAAAATAAAAGTTGAAAAAAGAATCTATAGAACTCAATAATACAATTGATAACTTAGACTTAACTGACGTATATAGAATATTTCAACCTGCATTAAGTGGATATACTTTCTTCTCAGCAGTATATAGATCCTTCTCTAAAATAGACTATATACTATGCCACAAAGCAACTGTTAGCAAATACAAAAAAGTAGAGATACTACCATGTATTTTTTTCAGATCATAATGGAATGAAATTAAAATCCATCACAAAATAAATAAAATAAAAATTACTCTAACATCTGGAGACTAAACAATATGCTACTTAATTAACAATGGGTTGCAGAAGACATCAAAGAGGAGATTAAAAAATTCTTAGAGGTAAATGAGAACATAGAGAAAACTATTGAAATCTCTGGGACAGTATGAAAGCAATACTAAGAGGAAAGTTTATTGCATGGAGTTAGAAGAATAAAAAATCAACAAATAAATGATCTCACTTTACATCTCAAAGCACTAGAAAAAGAACAAATCAACAGCCAATGAAGTAGAAGTCTAGAATTAATTAAAATTAGAGCTGAAATCAATGAAATACAAACAAAAGAAAAAAAAATGAAAAAATTTACAAAACAAAAAGCTGGTTCTTTGAAAAAATAAATAAAATTGACAGACCCTTAGCTATGCTAATGAAGAAAAGGAGAAAGAGAACTCAAATTACCAGCATATGTGATGAACAAGGTAATATCACAACAGACAATACAGAAATACAGAGGATAATTAGAAATTATTTTGAAAACTTATGCTCTAATAAAATAGATATTGAAGATACTGAAGACATCAACGAATTTCTTAAGTTATACAACTTGCCCAGATTGAATAAGGAAGATATACACAATTTAACAGACCAATATCAAGTGATGAAAAAGAAGATGCCATCAGAAGCCTACCAACAAGAAAAGGCCAGGACCAGATGGATACTCAGCCGAGTTCTACAAGACATTTAAAGAAGAACTAATACCAATACTCTTCAATTTATTTCAGGAAATAGAAAAAGAGGCAACATTTCCAAACTCATTCTATGAGGCCAATATCACGCCAATATCACCCTGATTCCAAAACCAGACAAAGACACACCAAAAAAAAAAAAAAAAAAAAAAAGAAAGGAAAAAGAAAACTTTAGGTCAATATCTCTAATGAACACAGATGCAAAACTTCTCAATAAAATTCTGGCAAATCGAATACAAAAACACATCAAAATGATCATGCACCATGATCAAGTGGGATTCATCCCAGGTATGCAAGGTTGGTTCAACATAAGGAAATCAAGAAATGTAATTCATCACATCAATAGACTCAAAGATAATAATCATATGATCATCTCAATAGATGCAGAAAAAGCATTTGACAAAATACCACACCCCTTTATATTCATAACACTAGAACAACTAGGGATAACAAGAACATATCTCAACATCATAAAGGCTGTCTACACTAAGCCCCAGGCCAACATCATTCTAAATGGAGAAAAACTGGAACAAGACAGGGATGCCCTCTTTCACCACTTCTATTTAACATAGCCCTTGAAACACTGGCCAGAGCAATTAGACAGACAAAAGAAATTAAAGGGATATGTATAGGAAAAGAAGAACTTCAGTTAGCACTATTTGCTGACAATATGATTCTATACCTAGAAGACCCAAAAGCTCCACTTATAAAACTAGTAAATGCATTCAGCAAAGTAGCAGAATATAAAATCAACACCCATAAGTCAAAGGCATTTCTGTATATCAGTGACAAATCCTCTGAGAAGGAAATGAGAAAAACTACCTCATTTACAATATCATCAAAAAAATAAATAAAATAAAATACTTGGGAATCAACTTAATGAAAGAGGTGAAAGATCGATACAATGAAAACTACAGAACCTTAAAGAAAAAAATCAAAGAAGACCTTAGAAGATGGAAAGATCTACCTTGCTCTTAGACAGGCAGAATTAATATTATCAAAATGACCATACTACCAAAACCACTGTACAGATTTAATGCAATTCCAATCAAAATCCCAATGGCATTTCGCATAGAAATAAAAAAAGCAATCATGAAATTCATTTGGAAAAATAAGAGACCCAGAATAGCTAAAGAAATCCTTAGCAGAAAGAGTGAAGCAGATGGCTTCACTATATTAGACCTTAAACTATACTACAGAGCAATATTAACAAAAACAGCATGGTATTGGCACCAAAACATACTGGTACATGAATGCTACAGAAGAGAGGACACAGAAACTATTCCACAAAATTACAATTATCTTATATTAGACAAAGGCGCCAAAAACATGCATTGGAGAAAAGATAGCCTCTTCAACCAATGGTGCTGGGAAAACTGGAAATCCATAAGCAAAAAAATGAAATTAAACCCCTATTTCTCACCATGCAAAAAACTCAACTCAAAATGGATTACGCACTTAGGAATACAACCAGAGACCCTGTGAATAATAGTAGAAAAAGTAGGTCCTAGTTTCCATCATGTGGGATTAGGCCCCAACTTTCTTAATAATATTCCTATATCACAAGAATTAAAACCAAGAATCAATAAATGGGGTGGATTCAAACTAAAATTTTCTTCTCAGCAAAAGAAACAATCTGTGAGGTGAGTAGAGAGCCTACATCTTGGAAGCAAGTTTTTACCTCTCACAGATCAGATAGAGCACTAATCTCTAGGGTATATAAAGAACTCAAAAAGCTAAACACCAAAAAAACCCCAAATAATCCATTTAATAGATGGGCCAAAGACTGAGCAGACACTTCTCAGAAGAAGATATTCAATCAATCAACAAATATATGAAAAAATGCTCATCATCTCTAGCAATTAGAGAAATGCAAATGAAAACTACTCTAAGATACCATGTCACTCCAGTCAGAATGGCAGCTGTTATGAAGACAAACAACAATAAATGTTGACAAGAATGTGGGTAAAAAGGCACACTCATACATTGCTGGTGGCACTGCAAATTGGTGCAGCCAATATGGAAAGCACTAGGGAGATTCCTTGAAAAACTTGGAATGGAACCCTCATTTGACCCAGCTATTCCTCTCCTTGGCTATACTCAAAGGACTTAAAAACAGCTTACTACAGGGACACAGCCATATCAATGTTTATAGCAGCACAATTCACAATAGCTAAACTATGGAACCAGCCTAGATGCCTTTCAGTAGATGAATGGATAAAGAAAATGTTATATATACATATATATATATATATATATATATATATATATATATATATATACATACACACACACACACACATACACAATGGAATATTACTCAGCAACAAAAGAGAATAAAATCATGGCATTTGTAGGTAAATGGATGCAGTTGGAGAAGATAATGCTAAGTGAAGTTAGTCAATCCCAAAATAACAAATGTCAAATGTTTTCTCTGATATAAGGTGACTGACTCATAGTTGGGTAGGGAGAGAGAGCATGGGAGGAATTGAGGAACTCTAGATAGGGCAGAGGGGTGAGAGGGGAAGGGAGGGGGCAAGGTGTTAGCAATGATGGAGGAATGTGATGGACATCATTATCCAAAGTACATGTAGGAAGACATGAATTTGTGTGAACATACTTTATATACAGAGACATAAAAATTTGTTCTATATGTGTAATAAGGATTGTGATACAGTCCGCTATCATGTATTTAAAAAATAAAACCAATAAAAAACTAATTAATTAATTAATTAATTAGAATACAATGATTCAGGAAGATGGCTGATGCCACTTTAAAGTAAAAAAAAAAAAAACTAAATATGATTAGTTTGTTTTAAAATTAAAACCATTTTCAAAAGAATTAGTATATTACCCATGTTAATATTATATGTAAACTGTTGATGACATTTCTGAGGTGTAAGCAGATACCAAAACACCAGAAAATGTTCTCAATATGTTGTTAGGCAAATAATTTCCAAATATATTAATAAATACAGGATTTATCAAGTTTAAATGATAGCACCATAAATAAACATTGCTTAAGCAATAGCTGAAGTAACAAAAGCATAGGGAAATAAAAGGTAAATAAAATTTTTAACATTGAATTGCCACCCTTTAGCTATTGTAGAGAAGTTAGCAGAAATGTAAATATACTGTGAATAAGGCAGTTTATATCTATTTTTTAATCCTGATATAAAAATGAATGATACTAAATATTGTTAAATATCACTTTAATATATAGATTTTCTGTTTCTCCTTTTACTATAATGCTGGGTGTTTTTCTTTTTCCAATGCTAACAAAATTCTCATATGTTCTTGTAGATAGATTTTGAAGATTCTTAGCTACTTTAAATATTTTTTTCTCTTTTTCAATTACGTGACCTGTAGTGTTATCATAAACATTAGGAAAAAAGGAGAGCAGTAATAGCACTTTGGTGAAAATACTAATATATAGGTTTCAATGGCTTAAATCAAATGCAATGTGGCACTATATTAATTATTTCATCAAATTATTAATTATACATCTAATTATGTAAATGTCTTGTATATGTGTAATGAATAACTCATAGGTTTCTCATTCTACAATCTTCTTCTTTATTAGGAAAAAAAATTAACCCAGTAATCACTAAGTGCTGTGAATTATAAATCAATTTCTTGCATCACTTAATTATAACAACAATCTTTTAAGGGAGGATATTTCATTCCCTATTTTACTCATGTAGAAACTGAAGTCCAGTGAAAATCATCCTGGAGACAAAGGTCACAGAACCTAGTAGGGGTGGAGTGTGAACTGAAGTATAGGTTCCCTGGGCTTCTGATTTAGTTCTGTCTTTGTAATATCAAGCTATTCACATTTCCTCTCACCTTTTCCTTCCTTACAACTATGCCACTTCATTTTTCTAATGCTCACATACACTGAAGAACAGAAATTCTCTAAACAACTCATTTACTGTCATCCTTACATACTTATCTCCAATAAGTTTTGTCCAGATTATAAGCCAGGTCAACATCTTTCCATTTATAAAATTCTAGAGACTTTTAATGCTTACCTCACACCTATTCATTTTTATATTTCAACTACCTCATGGAGATTCCAGTATCACTTATCTTCTCACTACTGTCAAAAGCCTTCTACCTGCACATCCTGTATAAAAAATAGTTATTTTCTTACTCTATAACTCATCCATGACCTAATGTGCTGTACACCTCTGTAACAACATCTGATTTCCTTGACAATGGCGCAGTGATGCATACATTTGCACATGTATATATTTGTACATGTGTACATATATACTCTCTACATTTTTTCAAGGGGAGACTATTTTAGTATCTTAAAAATTCAGCTGCTATGGAGAACTTTGGTGTAAAGAAAAATGCTATAAGGAAAGCATGTGAGATCAAAATATATAATCTATCACCATTAGAGTTTCTAGTTTAAAACAGAACTTGTTATTATGTGGAGACTTTTGGTATTTTGCAAATAAGAACACTCCCTCATGCTTGCTTGATTATATCTATTTGCTGCTCCAAGTTTCCAGCCTAATGAGACCTTGCAAAGTTTAATAATTTCTATATGAAAAAAAATCTGTTATCTGGTGTTGACCAATCTGAAGTCTTCTTGAAATTCTATTTATTGAAAAGGAGCAGATATGACAGGTGTTTGAAATTATTCCTGCAACATAGAAAGGATAGCTTTTTTAATATGATAAAGAGGGCCATGTCACTCCAGACCATTGACACCAGGTCTGGGAAACTGTAACGCAATGAATCTAATCTCTTGCTACCAAATAAGATCTATGCAGGAAAATTAATAAGTAAATGCCTTCCTTTCATCATGATGGCATTTGGGAGTTTTAGAGCTCTGTAGCCCATTAGTCAGTTTAGTTAATGACTCTGCTTATCCTCTTAATCATGTGCAACACATTGACTGAGCTTCATTTAGTTCAAAGTGCCTTTCAGAAGCTTGAATTGAATCTTAGTTGTGGAAAATGTTATCTTTTCATATTATAAAACACATTTAGTTTACACCTCTTATGTTTTGATATATTTTCAGAAATTTGGAAATGATTCTGCATAAAGAAAATGAAAATCAAGATAAGGCTCAAAGAAGTCATAGTTTCAGTGCTTCAGTGTTTTTACTTCTATGACTGATTTAATACTGAAGCACAAACTGAACTCACAACAATTTCAAATAATAAAGAAAGCAATTTTAATAGAACCTCTTCATAATATTATATTGTAATTTATTTAGGAAAATACTTTAAACATCATTAAAATAGAGTGCTGAATGAAAGATTATAATCAGATTAAAATTTCTAATTTAGCAGATATTCAAATCATTCCCCTCTCTTACTAGGGTGGCAATAGATTGATCCTTTGTGAGATGAAGAAATTTCAAGTTATTGTAATCAACTGGAACCTAATACATTAGAGAGAAACCTTACTTATTCATTACAAAATCTATCAGAAAAATAATGATGATTGAATCTTTCTTATTTAGTGAAAAGAGCTAATGTTAACCAAGAATTTTGAATATGTGATTCAGGTACCTATAGAGTATAGGAATAAATCAAGTTTAATTGTATATAATTGCTTGATTGGTATTGTGGGGTACTAAAATAATAAAACATGCATTAACCAAAAGTGCAAGCATTATTTTCTTTTTTCCATCTTCTTTCATTTCTTCTTCCCACATTGTATCTATTTATTCCTTTCTACCTTCCCCCCATATTCCACAATATCAATATGTCTAATAGGTATTATTTTATATATCTTTATTTTGTTTATATAAAAATTATTATGTTATAGATATCATATTATTTTCCATTAAGTATTATGGTTATGAGATTCACAGTCTGTGTCTAGATCTGATTTATTGCTCCTCCCTAAGGGAGAGAACTTGATATTCATGCTCCACATTTTCCCTATCCAATTCATCAATGATATGTGGATTACCTTCAACAATCTGACATCACAACCAACACTGTGATAAATATATTCTTTACTTATTTATGGCTTTGTGATCTAGATAAGACTGTTTTTAGTATTATCCAGTGATAGCATTGTTAAGTCACAGAACATATATGTCCAAATTTTACTTTTTACCAAGGCCGATATCCCTGGAGTGGCTTGTCAGTTTGCATTTACACTAGCAGAGTATTAAGGATCTCATATTCTAGTATCTCTGGATTGCTGACAATATCAGGCTTTCTGATTTGTGCTAATTAAATGGGGTAAAAGTGGCCTATTTATTGCTCTTTTAAGTGATATTCACTCTTTATGAGAACTTGAGCTTCTCTGCATACTGTTGTTAGGTATTTTGGTTTTTTTCTTCAATAAAAATGTTCTTCTATATTATTACTAACCAGCTTTTATGTTTTGTTTTGTTTTTAAAGTAAAATTTCTATCCTTATTTCCAGGAATTCCTTTAGATCATAAATTAACAAACTTTTCTACTAAAGTCCAGAAGTAATATTTTAAGCTTTGTCAACTGTGTAGATTTTGTCATAAAAATTTAACTTTGTCATAGTAACATAAAAGCAGTCATAGGCAAGACATGACAGTAAAACATAAAGTTCAGATTTGACCCAGAGGCTCACTAACTGGCAAAATCACCAAAAACAATGTCAGCAACGGTAATAGGAACAAAGAACTTAAGGGGCACAAAAGTCATCAGAAAATGAAAGAGAAGAATCAAAAATTTAATGTCAGAGTTATGAATGATAAAACTACAAAATTGATAGAAGTTTAGGAGAATATTTTATGATGCATTTCACAAGTAAAAATGCAAACAAAGAAACCAAAAAATTAATAGAGAAAAACCTGAAATAGGAATTTATATTCGAAGGACATTATGGGTAAAACTTAAATACCAAGCACAAAATGTGAGAAGATAATTATAACTTCTATAACTAGCAATCTAAGACAATGGTTAAAAACTGTTTCAAATGTTAATTGTCTGATTATGAAAAACAAATACTGAACAAAAAAATATTTTAAAGGAAAAATTGGAGAAGAGTTAATTCCATGTCTTTGGATAGTTTAAGGTACTTTGTTTCCAGAAAGTGTTTACAAAATTATCAGGAATATCCTCAATTACGTTTAATTATAACAAATTGAATTCAAGAAAGGCCATGATTTACCAGGAATGAGTGGAAGAAAGCACATCACTCTGAGGTGGTCAAAATAGACTTGAAATAATGGTATGAAGGAGATGATGATATATATGGGAATTATTTTTTTATTTTAACAAATTAGCTATGAATTTATATATTTTATTATTGAGTATAAATGATACATATGCATATGTATTTAGTTATATGTGGATAAATAGACCAGATAAAAATATTAGAAAATCAAAGATGTATTAACTGTATGTAACAAGTGTGTTTCAAAATAATGTGTTTGCTATAAATCTCAAAAAGAAGAGCTTACAATGCAGTCGTATCACTTGAAATAAAATCTGTAGATGACTGCACTAATTTTAGAAAGAGACAATTAAGATATACATAAATTTTCAGCTATAATGATATAATAAGTGTATATATCACAATGACAAAACAATAGGTTCTGTACTTTTGGCCACAAAAAATTCAAAGAAAACACCTTTTCTAGGAAACTTACCAAGATTAAAAATATACATAAAATTTATATGAAAGTTAAAGACTTAAAAAATTCCCATGATAAAACAAATAGGAATTTATTGTAAAAGGAAATGAAACTCAGGTTTAAATTATCTTCTATTACAAAAATAAATACCATGGACAGAGCAAGTATCTTTGGAAACCCAGATCCTTAAACCTCAGCCAGTGTAAGACTCTCTCTTTGTTTTTTACTTCCTCCCCACCCCTTCTCTTTTTCTCATCCCTTGTTTCTTTCCTCCTGTTCTTCCCTGCATATCTTTCTTCTAATTTGTTTTCATATTTATTTTAAATATTGAAACTTTAGCACAATATGGTCATCTATCTGGTAAAATATAGAGGAATACCCTTACCAATCTAAATGTATATAAATAAAAATGTAAAGAAAAAATATATTTAAATCCATAAAAAAACTTTACCATTCATTTTACTTTGTTTGTACTTCTTAAATGTGTGGATATTTTGTATGTATCATGTATTATGCACACAAAAGTCTGATATATGTAATTTTCACTCTTTAAAAATTCTGTCATCTTCAAATATCTATGGGCATGTGATATTATAAGTACATAAGATTTAATATACTCTGAGTAATTGTTGTGATTATTTGAGGAAATATTAACAGTTAATTTAATGTTGAAGGATTAATATGAAATTAATAAAGATAGATTTAGATGTTAACAGTGTTAAATATCTACCACTGAACACAGAAAAGAGTAGAAAAATTAAAAAATATTTTGAAACCTTCCAAAAATATCAAATTGCCTTGTTTTGATTCTATAGGCATTGTTATACTCCTCACCTCCCTGTGACACTGTCTGCCCCACTGGACTGTAAAATTGCACCTGCTTAGTGCCTGCCCTCGACCTGTACTGTTGCACACAGCAGGACATTACTAAGGCAGAAAACATCCTGTGTTGTGTCTACAGAGTTGACAAAGCTTAATGTAAAAACATAAACCTACATTTTAAGTTTAGAATACATTTCATCCTTAGGATATGTGGTATTCTGATATAGTTTCCAAGTCAATTTAATCTCTAAATTTCAAAATGAAAAATTTTCATCTATTTGTCTTCTTAATTATTTCTGTATCCCATCTGCTGCCCCATACTATAGAAATTCTTAAATATGGAATTCAGAAGGGTTTTGGGGATTCATGGAGGAAATTCAGGTTTTCAAAAAGTTACATATGAAGTAAAATATTTTGACTAATATCTAACTGAAACTAATTTCCTCTGCAGCTAGGAATGTAGACAACAAACCACTGTTATTTTAATTGTCTAGAGACTTTATAGAAAATGCATGTATTTCAAAGCACATTAACATCATTACAAATATGTCAAAATACATGAATCTTCACTAGTTAAAAGTGACAATAGTTTAAAAATTTAACACTTAATTCTGTGACTTAATAAGGTAATTTAAAAAACATTTATTATTACAAAAACCAAGTTCCTTGAAAGATCTTGGAAATTCCTTAATAATTTTTGCTATAACTAGTTTATTTTATATTCTTGTATATTTTATATTAGGAATTTGTGAAAAGTCTACCAATGTACTGAAAGATCCATAGCATAAACACACACAAGCTGAAGATCTGATGGCCTTACTTCTTAATTAACAGTGCAAGGAGAACAGCAGAGAGGTTTTTCACCTTCACCCTGTAATATCAGTGTATCTATTTAGTCTTAATGTCCCAATTTTCCGCTTTACTTTCAATCAGAATGAAGACCATGTACTAGCTCTCAAGGCTAAACTTTCCATGTATGTGTGAGATTATTTTCTTTTTACCTACTCAAGAAAGGTATTCTTGGGTGGATATTCTCTCTTCTCTACATCATCAACAATATCTTTCTTATTGCTTATTGAAATACACCACCAATGACAGAACCTTTAATATTCCTTACATTTGAATTGAATAAATTTTTCAGTGGTCCCTATTATGTTCTGAGTCTCTTTTATTATTTTTCATAGGGCTCCTACTTCTAGATACTACATAACTCTTGATTATAACTTTATTTCTATGCCAGAATCAAATCCCTTGGGGAAAAACCTTTGTCTGTTTTTTTGTTTGTTTGTTTTGTTTTGTTGTTGTTACTATTAAAGCAGGGCAGGGCTGCACTACAAGGAGAACTTATTGTAAAAGGAACCAGATGCAAAATGACATGGATTGCATGTTTATATGTGGAACTCTTGGGGGAAGTGGAGGTAGATAACCTGAAAATAGAAGGCAGACTAGAAGGAAAGAAAAAAGAGATGGGATAAGGGGCACTATAGGGTAATGGAGAAGAATAGGAAGATGTTTATAATCAAAGTATTATAAACATTAAAGTATCATAAGCAAAGTATCATGAGCATTTACAAATGAGCCAAAATGAAAACTGATGTTCTATGTAACAAATATTCAATAATAAAAATGGAACCTGAAATATTACACAGGAAAACCTAATTTTCCCAGAATAAGATATATTCAGTAATTACAGATTTGAGACAAAGGTAGCATCAGAAAATTACTGAATAAAATATTTAAGATTCAGAATATATGCAAGAAAAATCCTATCATAAAATAAAAGATAGTTTTTTAAGTATTTATTTATTTTTTAGTTGTAGTTGGGCACAATACCTTTATTTACTTATTTTTATTCTTTTATGTGGTTCTGAGGCTCAAAGTCAGGGCCTTGCACATGCTAAACGAGCGCTCTACCACTGAGTCATAACCCTAGCCCAAAAGACAGTTTTACCAAATAATTAAATATCATCTCCAGAAAAAGATGGTCATAGAATTGATAATCAATATAAATATGGGAATATTGTAATAAGATTTAGACATTATACTGAAACACAGTTAGGGCCAGCCTCATCAGGAGCATGTAACCTGTGAATTCAACAGGCTTACCCACCAGGAAGGGTTCTAGGCTTGGTTTAATTTTCTGCTTCTGTCATCTTTAAATTCTTAGTAATTTCTGAGCAAAGAACTCTGCATTTTTTTCACCCACAAATTATGTAACCAGTCATGATTGCAAATACAACCTTACACATTTAATTTATATATACATATACATAATATATATATAATATATAATATATACATCATATAGTATATTATATATCCGTATATATTATGTATATATTAGCTAGAGGAATACAACAGAATAATTGTTCTTATATTTGCATTACACATGTGGTAGACATAAGATTCCTTTAACACTTCTAAGTATTACTTTTGAAATAAGCTTTTGAAGAATTTCATCTTATAGAAAAATTAGTGAATTATTCCAGTAATAAAATTTTAACTTAAACTAACCACTTACTCAAATCTTTTATATGTCTGCATTAGAAATTTAGTTAACAGTAAACATAAAATTAGTTTTAAGAAAATTAAGAGTTTTTTATGTAAGACAAATCTATTAAAAATGTGAATTTAGTAAACCTCAATTTCTAAGTCAATTTTTTTCTTACAGAGGTAGGTACTATTCCTTTTTATTAAGTATATACATTTTCTTATATTTTTTATTTTTGCTCTTTTTTCTTTTGCCAAAGCTTTCCAGTTCACCGTATACTTGTTAAAATAAAAGACTTAACATAATTTTCAAGATGTATAATATCCCTTCTACTTTTAGAGGTTAACTTTTTACCAACTGTGATATACAAAAGTCTGAGCTATCTTAGTACTAGTCCTAGGGTCCATTTTAATCTTTTTGGTGGAAGTAACATCAAAGCTCCTATGAAACTTCTATACAAATCTGATCTGTGTTCCTTCTTTTATCATAATTTTAAGGGTTTCCATTGGAACTAGAAAAGAACTGTTCAAAAATATCTCAGCATTAATCTCATATTATGATTTTTAGGCTTTAGAAAACTAAAGAAGCTTTTACCTAATAAATTATTCTAGAATCTACCCAGAGCTACATATCAAGTCACTGGAAGTAAAAATGTATAACAGAGTCATAGCTTAAGAAGTCAGCTATTCCCAGGTTCCTTTACAATTTCCTGAAGTACTTTTCTATTCAGCCTGGCTAGGCATGGCATCTGATTCAGCACTGAGTTGCAGAGTATCTTCTTAACATTTTAAAAGTCTCCTCTAAAGGGCTGAGACTGGTTGCAATATTAGTGCCCTCTTGGTAGACTTCACTTAACTGACACTAAGATCCTATGTACTCTTTACACTTTTTTTTTCCTTTTCAGGGTCTCTGATTGTCTACCCTTCAAATGTGCAGTTTGGTCCAATTCATCACCCTCCTGAAGCCACCCCAAAATATGGTATACTAGAATTAATATTATGTCATCAGTCTAGGTCACTGAAGGCTAACTATCAACCTTTAGCTTGATCAGAGATCTAAGCTGTCCATATTTCAGTCCTGGTACCACCTCTCCCCCAAAATACAGGCATGGTGGCAGGTAACTAATACCTTATATGCCTTTTGCTTCTAGCCTTCCAGAAAAATCCTGTCCCCCCTGTTCATAAGTATCAGCTATGTTAGCCAGTAACACAGCTATGATCTTTTGTGGTTGTGACCTATCTGTCAAGAAATATTCTTCTTCCTATGGCACAGGCTGAAGACAGGAGATTAAAGAACCATTAAAGTCAAGAAAGGTCAACCATTGGTATGGGCTTGTTCTATTCACTGTTCCCAAAGCCAGTCCTCTGAAATCTCTAAGTGGTAGCACATTTTATAAGTACTAATAAGACAACTTTAAAATGTTCAAGAGAAAACATGATTGTAAGATGTGTGTTGTACCTTTACATTTTCTAAGTACAGTCAATAACTTTGAGAAAGTCATTGGGAACATTTAGACACTGTACAATAGTCCAAAGAGAGACATGAATGTAGTTAAAAGTATTAAAAAATAGGCCAGATATAATGGTTCATACTTGGAAACTCAGTTACTTTGGAGGCTGAGGCAGGATTGCAACTTCAAGACAACCCTGAGTGACATAGCAGAGTGAAATAAAATAAAAATTTAAAAGGACCTTGGATATAGCTCGATAATAGACCGTATCTGGGTTCAACCCCCAAAACCACACACACACACTCACACACTAATGCTTAAAAATGTCATTGCAGAATTTCATCACACACACACACACACACACACATACATGAACCCTATATTGCTTCAATAATAACACAGTGTTTACAAAATCAAGAAATGTCATTAATAATTTTCTTAGTTTTTTTTGTGGCAGAAGATGTGACATTAATCAGGAACCAATTATTTGACAATAAAATATATAAAAAAAGAAGCATGAGCCTTGTGAAGAATATCCACTTGCAATAATTAAACAATAGAATAAGAAGTGTGAAAGTACCTGTAATAGTTAATTTTATGTGTTGAGCAGGTCAAGGAATACCCAGATAACTAATAAAAAATTTACTTCTAGGTGAATCTTTGGTGTTCTCTGGAAGAAATTAGCATCTGAATCAGTAGACCAAGTAAAGAAGATAGCCGTAATCAATGTGGTAGACATCAACCATTCAATTGAGGGCCTTGATAAAACAGAAATGTAGAAAAACGACAAATATGCTCTCTCTTCTGTAGCTGTAGACAGACTTCCATGTTCTTAGGCCCTTGGACTCCAAGATTTAGTGAAAGTGGTCACCTGCTCTTAAGTTTTCATTCTTGGACTGAGAGTTGTACCATCGGTTCCCCTGTTTCTCAAAACTTCAGACTCACAAAAGATGTTCTGTTTCTACAGCTTGAACAGAAAATACCATCTCTATAATTTTGTGAGATGCTTCTTCTAATAAATCCCCTCTTATTTATCTACATATATTTTATTGGTTCTCATATACTACCTCTCTGTTCTAAACATATAAATACATATAGCTGATACTGACCCACAGATCTTATAATACTTGTACTCATCAAATATTTTTATATGGACTGGTTCCCATAAGAAAGAAAAGGCATCCAAAATTTGAGGAAAGACTTGTAATTCTATGACCAGCTGCATAAATTGCTAGGCATGGTACAATACAAAATGCAAGTTTTGTGTAAAAACGGTACTATGAATTCCAGAATGGTAATACAAAAGAGCATTGATTTAAACACTGAGACTTTCTGAGGTCAGAGTCTGCTGCAACTTCTCTCAGAAATGTATAAGGCTAAACCTGGCCTACTCAATCAAACAAAAATTTGCTTTGTTTTGTTTTCTATCTTCCTACTTTATAATATGCTTGGAAATTATAAAAAAGTAACTTCTTGACATGGATTCAACTATGCTCTCCATTATGCACATTCTACTTGCATTTCAAAATTCTTTATGGATATGGCTGACTCCAGGGTATTGACTCAGTCACACAAATGTGCCTGGGTTTTAATTATTTATTTTTTGTTTGTTTTTACTTCTGTTATTCTTTTTTGGTATGGATTAGATTTTGTTTGTGAGATTAAAATGAATTAGATATGACTCTTATCCTCAAGTTCTTTATTAAGTTGGGAAGATAGGCATAACAAAAAATATAAGTCAAATATGTTAGAGAATGATTTATCTTGATAGTTTGATACAAATCTAAAATGTAATAGGAGTTCAAAGGAGGAAATGATTGAAATAGCCAGATTAGTAAAAATAATATTTAACTGGATCCTGATGGATGAAAAAGTAATCATTTGGAGACAGATCATGCAGGTGATTTAGAAATCCTGAGAAATAGGTGGAAGATTTAAGCCTGGACATGATTGAACATAGAAGGATATTGAAGACTTACTAGATTGTTGACCAAGAAAATTGCCTGACAACCATGAAGTGATAAGAAGAATCATTTGAGAGCAGAATCCAGTTTGGGAGAAGTGACTGGAGAATGACAAAGGAAGGTGAGTGTAAAGGGGCAGATAGAATATTCCAGATGAGAACGTCTTAGAGTTATAGATTAAGTTGGATCAAAAGGGAGAAATGTGTAGGTAAAGATCAAATCAAGCCAGACTCCAAGAACAATGGCTGACCTTCATAAAATTTAAATACAAGAAAATATCAAGATGCTTCAAAAGTGAGATTGAAGAAATGACTGGTCAGTGAACCCACAAATCACAAATACACAGCTGCAGTGCAGCTACACAGATTCTCAAATTTTCCAAACATAAGAAATTTTTAGTTTTTCTCAAATATTTTTATAAGAGCTAGAATACTTCCTCAGTTTTAGCATCCATGGTATTTAAGTACTATAGGCCCTCTTAAAATCATGCATTTTAATATCAGTCTCACCAACATGATTTTTAGTATAAATACCAGTACTTTTCAAGTAATATTCTCTAAAGAGTATTGCTTTAATTTTAAAGTGACCAAGAGAGTTTCTCATGCATTTTTTTAAATTAAATAAAGCAACAGGAATTTTACTAATACAACTTAATTGCATATAGGCTGGGTTTATATATATATAAATACATATACACACATATACACATATAAAAGAAAAAATGATGTAACTTCAGAGTAATTTATGGTTGTGTGGTTGTGTGATTACTTTTTTTCTTTGCTTTTAGAGTATTTCATTTGTTAAATTTGAATCCCAAAACTACCTTCTTTTAAATTTAACATTGATTCTTTTGAAAATATATTGAAATAGAATGCATATGTATAACAAAAAGTAAGCTCTGTCTCATTAAATTATATTAGTTTCTTTCAGACAATTATATTCTAATTAAAATGTACTATTCACAGAAGAATCAAAAAATGTGTGTATGCAGTTTCTTGGCATATATCAAAAGATTCTGCAATTTATTCAGCCCTTGGTGATATGTTTTGATGACTCTTTACATTTCAGTCATAACATTTTTCTAAAACACAACTGCAATTACTTACCCTTACTAAAATATTCTGTGCATGTGCTAAATCTTGCCATTATGCTGATTTTAGAAAGATTTTAAGGATGAGAAATTTAAATAACATATTTAAATTATACCTTTTATCAAACTTGTTAAATACAAAACATACAATATAAAAATGCAAAATGAAAATATTAAACAATCAAGAAAGAGTTTGCAGAGGTATTAAAGAACAACATTGTTAGGTTTAACTATTTTAATTAAAGGTTGTTAGAAAGAGTTGCCCAGAAGGTCAACATAATGACACTTGTTAGGCTATTGCAGCCCAGGGTTGCTTAGGAAAGTCATGACCATGTGGAATGCACTTCTCTTCCTAAATAAAGCTTCATATGCCTTAAATTTGGAAACTCATCAAACTTACTGCCTAGCTTCACATGTCATTATATGGTAGATAGAGAGAAGGGATTTCTGAGTGTGCCAGAGCCCAAACTATTTACAGCTTTTTAGAGTAAAGTCAACATCTTTGAGTCACAATTTTAAGCAAATGAGTATGCAGTGCAGACTGTGGAAAATTGGTATTATGTACTCCCCGTGGCTTGTGCCACTTAGTTGCTGAGCCGCAGAATTTAGCCTATGTAGAAGCTTATGGGTGGTATTGAAGACTGGGACTACACTAAGGGAAATAAAGCTGATGTTCATCCAAGCACACATTCATTTGGAGGAGAGCAGAGTAAAATCTAAGGGAAAGTTCAACAACTGTACTCAGAAAACAGAGAAAACATTGGAAGTTGAAGGCCTCACAATTAGCTTAATTCTGTTTTCACTAAGTAGTGCTTGTATGAGCAACTGTCATAAACACATATGCCAACATGTAGTTTTTGCCCCTATAGATGAAAAACCAATTCTTCCTTATGAAAAGGTCCTGTGTCTCAAAGGCCATTGTGAGATGACACTATTTATCAACTACTACTTTATGAAGAGTCTCAGCACGAATTCTCCATGTGGCATGCATATATTTAATCCCTAGAAAAATCCCATTTTTTTATGACAAAGGGTACACAAAGAACCTTGGGCAAATAGTACAAAATTTGACATATTTGCCACCACTACTTCATTCTTTCAATCCTAAATCTGTATATTCTAAAACTTCTCTACTCTCAATCTACCCTCTGTGTCAACCCTTTGTATCAAATAGGCACTCTCTTCCACACAGGGATTTTTATCAGAGGAAATAAATGAAATCTTCATATTTACCAAGATTATTGGCACTTTAATTATATAGAATATATTGGTTCATGGAAGCTTTCAGGGACCTGAATATGCAATAATTTCTTAATACTCTGTTTTGAAGAAACTAAACAGAACACTTAATCAGATCTCATTACATAGCTCAGCTAACTCTTGATAATTCTGCTTCCTTTTTCCTGTATATATTTTAAACTTGTCTCCAAATAACTATAGTGGACAACTATAAGAAATGGTATAAACATTTGAAGTGGCCAGGACAAATTAGAAATTGATAATAATGAGAAGTGAGATAAAATTTCCATTTTAGTACCAAAAGAATAAGCAGTGCAAAAGTACTACAAAGATCCAGTGTCAGTTCCACCTAATTGGGTAGTTTCCTACCATCGTTGCTATTGTTCCTGATGAAAAGGCTCCCAAACAGTTGTCAGCATTGTGTTAAGAAATATGACAGATTAGAAAAATGTAGATGTATCAGTGTGCTGATGGGGGAGGAGATAATGTGGTCAATCCACCTAGCCACAAAAAAGAAAAATGGCTCTTCCATAGTCCTTTTTTGTATTATTATTATTATTATTATTATTATTATTATTATTATTATTATTTTACCATCAAGCATACATGAGGCTCCATGCAGTAAATCCATTGCTTATTTCAAAAAAGACTATAAAAAGCATCACTATCTGTTTTTTTTTTTTTTTTTTTCCTTGGAGGTCAATATTTTATTGTGGCTAAAATATAGGAGCCATATGACTGGTTATCGCCAACATTTAATTTATTTAATCTTTCATTCATTCAACTACTGCTTATTTTACTACTGCTACTAGTACTACTGCTGTTGCTATGACTACTGTTGTATCTTCTAATTTTAACATTGATAAATATTAGATTGTATTAATATTCAATTACATTAAATATATTAAAATCAATAATACAAGTGATACTATCATTTAGGCATTCTGCTAGACACTTTACATTATCTATTTCAGCTCTAACAACAATAGCATAGAAATATAGCTTAGTAATATGCCCACTATACAGATGAAATTTAAACTTAAAGAAGCTAAGTAGAGTGCCCAAGGACACATATAAAGAAAGTGGTAAAAATAAAGTGTGACCTCATATATGAACACAATTCCTCAGCTAATAAGCCTCAATTCTAGATGGTTCTACTGTTATTCATAAATAAATTACTTCTTACTCTCAAAAAATCAGTTTGATCCGGGAGGTATATAGTTAAAACATGTAAATATAATCATACCAATTAAGTAGTAATAAAGATATAAACAAAGTTAAAAATGTTCCTTACTATGATGCAAGTAAAAGAAAAATGGAAAATTGTTCCAAAATATGGGAAATACTTCCCTTAAAATTTGATCTTAGAACAATAGCAAATTCGGGAATTGACTAAGCCAAAATATAAACAGTGGCCAGATGAGGTAGCACAAACCTACAGTGGCTCAGGAGACTGAGGCTGGAGGATCACAGTTCCAAACCAGCATCTGTTGAGAGCCACAGCCGAGTCAGAATGGCCCCTGGCATTTTGCCAGAAGTAGTGGTTGAGCGGTGACGCCAGCAAGCCATTAAGATGATGACTTTTGAGTTCTTGCAGAGTTCCCCTTGAGCTCTCGCGGGGATTCCTGAAGAGTTCGCGTTGGTTGGTGGAGTTCTGGTGGAGGCAGCTCCAGTTGGTGTGTGGTCGCTGGAAGGACCTTGTGGGTAGCGTTCGGGGAGTTCGGAAATAAAGATTGTTCCTGTTTGAGTGGCTCTTGATTTGTGCCCAGCCAGACTGCAGCAATTGGTGGCCCGTGCTGGGAACGCCTGAGGGTAAGTGATAAGGTAAACTGCTCGCTCCTGAGGGCAGTGCGAGAGGATGGGTAACCATTTAAAGATTCTTCTTTCGTTTTGTTTCGCTTTTGTTTTAAGTTGCCAGTCCCTGGAGATGGGTGGGACAGAAGAAAAACCGCTCACATCTGAGGAAAAACTATTTGCGTCTGAGGAACAGATAGGAAGAAAGAACGGATGGACATTTCAGGAGGACAGAAAGGCTGATATAATGAATTTTTGTTCCATTTTTGTTTCATTTTTGTCTCAGTTTTCTTTTGCATTATCTTAGTGAGGGGTATCTTCATCACGGAAATATGGAATTAAAATTTAATAAGAACCAAACTGAAAGGACATTAAGTAAAGTGCTAGAGGAAGGAGACATCTCAGTAAAATCAAGAACAGTTAGGGCATATGTTAAGACGATACAAAGGTGTAGCCCATGGTTCATTAAAGAGAGGTTGTTAAATATATTACAATGGAAACATCATGGTGAAGATTTAAAAAAGATACAAAAGGAAAGCCCAGGAACTCTGCCAGTTGGCACATTACCATTATGGACATTGGTACAATCTTGTTTGCTTAGTCTAGGAGAAGACATCTTACATCAAGTAAAAGAGGAAGTCTCTCAAGTTAGTCAGACAAAGGAAAAAGGTCTAGAGGAGGAAGGGCTATCAGGGGAGAAGTTACAACAGGAGGCTGCTACTAACACCTTTCTATCACCAGAGGGCATAAGTATCCAACCAACAGCTCCACCTATGGAGACAACATATGCTGGGGGGCCCCCAACCCCTGTAGTTGATAGATGGGATCCTGAGACAGGACCTCAAAGATTAGCATGCCCTGTATTTGAGGTGACAGAAGGGCAGCGAATTCACCATGCTCTAGATTTCAAAACAGTGAAGCAGCTAAAAGAGGCTGTAATAACTTATGGCCCTCAAACACCCTTCACTGTAAGCATGGTCGAATCCATTACCAACTTGGACATGACGCCAGCAGATTGGACTAGCATGTGTAAAGCTGTGCTAAATGGAGGGCAATATCTATTATGAAAGGTTGCCAATGAGGAATTTTGCACGAAGACGGCTAGGCGAAATGCAGCAGCCGGTTATCCTCAGAGAAATCTAGATATGTTGTTAGGAAAAGGACCTTATGAGGGTGAACTTCAACAAATTGCATATGATCCTGCCACATACTCACAAATTGCTGCAGATGCGATTAGGACATGGAAGACTTTACAAGGACTTGGAGATTTACAAGGTCAGTTATCTAAGGTAATACAAGGAGCTAATGAACCTTACGCTGAATTTGTAAATAGGCTTATTCAAACAGCTACCAGAGTATTGGGGGCTACAGAGCAAGCAATGCCATTAATTAAAGAGCTAGACTATGAGCAAGCAAACAAATGGTGCAAGGAGGTCATTAGACCATGGAAACATGAAGATTTAAACACATACATTAAATTATGTAGAGACATTAATGAACAAGAGCAAGTCTTGGCAGCTGCAGTACAACAGGCTTTAGATGCCAGTCAAAAAACATGCTACAATTGTGAACAAACAGGACATTGTAAAAGGAGTTGCCACATAGGAGGAGGGTTTAACAAAACTAGGTATCAAAGGGGTAGAATACCAGGTATTTTCCCATGATGCTGTAGAGTGAGACATTGGGCTAATGAATGCCATTCTCAAACCACCATAGTGGGTACTCCATTATCAAAAAACAGACAAGGACCAGGTGTTTACCCACGATATCATGGAGAAAAGCATCGGGCTCCATTGCCAAAAAACAGACAGGGGGGCCCAATGCTCTGGGGCCCATAACCACAAATATACGGGGCACTGGAGGAACCCAGCAACACCATCAGGGTAGTGCCCAGGACACATTGTCCATTAGATACCTCACTAGACAAATCAGAGGGAGCGCAGCATTGGACATCTGCACCTCCACCAGAGCAGTAATAACTCCAGAGATGGGAGTTCAAATCATTCCCACAGGGGTAAAAGGACCTCTTCCCCAAGGAACAGTAGGAATATTATTGGGACACAGTTCTTCTACTATAAAAGGACTTATGATAAGTCCTGGGGTAACTGATCCCAATTATGAAGGTGAAATAAAAATTATAGCCAGTTCTCCAAGTGGTATATCAGTAATTTCACCAGGAGATAGAATAGCACAGTTATTAATAATACCCAGCCTACATGATAAATTTTCCAGCCGTACTATAGAAAGAGGTTCCAGGGGATTAGGCTCCACAGGTATAGATTAGGCTATGCTTTCTTTAAATTTAGATTCTCGCCCCATGCTAAAACTAAATATTCAAGGACATGAATTTAATGGGCTGCTGGATACAGGTGCAGACCTAAGCATCATATCTTGTCAAGAATGGCCAAAACATTGGCTGTTACAACAAGCCACTCAAACACTTTGAGGCCTAGGAGTGGCAACTAATCCCCATAGAAGTGCAATGGTATTAGATTGGAAGGATCCTGAAGGATGTGAAGGAACTATGCAGCCATATGTATTGGATCATCTTCCTATAAATTTATGGGGATGAGATGTCCTACATCAATTAGGTTTGACATTAACAAATAACATCAATCCAAATGTGCCCACTATTATGGCTAGAAAATGTTTTAGGAAAGGAAAAAGATTAGGAGAACAAGAACAAGGTATAGCAGCACCAATACAAATAGATCAAGGAACAGACAGACATGGATTGGGTTTTCAGGAGGGGTCACTGAGACAATAAAAATTACTTGGAAATCAGAAAGGCCAGTATAGGTTCTTCAGTGGCTCCTGACTAAAGAAAAAATACAAGCATCCCATGACCTGGTCAAACAACAATTAGTGGAGGGACATATAAAACCTTCCATATCTCCCCATAATACTCCCATTTTTGTCATTAAAAAGAAATCTGGTAAATGGAGATTATTGCAAGATTTAAGAGCCATTAATATGGGACCTGCTCAATCAGGAATTCCTCAATTGTCTGCTTTGCCAAAAACCTGGTATGTTTTAGCTATAGATATTAAAGATTGTTTTTTTATGAAAATTGCTTACAAAATTTTGCCACTGTTAAAATGTACTTATTAAAGCAAAAAGAGGGAATTGGAAAGGGGTATATATCCCCCAAATATAAACTTAAAATAACCCTTTTTACTCTAAACTTTTTAAATTTGGACTCATCAGGGCTTAGTGCTGCAGAAAGGCATATGTGTCCAAAAAATGTACATAAGCCCAAGGTACTTTGGAAGGATATTCTAACAGGGCAATGGAAAGGTCCTGACCCAGTGATTGTCTGGAGTCAGGTGTCTGTTTGTGTATTTCCACAGGGAGAGCAGCAGCCGATTTGGATGCCAGCCCATGACCTGGTCAAACAACAATTAGCGGAGGGACATATACAACCTCCCATATCTCCCCATAATACTCCCATTTTTGTCATTAAAAAGAAATCTGGTAAATGGAGATTATTGCAAGATTTAAGAGCCATTATTATGGGACCTGCTCAATCGGGGATTCCTCAATTGTCTGCTTTGCCAAAAACCTGGTATGTTTTAGCTATAGATATTAAAGATTGTTTTTTTTTTTCAATTCCAATTCATCCTGAGGATAGTCCACGTTTTGCATTTACTATCCCTGTACTGAATCATGAAGGTCCTGATCAGAGGTATCAATGGAAATTACTCCCTCAAGGGATGGCTAACAGCTCAACTATGTGTCAAATTTATGTTAACAAAGCAATCCAGCCACTTAGAAATCAAATCCTGAACTACAAATATTTCACTATATGGATGATGTATTATTAGCACACAAAGATAAAAACACATTGCTAGAATGTTATGCCACACTTACAAACTTATTAAAAAATTATAATCTAGAGATAGCAATAAATAAAGTACAATTAAATTTTCCAATTAATTATTTAGGAGTTCTATTATCCTCAACCATGATCCGTCCACCAAAAATTCAAATACGAGTAGACCAACTCAATTCACTTAACGACTTTCAAAAGTTATTGGGAGACATAAATTGGATAAGGCCTTATCTAGGTATACCAACAGGAGAGTTGGGACCTTTATTTGATATCCTAAAAGGTCCATCAGATTTCAATTCACCCCACATGTTAACGCCTGAAGCAAGATAGATTAAAAATCATTGAAACATATATGGAAAATATGCATTTGGATAGAATTGATGTAAGTTTTCCTTTATTATTTATTGTACTACCAACAAAAAATATTTCTACAAGAGTATTTTGGCAAGAAGGTCCATTATTATGGATACATTTATCTTATTCTCCTAACACTATTCTTACTAGGTATCCTGAGGCTGTAGGACAATTAATACTCAAAGGAATAAAAGCAGCGAAGGGAGTGTTTGGAATTTCTCCCAATAAAATTATCATTCCATATACAATGGATTAAATTGATGAGTTAGCTAATGAGTTAAATACTTGGGCAATAATCATGTGTAAATCTAATGTTTCATTTGATAACCACTTACCATCTAACCCTTTGTTGTCTTTTTGGTCTTCTCATCCTGTAGTTTTTTCCAAAAATGACAAGAAAAACACCTATCATGAATGCTCCAAATATATTCACTGATGGATCAAATAATGGTACAGCAGCAGTAGTTACCCCTGATCAAACTTTTACATTTTTAGTACCCAAAGAATTAGCTCAAAAGGTAGAGCTTAATGCAGTATTACAAGCTTTTTTGATGTTTAAAGATTCTTTATTTAATTTATTTTCTGATAGTCAGTATATAGTTAATGCTGTAGTATCACTTGAAGATGCTGGTAGGATTTCTCCTTCCTCTGCTGTTTTCTCTTTGTTTTCCACTATACAAAGTCTAATCTGGGACAGAAAAGATCGATTCTTTATAGGACGTATCAGGGCACATACAGGATTACCTGGAGCCCTTAGTTTGGGCAATGATTTAGCAGATAAAACTACACATGACATACATATTTTCTCTACACTAGAAGAAGCTACAAATTTTCATAAAAGGTTCCATGTCAATGCTAATACTTTACAAAAGCATTTTAAAATATCTAAGGAACAATCCAGACATATAATAAAACAATGTCAAAATTGTGTGACCTTTTTACCACAAGTTAATCTTGGAGTCAATCCTAGAGGACTGATACCTAACCATATTTGGCAGATGGACGTCACACACTTGCCAGAATTTGGAAAATTAAAATATTTGCATGTTACAGTTGATAATTCTTCCGGATTTTTGATGGGCTCCCTTCATGCTGGAGAAAATACTAAAGATATTATAGCTCATTGCTTACAAAATTTTGCCACTGTTAAAATGTACTTTTAAAGCAAAAAGAGGGAATTGGAAAGGGGTATATATCCCCCAAATATAAACTTAAAATAACCCTTTTTACTCTAAACTTTTTAAATTTGGACTCATCAGGGCTTAGTGCTGCAGAAAGGCATATGTGTCCAAAAAATGTACATAAGCCCAAGGTACTTTGGAAGGATATTCTAACAGGACAATGGAAAGGTCCTGACCCAGTGATTGTCTGGAGTCGGGGTCTGTTTGTGTGTTTCCACAGGGAGAACAGCAGCCAATTTGGATTCCAGAGAGATTAACTAAAGTGCTTTCTACAGACCAAAAAGAAGATGATTCGGCTCAAATCCATAACAGCTGATATCCAGAACTCCAGTTTGGCTATCCTTACATCTGCTACAGTGATTCTCCCACACCTGAAGGCTAATTAAACCAGGATGCTTTTTTCAATATCTATTTTGTTATTGCCCTTTCCCACATCAAGAAGTTCTATTTTATTTTTTGAGCTCATACAGACCTAGGTTAATGTTTTTCTGATCAGTTGTATTTTTTGACTGTTGAGTTTTTAAACATTGCAATGGAGATTTCACCTGTGAAAAGCTACAAGGCCTTTACTATTGTCTTCTGTGTTCTATGTTCTGTGTTCACACTTGTGTTTTGTGTTGTATGTCTGTATGTGCGTATGTCCATATATCATATATGAGGAGCACTCATGAAAAAATGGATCCAATTTTTTTTATTATTCACGTGATTTAAATGGTTTAATTTAAATTGGGTAAATAGCTGTTGAGGATTGTTTTAATATGTGAACCAAAAAGAGGTTAACAGATCTGTTTGTTTACTTTCACCTTTCCTTTTCATTATATTTAATAATTCTGTTCAGGATAATGTAAATTGTTCAGAAAATTGTTTTTTTAGTGCCTGCTGAAATGTTACATATTTTTTTTTTTTTTAGCCGTCATTGCCAGAATTCCTATCTTCATCCCAGTGCTGGTGAAGACAAAGATAAAACCAAACTACAGCTTCTGCAATAGCTATCACAACAAACTGTATAAACTGATGCATCAATGAATAATGTAACTCAACAAGTGATGCTCAATCAAGGAGTCAATTTACTTTGAGAGGAATTGGACATATTAATGGATTCCTCTGCTTTGAACTGCTTGCAGAACTTGCCTGGACTATGTATAACTTGTATGCATTGTAAACTATCTGTTGGTGCAGCGACTTGTGGTAGTGCTGGGGTATCTTTGCTAATGGTGTCATCAGTGGTACAATTTTTCCAAAAGGAACCGTCATTTGGATTGGTGTCGTGGCATTTTGCATCCTCCTCCCTTCTGCTTGTGATGCTCTAATAATTTGGGGGCCAACAGAGGTGAGGCAAATAACCTCACCCCCCCCACTGGTGCAAAGGCCTATCCACAAGTATGGCTGTATGCTGGCCCAGTAGTCAACGACAGGTAAGATCCAATTGCAATGGTACCAACCTAACACAGGAGGCTGACGCCTTGAGGTCAGCTCATCCGATGACAGATAAGGTCCATATGTAGTATTGGACAACCTAAGACAGGCACGGTCCCTAAGCAACATGCTTATTGTTTAATTAAACAGAAGGGGGGAGATGTTGAGAGCTACAGCCTAGTCAGAATGGCCACTGGCATTTTGCCAGAAGTAGTGGTTGAGCGGTGACGCCAGTGATTCATTAAGATGATAACTTTTGAGTTCTCGCGGAGTTCCCGTTGAGTTCTGGTTGAGCTCTCGCGGGGATTCCTGAAGAGTTCGAGTTGGTTGGTGGAGTTCTGGTGAAGAGAGTTCCAGTTGGTGTGTGGTTGCTGGAAGGACCACATGGGTGGCGTTCAGGGGAGTTCAGAAATAAAGTTTGTTCCTGCTTGAGTGGCTCGTGATTTGAGCTCAGCCAGACTGTGGCAAGCATCAGCAAAAAATAAATAAATAAATAAATAAATAAATAAAAATTGATTTTATGTGTATATATATATATATATATATATATATATATATATATATATAATTTAAATTGGGTAAACATATTTTAAATTTAGACAAAAGCTGTTGTACCCCTTGCACTTAGCAAGCTAGAATTAATTACAAGTCCTTCAAGCAACCCCAGTGACATGCTGAAAAAAGTTGGTGCATATATGCTTCAGCTCCCCACCACTCTGAGTAACCCCAGCAGGTTACTTCCCAGTATCCCATAGTAAGTGACCTGATAAAACACCTTTTATTGAATACTATTCTTGGGCTTACTTACTATCCTAATCTTTGGTGATACTTGGAATCTCCTCATGAAAAGCTTCATGTATTCAAATGCGTATCTCAGGCCCAAGATAAGATAAAACAAGATAATATGAAATATATATTGACAGAAAATTTTATCAGTTACAACTCAGGTTACAGACCTTTTTGAAAACCTTAAAAAATTTTGGACTTGCTGCTTTCCAATGAGGTATGTGCATGTTTTCTCTCTCTCTCTCTCAATCTCTCTCTCTCTCTCACACACACACACACACTCACACTTATTTACACATCATTTTATTTCATAATTGTATTGATTTCTGGCAATAATCAGGCACTGTTAAGGTAGGTCATCTGTACACGGTGAAGAAGAAAGATGCTCTTATGAAGCAGATGTGCTGACACATACTTAAAAAATATGATACCATTTGACTCACAGGTACACTAACATATGAAACCTTGGTATGATAGACTGCAGGTTCAAAATCCCTGGAGAGAAAATAAATTTCAAGTCCTAATTTCAAGAAACACCAAAGTAAGTTTAGAAGCTGAGTAAATATTAGGGCATCGAGAAAAACTTATGATACAATTATAGGTAATATTCTCTATTGAAAAGTAAAATTAGTTAGAAATTATAAAGAATTACTAGCTAAAAGATTAAAAAGATTTGGATAATTTAAATTGTTGAGCTTATTGAATTTAAAATTATAACTGATAGCCTGAGTGTCTAGCCAACATTTTAGTGAATGAAGTTTTGTTTTGAGAGCTCCTGAGGGAGTCTGTGGTAGCTGGTCTTCAAATGAACCACTTCTCTTAGGAGCAATGCCCTACGTTGTCTCCTCCTACTTCAAGTTGATTCTGGTTCTATAACTTCCATTAACCTATAGAGTGTGGTGAAAGTAATGTTGTCCCTGAATTATTTCACTTTGTGTCTTCCAAGTTCATCCACATTGTCAAAAATGGCAGGATATCATTAATTTTAGAGTCAATAATATTCCATTAAATGTATTTACATATATCACATTTTCATTATCCATTAATCCATGAATGAAAATTTAGTTTGACCCAATACATTGAATTCTGAAACAAAATGTAAAAGAAATTAGAAATTATGTACTCTCACTAAAAATATGATAACTATATGAGACAATGAATTTGCTAATAATTAGCTAGATTTAAACATCCAAAATGTATATATATTTTCAAAAAAGTCATATACAGGTGATAAAACATATAATGGTATCGATTTAAAAATTAACATGTATAAAAAAGAGAAAAGGAAAGTGATATTGTACATATTCAGGATATAAGCCCTAAGAATCTTATCACTTCTTAGTACTTCTTGGAAACATTACTAGAAGTTCATTTATCCTGCTGGAAAAAGCAGATTAAGAGCATGTGCTATTTTCAATAAAAAATAATTTAATAATAATATGCCTAAAATTGATTATGTGCAACGAATTGTTTGAATACAACATGGAGAGAGAGAGAGAGAGAGAGAGAGAGAGAGAGAGTTTTAAGATTACAAAAAGAGAGACAGGTTTTGCCTTCCAGCTGTCCCTGACAAGGTGTCAGATATGCCAGCCAGCCAGATATCTTGGATGTCCCTGCCTTACAGAACCCCCAGATAATTATAGTCCCAAATTACATCATGTGGAATATAAAATTTTCCCAGGTTATTTCAGTTAAACAATGAAGTTTGTGAGTGAGAAAATACAGTTGTGTTAGGCCAAATCAGGAAGAGGAGCTCATCTCTAAATGAGGACCATTTCTTGTAGAACAGGAAGGATGAACCAAAGGGTGGAGCCAAGACACACAGGATGGGGGTATTGCCACTGTCTGGCTGGGCACAAAATAACCTGGCCACCACACTGCCTTGTAGATTCAAACAGCAATTCTTTATTCCCGAACTCTCATCGGCACTCTACATGCACGTTCTGGGAAAATTTTCCCTCCACCGGGCTCTGCATCCCAAATACTTTCACAACCCCGCAAGAACTCAACGGGAACTCAAGGAGCGGGCGCCTGAGGCAGCAGGATATGCCCTATTCCCAGCAGGATCCACCCTAAACCTGGAACCTCCCTAAACCCGGATCCACCCTGGTCCTTGAGCAGGGTCACCTTTCTCAAACATTCATGCAATGTCACTGCAAATGACCTGGGTCCAAGGCAAGCCCACTTCCACAATGGAGAGTCCTCCCTCTAAGCAATATTGGGTAGGCTGACAAGGAAATTGCCATGCGTCATTCCTACTTGGCTATGGCTCTCAGCAGGTATAACAACAGAGTTCTCTTATCCCAAAAGGTGGGAATCTGGGTGTAAAGAAATCAAAAGGAGACAGAAACAATATGCAGAGGCAAAATGGCTGCTTGCCTAAGCTGTGGCCTTTATTTATATCATTACATAACATTAGGTCATTGGCATCATTAGTACATTATTGTTTATTGTATCACTAAATAAGGTACATTAGGTTATAATGCAATATAATTAATATGTAATATAATATAAGTAATATGTTCTTGTTAATAATCAAATAAGTGTTTCAGTCAAGCATGCATTAGTTATCTTAATATACTTTCTGGGGAAAACTTCAGAATGTTTCAGCTGTGGAAAACAAGATGCCTATTATTCTCCAGAGGTTTGCTTACCAGTGAAACTTGTTGCCTTGTACCTTTCCATAGTCAGAACCCTTACATTTGGGGGTATTTTGTTGGATTTAGAATCACTATCGATCAGTCGAATGTTTTCCACACCTGTGCTATTTGTGTGTGCAAGTGTCTCTTGTGGTTCTTGTATTCCCTGTGTTATCTCACTATTGTACATTGTGCATAGGTCTCTAAGGGGCAGATAACCTGTCTCTTCATAGATGCTCAGACTGTTTTATGCAGATAATGATATTTAAATGGAGAACACTAATAGAATAGAGCTAAAATGGTGAAGCATACTTGGCATATGTGAGGTATGGGAATTATTTGGGTTCAGAGGGAGGATTATATACCAGCTTCATTTCCCTGGCTTCCACATAACTGCAGCCCCATCCAAGAATGGCTGAGCTACACCATACCTGGTTGAACACAGTGAACCCAGAAACACAAGAGAGATGGGCAAAAGTTTATTATTTTACATTTTTACAGTCTGAGAGATTTTGTTACATAGCAATATAAAACTGAAAGTGCCTTAGGTGCTTTAGAGATTATTTTATTTTGTTTACTGGACAAATCTTGTCCCATAATTGACTATTAAGTTCTACTCCCTTTCATTGTCTCTAACTTTGCACATATATTAAAAATTATGGAATCAAAACATTATTCTCTCCCAACCTCATTTTCTAAATCCAAGATCTTAGAGAGTAAGAGCCCTACATATGCTCATTCAAAATTAGCTCACATAGCTAAACTCTTCCCTATCATATGAATTCTTAAAGGAAGCTCTCTTCTAATCAGCCAAATTTCATCAAAATCAAACACTTCACTGAATAAAATCATAGTTTTGACTTGCTGAATGATATCTGTTTCCAAAGGAACTGTGGAATATCACTCCATAAAGGAAGAAGGGGAGTTTTTTTTTTTGTTGTTGTTGTTGTTGTTTTTTGTATGGTCTTAGTTTTATGTTGAAGAATTCTGAGGAAGATCTGAGTGAAGTGTATTATTTCTGATGTGAGTTCAAGAAAAATAGAGAATAACTAGGGATTGGATGTTCACATACAGCAAGGACAATTTAAAAATTGGATAGCCTCAAAAAAATAGCCACATAGGACAATATTGATAAGAAACAGCAATCACTCCAAATGAAGTATTGTAATTGCTGCTTGACTTTAGGAATAAACAATGTTTTCTCTTAATTTTTCAAGTTATTTAATCCATGTTTGTTCCCCCAGCCTGATTAATGCAGGCTCCATTTTGTATTTTAATTCCAAGAGTATTTTTACTCTTTTCATGTCTGTATTACTTAACTCTTTTTTAATCTTAAAATTTTGTATTTCAAAAAATTCTGGAAATAATTTTAATGTAAAAAGTAATTTTAATATTCTACTAGTATATCCTCTCAAAAACTTATGAAATTAGGTAGAGAAAATGCACTGCTATGTATAACTGTCAGTAAACAATATACATTACTTACTAATAATTAAAATTTTAAATTAATGAATGTCTTATTCAGTTAAAACTGCTAAAACAAAATATCACAGACTGGGTAGATGAAATAGCAAGTCTCACAGTTCTGGAAGCTGGAAGTATGAGATAAGAGTACCAGCATGGCCAGGTTCCTGGTAAGAACATCTCTTGGTTATGGTTGGTGGCTTTCTTGCCATATCCTCACCTGGTAAAGGCGAAGAACCATGGACTCCTTATCCTTATTAGGACATAGAACCCATCATGAGTGATCCATCCCTAAGACCTCATCTAAACCCAATCACCTCCCAACAGCCCCATCCCCTAATGCCATTATTGGGGGTTAAGGATTCAATATATGCATTTGGAGGGGGGGGGGTATACACACACATTCAGTTCATAGCAGTAAATAAATTTGACAAATATATTTTGATTATTCACAGGATCGTGTTTAGAGGTTTTCAATTAACAGATAATGTTGATGACAGAAGTAAAACTTATCTCTGTATTCTAGCTCAATTCCTTTTTTAATTAACTAAGCTACTTACTCTAACTATATGATTGCTTAAAGTACAGGAGGTCAAATTGTGTGTACCAATTTAGAAAATCCTAAAACTAAAAGAATTTGGTGAATTACTTCTAAATACTCATAGCAGATGCAATGTAAATATGCATGTAATCATTCTCAAGTACTAAAACCTTTTTTCACAGTCTTTGACTACAAAGTAGGAAATTATCACATGCCATCTGGTCTGCGTTATATCTATATTACTGTTTATCTAATGTAAATTGCTCAAGGTCAATATTTCTATAAGCTACTTAATGTTCAAAATCTGATACAGGCTTAACATTACCATGTAAAGACAATTATCACAGTTTATATTAGAGAGCTGAAAAGCAAATTTCTAAATTTTAAACATGTTTTTCATAGGGCTTTCATCATTTAACATGAAAATGAGTATTTTACTAAAGTCTTAAATCTTGGAGAAAATAGAGTTTTCTTTACTCAAGAATTAGTTTCTGAATGACATTGGACAAATGTTTTTATTTTTTCACTTATATTTCATATTCTTGCCCAAACAAGATTGTGGTAAAGTAATCCTTGTATATTTTGGAAATAGACTATATTTAAAACAAGATTTTATACAGCAATGAATGCTAATTTACCAGATGTCTTTCATTTATGACTTAAGTGAATATATTTTTTTAGAATTGTTTTAATGCAATATTACTGGAAATTTTTTAATTTCTAAATTTCTTGAAATGATGGTCAACTAATTTGTGTTAAGTCTGTCTATAATACTGTTTAAAAAACTAAAGTTTTCTATCAAATTATTGATAATATTGTAGTTAATGCTAAATGAACAGACAAGGATGTGATCTAGTTAACCTCCTGAAGACTAAAGAATAAATTAATTTCAATATTACTTTTCATGTAATTGGTTTTCCATCTTATAGAACACATATAAATATAAAATTATTAACATAAGAGTATCAAAGAGAGGAATAGGACTGAAATATTTATCTTGGGTAAAAAAAAAACAGCAATAGAGTGAGAATCAGTCTGACATCAAACTTCTCATTAGCAACAATGTTTATTAGATAATAATACAAGGATGCTTCAAATTTTTGATAAACAGGATTTTTAAGCTGAAATTAATATCCAATTACTCATCAACTTTGAGCATTCAAACCTCATAACTTCAGCCTTTAAAAGTATTTTCTTTTTGTTTATAGTATTAATTTCATAAAAATGAAGAGGAAGAACAATAAACATAGTAAAGAATCCAGAATACATATCTCTAGTGACAGAGACAGAAAGTTCCAAGCAGGATTCCAGAAAAACATTTATTTCAGTTTGGACTTGGAAGAGAACATCGTAGATGAGAAGCTCAGGTGTAAGAAAGCTTGAGATATAAATACTGTCCTCAGAATTAAGATCAACTTGATAAGGTGACAAAGTAAAAATGGAAAGCAATCAAGCCTTTGAAATATAGACATTTGGATCAAGATTACCGAATTTAATGAAATCAAATCAACACAGAGAAAAATAACAATATGGAAATTCATAAATTGTATAATTAACATGGGTAGTAAGACAAGCTGATGAAAGAAATTGCAAGCATTAGATTTGGAAGGGAGGATTTAACAGATGACTCCTCTAGCCTCTGGCATGCTTGAGGATTTGGTTCTTATTCTAATCCTCCTTAATCTTCACTGGAGGTATTTATATCAACATTTTGCAAATATTTAGATTACTGTGTATTGACCTAGCACCTGTTCCCAATAGTAACAATATTTAAAAAAAAAAATTCTGTCTACTCTACAATTGATTAGTAACTGGTAATTGATTATTTGTAGCAGCATCAGAGAATGAAAACTAGTGACATACCTGTAGTTTCTTAGTTGACTAGGTAATTTAAAGATCTAAATAAACATCATGGTTGATGGTTTCATTCAGTTGAACTGGCATCACTCACCTGTCCTTATTCCTATGATGACATGTGTCCTATATGTTTTGCAATTTAGTAACATCACCAGCTGTACTTGAACTCTATGTGGCTTTGTTTTCTCTTTGATATCCTTGTTTATAGTTAAGTAAAACTTTTTCAGAGAAAACTTGATGTGTGAGTTCTTTGTCCAAGAAACAAATGCCAACAGGATTATATGTGCAAGATATTTATTGTGTGGAAGATAAGCGGGGTGGGGGGATCTAGAAACAGCAAATAGAACCCCCAACCTGAACTACATATCAGACTTCCTAAAGGAGAGAGGAATTAGGTAAAAAGGATTAGCTAAGAAAACTACCCAATTGTATCACTAATTCCTAAGAAAGTTGCAGCCAGGTTAATGAGTCCTGGAGTCAAGATTTCCTATTTAAAAAGTTCTGAATCTTATAAAAGAGGTTCTCCTGCCTAATGCTACTACCTTGTTCAGTCATGGGAACATTTAGTAGGCCTAAGCCAAAGTGGCCTCAGTACAAAAGTGAATCCAGAAAAGCAGAATCTTGGCAATTAATCAATATGCTCCCTGTAAGAAGTTATGAGACTCTTATTTAATGGATAGTACAGTCAACCCTTGTGACTCATGGTTTATCAATGTATACTGCATAGTTTCCAGGAACAGCTCCTCCATGTTTCCTTAGAGGTACTTTTCATAAGAGGAAACTTAAAAGAGAAAAATCAGTAGAATAAACTGGAGCCTTTTAGTGTAAATGGCATCAAGGCCACAGCTGGTACTCATCTTCATGCTCTCCTATCCACCCTAAATTTCTCTCAATCTCCTTTCATATACTGCTGATTTCCTGATGATCTGACTCATAGATAATTTTTGTGGAATACTTCTTCTTGGAAATCATACACTTTTCAGGTTGGGGTACTGCAAGTGTCCTTTCATCAACAGCAGAACAAGTGAACATAAAGTAGGTGCCTAGATCACTTGGGTTCCATATCTATCACCCTGACTTTATAAGTAAAAACAGCTCTCCCTCAGCCTACTGATAGCAGTTAACTATATCTGTTGTAATCATGGCTTTTCTATTAGTCTGGTGGTTATTGAACATAAGAAGTACAAAGTGATAGTTGTCATTCAGTGGAACAATTTCTATGTCTCCTGGTAAAAATTTTAAAAGCACCATTTGAGGGAAAGAACACCTATATTTTGCAGAATGGAAGCAGAAAATGTCTCTGTACATCATAGGAAATAGTGGTTAATGGGGCCACTCTTTCTTACTTCCACCATTGGGTTTGAGACCCATCTATTCTTCCTATTAGAAATGCAGAGTTATACACAAGTTTCTGATTTAAGCATATTATGAATTGTGAAAGATGAAAGTCCATTTTTTCAAAAGATTCACTTTAAGCTTGTGCTTCATCTATCGTTTTAGAATGTAGCTCTAGCTTTCTATGACAGCTGATTCTGAGTACAGCACTGGGTTTTACAAGCAAACCCCATGGTTTTGAGCCCACACATCACCTTTTCTATGAAGTGAGTCTTCTGGTTTCATTCAGTATTTTCTGGTAGTTGGCAGAATTCCAGGATAATACTCAAGGTTCTCACTCCCTTATATGCATACTATATATAATTCAGGATATACATAGCATTCTCATTTTATGACTGCCTGTTTGCCTTTGGAGAAACATCTCATGGCATATTGATCTTTACTACAGAAGTTATGTCCTTGCTGGGGAAGGAAATGTTTTTTTACTTTCATTTGGTCTTCTGCACCATGGAAGCTTTTATTCCATAGGCAAAGAATCAATGTAGAAGTGAGTCCAATTGGTGATATCCTCCACTTGCATGTAGGTGGAACTTACAAGCCTTTTTAAAAGTGATTCTAGAATACAGAGAAAAAAATAAGTCAGAGAGATTTGAGGATGCATCAGATGTTCTCCTATTTGTCTTGAAGAAGAAAATTACCATATTAGAAAAAGGCACATAGCAGGAAAAAGCAGGTAGCCTTTAAGAGATGAGAATGACTTCCGACTAACAATCAGCAAGACCCTCCATCCTGTAATTTCAAGGTACTGATTTGTGCCTTGACCATGTGAGCACAGATAAGACCCTGATCTCCAAGAAGGAACACAGTAACACTTTGATTTCAGTTTTTGTAGAATTCTAAGTAGATATTCCAGATAATGTGCACCTCAAATTCTGATTAACACAAAATATGAGATAATAAGTGGATACTGTTTTAATACATGAAATTTATTTTGCAAAGCAGCAATAGAAAACTGACACAGATTCCATGCTTCTTGGAAAGGTTTCTGAAAGCCCCAATTTATTAGTGTTAACTAAGTTTCTGGAAGCAGGAATGCAAATTCATATCTAAAATATGTGTTAGCATGTGCACAAGTAAATTTCTAGCTCTTCTAGAAAATTAGAAGTCCAGTGTTGTGTATTTGCAACCAAGAGGCTTGTTATTATATATGAGGAATAGTGCCATAAGGGACTTCAGAATAAGTGATTAGGGCAAATTGTAGTACTGAGTAAGTGAACATTCATGTTGTTGAGTGACATCACAGTTTCTATTACTGTCACGGCAATGTAAGAAGAATCTGATAGCTAACAAACATTAAGACTCATAGGACACAAAATTAAAATACTTACAAATCTGCATTTTATCACAGGAAAAGTATACAATACATTTGTGGTAGAATTAAAGTACACAGATGCATTTCAATCAAATGCTATTTTGTGACAAGAAATCTGGAAACATCATGTTTGAGCTTCTATTATAATCTGTCTCTAAGAGCCATGGATGAATGCATTTTTTTATCTTGGATTGGGAACTGCCAATGTATGCAAGTACCACATTGGAACTAAGTATTTCAAAATTGTATCTTGGCAAACAACTTAACTTTTTGCTGGCCATGCAACATATTTCTATTGCTTAACTAGTTTTAGTGGCAGAATCCTCAAGGGTCTCACTGAGACCAGGTGCAAATCATCAATCCCACTGTTATCAAAAATCTATCTGGAATAAATGGCACAGAAACTCTTTGAACCCATAGTTATAAAGCAAGACTATTAATCAAGTAAACTTCAGACCTTGACTAGGTTTGATGGTCATGTATAGACTTCAGCAAAACAACCCAAGTTAATTATAAACCTGCTATAATTAACCTTTACAACATGGTAATTCAATTGGTGTGCCTATCATGCCAGACCCAAATTTGCATAGGAAATATTTGGCTGATGTCAGTTGAACTGTTTGGTTATCCAGTGCTACTTCTATGGTAGTACTCCATGTTGAGCATCAGCATGAAATATAAATATCTTAACACTTGGGGACAATTTCTGTATGCCATTTAATCATGTGTCTCTACCAACATTGTTGGCAGCTTTAAACACTAGCAAATATTTCATTTTCTTTGTTACTCATAAACATTCTCAATTGTGATAGTACTACTGTTGCCATTCACTTTTGCTGTGAACTGAATCATAAATGAATCTTGGGGTTTTTCCTCCTTCATTTGAAAATATAGTGATACATATATAAACAGAGATGGGAACTGAGAAAGGTTTTGTATTTTGTTTTTTATTTTTTTTGTATTTTTTTATTTATTTTTGTAATTATAGTGAATAACTTCATTAAAAATGTTTTAAAATAACTTTATATCAACACATATTATGTAGCAAAATGTTAAATATGGAATTATGGGTAATAAGGAAATTCTGAGAAAAGTTCTTGCTTGTCAAAGTCCCCTTCAAATATAGACCAGAAGTGAAAGTTTACTTCTCTTAGTTTGAAAGCATTACCTTGATAAAATTTGAGTTCAGTATTGCCCTGGGGCATCCTGTCATTTCATCCCCAGACTCTTTCTTCCAAGCAAACAAGTAAAGGAATTAACACTTTTGGCAACAGATGGCAAAGTGGTTTTAAGTATAAGCATTCATTTTTATTAAAAAATGTAAATTCTAAATATTATGAATAAGAACGCAAAATATATTCTACATGATGTCTTTGATGATTTTTTTATGTTAAGCATTGTTTTCAAAAACTCTGTGTGTTTAAAAATATATCACAAAGAATTTAGACCCCTGATGAAACAGTTATCCAGGGATATACTAATTGAAAATCATAGCTACCTTTCTTCTTTAGTTGTTTAACAATTAATATTTGCATTTATTTTAGAGCTTATTTTGTGATAGACTTCAGGTATGACAGCATCAAAAAACGTGCACATTAATTCATGTTCTATCTCCATTTAAAAACTAACATTTATTTTTACAAGGTTTGAAATTTTTTTAAAAAAATGTTATTTTAGTTTACATTTTACTAAAATAATTTATTTATTTGTATAGTCTGATCATTCACATTAAACTAAGCAATTTCCTCTAATTTCATGGAGAATCTCTTATTTTTCTCTTTTGAAATTGGTAGATCTTCTTTTATTTATTAATTTTCTATTTTAGGGTAACAACATTGTACATATTTCCAAATTTATCTAGATTCTTGTAAATATTACTATATTTGAGGAAAATACTTTCTTACTACTATATTTTACATTTTAATATTTTGGTGAATATGACACTCATATAAAAAAGTGACCATGATTGTGTATTTGTAGGTAAATAAAATGTACTCTGATTTATAAGTACCAAAGTTTGTCAAATAGAATAATACTTTATTATTCTTTTTTTTTTAATCTCAATATAATCTAATTAAGTAAATGGCTTTCCAATAGTGTCACATAGATGTTCTTTTAGTTCTGTCATGGTAAGTAGGTATTTCTGAGCTTTTAATCTGCTGTATTCTAAAATTTGAATGTATTTTCAACATGGTCATTGCAGAAAGAGATGCGTTTTTTCATTAAATTTATTAAAAATTCATCTTAATTTCATATCTCTAATGGTTTTTTAGATGCTTGTCTTGGATATTTTAGGTTAGAAAATACTTTCCATTTGCAAATAATTATAACTGTGTTCCCAAGCTGATACTACTTCTTATTGTATCTCTTATTTTTAGTATTTTTACTTTCTAAGAATAATTTAAATATTGATGACAGTGGGTATCTTACTGCCTCTTGACATTATTAATACTTCTAAAGAAATACATGAGATGAAAGATGGAGAAAGAGAGAAAAGAAATATTGTGAAAACAAATGAGTTTTGTCTCTAAATAATTTTTTAGCACATATCATGATAGTGCACACTTCTTTTTTCTTATTTAATATAACAAAATACATGAATATGTATCCTAGACAAAGCCAGATACTTCACCTTATATAAAGCTTATAATATTTGCATCAACATATACAAGTGAAAAGACCTGTGTAATACTGTGATTCCCATTAAGTTTTTTGTTTCAGACTGAAAACAGTTTTTTTGCAGGGGTCGGGGGTACAGTGACCAGGAATTCAACACAGGAGCACTGAATGACCTAGCCACATCCCCACCCCTATTTTATATTTTATTTAGAGCCAACATCTTGCGGAGTTACTGAAGGTCTCACTAAATTAGTGAGTGTGGCTTTAAAATTGCAATCCTCCTGCCTTGGCCTTCTGTCTGTGCTGCTGGGATTACAGGTGTGTGTTATAGTACCAGGCAGATAAGGCTAACTCTTTAAACCTCCTTGGCAATTTTTCTTCTTACTTTTTATGTTAGCAAAGTTAAAATTGCAGAGTTCATACCTATCCCAAGAAGTATCCTTAGTAAGCTTTCTTAATGTCTTTAGCCATTCATCTTCACAGATATTTAAAGGTTTTTAAAATTATTTTTCTCATTAACTTTCACTAAACAATTCATTAGAAAGAAATATTGAAAATTATTGAGACAAATTTGTGAAAAATCTCTCTCTCAAATAGTTAATTTACATGAAAAATGTGGTTCGATGTCTACCTCATAAATTGTGATTATTTGTGGGTCTTGCTTCAGCAAACTTTTATCCATTTTACTGTTTCTTTCAAAACAATTATTCTTACTTATATTTATTGTAGCAGTTTTGAGTTAATTTTTTTTTTTGCTTTTAGATGTAATAATTCCATGTTTCTATGATTTGGGGTATCAAAGTTATTTTTCAACCAATAAAATTTAATATTTAATATAATATTATTACATTTTAGTTTTAATAATGGAAACATTATTATGCTAATAGTTACTATTACGAACAATTCTAAAATTATTCAAAAGCTTATAAGTATTTGTTTTAGTTAGCTTTGCATCACTCTGACTGAAAGACCTGATAAGAACAACATAGTTGGAGAAATTTCACTCTGGTTCATAGTTTTGAGGTTCAATTCATAGATGGCTGACTCTGTTGCTTTGGGACCAAGGGTGAGGCAGAATATCATGGTGGAAGGGCATAGTGGAGGAAAGCAGTTCAGAACATGATCACCAGGAAGCAAAGAGAGAGCTCTCTGCTCACCAGGGGCAAAACACAAATCCCAAAGGCAACCTCCAGTGACCTACTTCCTCTAACTACACCCTACCTGCCTGTAGTCACCACTTAGTCAGCCCATATCAGGTACAACTCTCACAATCCAATCACTTCACCTCTGAATTTTCCTGAATTTTATAACACATAAGCTTTTGGAGGACAACATATCTAAATGATAACAGTACAGTTTTCATTCCATATTTTAAAATATAGTGTAATCAAACTGTTACTTATCTATCACACTTGTACAGCAAAGACATATTTATTATGCTTCATTTATAATAAAATTGTTTATTAAATGTCTTATCATAATAAGCTATTAAGGGAAGAAAGAAAAAGTTCTTGTTTAACTGAGTTAAAAATTATATCATTCTAATCAAATTCACTGGAATTTGGTGGGTAATTTTGTTCTGCAAAAGGGAACATAACAACATACTTTTGAGAGATGAAAGAGAGAATTTTGGTCAGGATTTGAACACATGAAGTCTGAAAAACAATATACTTACTTAAATTGGATACTAACCTACCAAATGAATTTAAGTAAATGAAAAGAGAAGTGAATGATAGTAAGTTGATCATGAGTCAGGTAAACTTTAGACATCCAAAGATAATAGGAAAAAATATGTAGAAAGTTGTTTAATTTACTTTAGTATAGAATCACAGGACAGATATTACTTAAAGAAATGCAGACTTTATGAAAACTTCAGATAATTGAGTATTTTCCTTAGAAAATGAGCTGAGAGCTATACCATTCTTTGGTATTTAACACAAGGAATTAAAGTCATCATACTACAGTAATACATGCACACCCATGATTATAGTAGCAATATGTATAATAGTCAATGGATGAAACTAGTCTAGATGTTCATCATGATGAATGAATAAAGAAAACGTGTTTTTTAAACACAATAAAGTTTGATTCAGCCATAAAGACAAACTCTGAAAATCAAGGGTCCTATACATTCTCTCACATGTGGAAGTAAGAGAGGAAAAGGAAAAACAAGGTGGCATGGCAAGGATCTTGTGAAAATCAAAGATCAGTAAAGGAAAGGGACCAAGAGTTGGGAGATGCGGAAGAAGGGGGAGTGCTTGGGAATGATATTGACTAAATTAAATTCATGTATTGTGTGCATCTACCAATATATAATGACAAATCCCATAATTATGTATAAATGTAATGCAACAATAAAATTTTTAAATGTGGAATAAAAAATGAGCTGAGAGTTGGGAGATGGTTTCAAAAATTTGTTTTTCATTTTGGCATTGTGAATTTGAACTTTTTACATGTGTATATATAGTTTTGGTAGTGTATAAAAAGTATATAAATATTACACAATCAAGTTTCCCTGAAAATTCTACGTCTCTGTACAAATTCTTTTTAAAATAACGTGTAATTGTACATTTTAATGAGGTATAGTGTAATAATTTTATACATGTATAAAATGTGTAATGATCAAAGAAGTTAGAATTTTCATCTCCTTAAGTATTTATTATTTGTGTTGATAACTTTTGAACTTCTTTCTTCTAGTTCTTTATAAAATATATAATACATTCTTGTAAAATATTATCACATGACTATCCCACAAATCATTACAACTTATTCCTCCTATCTAATTGCAATGTGGTATCTGCTATATAACATCACACTATCCCTTTTCTTTTCTACCATTCCTAACCTCTAGTGATCAGTATTAAATTCTATTGAAATTATGTAAATATATATGATATAATATATGCACATATGTACCTTATTTTTCACATATATGTAGAATATAAGATATTTGTCTTTGTATAACTGGTTTATTTTATTTACCATAAGTTCCACCGGTTCAATATATGTTGCTGCAAATGACAAAATTTCATGCATTTTTATGGATGAATAATAATATTTTATTATATACATTTACTACCTTTCCCTTATCCATTCATCCACTGATAGACACCTCAAGTGCTTCTACACCCTGGCTTTAATGAATAGTGAAGCAAAATATAGGGGAGTGCACATCTCTTAAGCATGCTAATTTCCATTCTTTGGAATATACACCCAGTGGTATTGCTAGATCATAAGAGTCTCATTTTCAGTTTTATGGGAACCTCCATAGTATATTCTACATATTTTTACTATTGGCTGTAATAATTTACATTCCCACCAACAGTGTATAATAATTCCCCTATTCTCTGCATTCTTGTCAGAATTTGTTATTTTTTGCCTTTTTCATTATAGTCATTCTAACTTGAGTGAGACAATATGGCATTGTGGGGTTTTGTCTGTTTCTTTGTTTGTTTGATTTTGGTACTGGGAATTGAACCAGAGGTGCTTTACCACTGAGCCATATCCCCAGCTCTGTCTAGTTGCTGAGGCTAGGACTTGAACTTACAATATTCCTGCTTCAGTCTCCTAAATTGTTGTGATTACAGGCATATGCCACCACACCTGGTCCTCTCTTTATGGTTTTGATTTGTGTCTGATGATTAATAATGTTGAACATTTTTTCACCTACCCTTCTTCTCTTAAATGTCTGTTCAGATTATATGCCCATTTCCTAATTGTATTGTTTGCTTTTGTTTTGTTTTCTGTTGAGTTGCCTGGGTTCTTTATATATTAGGAATATTAATCTTTTGTTGGATAAATAGTTTGCAAATATTTTCTCCCATTCATATTATGCTTCTTTCTTCTGTTGATTCTTTCTTCTGCTATGCAGATATCTCTTAACATTCTTGGTAGAAAAATAAGTGAAAACATACATATCTAAATGTATATAATTATAATGCAAACAAACATTAATTTGCAACTTCTAAAATCCATGTTATTCTGTGCATCTCAGAGTATATTCAAGGAAATATTCTACTCAGGTTATTTTTCAGTTACTGGAATATCATGGAAAGCTAGATTTAGTGAAATTCCATGTCACTAGCCTCGTTTCAGAAAGAGTTCCTGCTCCATTTTAAGTATCCATAGTTATCATGGTGCTTATGCATTCATTAGGCTATCTGAAGAAACAGAGGCTGAGTTGTGAGAAAACGAAACAGTAAATATACTAAGCTTGGGAATAGAGGAAAAGAGAGCAAACAGATAAGGAGCAGATAAAACTGTCTTTATGTGAAATTTTAAAAATGGCTCCACAAATTTACCAGTTTTAAGTCTTTTGAGATATGGAAATTTATTAACACTGTAGCTTTTAACACAAATAACTTTAAGATGCTTATACACATACACAAAGCAGTTAATGGTTTGCAGAGTTTTTACCATAAATATATGTCACTTTTACACAAGATTTAGATTTTCAACACTGTTATATGAGAAGTTGCAAAGTGACAGATATGCCTATACTTTCATCTTTATCCTTCATCAAAGCTATAGCAATCTTTCATTATATTTACTATAAATTCAAAACATCCATAAGAATATATTTAAAATGACTTTATCATTTTTTGCATAAAGAAGAATTTTTTGAAAATGTATTTGTTTTGTGAAAATGTCAGACTTCAAAGATATGTACTTTACTGCCTGAAACATAATGGTGTCATAAAAAGATCTCCAGCCTTCCATCTCTCTGGAAGAAAGAATGAAATATGAGTTTTGCCATAGATATTACTCACAAACTATATTGTGTCTTTGTAATGAATTGTGAATACATGGCAGACACTCTGATTTTAAAATGCAGGGCCAGTCTCCAGATTGTATAGTCTGAAGAAATTCTCTCTAAACAGTTTTTTTCTTTTCAAATTTCTCTCATTTGTGACAAAGGAAAATAAAATATCTGCAACATTATCGGATCTGTTTGTTCACCCTCTGTCATATCTGTCAGTCACTATCTGCTCACATATATTTTCATATCTATGAAAAATCAGAAAGTGGGGGGAGGCCACTCAAAAATATTTTGAGGATGTTTTGAATTTAGAATATTATAACAACATATTTCTAAAGCTTTAATAAAGGATAAGGGTGCAATTATATCTCTACCACTTAAGTTTTCATAGTAATGTCAAATATTAATTATTTTTCATATCCTTATTGTCGGGAAGCAATCACACTCACAACTCCAGACAGAATGACTAGTCTTGCTTTGGCATCATATGCCTACCTAAAATTCAGAGGCATTTACTAACATCAAAGATAGCATAGCAGTGATGGGGCACTGACTCTGCCATCTAAATACTCATAAACTTAACCACCCTTTTAATGAGGCAACTCAAGTTTGATCTTGAGTGTTTCCTCATCCAGTTCTAAGATTTCTGAGTGTTGTGTAGACCTCCTCATGAGCTTAAATTTGTGCTCTGATAAGTCATAATCTAATGAAAAAAAATTAACACATAATAGCCAATATCTAAACATCAAATAGGACGAAGATGGGCTCAATAAAAGTGTTCATTAAGATAACAAAAGAATTTGAAAGCTCCAAAAGTTCCCTGTCAATAAGAATTCTACAGTACCATGAATCAGTACTATAGAATTTCAAAAGTCCTTGGTCTAGTAGTAGAGTAGTAGAGCAAGCCATTTGTAGAAATACTGGTTTTGCTCTCTGGTTGTATTTGTCTCCTATTGTTCTGTAGCCCCTAGATTTCCCCACTGGAAAAATTCTCCCAGTTCAATACCTTCTTCATACACATCAGAAATATTAGAAACCACAGCTTTCACAACAGGCTTCCATCTGGTGCAGGTTTGGAGCCCAGGATTTGCTTTAGAAATTGAACAACTACTGTGGTTTTCAGGCCAGACTTGTGGATTTTTTTGGCAATATATGACTTAGAAACAGACTTGACTTTGGAACTGTTCTTTTTTTTAAATTTAGCTCCATGGGTAAGTGAACACAGCTAAAGGACTTGTCTAGACAAAACATTGAATGATGCTCTCTATTGTCAAAGTTCTTCTGCTGAGCCATTTCTTCTCTCTTAAAGTTGTGGCAAACTTGAGGGCATTTAATGATACATGCTTTGATAAGACATAAAGTTTTACATCTAATATTGGGTTTTGGATTGCCTTCTATTGTCTGAATGACTTTATATTGAATCTCTTGAAAAACTCTTGCAGACTTCATCTGTTGCTAAGCCTGCTTCTTCATAGCCACCTGTTCCAATGGGGCCTCGTTTAATCTCCCTCTTGGTCAAAGCCAAAATCACTAGCCAATACACAGTTACGTTTTGAAGTTGACAAACCAGTTCCACTAATGTTCAGCCGCTGAGTAACCTGGGTAGCCACTGAGGATAACATAGATTACAGTTTCAGTAAATATTTTGTCATAGACTAGCAGAAAAATAGGACTCTTTGTCCTCTGCCACTGAGAACCAGACAATTGTGTCCCACTTTGATATCATCTATTGTATCAGTCTGAATTAGGAGTAATAAATAAAAAACAATTTGAAGTATTTTTTTAATCAGAGGACAATTTATAATAAAATGTTATGTATTTATAATGTTATAAGAGAGGAAAGACTTTTGGCAGATATTCTATGAACTTGTTCTATAAATATAATTACCCATCAAATAAGGTACCACCTGTCCAGCCAACAGAATTTTTTAAGATTGATTTCATTATAGCAGATATAAATGGTCAAAAAATAAAAATAAGAGGCCAATATCACTGTTATTGGTATGATTGAAACAAGATCTGTAATGGACATTGTGATGGTGTGTAGATACTTGAAGTCACAAAACTCTTGCTTAACAGCAGAAAATTTAAAACTCTAGCCACAAAGTTTTTAGGAAATGTAGTTTTCAAACTTTAGAACCTCTGTACTATAGGAAGCCATCCCAGTTGGAATGTGAGACAGAATCACGATGACCTCTACATCCTCTCTTCCTTTAACATTGGCTTAGGTGTCCCCAAGGAGGGAAGGAATCCATTCTGTGACTGTTATAGATTTTTTTTCTTCCCAGGTACTGTGTCTTGGGGAAATCAAATAGAAAACTAATTAATTATACTAGACATTTTCCAGAATGGTGGGGGCATCAGATTTAGACATGTTATGTTATGTTCCTATTATTGGTTTCATTCACATTTCCCCTGTAACTGTTAAACCTCATTAAACCATACACTTTGATTTTAAAGAAAAACTTTATTTTTTTTCAATAAAAGAAGTAAAAGAGCTAATCCATGTGATTACTCCATTTGTATGCTACATCAGCAAGAAATGATAGTCTTATGTTCTATATATCACAAGACCAAAGCTTCTTTTATTTAATTTAATTTTTTAATTTATTTTTATTGAATTTTTTAAAAAGTAAATGACAGAGGAATGCGTTACAATTCTTATTACACATATACAGCACAATTTTTCATATCTCTGTTTGTATATGATGTATGTTGACACCAATTCATGTCTTCATACATGTACTTTGGATAATGATGTCCATCATATTCCACCATCCTTGCTAAGCCCCTGCACCCCCCTTTCCCTCCCACCCCTCAGCCCTATCTAGAGTTTGTCTATACCTCCCATGCTCCCCCTCCCTACCTCACTATGAATCAGCCTCCTTATATCAGAGAAAACATTCAGTATTTGTTTTTCTGAGGATTGGCTAACTTAGCATTATTTTCTCCAACGCCATCCATTTACCTGCAAATGCCATGATTTTATTCTCTTTTATTGCTGAGTAAAATTCCATCATTCTGTTCCTCATGATACTACATGTTTTCTTACTTAATTATCAAAATGGGTGTGGTTATTCCTATTTTCAGATTTTATTTATTTGAGACCCATTTTGATCTGAATGTGTGTCCCCTCAAGGATCCTTATGTTGAAATCTTAATCCCTAAATTGGAGATATTTGGAGGTGATTCAGCCAAAATGGTGGCTCCCTCGTAATGGGATAAGTGCAGTTATAAATGAGAAAACTAATTTATCTGCCTACCACGTGAAATCAAAGTGAGAAGGCATTGTAGATGAGTTAGAAATCAGGACCTTACCAGACACCCTATCTGTAAGTGCCTAAATCTTGGATTCCAACTTTCTAAAGCTTTGAGAAAACACCTAGTATTTGCTTATCTCAACCCATATTGGGAAAAAATATTTTGAAGGATGATTTCTCTAGCAATTACACCTTATATAAATTATTATTATATTTATAACATTCTTCCCTGTTGTTGAAAATATCATGAGGTCCAAAACCCCAAACAAAAATATTTTCAATATGGATCAAAATAATGGTCCCAGCATTGTTGGAAATTGAAACTACTGCTTGGCTATTTTGGGATCTTTGCCACTGAGTCAGTAGACAAAATATTCAATGGTATCACTGAAATGACTAATCCTACAAACCAAAAAGGAACAAAGGTTTTTGCCATACAGTCAGGTTAACCTGAGTTTCTGTATCATATCATATCAAATGTGCTATTAACTGATGCTTGTGGTCCTCAATTCAATTACAGAAGCCCTAATCCCCAATGTGATCATATTTGGAGGAGGGAGCCTTTGAGAAACAATTAGATTTAGATGAAATCAGGAATGTAGAGTCCCTATGAGGTACTAAAGCCCATGTAAAATGAAGAAAAGACATGAGGTCCTTATCTTTTTACATGCAACATGGAAAGGTCATTTGAGAACATAACCCAGAATAGAGCCCTCATCAAAAACCTGACCATGTTGGCACTCTGATTTCAAACTCACAGATTCCACAACAGTGAGAAAATAAATGTCCATTATTTAAGCCATTGTATGGTAATCTGTTGTATCTTCATGAAATGATAAAGTGATAAAATCTATGGTAACTGTTAATATTTCTGTAGATTACTTCCTTCTTATCAGCCACTGGAATTAGGTGCTGATGTGGAAGCAATGGAAGTAACATCAATTCATTACATTTCTCTTCCTAGGATACTGAAAACTCAAGAGAGAGAGGTGTGGGATGTAGGGGAACTCCTAGTTGACAGCTATCAATAGTGACAGAAGTAACAAGCAAATATTGTGGCAATTTTATGACCAAATTGTCTCTACAAATATTAAGTATTTATTTTTTTCCTACTTCTAAACATCCACTGACATCAATCACATAATCCTCTTTTCTCTGGTAAAACTCATATTTATTTAAGAAAAACTTTATAAATCTCCATTGTATGAAAAAGATAACTGATAGTCTTTTGTGCAGTATTGCTTTTGGAAATTTGTTGCTGATCAGAGTCTTAATCTTTTGTAGATAACTATTTTCATTTTTGGAAGCATTTCTATATTTGCTTGTTCTTTAAGATTTGATTTTTTCTTCTGATTTGAAACATTTTTTTTTTCCCGAAAGTTAGTGTAATTTAATTCTTACTTATTTTTTCTTGGTAGTATGGGATTGAACCCAGGGCTTCACACATGATATGCAAGTACTCTACCATGGAGCTACATCCATAGTCCTACAATTTTCTTTTATAGTAATATCTTCCAATTACCTCATTCTTCCCTCCATGACTCATGTTAGGAGATTAAGAGAAATTTTGGACCACTGAACAATGGTTTCATCCACATTTTCTATACTTTTGCTCTTATCACCTGCATTTTGGAAGAAAAATCAGTTTCTGTTCTCCAACCTTAGATTATTTTTGTCATCTATGTCCTTAGTGCTATTCAGTCCATTAACTTAATTGTTTTCTCTCAAATTATCCTGATTTAAAGTGTTAAATATTTGGTTACTTGTACTACATAGTAAAAATAGATTTCTGTTATGACTATTCAATAAAACATTTTAACATTAAAATTTTAAATTCTCATTTGAAACTTTTTTAGAGTTAAAATTTCTGCTCTATTATTTTTAATGTTTTGGAACTCATAGCTTTTCCTAAATGTATTATTTTCTGAATTTTTCTTCAGTTGAAAGTCACTAATGTTCACAGGAGTTGATTATAATAGTATGTTTACTGATATATTTATACACTATTTATAGTCTATATACAAATAGTACATAATAATATATTAGGATCCTAATTACAAACCCATTTTTGGATCCCAGATTTTCAATCTGGATTCTATTATACATTTAAATTTTCTCTCCCTGGTCACAATGTTACCTGAAATTTTAGATTAAAAATATGTAGTGTAATTCATTTGTAACATAGTATATTTATAATCTGGGTATAATGTACATTTGAATAGCAATAAAAGTGTTTGGTTTAATTAAATTGTCTTAAGAAAAGATTTTTAGATGGTTTTACAATGAGGTAACCTACCTCCTAACTACATGCAAACTATTTGGAATTGGTATTAAATTGCACATATTGATTCAGTGGTTCTGTTGTGAGTCTGATATCATCATTTCTAAAACCCTTTTAGGTGATCCTGATACCAGGGATAAAAATCATACTTGAATATGGAATGCACAAGGGATCATGATGACTACAATTGTGTGAGAATATCACCATTGTGTATCTCTGATGCACTTCAGATAACAGGCAGGATGGTTTGTCAATTAAGTTGCCATTACACCCTCTGTGAATATAGATGCTTCCCTAATTAGAGGAAATCAAGTCTGTTCCTCGGGGACTTGCAGGATTCACATCTGATCTGAAAGATCCACTAGTACTTCTCAAGTCTTTCACTGAAACAGGATCATCTTTTAGCCCCCATCAGCCTGGTGGTCCTCCAATTTCTCATTTAGAAGGTCAATGTATATCTAGAAAATATTGTTAATTCGTGATATTTTTTTCCTTACTTGTGTTGATAATTTGTGTGTATGCTATGAAAAATGGAACCTGCACTTGATTTAACTTTTGGAGAAATGTGGTCTTCATAAGACTAAGTAAGATAAGTAGTCCCCACTATTCACTGTGGAACAGTGGATGATATATCATTGTTGGGCAGCACAGATCCCTTGCTTCTGCATTTTGAGGTTGTTAAGAATCCATTTTCCTTTTAAGAAATTCTAATTTAACTAGTGGCACTGTCATGAATCTGGCCGCAGCAACACCATTATTCTTCTTCTCAATTCTGAGTTCTGTGACCTATGCCTAGGAATTCATTCTAGGACTTTCCTTGGAGTTCTTGATTTCATTTACATTTGTATCTTCTTGTGGACTTCTTCAGATATCTGAAGATACTTCAGCACTCATTCAGTAATCCCTGGATTTCAGGTAAGAGCACTAGTCAGTTGATTAGTTGCAAAGAAGCTGTTTTAAATACATTACAGACAAACTGGAAAATATCATTGCTACTGCAACTCATGTTCAAGGGAATGCTTATTGTACTGAATAAATAAATTTTCTTTTTGTCTTACTCCAGATTTGCAGTTGCTCTCTTTGTTTTCAAGTTTACTGTTAGCTTAACATTTCTGGCATTAAACCTGTTTTGTACTTGTTTTCTCTAGAATGTACTTTGAACTGTGACAATCTATCCTCTCTGCCAACCTGTTTCTATAATTTCAGATGCTTACCTGTATATCTATCTATATTTATGTGTTCATTAACCCTGAAATCTTATAATACCAAAGGAGAGAGAATGGTAAAATGAACCTCCAAAGTCTTTATCAGTTGGATTGAATATAATAACTTGAATTTTTACCCTTTAAGCATTTTTTACGTTTTGGCCCCTAAAATATTTAGGATGGAATTACCTTCATTCAGACATTGACTTTTATTTATCAGTTTATATCTCTGAAAAAACATGGCAACCTCATAACATAACAGCAATATTATCGCCCATAACAAAGTTTTAAATAATTCCTTGATGCGATTTTATATCAATTTTGTTAAATCTTCCCATGTTCGCAAAATATCTATTCATATATTGATGTGCATGAATCAGTATTTAAATTGCTTCTTTGTGATGTTATTTAACTTGAAATTCTCCTCTTGGTATTGCCATGAGAAGGAATTAAAAGTTTCTTGTAAAGGTTGCATAAATTTTTATTGAAATATTTTACTTAGGCACACTTTAAAGTAGCACTATGTGTAATATTTCATATTTTGCAACATCATAGATAATTGATTGTCTCCTTCTTAGTGATGTTAAGCATAATGATTAGATATGTAAAGATTTCTATAATTATTTTATAAAACTATTTCATTTTAGAAAGATTTTCTTGAATTAGTTTTTATTAGAGCTTCCAAAATTATAATTTTCTAATTCTTTCCACAATTACCAATTGAACTTCTGCAGAGAATTTCCCTTATCAAGTAGGGTTATTTTGTTATTCTGAAATGCATTTATTCCACAAAACATAAGATAAACACTTTACTGGATTTTGTATTTTTCTTTGCCAACTTTACAATTATGGTATTATTGACCCAGTTAACTGCCCATGGTGAAAATGAATTTTTACATATTCAATCTATTGAATTAATTTTAGTCACTTTTTTAATGCTTAAATCATCCCATCTTTAGGAAAAAGGAACCCCTCCAGCATATCTTTGATAGGTTGCTTTCTATCAAATAACACAAGATATTATAGGTTCATTATATACATCCTGACCAAGACTCAGAATTTGTCATCTTCAGCTCTTTTAAGTGAGAAATATATCTAGAGACTATATGTGGTTATTAGTCATTTATTGTTTTTACTGAACAACTACTGCATTTTGATCTTTACATGGGCTGAGCTAAGTATTTTTTAAAACAATATGAGTTCATAAAGTTTTTTTAAGTTCAAATGTAAGATAATTATTGTATCTCATATTTCTTTTTCTTTTAAGCTCAATTGCTGGTCTTGAATAACATTAATAAAATTATGTGTTTGCTCCACTTTTTTACATAGATAAACTCATAATATCTGAGGCATATCTTTTTCTGGATAAGTATATAATTACAAACAATAAGACTATAAATTGAATTTAATGATTTTCTTGCAGGATTTTTCCTGGATTATATAACATTTTGCCTATGTTGAAATAATTCTTTGGATGTTTATGCCTGATATTAATTTCAAAAATTAGAGTTTTAAAATTTTTTAAATTATTTTGTATTATATAAGTTGTATACAGAGATCAAATTCAAATCTGTATATTGGATTATAGTCCTAAAAAATTTACTCTCTATTCTCTCCATTTTATTTTCTATTCATTAAGATAAAATTTCTTTATTCTTAAAATTACTTTTTCTTTCAAGTATATCCTAAAGAATACTTTCTAGAATAAGCCTAAAAGTCTTTGTTTCATTTTATTGATGCAGAAAATTTCACATTGCAGATACATCATAGTTTATGCAAACCAAATTTAATTGACATTTTGGATATTTTTAACCTTTTACTATTAAAATTATGCCAAAATAAATAATAATGTTCATAAAATATTTTGCATTTTTTTCTAGTTCATCTTTGAGCTTGATTTATATATTTGAACTTTCTTACGCAAAAGACAAATGAAATGCTATTTGAAAAAAATATTTTATAGAGCTTAGGTTTTAGGTTCACTTAAAAATTAGGTGAAAAGTATGAAAGTTACCAAATTATCCTTGCATTACATTTTTATCCCCCTGAGAGTATCTTTTGGAGAGCAAAAATATTTAATTTTATTCAAGCTCATCTTTTCAGTTCTTTCTTTCACTGACTATGTTTTGTTGTTTCATCTAAAAAGTCATCGCTAATTCCTAGGTCATCTAGATTTTCTTCTGTAGAATTTTTCAGTAGTATTGGAATTTTGTTTGTTACATTGAAATCTGTCATCCATTTGAAATTATTCTTTATAAATAGCATACATTCTGTGTCTACACACTTTTTTTTTTTAGCTTTTTCAGCATGTGAATGTTTACTTTATCCAGCTCCATTAGCTATATAGAGTATGTTTTTCTCCATTGTCACCATTTTTTCCAAATCCCAGTTGACTCTATTTATGTAGTTCTACTTCTGGGCTTTATATTCAGTTCCATTAATCCCTTCAAATATATTTTTCCAATACCATAATATCATGATAATTGTGGCTCTTTGTTGTATCTTGAAGTCATATAATATCACTTCTTCAACTTCTTTCTCCTTCATAATTGAATGACCTAATCTTTGCCTCTTCATATAAATACTAGAATCAGTTTGACAATACCCATAAAATAGCTTAGTGGGTTTCAATAGAGACTGAATTGAATGATAAAAACTTTTGATACATAGTTCAATTTCTCTTTTATGATAATTGAAAATCTTTTCATTCTCAGAAGCTGCAAAGACATCTTTTCTATTGTCTTCTCTACAATGTCCAAAGAGGAAAATTTAGATATTCATAAAACCCCATGGTTTAAAAATTTTAGTTTGCTAGACTTTCAGAAAACAAAATTCTTATGAGGAAGTTGAGCAAAATTTAAGAAAAAAATCTTTTTTACTATGAGCTTATTTACTTACATATTTTTCTGATGTTTAAAACCTCTTGTGGGATTTTTTAATTTTTATTTTCATTTATGTAATACATTTATTAGATTTTGTTTGCAATGTCTTTTGTAACTTTTCTGATTCTGCTCCATTTTTGTTTTGCTTGTGAAGTATTTTTCCTTTTTTGTCTCAATCTTCCTTTTTTTAATTGACAAGTAAAATATTTATTTACCATTTACAACAGGAGGTTTTGAAGTATACATGAGTAGTAGAATAATTAAAACTAGTAATTTTTTCATAGGCATTACCTCACATAGCTATTATTCTTGTGGTAAGAACACTTTATATCTACTCTCTGCATTTTTCAAGAAGAAACATATCATTAATTAGGGTCACCATGTTATATAATACATATTTTGAATATATTTTTTCTACCTACCTAATATTTTAAAACTGACCATTTTCAAACCCTTTTACGAACATTTCAAATCCTCATTCTATTCTCTATTTCCATTTCCAAATAAGATCTTACAGTATGTCTCTGCTCCTGGATAATTTCATTTAACATAAGGTCCTCCAAATCCATCTCTGTTGTCATAAGTGACAGTATTTCATTCCATTTTACGGCTGAATAGTGTTCAGTTTGATGTAATGTTTTATTAATACATTTATCAATGCACAAACACTTAGCTAAATTCCCTGTCTTTTTTATTGTGAATAATGCTAGAATAAACATGAGAATCAATGCATCTTTTCTATATACTGATTTTATTTCCCTTCTCATGCAGTGAGATAGTACCATAGGTTATATGGTACTTCTATGTTTAATATTTGAGGAACCTCCATAATGCTTTCCATAATAGCTGTACTAATTTACATTACCACCAAAAGTATGTATGGCTTCCCTTTAATTCCTTACAAACACTTGTTATTTTATGATAGAAATCATTTTAAATGGGGTTAGGTGATATCTCATTGTGATTTTAATTGGCGTTTCCCTGATGATCTGTGATGTTGAACATCTTTTCATATTATTTTTAGCCACTTGTATATCTTCTGAGAAATATTTTTTCAGGTCTTTTGCTCATTTTTAATCTGGCTATTTGTTTTTCTGCTATTGAGTTTTTGTTTCTTATATGTTTTAGGTATTAATCACTTATTTTATATATAGCTTACAAAATATTTTCTATTATCCAAAAGATTGTCAGTGTAGTATGTGTCTCTTTTGCTGTACAGCTTTTTAATTTGATGGAATCCCATTTTTATATTTTTCCTTATGTTGTAAGTATACAATCATATCTCAAAAGTTTTTGCTTGTATTACAGTGTCATAGATATTTACCTCTATGTTTTCTTTTTATGATTTTATAATTCTGGGTGTTAAATTTAAGTATTTACTTCATTTTGGGTTGTTTTTGTTTATGTGTAAGAGAGGCATCTGTTTTCATTTATGTTCATTTGGATATCCTGTTTTCCCAACACTATTTGTTGACTAAACTGTTCTTCATTTTGTCCTCTTGGTACCTTCTGGAAAATCAGTTGGGTAAGTATGTATTGATTTATAATTGGGCTTTCAGTTTTCTTCCATTTACCAATGTGTCTGTTTTTATTACAGTACCATGTTGTTTGTGTTACCATAACTTTATAGAATATTTTGAAGTCAGGGAGCATGATACTTCCATATTTTTATTTTTGCTCAAAATTATTTTGACTGTTGGAATTTTTTTGTGGTTCCAAATAATTTTGTTGTTGTTATTTCTATTATAGTCTCTTTTTTCTTTAGAGGATCTCTTCCAAGACTACCAGTAGATCCTCAAATTACCAGATCACCCCATACCCTATGATTTGATACCTTTTACATCTTACTAAGCACTTTTATAATGCACTGTGACTGTGAAGTTTAACAGCAAAATTATCAAGGATTCTTTTTTCCTTATTAGCTATTTCATAAATACATTTGTTCTTACCAGAGATCCTGGTAGTGTCCACATACCTTTTTTTATGGTTATGGTTTGAATGAGTCCTCCATATTTCATGTATTAGAATTTTAATTCTCAATTTATTATGTTAATTTTATTTGCAGAAGGGGACTTTGGCTAATAATTAGAAATGAACGACTCCATGAAGTTGAGACCACTGGCAAAAAAGGTACTGGAAATTGGAGTGTAGCTATACTTAATATAAATTGGCAAAGAATTTTACTGAATTGTGTCCATGATGGTGACCTTAGATGAAAGTGGAATTTATGAATGATGATTTAGTATTATTGGCAGAAAAAAATGTCCAAATGGCAAAGCCCTTGAGGGTGCTGCATGGCTACTTAACAGATTACATTAAGCAGAAATAGGCAAAATATGAATAAAATTAAAAATTATAACCAAAAGAGAAACAAAGTAGAAAGATTTGTAATATTCACAGCCTAGCTGAGTTTGTTACAGAGAATGCCCTTTCAGGTTATAACCAGGAATCAAAGAGATGAAGAAGCAGCTGAGGTCCAATATTTTCTTCAAGGGCAAATCCCCAATTACTGGAAGAGATCCCACTTCTTAAAGTTTTCACCACCTTCCAGCAATGCAGAGCTGGGGACTCAGTATTTTAATACATGGGTCTTTGGCTATCAATCTGAATCCAAATTTTGACATTCTCGTCTTTGTAACATTTATTTTCACGTGTTGATTTTATATTCTCCTATTTAAGTTCTTTTAGATTTGTCATCATTTATGCATGCATTTTGTGTTTCCCTCAAAAATTCTATTTGGTCATTTTCACAGATCTTCATATTTTTTCATTCCAGTTGTTTTTCTGTCCAATTGCCTTTGTGTGTTTACAGTGTCTAAAATTTTCAATATTACTTTAAATCACATTTGCACAAAAGGTATTTGTTATACTGCTTCACTATTGAAGATATTTAGATTCCTGTTCACAAATATTAGGAATATACCAACTCTTGTATTACCTTTTTATTTTTATTTTTTACAAATTATCCAGACTCATCTTCTGTCTTTTTGCTTTTGTAGTATTTCTAACATTTTGTTCATAATCCCTTTTCTTTCTCCCGTCCTCTTCAAACTGTGTGACTTTGAGTTTGCTTGTTTGCTTGTTTATTTGGTATTTTAGTATTCCTTTTAACTATTTTTGTTGTTGTTGAAAGTGAAATATGATGTACATAGATAAAGAAACTGAGGTAATAAGTCTTGGGTGTGAGATTTTATATTTCTTTGGATAGGCATTCAGCTGTGCTTAGTATTTTCGGTAGTTCTGGTATAAAATACTAAATATTTTTGCTGTTATTTTTTTTGTCCTCTTTGTTTTGGGGTATTTTTAGGAATTTTCATACAATGTTAGCGGTGTGTTTTTCTTTTAATTATATTATCCCATTATCATATAGGAGCCCTATTGCTGTAGTGGTAAGGATTAGGGTTAGTGTTAGAAAGTATTCTGTGGTCCTATGATGTGGTCCCACTCTTACTGAGCTGCACCTTTGGTCTTTAACTTTTACAAATACTTCTAAATTTTTGTTTGTTTGTTTGTTTGTTTTACTTTACATGATGTTGGAAGGCTGGAGCACACTAGTTTAGATATCTTGCTTATATAAGGTCTGATAGTCTTTGTAAAAGAGTTTTTCTTGATAGAATGTCTTGTTTAACCTAATAGAATGCTTTGGGTATATTTCAAAATATTCAAAATAGCTGTTTTTATCCATTCCCTTCTTGAAGATCTCCAGTTTTCACTGTGAGAATCTGGTGGGTCTAAATGGGGTTAAATTCACAAAAGTGTATAGTGTTTCAGTGAGCTTTTTCACTGCTGTGACCAAAAAACCTGACAAGAAAAATTGGAGGAGAAAAAGTGTATTTGGCTTATGGTGTCTGAGGTCTAAGTTCATAGATGGCTAACTCCACTGCTCTGGGCCTAAAGTAAAGCAGAGCATCACAGTCAAATGAGGAAAGGAACTCAAGACATGGCAAAAGGAAGGAGAGAGAGAGAGAGAGAGAGAGAGAGAGAGAGAGAGAGAGAGAGAGAGAGAGTTAGTTCTGCTTGCCAAGTGCATAATATAATTCCAAAGGCACACCTCTAGTGACCCACCTCCTGTAGACAAACTCTACCTGTCTATGATTACCACCCAGTTAATTTCTATCAGTGGATTGATTAGTGCACTGAAAAGGAAAGTTTTCATAATATAATCATCTCACTTTAAACTTTCTTTATATTGTCTCATACATAAGCCTTTGGGGAATATCACATCCAAACCATAACACGTAGAGGCCACTTTAAAATGCATCCAGGGGTGGGGCATAGTGGAGGTTTAGGTTACAATAGGCATCATCCTCAGTAGAAATAAATTATTTATCTTGGAATCTCAGTTAGTTCTTTGCCACAATTTGAATCTAAATTGTCCCAAAATGCCAATGTTTTCAAGTTCAGTACTATTGGGAGGTGGTGGAATCTTCAAGAGGTGAAGCCTACTGAGAAGAAATTAAATCATTGAACACATGCCCACTAGAGGGTATTGGGACCCAGCACTCTTTTTTCTCTCTTGTTGTAGGTTTCCATGATCCCATGAGCTGAGTAGCTTTCTCCACTGCATGCTCCTCACGATGATTTGCTGTTTACCACAGTCCAACCTCTGAAACTGTGAGTCAAAATAAATCATTCCTCTTCATAAGATGATTATTTCAGGTATCTGTTACAATAACAGAAAGCTGATTAGCATATTCTCAAAAGAGTGAGTTTTATTAAGTGAGGCTACCATAGACTCTTGATCATTTCTGCATATGGCTGATTCTCTTTATGCTCCTACAAATTGTGTCATCCAAGGAAGTGCTTGAACAGAGAGGCCAACCCAGACTCTGAACAGAAGAGGCCAACCCATCTTAGGCTTTCAACCTCAAAGTTGTGAGCTAAATAAACCTCTTTTATTTATAAAGTAGGCAGTTTGAGTATTTTGTTATAAGAACAGATTCTATATGGTCTAATATACTATCTGTCTCTCCAATTTGGGGATCTCGTTTTTCCTGTGATGTCAACTTTTTTTCCTGACATAACTATCAAGGGTTGTTAATTTTCACCTGGTTCAGCCTTTGTCTCATGATGTTGAGGCCGGTTTTCAAGATTATTACATTCCAGACAAGAAACCAAAGGTACCCCTGTATTTCCATATATTTTATTTACTCTATTGAAAAAATATAGTGACCTCTGTTATCTTCACTGGAAATAAACTATACATTACAAAAATTGTCAGAGGTTGGCCATAGTTGCTACAATTGGTGTTTTAGTAAGTTATTTTTTTTCCCTCTGCTGAGACCAAATGACCTGACAAGAACAATTTAAAAGGAAGAAAAGTTTATTTGGTGTTCATGATTTCAGAGGAATCCATTTCTCAGGGCCCAAAGTAAGGCAGAACATCAAGGCAGAAGAGTATGGTGGAAGAAAGAGGCTCAGGACATCACACCAAGAAGCAGAGAGAAACACTTGCCAGGAACTGAATATATATTCCAAGGGTACACCTTCAGTGATCTACTTCCTCTAGCCACACCTTACCTGTTTATTCTTATTACCAAGTTAATCCCTATCAATGGAATGATCCACTAATTAGGTTAAAGCTCTCATAACCCAATCATATCACCTCTAAACTTTCTTGCATTGTCTTACACATGAGCTTTTGGTGGACAACTCAAATCTAAATCAAATATATTTTAATATCAATCTGAAAAACATAAATTGTAAATGTCTAAAGATGATTTTCTAAAGGGCTTTAAGAAAAAATGACATTTAATATTTTTCTAATATTTTTATTTTGTATGACCAATATTATATATCACAATTTTTAAAAATGTCATTCAAGAAAGAAAAATGAAGACAGAGCATACAAAGAGATAATAAAGAGGACAGAGAGAGGAAAATAAGAAAGGAGAGAGAATGGAAAGAAGGGAATTTTAAAAGTATACATATGGATTTAAGAGATCAGGAGAAGCCTCCATTAGATAATATTCAAAATAAAGTAAGGAGATATTCTAATAGAGAAAAATGTCAAAGAATAAGAGAGTAATAAACATATATTCTGTATATTTAAACTACATGTTAATTTCAGTTTTGAAAGAACAGAGGGAAATAATAAAATATAGACAAGCTAACTGATGAAAACTTTAATATTTATTTTGTTCAGAATAGATCATTGATTTGTTAAAAATAGGACCAAAGGCTGAGGGTAAGAAGACTGATTGATGGCAGGAAAAAGAGATTAGACTTTTGATAATGCATTCTCCTGTAGGATATAGAGAATGTTGGATCTAAAACACCAGTATTTTAAAAAATGATGCTATTAAACTGTTTTCCCTCCTGGGAAAAGTTTAGTTGTCTGTTATAAAGGACACCTTTTCCTTTGGGCAAAATAACTAAAGCAAAGAGATAATATTGCTAGACCAGGCATCCGAGACTATGGAGAAAGGTGCTTGCACCAATTTTATAGCTATAACCTTGGAAAGTCCTTTAGTGTTCTCTGTGTTACTTACCTCATCAGTAATATAAATATAATAGGGATTTGGGGAAGCTTAGTGAGATAATGTCTCTAATGTGGATTTAGAAATAAATTAGAGAAATTAGTTTCTTGCATGTACAGCCACTGCTGAGAGTGATAAAGTGAACATTTGCAGCAGGTGCTGTGTCAGAGGACCTTTCAACCAGGAAAACACTTTCACACCTTTAAACGTGTGAGTAAGCCAACATAGCACACTGATTATGGCTTTTAAATGAACTCTAAATTTTCTGTTTAGACATTGTTAGCAAACTCAAAATCCCTACATGGAAATAGTACTCCGGGATTAATTTATATTTATTAATGCAGATCTCAAGTTCTATCTTGTAAACCAGGCCAAATAATGAAAATATTTTCAGTTTCTATATGTATCATCTTGAAATCTCATTTAACTTGGAAATAAGTGGTCATAAGGGAGTTTCTAAATCTAGTGCATGAAAGTATTATATATATATATATATATATATATATATATATATATATATATATATATATATATATATTTGATCATAAGAAAACCTGTGTTTCACCACTTCGCCCCTCAGGAATTTTATCCAAGAATAACTGCTCCAAAATTTCTTTTGTAACCATGTCCTGAGTTAAATGTGTTTTAATTAGTAGAGTATATATTCATGAGTATTTTGTTTTGTTTTGTTTTGATCAGAATAGTCCTCCCTCCTGTAGACATTAATATTATAGCCTTATTTTTTATGCTTCCTTTTCTCTCATCTTCCCATTCTCTCATTTCCTCACCATACTATTCCCTTGGCAAAGTAAAGAAACATCTCTCTTGTAAGAGAATGTTTTTAGATGGAAACAAAATCCAAAGATAAAAATAGCTTTGACAGGCAGTAAAATAGTGTATAGTAAAACCAGATAATAGTATTTTATTAGTAGAAGAAACAACATTATGTTTGGTAAACAATCATTTTTTCCTGGGCTCAAAGGAAGATTATATACCCTGGTACTTTGTGTACATGTGAAGTGACAGGATAATTTAAGAACAATGGAAATCAAGAAAAAGTGTTATGACCACTTCCATGTCAGACACGAAATACATACATAATATATGATTCTTCTCTCCTTTCCTCTTCCATAACAACTTTCGTAGGCTTCTATTGAGAACAGTGAGCCCAAGATGGAGAAAAATTGGATCTATGAAAAATTAAATACAATATAGTGTGTTTTAACCATAGACTTTCTTCACCCATAATTTGTACTCAGAGTTATTGTGCATTAAATTTTCATTATGTTTGGCTACACATCAGGTACTTCTTGCCATAGAATAATCAGTTATAAGGCTTTAGAAGATAACTTACCTGGCCTTTGACTCTGAACCTCAGAGTTAAATTTAATTTTTAATAATTAGTATTTAGTTACTTCTATGAAGAGACTCATTTAATTCCTTTAAACACAGCATTTTATAAATGATAATACAGGTAAATTTTCAAGCAATTACCAAATATTTAGGATAAAACATATTTTGTAATATATGTTATAATGTACAAATTAATAGTGCATTACAGTTAAAATATCTTTAGCTTTGTAATTATTTGAACACTTTCTCTGAAAGTACAGAGAAAATGGAATAGTATATTTAAACAAAACTATTATTTTCATGTATTTACATGTAAAGTTTTTAACACCGAGATACCCATATTTTCTTCTGAAAATATTCTGGAAAATTTATATTTATATTTGCATAAGAAGGAGGTAATATCTCCCAAGATAGTCTTTTCATGAGCTCAGCACCAATATTAAAAAAAAAAAAAAACTATTAAAGAGGAAGCCTCAATTTGCAAACAGGGTTATGATTGAAAAAGACAGAAAATTTTGGTTTTCTCTCTTTTACCCAAGCTTTGGTGCGATGAAATTTTACAAATTAGAAACAAATAAGTGAAGGCAGAACCATGGCTTCTATTATATGGTTGCCATAATATAATGAGACAGAAATTGATTCATGGTATTTTTTGGTATGCTTGATACCTTAAATACATTTTCATCCCTACTCTCTTCTCTCTCTCTCCCGCCCCCTCTACCTCCCTTTCCAGATCCCTTTCTCTCTCTCAGCTGCAACTGAGAAATCCTTAAATGTATGCCACAGAAAGAAACTCTTCATGAAAGATGAATAGTTATTACTTTGGAAAAAAAGAATGACAAAATTATTTATAAAAATTACCCATAGAATAAATACTTAATCACTGAAGTTATAAGTAGATATTTGTGAGCTTAAAAGTCATCTTCTATCTCTGGTTATTTTTAAAAATTTTAGTTTATCTTAACAATAGTACTGTACACACATTTTTTTCTTGAACTCACACATAAAAGAGAAATTTTAAAAAAAGAGAATTGTTCCTTAAGTCAATAATATATAATATATACAGCACTAGAAACTAGCCAGATTTCTCAAGACAAGAGTAATTTACTAACTCAAGAGCCAAAGCAATCAATTCTCAGGTCCAGCTACCAGATAATTTTGCCACATTAAACATTAACCTTTGTTTTGTATTGAGACATTAGAATTTGATTTTTCAGTGCAGCAATCAACAATACAACTGAATTTTTTGGTCAATTTTATAAGTAGTATTTTCCAAGGGGAAAAACATAGTAACATTGATGAAACCAATTCTGAATAACCAATGATCAAGAGTAAAACAAGCAAATTTGCTTTCTGTAAGAGTTTGTGTCATAAGAATAAAACCTTAGCCAGTTAAGATATTTCTTTGAAAATAGCAAAATTGGCTCTAGAATAACCAAAAAAAAAAAATGGATTTGAGAGACTTTACAAAAAAGCAGTCTGAAGTCACTGTGTAGGTAGTTCTATGAAGTTACAGATAGTAAAATGGCCAAATGAAGCATAAAGGATAATTAAGGTTACAAACTTTATGAAAATTCAGCCAGAATTTCTTTATGTAGAAATTCAGAGGAACATTAAGTACAAAGATGACTATCTGGAAAATAAGTGAAGAAAATGAAAAATATAATAGAGGAATATCCTACATGTAGCAAATTCAATACCTTAAGAGGAAATAAAAAGAGGTCTCCATAAAGGTGAGACTCAGACAAGATTTGCATAAGTATAGCATTTGTAGAAATCACTAATAAATTGGCAGAGGATTGACAGAGCAGAGCAATTACTTTCTCTATGTCTTTTAGCTTCAACAGAAGAAATGAAATTGTCTACTCTGGTTACATTGGATATTTGCTGGTTTCACTTCAGCCTAGTTAAGATTATGACTGCCAAAGTGACAGAGAATGGGCAAAACAGAGTAAAGGAAAGATATATTATGATCTGACGACTATCTTTAACCTTCAAAACTCAAGGGGCATATATGTGTTAGAGATTCAGATGGTTTACATACAACCCAGACTCTTAAACTTCATGTAGCAAAACTTAACACCATGTATTCATTAGTGAATTACAGTTATAACTTTGGAGACAGCACCGTAAATCATAACTGGAGTTTTGATCCAAAGAAACTTCTGGTTTTAGATTTCTTGATTTAACTTTATTTACTTTGCAAAAAAAAAAAAATAATAATAATAATAATAATTTCACTGGATCAGATCATAGTGATGTGCAATGTTCATGTGTATTCTTATATTTTGGATATACGGGCATAACTGATCTCTGTAAACTTTCTGTTCCCTTTAGAAGAAATCCGAGTTACTTCCAAAAATCATAACATTCCTGTGTACATAGATAAATGCCGCAGCCTGGCTGGCTGGGCAAAATAACCGGGGGGTGACGAACAACTTGTGTACATTGATACAGCAGGAGTGGGAGCCGTTTATTGTAGGACAACAGAGGTATTTATACATTTTGCACAGCTTATCTTAATTAGCATAAACTAGATACATCAGTCAACCAATAAGGAATCTCCACACTTAATGGCTCACTGGCATTACTTCACAAACCACTCCCTCTGGCAAAATGCCAGGTGCCATCCAGACTTGTTTACAAACTCTAAACTTTGCCAGGCGCCATCCTGACTTGTTTACAGACTCTAACAGATTAATACACCACAGTGAATCTCAACATTGTGTACATCCATAAGACTGGGATCCTAATTAAAATAAAATATACTTCATGGTTGTATAAATATCTAAAAAAAAAAAGTAGTCTCTACTGTCATGTAAAACTAAAATGAACCTATAAAAATTTTGAAAAAAGATGGTTCTTTGAATTTTGGTACTCAAAAAAGGACATTCCTGTTATCACACATTTTTTTGGTGAAGAGGTGGACAGAAAAATTCTCATGCTATGAAAGGAAAGTGAGGGCTAGGAATAAATACCAATGGAAGGAGTTTACTTAAATATTTCTTGAACTGAAATGTACTACACCAAATTGAAGATAATGGTGAAAATTCTGCACATGGTATTTTATGATTTCAAGAGAATTGAAGACTTGGCTACAAAGGGTGTTTTGAAGGGGTTGCTAAGCCCATAGAGGTCCTTTGTCTAGGGAGGAGAACTAGAAAGAGGAGTTTGAATGTTTATATTCATGTTTTTAAAATAATTATTGAAATGAGGATTGTTTTAAGATGCAATAAATGTTATTGTATAAAAAAAAGAAAGGACATTCCGAGCAATTGAAATGAAATATGATTTAAAATAGTAATATTTAGGTTCAAATTTCATATTGACAGAATTATCATATGTACAATAACATTAATGTCTAAACTTATTATACCTTCATTCCTCTTTCTCTTTTTTAATGATTTGGAAAGTGAGGTACCAATGTATAGTAATCCTATTAATGTGTGTCATTGGGTGGAATTTTGGTTAAGTATTTTTTTATGTTATTATTATCATTTAAGTCTGACTACTGTGAATAAAACAGGGTCAAATCAAAAAGGAAAATCAGTCCTTTGTGTATTTTCTTAATTGGTTTTTTCTATCAGGAACAAAATATTGAAGGAAGGAGTATGGAGGGAGGTAGAGGAAGTTTCTTTTTCTGTCTACATCTTATATATATGACCTCACATTATGTTAAAAGCAGGTATTTTGGTCTTTACACTGTGCCATTCAGGATCAGCTAACTCTTTGTTTAGGGGGCTTTCTCATGAACTTAAGAATATTTAACCACATCTCTGGCCACTATCCAAAGAAACAAGGAATACCTGCCTCCCACAGTGCAGGCCCTGCAACTAAAGACATCTTCAACTAAAATACCTACAAATGCCAAATATTTCTGGGGATAAAAATCAATCCCAGCTGAGAACAAAACTGTTGGAATTTTGGCTCAGTCTGTTTCAGCTCCTAGACGGTTGTAGGGGGGTCTTAGCCATATGAGTCTAGTGATTAAAAATAAGTTATCCTTTAAGCTTGTAATAGCCTGAAGTTGATTAAATTACATACTATGTTCCAATCACATATTTATTTATTTTTATTTTTTTATTATGAGCTCACCATTTTTGTTATGTCCCACATTCATGTTATATGCAATTTCAGAAAAAAAGAGGCATAAATTTAACTTTGTATGGCAATTTTTAGGAGAGCTGCTCTAACTCTAGGTGGTGGTAGCAGTGAAAATTAACATGAAATACTTTAAGAAGGTGAACTTCATAAGATATAGAAACAAATCTTAAAAATATACTAATTGTAGCCTCAATCTTAGAAAATCAAAGCTTGAAAAGAAAGCTTCTTATCTCATTAATAAAAGAAGGAGAAGGAGGAAAAGGAAAGAAAGGGAATCAAAGTTTGACTAACATATTTCATTAATGTGGCATATATTTTATAAGTCCTTGGTAGGACTTATCTAATTATATCTATCAATATTATTATAGGATTTTGAAGATAGGAGAAGAAATGGTCTAGATATCAGACAACAATGTCTAGCATTGTTACTTATGCTGTGAAAGTGGATTTTACATTTCTCCTAATTTTCTAATAATGCTAAACTTTTATGGTTAGGAAAAAAAACTCTGCTGTGATTATAACTAAAGAGTTCTAACTGAAATTGCATGTGTGGGCAGATGAGTGGCAAATATGTATCTTTGTAGTGATTTATCATATGGAAAACATACTTCAGTGGAATAACACACTTCAATCTATGCCTAACAATAAAGACTATGTTAAAGATACATAAATGTGTTTAAGAGTGACTTCAAAAGATAGAATTTTAATGCACGTAAAAAAAATTAGGCATTGACTTGAACAAGTAAAAATGAAATACGTGGAGTTGGCATCAATGAGGGGGAAAATTTTTTTTTAATTCTGGAAAATGAGTTTGAAAATGGTTTGAAAAGAAATTAATGTCATTATTAGCACTGTAACCTCACTAATGTTTGTAATTAAAACTCACACGTTCTTTTGATCTTTCACAAAGCTCAGTGTTATTGATTGGATGAGAAATTGGAAAATGTTGACTGAAAACATTCCAGAGACTGCAGAGTGAAAACAGAAGTCTACAAGTTTGTGACATTCTCTGGAAATTAAAAATCTTATTTTTTTTTTATTTTTTACAAATTATCCTTCAACATTTTTTCAAAACATCTCCAGTACTTTTCAGGAAAATATGTAATTTCAGAACCATCTAGAGAAAGAAAAATAAAATATTTAAATGGGTTTGAAGGACATTACTTCCTATATGAGCATAGCTACTTAATTTTAACTTAGGAGAGATGAAGTCTTAGACAATGTGGGATATTGTGAAACTGTATCTTATTAATATTTATAAATTCATGAAAGCTATAAATGTGAAAAAATATATTTCAACATATTCAATTCTCTTTTTTCTCACCTATGTCCACAGTCACATTCATGATATTCTTTGAAGTTATATCCTACCTTAAAACCCATTATTTCTTTTAACCTAATTTACAATTGTTAAATAGTATGTCACTGCCTCAGATAATCACTAATTTTAAAGTTGAAAAGAAAGGAAATTAGTGTCATAACGAAGGAGCAATATATTAATTTTTCACTCACTTACTCAAATCATCAGTATCATGTTATCTCTTTTTCCATTCTGTCATAAATTTGTTTCAGGCAACTTAGAGTTATAACTTTAAGGTTCATACAATTCTATACTGACTTTTTCCAAATGACTTTCTGATGTTCATTCATGGTTGATAATTGACAGTCTCTCGAATTACACACTGAATTAAACCATTAATATCTCTTCAAAATTTGCAATGAAAAAGTACTTATTGAGATATAAGTCCTACTAAGGTATGACCATACTAGTTCCTAGGCATAATCTTCACTTCAAGGATCCATGTTATTTTTCAGAATATCATTTACTTGAAGTCAAAGAAACTACTTCTATTTTAACATTTGTAAGTTTATTCAGTTATACTTCTATTTTATCTACATCTCTATGTCACTCCAAAAACTGTCTTAAAATAACCACCATACTCTTAAAAAATAAATAATCAAATTTAAAATACATATATTTATCCATAATTCCAGTTTATTAAATTCATATTTTAACAAGTGAATTTCTTAAAATGAACTGTTCAAAAATTACATTTTTATCATTGTGCTACATCTTATATTTGCAAAGTATAATTAATAAATGACAAAATAATCAAGTCTCAATCCTCTGATTTTAAAGAAAAAATAATCTTAGATTATTGTTTAAATTTGGATAGGAACTCCTTGTTATAATGAAGGAATTTTAACTGATATAGTAAAATATCTGAATTATGAGATGAGTAGAAGAAAAGAGTACTCCTTTAAGGGTTTAAATTATTGAGAAAGACAAATATTACTTACTATAAAATGTGGCTGTAGCAACTAGGTAACTAATATTAAATGATTTTTGTTATCCATTACATAAAACAAATATGAATTCCAGATTATTTTAAGTTTTGTGTGGACAAAATAAGAGACAAGAAGAAAATAAAGATATGTGTTTATTGAATTCTATGTTGAACAATATTTTTAAATTAAAACAAAATTATGCAAGTGCATAAAATCTCTTTAGCAGTGAAAAATACAAAATGTCAATTATATTAAATTTTAAAACTGTCATATAGATGATCATTTTTAAAAGTAGTAATCACAAAAGTAATATCATCTATTTTCAATAAAGGTCAGATCAAATTTATTTTTCAAATAGTTCTAGAGGGAAATTCAGAAATTTGATATATATAAATAATTTTGTCAGATACTGGTAGAAGACAATTATGCATGGATCTGCCATGCCTCTATCTTGTGAAGGAAGGCACTGGTTGTTTTTCTTTTTATTACTTTAAATAATAAACTTTCTTTTATCTCTGACTTAAATTCTTTTATCTTCTGCTAGTATCTAACAAACATGACAAGCTGACTTGTTAACTTATAAGTGTGTTAAAATCTCAAGTGCTTCGTAATTGTTGACAGATCCATAGTAGTTCCTCCCTTTATGTTTAAAAAAAGAATGAAGTTGATTGTTTTTCTTTTTACTCAGGGTTGGAAGTAATCCATTTGGCAAACAGACCCCAGTCTTAAATTGTAAGTAGGAATAACCTCTTACTCTACAAGACTATTTATATTCATAAGTATATGGCATAGTGACCTAAAATATTTTCAAGTGTTTCACTGAAAAATATACACTGAATTAGAAAGAAATTATGTAATGTTTTTTCTGTGTTGCGTTTAGCCAAACTGGGATGTGTGTGTGTGTGTGTGTGTGTGTGTGGGCATATGCATAAATGTGATCAATTCAAACATGACAAGTGTGTGTGTGTGTGTGTGTGTGTGTGTATACACCAATTTGGGAGTTTTGAAAAACAGTATAATCCCATTTAAAACAATTGACAATTCTAATCAACATTGGTTTGCTTGCTAGAAGCTTTTTGAAAATGGCTGAGAATAATTCCTCATGTTTAAACATGTGAGAAATAAAAAGACATTTGGGAGTTCTATATCTTACTATTGTGTATTTGCTTTGTTCTCCTTAGACACCTCCTTTTGATTATGGCTTTTTTTTTCTTTGCAATATTTGGGAAATACAAGAACTTAAGTAAATAAGTTGCTTTGGAGAAATCTCTGCCTGTGTGATTTTCTTTCTCCTTTACATGAGTTAATCAGGTGCCTTGTTGCCCAAAAGGAGTCTTTATGTTTAAAGTTTCATATGTATTATTTATATGTAAAGTCTCAATGTAGACAAGTTTAGGTCAATTTTCTCCACAAAGTCGTTTATTCTATCAATATGTAAATACAAGCTTCATGGTTTCTTTTAGAAACTTTTTTAAACTTATATTTTAAAACATTATGAATCATTGTCTGTCTTTCCTTATGGTTTTCTAATATCTGAGAGTATGTGTGTAGTTGCTTAATTAGTTTCTAAAAGCTATCACTTTTCTTAAATCAATCAATTCTCTCTTCTCATTATGTTCTTAAATGTTTCATTATTTTGGTGTATACATTTTTCAGATATATGGTCCATAATTTATAAAAGATCATTTTGGTAGTCAGCAAAAATGTAAAAATATGTATATATATATATATATATATATATATATATATATATATACATATATATATAATTGTGATAAAGAACATAAAAATACGTATTTTTTAATTTTGAAAGTATATTAATCATTGGGCTGGGGTTGTGGCTCAGTGGAAGAGTGCTCACCTATCATGTGTGAGGCCCTGAGTTCAATCTTCAGCACCATATAAAAATAAAATAAATAAATGTATTGTGTCCAACTACTACTAAACAATAAATAAATAAATATGTATATATGTATGTATGTGTATGTGTATATATATATAATTTTTTTGGTAGTTATACATAATTTTATTTATTTACTTATTTTTATGTGGTGCTGAGGCTCGAACCCAGGGCCTTGCACATGCAAGGCGAGCACTCTACCACTGAGCCACAACCCCAGCCCCTATAATTATTATTTTAATTATAAGTATTTATTATGTTGTAATGTCCTTGTGTATGTGTATATGTGTGCATATATATAACTATACTGGTATGTATTCATATATATTCTATTACTTTGCTTTTCCTTTTTTAGTACTTACAGCAATTTCTACTTAAGATGACTTTCTCATTTTCTGAAAACAAATTTGTCTGCTAATTTCTGGCTTCTAATATTTTAAATCCAGATCTTAGTATAAAAATTCTAAACTCTTATAGCATTTTATACCAGTTCTGCATGTGTGGGCTGTGTTTGTTTATATTTACCCATAATTTGGAGTAAGCCAAATTTCTCAGTTTGGCATTTTCATATGACAAATATTTATTTCAATTATGATATATCTTTTCTCCTATGTGATTATTCAATTGCTGAGTGAAATGGTTTGAACAAGGATCCCAGGATACTCTAAGTTATTCAGAGAGGATTTCTGATTGAGTAACTTTAAGAAGTATTTCATGATGAAAGACCAGTACAGGTAGATAGCCTAAGTCAAATTTAGTATAACAGCCTTGCGTATTCCAAAGATGTCTGTTTACTTGTTTAAAGGTAATTTATTAAAATAGAAGCATACCTAATGAGATTCTGAAAATAAGGAGGGATTTAAAATTGGAAAAAAAATAACATGAGACACTAGAATTAAGAAAAATTAGAGGAATTATTAAATTATTAAAATAGAAGACTGAGTCATGATTACAATGAAGCAGCTACATATTTTTGGTAATTAATATATATTTATTTTATTAAAAATACTTCACTTTGGTATAATTTTCATATTTTTAAGGATGACAATAAAGAGCACTAGAAGGATAAAGTAAAATTCTCAAATTTAAGCACAGTGACTTGGATTTGGAGCTTACTCTCTCACAAGAACACTGGAGGTCCTTGCTTGAGAGCAGGTAGTCAGAAGCAGATAACTAAAGATGCTGCTTCAAGGGTTTTCTTACAAAAAGGATTCTGACGTATCATGAACAATTTCCCAGTCCCTCTAAGGATGATGGTGTTGATGAAACTCTTCTTGTTCTTTCTTCAGTAATACAATAAATCTGATTGGGTTCTTATTTTCAGAATCTGAGATGTTATTGGGGAAAAAAAAAAAAATTGCCCTGCATGCCTGTAGTCCCAGAGGCCCCAGAGGCTCCAGAGTCTGAGGTAGGAGGATTACCTTCAGAACCAGTCTCAGCAATTTAGCAAGACTCTAAGCAACTTAGAGCTTCTGTCTAAAACAAAACAAAAACAAAAACTGGGGATGTGACTCAGTGTATAAGCCCCTCTAGATTCAATTCCCAGTAACAAAACAAAAACCACCACCAAAGACAAATCATAAACAAACAAAAACAAAAACAAAACAAAAAACAAAAACAAAACAAGGAACTAGCCTTATATATACCTTCTCAAAATGCTCATAATTTTCTTTGATAGAATACCTATTCCTTATAATAAGACCTCTAAGACTATTTTTTTATCTTTCACCCTAGAAGCCACAACTATGTTTAATTTAAAACTCTAAATAAGTGAATCCAGTCTTCACTCTATATAACAATTCAAAATAATTGCACTAATTCTTTGTAATTTTATTTTGTTTTTAATTTTGAACTCTCTGTTTTTAAAAGTTTTACAGGGGTATGTCATTTAGTTTTTAATTATTTTATTTTGTACTATCTCTGTATGTTTATAAATGCATATTATCACAGAGAACCTAACTCATTTATAGGTAAAAGCATTAAAATATGTAGAACTGAGCATTTTCATCATAATATATTGAACTTAATTTTTTTTCTGTCTGATCTCTTGTTTCATTTCAATCTGATACTAAAAACATTTCTCTCACTATCTTTTTTTGTGTACTATGCATTAATGTGACATAAATATTTAACAATGGATTCTACTTCTGGGTTGAATGTGTAAGATCTGTTCAATTGTTCAATCTATCTATGCACACATATAATCATATTTTTAAAGCACCATTAAAAGCTTTACTTCTACTTAAAGAGATACATGCCCCAAACATTTGCCCTTTTCAAGAACTGAATTAGGCAAAAAAAAAAAAATGGTACAGATACAAAACACTTTTCTCTCCTATTCTACCCAACTCCAAATAAATGTCCTGCATATAATGCCTTTGAAATAATTACAGTATTGGAGTTTTTCCTACAAGAATTACACCACAGTACCTGCCTCACTCTTACTATATTCTGCATGTGTCTTCTAACATTATTGAAAATGGTGTCAATATTGATTATAGATAGACCAGGAAAAAAAAAAATTAGAAAACTCATGGAGCTACTGAAAGAAAAATCAGGGCTTTAATCTAAAGTTTAAAATTAAAAAAAAAAGATACTTTCTTTTATGTGTACTTATATTTTATCTAGCTTAATGATCTAGGTAGCAAGTCTCATCGTCTCACAATCATCCTCTCATAGTATACATAAAATGCATACACATCTTTGGGGGAAAAGGTAATGTAATGAGCACCATTCCAGCATCTAATCTGAGGCAGCGAGGATTGTTATATCTGGATTCCCAAATTGGTTTCTTCAAGCTCAGTTCTGAAACATTGTTATAGAGTGGAATAGAGAATGCTATAGTTATTCTATGTAAAGCTAGGAGACTTGTCACCTTAAGTTGCCTTCTTACCATTTTCTGTAAATGTTGAATTCATTTTCAAAACAGGAGAACATCAAAAGTTGGAAAGCTAATTAGTTCTAGAAGACTATTTTTTTTATGAGCTCATGATAAGGTTGGAAATTTTATCTAGTCACAGTACCACTTACTTTCCAAATTAATTTGTTTTCAAGCTTTTTTCTTTTTTATTTTGCAGTACTGAGGATTGAACTCAGGGACACTCTGCCACTAAACTACAAATCTAGCCCTGTTTCTTTTTTTTTTTAAATTTTATTTCAAGACAAGGTCTTGCTGAGTTGCTGAGACCAGCCTTGAAATTGTTATACTTTTGCCCCAGCTTCCCAAGAAGCTGGGGGGATTCCAGGTGTCCTTCTCAGGATCCTCTTGTCCAAAGGATACAAGATGTAAGAGAGAAGACTAAGGATGTTTTAAATAAAGAAACCTCTTAGGGACACTCTCTACTTGGCTGTACCAAAGTCAAAGTTCTTGTAAAAACTTATTCAACTACATTGTAGAGACAGGACCATTTACATGGACTTTACATCCTGAAAGTATCATATGAGTTGCTGCAAATGGAGTAGGCCATGATCACCAGTTGAAAATGATATCATAATATAAATTGCAAAATGTTATGAGAAAAAAAAAACAGAATCTAAAGCTAACTATCTCAAAAGCAGTCTAATCCTGTTAAACTTTCAGGATCATAACCTTTTGAGTCAACTCAGAATTATTACAAAAGATCTTTGATCCTGTTTTAGACTATGTTTTCAGTTAGTGCCATTGTGCCACATCATAATTTTACAGGTATATTTTTTTAACTATTAACTTAAAATTCTGCATCTAATAGAGCAATTTTCTAATTTAATCTTTAAAATTTAATGCTGATAGAGTATGTAAAATAATTATAAGCAATTATACCAACATTTATCAAAATAAATACATTATAAATAGCAATTAATTAACAAAATCCTATATTTCATTATTGTTATGAGTATAATACATTATTCAAACTGAGGATATCAGTAACTAATGACAGAGAAACTCTTATTAATTTATTAAACCTAACATACTTACCATTTTTATCACAATGAAATGCTGAAAGAATTCACAGCATAGAATTTAATTCTCACAAAGTTCCTGATCTGTTTCAGATTTTGAAGAATGGTAATAGCAGAATAAGTAGTAAACAGAATTAAAAATTTTCAAGAATCAATCAAAACCTTTATCACAGTTTTGTATAGATCCTTCACAAAATAAATGACTTCAATATAATCTCTTAAATTGTGTAAGGTGCAGTGTATGCCAATGCTGTAAAGAGTATATTCTAATCATTTTATGGAATATGACTCAAGCATCTTATGTGATCAATATATTTATCCTGAATGTTTCCACTCTCATATGAACTCAAGACTTTCCACTTTGCTAAAATATTTTCCAGTTTTATGTTGTTTTTTACATGGCATTCATGGATGAAAATGGAACTTTATTTCCTTGCAGAACTTTTTTAGTATTTGAAACAAGCTCATTTTGAATGTCTAGAGCATGTTTTTTTAAACATTAATAAAATTCCCTGTTTCCTATAATGTCTTTCTCTCCAACAGAAAGGACTAGATGTTGGTATTCTCAGCTGCACACTCCAGACAAGCCGATTACTGCTCTGTCCTTGCGGCAGTCACAGCCTGTTACAAGTAAGAAGTTGTAAATTCCAGCCATTCATTTTCCCATTTCACTGTCCATAGGAGCTAGTGAAAGATGGAACTCTTCAAATTCTACCATTTTATGTCAGTTAAAATAATAGCCAAATTCATTTTCCCCACAGAATATAATTGAGATATAGCCAATGATTCCAAGAAACACTGAACATTTTGTACCAGAGTCAAACCGGTTTCACATTCTGCACTCCCACTAAAGAAAAGGCTTTATGATTTTGCTACTTTCATGGGGAATGTTCACAGAGCCCTGCCAAGTACAAGCATACTCCTGTTTCCCACTAGTCCTCTGTCACAATCTTTTCTTTTACTGCACTGTTACCATGACATTTTGCTTTATCATACTTCGTTAAAGGACACATAAAGTAAAAGATAAAAGCAAAAACATATGAGCATTTTTCTTAATAATGGCTAGTACAATAAGTATAACAATGGCAAAATATATGTAAAATCAAGGTCTCTAAAAACAAAATAGTAAATTACACAAATGCCTTTATTTTTAGAATTTCAAATATTGTAAGATATGTGGTTTATTTTCTGTCTAAATAGAATATACTTCCCTTCCTCAAATACCTGATATATTGAATATAAATTTGGAGTTAATAAAAATATACGTGATGATGACTATATGTAATTTTAGTATCATCTTTAGTTTTACCTTATCATAAAGGTTATTATTCCTGCTGCTTAAGGGGAAACAGGAAGATTTCTGGAACACAGAAGATTTTCTGGCTGTGTATCATTTAAGAGCCAGACACATGAAACAATCAAAAAGTCACACACACAAGTCAGATTTCACTAAAGAAAACACTCAGGTTCCATTACTATATTATCTTAGGTCTATAAAGAGACTTCTACAATTAAAACTTAACAAAACTAATTTATTCAGAAAACTAAAGCTCCCCAGGAAACATTTGGTCATCAACAGAGAACATTGAGTCTAATATGTTTGGGGAAAGATAAATATAGGCTGGGAACAGCAGCACAAGCATTAGTTATACCTACTGGGAGCAGGTCTTAAGATTCTTCACAGTGGAAGTTGTTTATAATTCACAGTTAAGTATCTGAAGATTAAAAACATGCATTACATCTATATTCAAAATTTTTGATGCAAAAAATCAAGTGACTCAATTTGATTACATAGGTTTGTATTATATTTGCATAAGTTCTTGAAACAAAAATGGAAAGAAATTAGCTAAAAATTCTAAGGAAACATGATACAATGCAATACCTATTTTACCTAGATCTTAAAAACAAAATTCATGGTTTTTTTTTTTATACTTTGAAATTCAGAATCATAAAATGACATTAGAAAAATTTAGGCATTCAATCAAACTTTACATATAATTTGAATTTCTTTTATAATATTCCTTATTGTAAGTCATATAATTTTATCTTCAAAATTTTGATAAAAAAACAAATAGCCAAAATGTTTTAGAGACTCACTTTTTTTCATTGTTTGTTTGAAATTTGGTTCACTGGTTTGAAAATAATTATTATTTTATGTACTTATATGTCCCCTTCATTTTCTACTCCAAGTTATATAGCTATAAGTAACAAAAATAACTTTATAAGGTTATTTCGGTTATCACCAAAATTCTCTTTCCAAATGAAATATCAATGATTCTTCCCACAGTATACTGATATCAACTGTTTCACAATTCTATTCAGCTTTTCATATTTACGTAGTTTGCAAGTTTTGAACAGAAAGAGTTTTCCTGAAAAAAAAAATACAATGGAAATGTTATTATATTATTTGATTAAAAAAATGACCCTTGAATGATTCTCAAAGTAAAATTTTAGAGAATTACAATCCACAAGGGATATTTAGGTGCATTTTTGAAAAAGATAGTTTCATGATTAACTATGTAGGGAAGTGCTGTGATAATAGGTTTCTATAAAGCAGAATTCATAGAAAATTATCAAATATCTATAATTTAAGGAGCCAAATTTATGAAAACAGAAAACAGAATGTTGTTTATTACGAAATAGGGTGAGGGTAATACCAGTTCATATGTACTACATATCATTATCTTGGGAAAAGATCCAAATTTAAAATTAGAATAATTTCCATTGCATGCCTATTGCTTTTGCACAATTGAAAAGTTAAAAGTTGTAATGTAAACAAAGAGATCAGCTGTTTTAACATTACTGAATTTTTTTATTACTGAAAAAATTTTAAGATAAATTTTTGCCACAAAATAACATGGGAGTACAGAAATGTACCTTGTGACTTATAATCTCCATATATGTTTTAAAGCATTACTCAAACCAATTTGATTATAAAACTTTTGTTTTGAGATCCATATATTAACACCTCAGAACAGTGTTTCATAAATTATATTTTGAGAAAAATATACATACACACAAACACATAAAATCTTATCCTTTTGTTTTTGCCTTTTGTATATTGAAATAAAAATCTAATTTTTTGTCATAATTTATTTTTATAGTGTTTACTTTTCTAGTCAGAGTTTTCCTTCCATATTTAATATTTAGAATATTTTCTTCTTATTCAATTTTGATGTGACTGTTTCAAGTTGTCAATAAATTAACTGTGCTATTTTCTAAATATAGCAAGATAGTATATTTCAATTACAATGCTATTTTTTAAAACTTTTCTTTGGCTGTAGATGAACACAATATCTTTATTTTTATTTGTTTATTTTTATGTGGTGCTAAGGATTGAACCTAGTGCCTTACAAATGTGAGGCAAGTGCTCTACCACTGAGCTACAACCCCAACCCTAAAATTCTATTTTTATAACGTTGTTTTATTCATCTGAATAAGGAAAATAGTAAAATTACGTAGGCTGATTTCTGATCAATTGTGGGTCCTTTAATTCTTTAATTTTTATATCATTTTATATATCTCAATTTCACTCTATTTTCTGTAAACATTAATTATATATTCACTGTCATACAATTTGGCAGGAAATAATGAATTTATAACTGAATTATTAAACATATTGGGGAATAGATATTGTTAAGGAACACAGGTCTCAAAACTCATGCCACAGAAAAAAACAATTTTTGTGTGATAAGCATTTGTGAAAAAGAAAGGTTTTATTTGTTGTCCAAAAAGTGGAGACAATGGAGCCTTGCTCACAAAACATCTTTTTCTATTTCAGCGGATGCAGAGAAAGGTATATTTGGGGGAGGGAAAGGGAGGTTAATTAGATCAGAAATATACTTTGCATGGATTTTCTAGCCATAGGCAAAAATCTTTCAGAAACTCAGGTGCCACCTATTTTTCACTTCTTTCATGGTATGGTGTATCCAGGTATTGAGGCTGCTATGTAGTTGTATTTAGCCTTGAAGGAGAGTGGCAGGAGAAACTGTGTGAGTCCAGGTAAAATTAAAACTATATTTTAGTGTGGGACAAAACATTCCTCACATGATCAACATATCTATAAAAAAAAGCTGAGGAGACTTTTACCCAAAGAAGAGACACTATATGAAGACAGAAATACCAAGCTTATTCACCACATTCTAGTCACCCATCAGAAATCAGCGGCCCAAGTGCAGAATTAGTGTTTTTAGCCAAAGTGACCTTCAAATCATTGGAAAGTAACCCAGGCAACCATTATCATCAGAACTCACACATCAGAGGTATTATCTACAGCAAAGATAGTAGGAAACTAATAATGTATAGGCCAGCTATATAGTCTCAAAAATTAGTGATATTTAAGCCAACTGAAATTAAATGAAGCTAGAGAATTTATTTAGTTTTTATTTCCAGTATCAAATGAGCATGCTTTTGAGTCATTCTTCTCTATTGATAAAAATTATAAAGTTACCTTTTTACTGTTTATGGGTATTGCAGCCAATTCTTAGATCAAAGTTTCCCCACTTCCACCCACCAATGCTTAATATCATTCTTCATTTTTTTCTAATTATTTTTATTAAACAAATATGAACTTCTGTTCAACTTTTCCTCCACATGGTGAAGCATTATTGACCTTTACTTTTATAGTTTATAAGTAGCAACTGCAAAAAAAAAAAAAAAAAAAAAAACTGTAAAATTATTCAATCTGTCTGTCAATCATCACCAAATGGTGGCTTTGTTTTTAGAACTCTGCTAAAAATATAATTAAAATGCTCTGCTTTATCAATCATCATTAGAAATAGTCACTGCAAAAGATACAGTAGATAAGAATTTTTCATTACCAATGAATGTCCTAAAACATACAGAGGAAAACATTATTTTTCACATTTTTTAAGATCCCTGTGAAAAATTATCTAATTTTCCTTCACCTAAGAACTAAATTCACATGAATAAATTTAACAAGATAGGATTGAACTGATTAAGTGTTGAATTGAATAAGGTGAAATCAGAGTGCAAATTGCAGGATAGATTCCATTTTATACACACTATTTAATAAGTGAGCAAGGAACATGGCAGTTTTAGGTTATGTTATGATTATCTACTGTTATGAAACAAGTCACAACAGAAAACAACTTGTTGACTTTAAAGAATATTTGTTTGCTCAGGAATCTGAAGTTGAAGAAGCTACTACATTTATATTAAAGATCCCAGAGACTGTTTTAACTTGCCTGAACAGAAAAGCAAGATTATGTAGAGATGAAGTGTTGCAAACCAACAGCCAGAGTTATCCTTTCTTGGGCCTTTTAGTAGGCATTACTAACCTCTGCATCTGACCTGGTATCCTGATGACTGTTAGATAAAAAATTTAGTATTCCACCTTAGGCTTGAGACATTTCTAGTCTCCCAAAACTCTAAAAGTAAGACTTTCATAATGATAATATTTAATCCTGTGGAACAGACTGCCCCAACTTGATAAAAATATGACCTAACTCCTATAGAGGACCTTCCCTTGATTTGCTATATCCCACTTACCTGATAATCCCACCTATATATTTTGTAAACCCATTGAATCATGAAATTATTTTGTTCTGGCTATAAAAATTTGATAAACCTCTTCATGTTACCCTGAACATATCATTCAGGGTAACTTGAATCCATGATCCCAGGTCTTTGTCATTCATATTTGCTCAGAACAAACTATTTTCTTCTTTCCTTTAAAGCAGGCTCATTATTTTATGTCCACAAGCAATGAAAACTTTGGTAGCTCTTCATTTCTCTACAGTGTTAGATGGAGTAGGTCAACAGGGGCTAGAAAATCTATTTCCAAGATGGCTCACTCACAAATGTCAAGTGTCATTTATGGTTGACTGTTTATTCCCAGTTAGGCTTCTCTACAGGGCCACTTGATTTTCTATGCATTAAATGCCAGTTTCTTAAGATCTAACCTCAAACATTGGCCTAGATTTGTTAAAGGAATAAAATGTTCATACTGCCTATCAGATTACCAAATATTTAGGAGACAGGATTTTGTAGAAGAAATCAGGTTCATTATTCAATGATGGCCTTGAAGTAAAAAAGACCCCTCAATTCTTTATTGTCAGTGTTCTTAGTTCAATGAAGGTCTTTTATGAGAGGTAAAGGAGGTACAGTGTGGCTGCAGGCTTGGTGGGGCCTTCATCAACTATGGCTTATGCATTCTCCAGAATATCCCAAGAAACTTTGACCTCCACTAGCTAGTTACTTAGAAAGGGTGTTACAAGTTTATTTGAGTGTGTGAACTTAAAGAAAACTTTAGCAGTTAATATCTTAACTCTCCAGGAAAAATGGAAGAGATTTTAAAAGATTAGGGAGTGGAAGCAAAGGGCAAAGGGCAGGTAAAGGGCAGTTTTGAAAAAGTCTTTTGACTACGCATTAGGTAGTCAAAAGGTCCAGTTTCAGGGTAGGAATCATAGACCCTAATATTGCTGAAGTTGAGTATGGGAAACAAAAAAGGAAATAAAGAAAAAGCAGGGAGCATGTTTTAAAATTCCCACTTTTAGTCAACAACAACAACAACAAAATCTTAACACCCATTTGAAGTTTTAGTATAGAAGCTTTGAACCTGTGTTAATGGATGAATTGAACATATATTGCTGAAAGTTTCTATGATTCTTAGGATAGATCCCTGTTTGGTTGGTAACACAAGATTTTGATTACTATATGTTACTTTGTCAATGGGTAAATACTAACTCAAAAATAAATTCATCAGATTCTTTAGGAAGTTGTAATTGGATCTACAAAACAATCCATTTTTCAAAGTGGATTGATTTCAAATTATGTAAATACAGGAATTTTTTAGAAACTAATTCAGGCTATATGAATGTAGGAAAAGTGAAATCAACTTAAAGAAAAATAAGAAATGAATCAAATAGGGATTAATAAAGAAATAATATATGAGAAACCAGTTTCCAAGATACTTTATTAAAGACCATTTCCAGAGTCATTTCCTTACTCGATTTGTAAAGCCAGATTTGTGGGACCCCAATAGACCTCCAGGAGCCTAATCCAATGCAACCACACAAGAGTCTTTATTGCAAGCTGGAGCCTGGACTCACAACCATTTCCGATGCAGTGGTCCCGAGGAGTGAGTCCCAACCCTTAGTTCAGTGAGGATTTATAGGTTTTGGGGGGATACTGTATGCATCACAACATCACACAGCAAATCATTTCACACTATGGGAAAATAAAACAACAACTCTTAACATTGATGAGCACATTCATTGGTGGGAACAAGTCAGGTAAGGGTGATTGGTTAGTTCAAGTGGTGGATACATTTGAACTGACTGATTTAGGCCTTGCAGGGTTGCTAAATTTGCAGCATTGCCTAATCATGTTAGCAATCACCGAAACTACTGGGAGTGCCGCTTCGTATTTCTGGTATCTTCTCTGTCTGTCTCTGATCGGTTGTTGCTATGGTCTAAAATTAGGTCTCAGGCATTCTTTTGGTCTTTTCAGGAACTTACATTTGCTGAATCAAGGACATCTGCTACCAAATGACTCAGCAGGGTAGCTAAGTGCCTAGGAATGGGTTTTCCAAGGACAAGGGTCAAACCCCCTCCCCCTCCATTTGGACTGGCCCTGCTCTGAGGTACAGGCTGTTTTTTAAAAAATGGAGTCACATCAGTTTCTCAATTTATGTATTAATTCATATTTAATCTTTCTTCTAGGCCAAACCCAGGGGTTATAATGGTAAACAAAAAAGACATCTCCTAAAGTTTCTACATAAAAATGAGGGAAATTGCAAACAAATACCAAGATGAATAGCTTGAGAAACTTTTAGGTAGAGATGACTCTTCAGATTGGATGTGAGTTCAAAGATGGTCATTATTTTCATGGTTGAAAAAAAAAAAAGTCTACAGAGATGTCATGCCTTCTTAAGTAACCAGACAGGGATCACCATGGTGGGACAAAAAGCTGGAAGAGTGAAATAAACCCATGTGTGTAATAAAACATTGTCCTTTGAAGCATGGCATGTCACTTTTGAACTCTACCCTTGTATTCCTTTCAACAAATAAAGAGACTCTGATAAAACAACAGAAGCAGAATGTTTGTATAAATTAAATTGTTAAAGAAGAAGAGCTTAAATAAACCTCTACATTTTAAGTTGTTCTTGGTCAACTTAAAAATCACTAATTTTTGAGGTCACACATCTGGCAATACATTATCAGTTTCCTACTAGCTTTATTAAATGTACCTAACATGTCTGACTAGCAAGTTAATGGTTACTGAGTTACTTTTCAGGGACTTGATCGCCATTTTTATTGAAAATAAAGACTCTTTGTGGATCCGCAGATGTTTGATGAGTGAATGAAATATATTTAAAAAGCCTTGCATCTCTGTCTTAATGTCTTATCCCATTTGCTGTCTTAAATCTTGCATCAAGATTCTCCTTGCCTCTACCTGTAGCTATCTCAAATTGTTTTTGGAGCTGGTATATGTTTTGTTCTACCATGCCCCCTTGTGCTTTTTCAGCATCTGTAGTATCCCAGGTATCCAATATCCTTCAGCCCTATCATAAAACTCACATTGAGCTACAAGACCAGGATGTTTGCACAGTGTGGTGGGACCATGTTGCAAGCGGCACTGTTAATAATTACTCAGAGACAGATTGTCTTTAAGGGCAAGCGTGTATTCATAAACCAATCATCAAACATAAACAGTTAATGCAAAAAGTGTTCAGTGTGCTGGAGCACCCCAACTAGCATTTAATGCACACTAACTAAACACTACAAGCAAATCACACAATCCTAGGGCAACCACAAGCCCCAAAGTCCCTCCCACACCACGTGACTTCCTTAGCTGAAGAGCAGATGTTGTTGTTGTCTGTTAGTTGTCTCCAGACAATGGTTGGATGTCTGGAAATGGAGGAGTCAATCTGGGGTCAGGCTGCAAGGTGGCCAGTCTCACTATGTCCTTGGAACAAACCCTTCATTGTGGCAGGACAAGCCGTTTAAATATAATTCCAAGTTGGTGGTGTATGTTGGTGTTTGGTGATACCCAGTGAGAGTCAATGTCCATTGGTTATGTCCGGTGAGACAATGTAGTTGCAACTGGGCAAGTCTTTTGTTCAGGTCCATGGACCTGAGCTCCCTATCAATTGTAAACAGTCATCAATAAGCATACCCCTAGCTAATGCCTCTTACAGCCCCTTACCAATTGCAACCAACTATGACTAAGCATGTCTATTCAATTCTTATTAGGGTAAGAGGAAGAAGGTTAGAACGCCCTGCCCAAGTACCACCTCTTTGCTCTGTATTGACAGACTACATTAGCTATCCACCTAAGAGCAGCTCTTGGTCATCTTGGCCTGACTGGCAGATATGAATTGGAACTGGTTTTACAGAATTTATGTTCAGCTGGCTTCAGTCTTAATCATGCTGCTTTCCTGGTCTGAAAATCTCTGGTCTATGTTGTGCAGGGTCTTGCTTAAAATGTCTTAGCAATTAGGTCCTTTTGTCTTCTCCTAAATTTATCTATCTTCCTCTTATTGTAAGAGGAATAGCTTATAGGGCTGAGATCAGGCAAGGGTCCTGAAGTAGCTATCTTGTGAAACCATGTGGCACCACTGACGTGGGACTGTTGATTCATCTCTTTCTTCTGTACTAAATCTTTTCTTAAATTCCTAGTCCACGGCTCATGTCTAACTGCTATCTAACAGTTTGAGTCTCACGCAATAAAAGCATCTTTTGGAATCATACCCCTGACCAATGGAAAATTTAGTCTACTCCAGCAAACAATAAAAAATTGCATCTTTTTTGAGAGAAATTTTAAAGTGAAGGGCTAATAAGATTAAAATAGGGCTTTAGTTAAAAAGATCTCCTATTATGTATGGTGTAATAATTTTTTTATTTTTTCTTCAGAGAGCAGCCTGGTCCCTAAATCAACATTTTCTCATTTTGAAACAGTGGTCCACTTTATGCTTTGAATGTAACCCTTGCAGCTTTCTCTTCCTCCCTCCCTGCTCCTCTCTAATCAGACCCCAGGGGAAACAGGATTAACATTGTTTCCCTGTTTAGGAGCATTTATCTGTTCTTGAGTACACACCCATCATAGGAAGGAAGTAATCTAGACTTTGGGGATGGCAGCAGAAGATCTGAGAAGTGACAATCTCCCAAATTTACCAGAGAATTATAACTCCAACAGAGAATACTTGGAATGTAGCCTTTGAAAAGACTCCTTAAAACCCCCTTGTTCTTGCTGATGGGCAGAATCACAGCCTTTGGGACCAGAGTTTCTGGTGTTTTTCCTTGGCTAGCAAAATAATAAAGCTTCTTTTCTTCTTTTTTCTCATAACCGCGTTTTCCTTATTTGATTGGCATTGGAGGCAAGAACAAAGTTTTCAGCAACAATCTCAGCTGAAGCCCCAATTACTACCTTTGGCTTGGGCCCCAAGATTTACTGATATTTTCACATTCATTTTATTCAATTTCATTTCTACTAATGAGTCAAAACTTCCCATCTCTTGTATCAAGAAATTTTATCAGTTTCCTGATAAAATTTGTCATTAAATCTACGATACAGATCAGAAGTAATTATTCTTATTTATAAATTTTAAAGTGAAGGGCTAATAAGATTAAAATAGGGCTTTAGTTAAAAATATCTCTATTATGTATGGCATAATAATATTTTTTTTTTCTTTTTCCTTTATTTTCACTAAAAAGATACTGTAAAAGTAAAAACCAAGCTTTGAAGAGATGGGATGGAAGAATTATACACCATCTATGATTGCCAATTTGGCTTATCCTGAGGAAAAGTAGCCATTCGTATCTTTGTGCAGGAGGTAGTTTCACAGTTTTGAGAAAGGTACCTGAAGTCAGGCTCCTTCCCTCCCACAGAAATTGGGATATCAGGGTTCTATCTTTTTTTATGATTGCATTTCAAAGGGATGATTTCCCAGAACCTTGAGAAAGACCATTCTGAGTTGTAAAACTGGCAAGAAGCTTTTAAAATGATTTGCATCTGAAAGGGGCAGAGAAAGAATCTGCAGCTACCAGACTTGTTAAAGTAAATGCTATGAGGAAAGGGAGGTCAGGAACCTTTCTTTTTATATCATCTAGATTCTGTAGTTGGAGGGGATAATGAGGTCAGGTACCTACATAAAGGAAGAAGCCTGTCTAAAATTTGGTCAAGCATGGGGAAATGTTAAGGCCACCTTGGTCAATATCATAAATAAGAATAGTTAGGATTTCATGAATCATGAATGGGATCATTCAGAAGTTATGGTATTATTAATATCACTATATGTTTTAGTATAAACAGCATATATGCACATATTAAAAGTATTTATATGTAACACAAATAGTAGTTATTATAATGCACTATGTATAAATTCTCATATACATGTTGGGTTAAACACTAATCAGTATGTAGGAAAGTTTGTGGTGGGATTTCTAAACAATGCAATAACAAAAGAAATGGAAAACTTCAGTTTTCCAGTTTCCTTATCTCTGGTCTTTAGGATATGATCTAAACAGAGTGATCCTGGATGTTACGTAAAAGAATATATTCATAAAACATCTGAGGATATCCACTGTACAGTGGGCATGTAACCTATCCTATATACTCCCCCTTCTTGTATGCAGAGTATGGTCCTCCATTTTAGACCAACCTGCTGCTGCTAAGGAAAGTGTATAATAAAATTGTCCACAAACCCCACTGAGTCTTCCATGTTCTTTCTTTGGAATAATAAACAGTATGCTTAGAGCATTTGAAGCCCTGGGGTTGAACAATACACATGAGCACAATTGAATATACATGGTTCATGATAGTATTATATATACTCAAAATATTAATGATAGGTTCACTCATGAACTATTCACTTTGTCAAGCATTTTACATAGCTTAATTACTTTACTACTTGCCATCATTCTATAAAGGAAATACTATTCCATTCATCCTGAAGAGAGAAAATCTTAGATTAGAAAGGTTAATATTATACTCTTGAACAGGTAGAAAATTGAAGATAAAAATAAGTTATACAATACTTTTCCCTTAATCTGAAGTTGATGAAAAGAAAATAATTATAAAAAATAACTTTCATTTATATTAAATAGAGGAACAGAGAATAGATTAATATATTTGGAAAAAATATTTAAATATAATATGTAAGTAAAAAATAAAAATTTATTTAAATAACAATTAAAGGGCTTTATAATTGTTTTAGTCAGCTCTTTTGTCTCTGTGACCAAAAGACCTGCAAGAACAATTTTAGAGGAGTAAAAGTATATTTATTTATATATTAAATGTATATCATGATTTCAAAGGTCTCAGCCTATAGGCAGAGCACATTGCTCTGTGCCTAAGAGGTGGCAAAACATCATGGCACAAGAGTGGTGGAGTAAAGTGGCAAAGGACATGGCCACCAGGAAACAGAGAGATACTAAGCTTAGTTCACAAAACATATACTCCAAAAGCATGCTCCCATTGACCCACCTTCTCCAGCCATATCCAACCTGCCTACAGTTATTACTCAGTTAATCCCTATTGGGGGATTAATGTACTGATTAGGTTAAACCTCTCATAATCCATTCATTTCACGTCTAAACTTTCTTGCATTGTCTCACACATGAGCTTTTGGAGGACATCTCATATCTAAACAATGATAATAAAAAAAAACATGTATAATGTATAATATGCACTGGTTTGCTATTCAAATTCCAGATTCAATGTCATAATGATGAGGAGTAACCCCTTAGTTAATGCACAAGTTTCTCCTTGACTATCTCATCCCTACCACTATCCCCACATTCACTGGTTTTAGTTGAGTTATTAAAGAAAGCTAGAACACTGGAAGACTATGGAAGACAATCAGACGTGTTATAGTTTGGATCTGGAGCATATGCCCCAAAATTTATGTGTTGAAAGATTGGTCCCCAGATGGTGGTTTTAAAACATGGTGGATACTTCAGGAGGTAATGCCTTCTTGGAGTAATAAGTTTACTGGTAGCATGTTTTGAAGAGTGTATCTTTACCCTGGATACTCCCTCTCTTCTTCCTGGCTTCCATGAGTTGAGCAGCTAATATGTTTTGCCTCATATCACACCCAGAATCAACAAATCAAAATGACCAGGGACTAAAACCTCTGAAACAATGAACCAAAATAGATCTTTCTTTCTTTTCTTTTTCTTTTTTTAAGAGGTACACAGTTTGTCAGAACTGACAAATAAAAACCATCTGTCTATAGGAGAGAGAGGCAAAACAGGCTTGGGTTCCAGGACTTTTATGGGGTAGGCTCAGGAATCAGAGCCAGGCAGGTCCTAATACAGGCAGTTAGGGATTGAGTTGGTATGAGGGAGGGTGAGCCTTTCTCAGAAATGCCCTTGGGCAGGAGAGTGAAACTTTTTCCTTAAAATGGTGGCTGTCACTTATAATGGCCATCCAGATACTAAACAAGGACCTTATAGTAACCCAAAGTCTTTATTCTCTAACAGGTGGGATGTGGACAGTTAAGGTATTCAGCATCAGAGTAGTTCAGAGGTCCACCGAGAGCCTTGCTTCTTTAAAAATTTTCTTTTTTGTTTATTGAATATCAACCCAAACCTTTGTTGGACTCTCCTTCTCCCCTCTTTCTTCATTTAAGTAGATTTTCTCACATATTTTAGCACAGCAACAGAAATCTGAGTCTTTACCACTCTGCACTCTGGTCCTCTTTAAAACGCACCAGTTTTCTCCTTCCACTTAATGGACTTTCATCTTTCTTTCTCCCTAGAATTGCCTTTCCTCTTCCTTCTCCTCTATACCCACCACCATTTTGTCTAGTTTTTAAATAGGGAATATGGTCCTGAAAACTTAAAAAAAAAAAAGCCTGAAATCCCTTAAGTCCAAAGGATTTTAATTTTTCCTTTAAATGTTTCTCACAAAAAATAGAGAGTAGAAATATGATTGTTTTTCTTAGTAAATGTGTGATTCAATAAGGGAAGAGAATACATTAAAGTAAATTAAAATAACTATATTATTATTTTGATATATAACATAGCCAGCCACATTTTCCCTACTGAAGAGTGTATTTTTTTAGACTTTGACATAGTAAATCCTAATTGTCCAACAGTGGATAGTGATTTCTGTTCACAATCTGTATGTCCAAGAAAGCACAATTAAGTCTTTTAATATACAATGTTACCATTTACTGAAAGTGAAGCTGTAATGACTCAATTAAGTAAAGGAGTTACTTATCAAGCAGTTTAGGCCAGTTTTCTTATATTCAGTTAATGATTGAAAATATAATTGTCAACAACATGTGTTTCACATTATAGACCATAATAGAACCTCAGTATAGATGAAATAATTTCTTTTGTGTTCTAGTAGCCTTGAAGTACTACAATATGACCTATGGAATAAGAGTATTATATTATTATGTTGGCAAGTTATAGGCATTATATAAAAAATCATGTATATTTTGACAAAATATATGTTTACAAACTAAATTCATAAAACAAGTTAAATAAGAACAGAACAAAGTGTATTAAAGCACAAATACCATAACATTTGAAAAGCTAACCATGGAGGTATGAGTTATAATATCTGGTTTTGTTTCATTAAATGTAGTTCCCCTACTCCATCTGGGAATTATTATTGACTGTGTTCAGAATGAATATTTTCTGGGAGGGAAAAAGAAAAAGCCAATTAGATAAAATTTAATGAAGTCTTACAATTTTTAAAAAAATAATAAGAAATACTATACATCAGTTACTTAATGCAATAAAATCAATTTTTCAAAACTAATGAATAACTTAATTTAGTTAATCCAACAGATTTTTACTTACTGTATCACTTGAAAATATTATTAAGAAGTGGATTGAATCAGTAATAAAGTGTATTTCATCCTTATATTTCATAAGTCATGAGAACACACACTTTATTATTATAACTAATAATAAATATAATTTATTAAATATATTCAACATATTATTTATATTATTAAGTGCTTCTTGTGCATAGTTTCAACTCTCGGTGGTTTCCATATAAGAAACTATTTTTTTAATGGTTAAATAGTTGTCCCAGAGTAATAAAAATAATAAGTGGTAAAGCTAGAATTTACAAATGATCTAATTTTAAAACACATATAATGGTACAGTTATTACTTTTTAATATAAGTTAAGATTGCTAGAATTAGTTGGTAAAACAAATACAGCTAATGTGGATACGTCAAATTGCACAATACATTTGTTTTATTAGTTTTCTGAATATTTTATTGACAATTCCCTTCTAATGTTTCAGTCCCCTCAACAATGTTGTATAGATTTGATCAAAAATATCAGTACTCATATAAAAATATTGTTCCATAACTATGATAATAAACATATCACTCCAAAATTAATATATTATCTCTTGCACTTGCTCTCTCTTTCTCTCTCTTTTTCTTCTGTGTGCGTGTGTGCACACACATGTGCTATACTAGGACTGAACACTGGTGGGCTGCTCTAAAACCAAGCTACATCCTCAACCCTTTTTTTGAGGGGGTGGGGGTGAGATCTTGCTAAATTGCTGAGGCTGGCACCAGACTTTTGGTTCTCCTGTTTCAGCCTTGTAAGTTTCTGCTATGACAGGTATGTGCAACCACATATGGCAAAATATTTGATATCCTAAAACAATATTTGTATTTTGTTTCAGCTTTCATGAGTGGCTCAATGGGCAATTTTACCTTGGGAGTCTCTGATGAGAATTTCAGAAATGTTTATCTAAAAACATCCAAATGATTCATTGGCTATGTATTAATAACTGACTTTCTGCCAAAATGATAGGATATTTGGAGATGTCTACTTAGTTTCAAAATGTAGGCTGTGTAGCAGGACAATATCTAGGTGTTTAGACTTCTTAAGTAATGGCTGCTATCTCCAGAATGAGTGCCCCAACAGAGTCATAGAAGTCACAGAGTGTAACTTATGCTTCTAAAAACAAACCACTAAGATTTACTTAAAGAGGACATAAACCTCATCTCAATGGGAGTTGTGTAAAGGAATTTAAAGACATGTTTTATAACTGCCAAAACTATATTGAGGATACACATATAGCAGAAAATAATTACCAATACCAAAATAAAAAATCTGTAACTTAAAAACATACTCATCTTGCCAGGTGCAGTGGCACATAACTGTAATTCCAACAGCTCAGGAGTCTGAGTTAGGAAGATAGGGAGTTCAAAGCCAGCCTTAGCAAAAGCGAGGGCCTAAGCAACTCAATGAACTCTGTCTGTAAATAAAGTAAAAAATAGAGCTGGGAATGTGGCTCAGTGGTTGAGAGCCCCTGAGTTCAATCCTCAGTATCACACCCCCAAAACAAAATAACATACTTTATTATAAACATAAATTTATTTTTCTCTTTATTTTTTCTTTTTTCCTATTTAAATATATTATATGTTAATTAGCATTTTAAAAGTACTAAAAGGAAAAAAAATGAATGTTTTAGAGCATTAAATCCTAAATGTAAAGAAAACTATAGTATTATTTTACAGTCTTTTTAGTCTTAATAAGATCAGAAAGATGTTTCATTAAAATTGGATCATATAATAATATTTATTATGTTTTCTATTTTATGCATTAAAGTACACACTGTATCAGTTATTTAATATTTATCTAATACAAAATAGGTTCTTTTTAACCATTGATCACTGAATAATAACAAAAGAATGATTGACAAAAATATAAAATTTCTCTGTTGATTGAGAACTAAATCTACTTTAAAATGTAACATAATTATATAGAAGTAAATTTGATGATTAGATAGTAGGTTTCTGATGAATACTTTCAGTTTTTGCCACTATAATGTTAAGAAATATTTATTTCTGAGCCAGAAGTAATAGTTTTTATTCTAGTAGGGTTTGCTGATCTAAGTTTTCTCCAAATATCTTTTGTATTCCATACTATGTAATTTTCTAATTTTAGGGCCCTTACTACTATTGTTTGCAATTTATTTCCAATCTTTTGTAAATTAATTGCTCATATTATACTTTAAGTAGAATAATTATTCATCAATTTTTATGGAGATTTTCTACCTCCCCAAATACTTTTCAAAACAGTAAATTTTTAATTTACCAAAACAATTCTGATTAAATCTTCATTATAACTCATGTTTTAAATAAGAGGGTTTGCAGTGGTGTTCCCCACCAATATCATAATTTTATTTTTTTCATTATAACATGTATGGAATAGTTGTCTTCTCTTTCTTTAGAAATTCCTTGGATTTTGTTCTTTGGATGGTGTTTGAGTCAGCCTTTTTTGCCTCTATGATCAAAATACCTAACAAGAAAAATTTTGGAGGAGGAAACATTTATTTGGAGCTCACCATTTCAGAGATCTCAGGCCATAGAGCACCAAATCCATTGCTCTGGGCTAGTGGTGAAGTAGAATTTCAGGGTGGAAGAATGTGGTGAAGAAGAGCAGCTCAGGATATGGGCACCAGGAAGTAGAAAGAAAGAGAGAGACTTCTCTCACTAAAGAGAAATAGATACCCCAAAGGAAGACCCCAATACCCATCTATCCAGCCACACCCTATTTGCCTACAGTTAACCCATATCAGGAGATTATTGAACTGATTAGGTTAAAAACTCTCATAACGTGATCATTTTACTTTTAAACTTTCTTGCTTTATCTCACACATGAGCTTTTAGGGAACACATAATTATTAAATCAGAACAGATGGAAACATAGACACAGTGACAATTTGTTTGCTGGGTCATCACATACTTTTTTCTTCAAGTAGGTATTGAAGTGTTACATGTTTTTAACATTGAATGTACTATAATAGGATATCTATTTAGAGTATCTTTAGTCTTTGCCTTCTCCTTTCCTAATAAATAAAATTGCAACATATTTGTAACAGACACCATTTTGTTTCTCTAATTACTTGGATTCATTCTCCAGTTTCTATTCTTTGTATGTGGGTTGTCCCCCAATGATTCGCTGCCAGTGTAGCAATGTGATAGATGAACTGGCATAAATTTTAAGTGACATGTATGGTAAGTGCTGGCCTTGGAAAAGATTAAGGTCGTTTTCCTGGGACCTTGGATGTGTTATTGTGAGACTGTCAACTAGAAAAAAAAAAAAAACTAGTTTGATCAATAAATCACTTTCTTTAGCTTTCTGTCTCATAATGTTATCTTTCCCTCTAGCACATGGTCCTATTATTTTGATTCCATTTGCCATAGGAATCTAATGGAATTCATCTAGGCCTGAGTAGAAGCAAGTAGAAGACATCATCATATCTTTGAACCTCCAGAATAGTAAGCCATATAAACCTCTTTTCTTTATAAACTACCCAACTTCTTGTATTTCATTATAGTAATGGAATATGAACTAATAACATTTCCAACCATGTGAAGTTACATATTTTATATATATATCCTGACACTCATGCAACAAATTAGTCTTTTCCCAGGGAGTTTGACACAAATTTTGGGTTTAGGTCCAAGGCTTAGAAGGTCAATTTTGCAGGAAAATAATTCACATATTTACAACAAACATTCTGAGAACTTCTTTTTAAAGTTTTTCATAAATTCCAAAACATACTCTAGTATCTTTAGCATCATTAACATTTAAACTAATAAACCAGTGAAAATTGTTTCATATTATTTCCAACCAAACTGTTCTTACCAAATGCAGTCAACTTGTGTGTCCAGATCAACACTATTCATTCTAGAAGTCACAGAAGAATTTGCCAAATCACCATTTATTTTTCTAACATACCAGTATTTGGAGGAAATGTCTTTCCTTCTACAGTGAATTGTGTGTGCTCTGTGTGTGTGTGTGTGTGTGCTTGTAAAATTCAACTTTTCTCTATCAAGTTGTTCCAGTTGACTTTGGTGTTTTAGATTTGGTAGATGGAGAGAATTGATGTTATTTTTTTGAATGCTCTCACATTGTTAATATATAATTTGATACATAATACTTTTTAAATTTCTTTGATTAGTTTTTGGAAAGAATTTTGTATTGTCCTTCTCAGTTGTTGTGATATTTTTCTTTTTTTTCTCTTATGTACTTATGGAATCATGCAGCATTTGCTTTTTGTGGCACTTCCATATTTCAAAGAGACTACAAGTTTCTTTCACATTAATTTTGTAACTGAAGACATAGTGTTGCAGTGTACTGATTCACCTGAATTTTTTACATATTAAATAATTGTATTTTTGTTCCATACATACATATGTCCTAATTATGTTTCAGGGTTTTTTTTAATTTTCCTTCTGTCATACTTGTTTTTACTTTCTAATTTTAATTGAAGTATTTTTGACATCTGCTCAAATATGTTATTTGACTGAAATATATGTTGTGACATCTACATTGTTACAAACATTCAAATGCATAGTTCAGTGCTATTAATTCTGATCACAGTGTTGTACAGCACATCCTGCAAACTATTCATGTTGTCTGCCTGAGACTTCACTCACACTGAGCAGCACTTGCTTCTCCTTCCCCAACTCCCAGAAACCACAGTTCTACTTTCTGTTTTGATTGTTTTGATGTTTAATACTTCATATTCATGAAATCACGCAGTATTTACTTTTTGTGTCACTGCCATATTTAAAAAAAATATAAGTTTCTTTCATGTTATAGAACACTATAAGATTTCCTTTTGATATTACTGAATGATGTTCTAATGTATGTATAGAATAATTTTCATTTGTGATTCATCCATCTATAGACCTTTAGGTAGTTTCTGCATTTGGACTGTTCTAACAGTATAATAAAATAAATTCAAGGGCAAATATATACTTAATAATTTTATTTTAATTCTTTTAGATAAATGGTATTATTAGATCATATAAAATTTCACTTGTTTTTGTATTAGGCAACCCCATGCCATGTTCCTTAATGGCTATACTATATTACATTCTCAAACAGGATTCCATTTTCTATAGACATTTGTCAGTAACTAGTTGCTGCTTATTTGTTTGCCTTTTTTTATATAGTGGAAATTTTAATACGTTGAAAGTTATATTTCATTTTGGTTTTAATTTAATTTCCCTGAAGGTTAGTGATGTTTAAATTTCTGTAACAAAGCTAAGCTGATATACATAACATTGCTACAACACGATCTGGGAATTTTCTGATCACACAGTGCTTTGCCAGTGAGGACTATGGCAGGAGAGTGTCACATATTCTTCAGCTCTGATGCAGCTGGCTTGGCCCCTGCTGAGGTGCAGAATCTTCTTCACTGAGTTCTGAATATCTCATAAACACAGCTCATCAGTGTGCTGTCCTTAGACCAAGGTGGCTGGGGAGGAAAGAAAATCTAATTGGCTATCTTTCTCATGTCATTCTCTTTACCTTTGAATTTTTAATTACTATTCAAAATACTTTAACAGATGACTTTAATTTTTTTTTTCAATCTTGTTTAATATAATGGACCAGAATAACAGAATGTATATTTGGAGGTACTTATAATCTCTAGATAACTCTATTTATAATCTCTAGAATATCTGTCTAGATACAGAGACTCACTTCATTTACTCTCTATTTCCTCTTAATTGATCAGTGATCCATTATTTAATTAATTTTTATATGATGTGAAATATCACAGTTTTTCTAGTCTGTTTTGTTGTTTCATTTTTTATTATGTTTGTTTCTCTCATGTTTTAAATAATTTTGTGCGATAATATATTTAATAGTTGATGGAGCCAGTCCTAATTTTTATTTTTTTTACACACTATATTTTCTTATCTATGTTTCTCATAAAATGAACTGAGATAAGCAAATTTTCAACTCTATTCTCTTTACGTTTTTTTTCACAGAATCTCAATATTTCTAATTCACAAGCATAAATGTTTTTCATATTAGTACAGTTTCATCTCATGACTTTGAAGTTTTATCTGTGGGATATCAGCAAAGAATTTATCTTATTCTTTCACAGATTATCTCTGTAGAAGCAGGACATTTACATTAATGGAAGGAATTTTTTATTCACATTTCTTAAAAATTGTATTTAGGAGACTATTCCTCTGACTATAGTATGTGATAGATTTTGTGCTTGCTTACTGGTGATGTATTGTGTTTTCCTTGGTGTGTGTTAGTGTGTTTGTGCAAAAAAAAAAAAATGATTAAATTTGATATAAAACATTGTTTCTCTTCTCAGATAAAGCATTCTATACTGAAGTTCTGATAGCATGAGGAAACAAAATAGATAGAATAAAATACATAAATTTTATATAAATGGCCAGTCTTAAATGTTATATTGATATTTTTTAGTAAATTCATTTTACCTCTGAGCCAGAAGTGTGATCCACTCTTAGAAAAATGCCATTAAAATATGAAGCCAGAGAGCTGACTGCAAGGGAAGGATGTCTAGAAATCTAGCATATGACAGTTGCTGAAAACTCCTAAATATATATAGTATCATGAGCACACATATAAATGTGAGCTATATTAAAAGTAATTTTTCAATGACATAAAAAGAAAAAATCATTTACATAAATAATAAATTTAGGAAAATGTGCAAATTAAAAATCATGTTATGCTAATAAGTTTATAAATAAAAACCTCTTACTTATTTTCATATTTTAAAATGCCAGGGTGATAGTAGTATATTTTAAAGATAATTTTAGTTATAAATTTTGTCATTTAAGGGCTTTTGCTTTAAAAATATTTTCTGGAAATTATTTTAAAATAAAATAATTATTTATAAGCAAGATAAATCAGCTAAAAATCAGTTATCTCAAGTACACTGATTATAAGAACATTTTTCTGATAATGGAAATATCAAAATACATTGAGGGGACATAAATAGATAATCTAGTTTTATTTAGAGTATAATTTTAAATTATAAGATATTTCCTCAATGTTTCCTGTAATTTAATTAAATGAAATTTTTAAAAAGTTGACTTTTTGTTTCTGTAAATTCCACATTCATGCACTCAACTAATTACAAATTTAAAATATTGGAACAAAATAATAAATTTTGTCTGTCCTGAGTATGTACTAAATTTTTTCTCATCATTACTGACTAAACAACACAGTATAACAACTATTTGCATTCCATTTACATTACATTATGTGTCATAGATTATCCATGAATGATTTAAAGTATACAGCAGGTTGTGTGTGGGTTGTAATCAAATACCATGCCGCTTTACATAAGAGACTTGAACATCTACAGATTTTCATATCTGCAAGGAGGTCCTGGAATCAATTCCCTGTGGATACTAATGGATGGCTATATAACTGAATGCTATTATATTTATATGCTATTTCAATGATATGTAGAGACTTCTCATTGATAAATAATATAATGTAGGACATATTTTTATTATAACATGTTTACAGGAGAATTACGTTGCTAGATAGAATTTTATGTTGTGAAGTCAACTTACTGGAGAGAGAAACTTTTTTACATTGTATTTGGGAAAAAAACCTATAAATAATAAATAATTTAACATCTAAACTCATGTATATGGCATAAAAATCAGAAACTTTATTTGGCTAGCAGTATCTTCTTCCTCACAGAAAAATATCAGAGATTCTAAGGATTCCTAAAACTTTTATACTGAAAAACATTTAGGTCATCTAAATTTAATCTTCTCATCATAGAGCAAAATAAAACCCAAAATTATAGATGACATTGCACAAATTAACCTTATATTTCTCTGGTTCTGGTTCTAGATATAAAAAAATTGAAATCATCTTTCTAAACAAATTCACCACTGAGATGTTATGACATTTATTGACTTGTACTCTTTCCCACATGCATTATATTATTACTTAAATCTTAATTTCAATGTGACTAGTAATTGAATATTGCACATATTCTATAAAACATCTTGTATATGGGCTGGGGTTTTAGCTAATTTGTAGAATGCATGTCTAATACAAAAATGTCACTGGGTTCAATCCTTAGTACCACACAAAATAAATAAATAAAATAAAGTTATTGTGTCCATCTAAAGCTAAAAACATTTTTTAAATAAAAAAGTTTTGCATATATTTAATTTATAGATATATGTGCATATTAATATCCAGATATATTCCCATATTAATTTTTCAGAATATATATGTAACTCAAGCAATTCAATAACAAATACTCTGATTAAAAATTTGGGAATGATCTGAGTAGAAATTTCTGAAATTGGACCTACAAATTGCAAACAAATGAAAAACTACTGAACACACTAATAACCATGAAAATTCAAATTTAAGCAACAATAAGAAATCACCTCATACTTGTTGGATTGGTTATTATAGAAAAATGAAAAGTTAAAAATGCTGGTAAGGTTACAGAGAAAGTGGAGCCCTCATATACTGTTCGTACAAATTTAAATTAATACAGCCATTATAAAGAACAGCATGAATGTTCACCAAAGTACTTGAAATGGGATTAGCATACAATTCAGCAATTCCACTACTGGATGTATACCCCAAGAAATTTAAGTCAGTATGTCAAAGAAACATCTGTAGTCATACATTTATTGCACCTCGACTCACAATAGTCAAGCCATGGAATCAACCAAGGATAAATGGGAAAAGAAAATGGCATATTTGTGTGTGTGTGTGTGTGTGTGTTGCTATGTGTCTGTAAAACAGAATAAATTATGTCATTTGTAGCTGGAAAACATTACATTAAGCAAAATATGTATGACACAGAAAGAAAACTACCACATGTTCTCATTCATTTATGCAAATTAAATTTTAACATTACAGAAAGAGAGTATAGACTTGTGCTTACCAGAAGACAGAAAGGGTGTTGAAGAAGAAGAGATGGAAAGACAACAGTTAATGAGCACAAGGAAAGAGAGAGGAGGCATGATTTCTAATATTCTATAGATGTTAGCATAATTATGATTGACATCTGTAAATTGAATATTTTAAAATAGTTAGCAGGAAGGATTTTCAATCTCCTGAACACACACACACACACACAAAATAACATATACAGGTCTAAGATACAGATATACTAATTGTTCCATATGATTATTACATATTACATACATGTATAGAAATGTTACATTGCACTTAATATGTGTACAAATACTATTATTTTATTTAAAAAATTTCATTTTTTTCCAGAGTAAATGGAATCGTTATAGGTTACTTCCTCTTATGCCAATGCTGTTTCCTTTAAAACAAGAAGATTTAATTTCTTTTAAAAATTCTAAAAATTTAATTACTTTAAAATATTTGTTTAAACTTTTTTCTCTAATTAATTATATTTGAAAGCAGAGTGTATTTTGATGCACAGTACTCAAATGGAGTGCAAATTTTCATTTCTCTAGTTGTTCAAGATGCAGATTCGCACCATTTGTGCAATCATAAATGTGCCTAGGGTAATGCTATCCAGCTCATTCCACCATCTTACCTCCCCTCATCCCCACTTGCCTCCCCCTCTTTGTTCAATCAAAGTTTCTTCATTCTTCCCATGCCCCCTCCCCTCATTATGGATCAGCATGTATTTATCAGAGAGAACATTCATCCTTTGTTTTGGGGGGATTGGCTTACTTTGCCTAGCATGATATCTTCCAACTCCATCCATTTACTTGCAAATGCCATAATTTTATTCTCTTTTAAGGCTGAGTAATATTCCATTTTGTATATAGACCATAGTTTCTTTACCCATTCATCTATTGAAGGGCATCTAGGTTGGTTCCAAGTTTAACTCTTGTGAATTGTGCTGCTATAAAACTTGATGTGGCTATGTCCCTGTAGTATGCTGATTTTAAGTCCTTTGGGTATAGACCAAGGAGTGGGATAGCTGATTCCAATGGTGGTTCCATACCAAGTTTTCTAAGGAATCTCCATATTGCTTTCCAGATTGGTTGCACCAATTTGCAGTGTCACCAGGAATGTCTGAGTGTAACTTTTGCCCCACATCCTCGTCAACGCTTATTCTTGATAATTGACAATTTCACTGGAGTGAGATGAAATCTCAGAGTAGTTTTGATTTGCATTTCTCTAATTGGTAGGCTTGTTGAACATTTTTCATATATTTATGGATTGATTGTAGATCTTCTTCTGAGAAGTTTCTGTTTTAAAAGTTTGAAACAAGCTTACTTACTGCTATTCAATTTATTAATATGTCTCAACCAGTATTTTAATGGAATGTTATGATATACCAAATATTTGAATTATGTGAACATAATGAATTTATTGTACTGAGCTATTTGACATATATATTGCTTCACATTTTTTTGTTGTAAGAACACTTACTTAAAATCAACTCTAGCAATTTTCAAGAATACAGTACATTTTTATTAACCATGGACACCATGTTATACAATTTCAGTTAAGTAACTAAAATTTTGTATAAAACAGTAATTTAAGAAGAAAACACAAAATAGAAAAGTGTGTCCAATAGTTCTTACATCTTAACTAAAATTTAAGTTTTATTATACTAAATAATCCCAAAGTAAAAAGATTAGAAAATCATTCTATTTATTAGTAATAAAAGGAATATTACACCTCCTTTCACTGTTTTTGTCAGCATTTTGTTTTTACTGCCATGACTAAAATACCTAACTAGGACAATTTTAGAGGAAAAAAGTGTTTGGGGGCTCACAGTCTCAGAAGTCTCAATCCATATACAGCAGGCACCATTCCTCAGGGCTTGAGGTGAAGCAGAATCATAGTGGCAGAGTGTGGTGGAGGGAATAGGCTCACATGATGATCAGAAGTAGAGAGAGACTCCCCTTGCCAGATACAAAATATGTATCTGAGAGGCACATCCCCAATGACCCATCTCCTCCAGCCAAAGCCTACTTATAGTCAGTTACCACTCAGTTAATCCCATCAGAGAATTAATTCACTGCTTGGCTTAAGGCTCTCATAACCCAATAATTTATCCTCTAAAACTCCTTTCATTGTCTCACACATGATCTTTTTGGGGAAAATCTTACATCCAAACCACAACATTCACCAAATCACAGAATAAAACAAAGCACAGAAATATCTGTAGTCAATATAGCATTAGCACAACAATTGCTGCATTTAAGGTAGTGCAATATACATCTATTGTTGAAATTCATGAATCATTGTTGTTGAATAATGTTGCCTTTTTCCTCTTCCTCTGTTTTTGTCTGTTCGTTTTTGTTTTTTCTGCTGTGTTGGGGATTTAAACCAGGCCTTGTTCCAGCAATCTCCGTCACTGAGCTACCCCCGAATGTTTCATCTATTGCATTCCTTGGCTTATTACAAACAGTTCTTGCGTTGCATGAGTAATTTATGTCACTAACCACACATTCTTGACTTTCTTTAGATAGGCTATCATTTAAATGAAATGTTTCTACAAAGAGAAGAATGACCCCTACAATGATATTTTAACTGGATAAGTTGCTATTCATTATGAAAAATATAGGATAACAGCTGCTATATAGTAGATACTTAGTTAGTGATTGTATTACTTAAATGGATGATGACTAATAATTTACTTGTTTCCATTTCTGGAATGTTTTCCTCTATAGAAAATAAGACAATGTTTACATTTTCAGATGTGTGCATTTAGCATTAACTATGACAGGAAGAGGCAATATCAAGGAGAGAGTGACAATTGGTCGCTGGTATCATTTTGTGCCTTCAAGGACCATGTTGACATCAATCATAGATTTTTCTCACAGAAAATGGAAGAAGAAACTCTGAACACCACTGTCTTCATTTTAGGGCATTCTTCTCTTATAAGGGAAATTCTGTTATTTTGCACAATTATCTTTAAGTGAAAATTCAAAGTGAGCAAGGATCACAGGCAACTTTCAGTCATCACTTGCTCTCTTACCATTGTTTCCATAAGAACAGGTTTTGGAATCTGACATCCACTGGGCCATGAGTTACTAGAGCAGTAAGTAAGAGAGCTCATAATTTTACAGTTTAATTGCTTCTTAAAGTACAGCATTCCATGCCTCTCCCTCATTCCCCTCATTCTTTTTGCTTTGTGGATTAAAAAGAATTAGGAGCCAAATTAGGATCATGTGTTCTCTGTTCACTCTTCTTCCACACAGAATCGGGGACAGAGACTGCTGCCCAGTTTCTGAGATTGGCAATCAAGTCCAGGTACAAGATAATCATGGGGGTGAAGCATTCTTCTACCTTTCTTATGCTAAGGCCAGAGTTAATCCAACTGCTGTATCCTATAGCCATCTGAAAAGATTCGGAATATATTCTATAGACCCAGTTGTCTAATTCTTTCCCTATAGGTATGGCAGAAGGTATATAGATTCTCAGTTTGTGATTTTTGTGGAATCATGAAAGTGCAGCTTGACATTTGTCCTACATCACATTCTCCAATATATTTGATGTCTTATCTTTTCCTGTATCTTCAGAAGTGGAAGAAAGGGGAAGGGGAAATTTCACCACAGAATATCAGCAAATTTTATTACAAATACTTCCTATTTTATTGCAGCACCTTAATAAGTTTGATACATCTTATTTAATCCATGCATCATCATAAATCAGCCATTATGTGTACCCCCCATTTGTTGGATGAGATAAAAGAGCCTTGGCATAGTTAAGTCACCCACTGATATCTGACAGGTTAGTTGGTAAATGGCAGAGTCAGATTTCAAACCATGGTCATTCTGACTCTAGAACTTGAATTCTTACACTATATTGAACCCAGGCCAGTGATTTTTGGCTCAGTGAGTCCAAGAAAGTAGCTGCTAAGTGAAGATCATAGAAGTTTCTCACTGTGATTCAAAAAGACAACTGCTGTTCCTGCTGTTTTTTCCTTGCTTGCATGTGGGGCCACAGACACCAGCACAGATCTGAAAAAGTTTGCTTTTGATTGTAACCATAATCTCCATGGGTGGATAGAGAGGATGGATGGTGAGGCAGTAGATAACAGACATGCTAGGGGCACAGGTGTGTTTCCAGATTAGACAGGAGGCATCAAAGGCACAAAGAAGCCCTGACTGAAAGAGAGGGATAGCAGATTGCTTCCTCACAGCCCAGACAGTGGGGCTCCTCTTGTCTTATCTTCAGGTCCTGGCAACCCAGACTGGTTTCCCTGGATACAAGAGCTTCCCTGCTTGCAGGGACTGAATCATCAGATGTGTTTGAATTTGTTCAGACAATCTCAGAAAGGACAAATGCTCCCTGAAAAAGACCAGAAGTTCTATTTTTTTTAGGAAAGTGAGTACAAATAATTTGGTTTATAAAACCCCGGATATGGTCAATATACCTAGATGTCTTAGTTTTTTTATAGTGTTATTAAGTTCAATCATTAGGAAGTCATCCTAACACTTCTTTTTACTATATAGTGAGTATATGAAACAGATTTTGTTCAGTAAATTATTTTATGATATTAGATATTATTTACTGTATCTCTGGAGTAACCCCAAAATATCACCACATTTTGTTTGTCTTTCTATGCATGTGCTATACCACTGAGCTGTACCCCCTAGTCCTATTTATTTGTCTTTATAATGAACAAATGCAAATCTGGACCACAATGAATGCTACAATTGTTATTTTCAAGGTATCATAATGGGAATCATGTTTTTTCATTATTTGCATCTCTCATAGCACCTAGAATAATGTGTTACACATATTTTTTCATTTTTTTTTTCAAGATAAAGTTTCTTTCCCCAACCCTTATACAAACTAAGCAATGTAAAGAGTGAATTGGATATTGTGTTTGCCTTCCTGACTTGGGTAAATTCTTTGATTCTATTTGTTTAATTTAGTTTAATGTTGTCTAAAATTTATGATGAAAGTACTTCTGATTTGGTATAAATATAAATATAGTTCACTAACTACATTAAACTGGCAATTTCAAGATAGGGTATGAAACAAGCAAGGAAAGAATAAATGAAATATCAGATTCAGAAAAATGGTCATAGTTATAAAATCGGAAAATGGTCACTCCCCATACTGTGTGCAAGACATCATGAGAAACAAGGTTGGCCTGGCTGGCCGTAATGACTTCCTGGAGAATCTGAACTTCAGGAGAAAGGACGGAAATTTGTTGACACAAATTTCCTGTAAAAGCCAATTCTTAAGTGGGTGAAAATATTGTTCTTCTTTAATAGTTTTTTTTAGAAAGGGTTGAACCTCAGTGGAGGAAATAAAAAACACTTTGAGTTTAAGATAGTGCAGTTGAGAGGACTCTGAAAGGCACTGACCCCCAACTCAGGACTCCTGAACAAAGGACACTAGCCATCTTCCTGCTGTGGGTGGACCTGGAAATGTCACCTGAGCTGGGATCTATATTCCTTGTGGAGTAAAGCAGGAAGGTCCCTCAAAATCCACTGTCCTGAATGGATGAAGTGCACTTCAACCTCACATAAAGACTTCATCTATTTCTGTTGGAAAGAGAACATGTGTTTAATGTGTGTGTGGGGGGGGAAGAGCCAGGAAACCTCATTATACACTTCAGCATCTCCTGCTTCACCCTATGACCTTTTATTGTATGCATGCTTGTGATTATGAGTAAAGCTTGATACTTAAAAAAAAAAGACTGATTTCTGAGCTTGTGAGTCCACAATTTGATGCTTTATGTTAGTTCAAGAGAGCATACAATTGCCACATAAAAGAGCAGCTCTTCAATCACCTTATGATGAAGCATGCATAGCCTTTTAATTTCTTTATAATCATTCCATGGCTTATATTTACCTTTATATCCAATTCTGTTGCTGGGGCAGATGTATTACCCATGTTTAATCTCTGTCATGACAGGAAAAAACATTATATCAAATTTTGCATGTTATAAGCTAAGTAATCAAGATTTTTATAGATTGTTTAATTCTATGTATTACATGATTACAATTATATGACACTGGAAAAAAATTAGAGAGATTGTAAAAAATTTACCAGTTACCCAGTGCTTGGGAATAGAAATGGATGAATATGTCAAACATAGGGGACTTTTAGGGCATAAGTCATTTTTATGATGTATATATAGTACTATAATGATGGATATGTGTCATTGTATATTTGTGAAAATTCATAATCTGAAACACCTATGGTGAAACAATGTAAACTATGGGATTTGGTGATAATGATGTGTCACTGTTGGTTAATCTATTTTAACAAATGTACCGCTATGGCATTGGATAATGATGGCAGGAGAGACCTATGCTGAAAAAAAGAGAAGATTGGAACTAATTTTATTGTAACCTAAAATCTTTAACAATAAATACAATGCAAATATCAACTAATATGTTTTAACTTTTACAGTCAAAAATTTAATGAGTCAATGTTTAGAAATGAATAATGTAGATTCCTTATATTTAAACTATAATACACATAGCTTAATATTTACATATTGTTATGGCTTAGGTATTATGTGTCCCCTAAAAGCTCATGTGTAAAACAGTGCAAAAGCATTCATAGATGAAATGATTGGGTTATGAGAACTCTAACCAATCGCTGAATTAACCCCCTGATGGGGATTAACTGGTAACTGAAAGCAGGTAGGGTGTGGCTGGAGAAGGTGGTTCTTGGGTGTGTGACTTTGGGATATATATTCTGTATATGACCAGTTGAGACCAACCAATCTCTCTCTCTCTCTCTCTCTCTCTCTCTCTCTCTCTCTCTCTCTCTCTCTCTTCTCTCTCTCTTTCTCTCTCCCCTCTCTGATCATCATATGAGCCTCTTCCCTCCACCACACCCTTCCAGTATGATGTTCTGCCTTACATCCAACACTGAGGAAGGCAGTCTACGGACTGAGACCTCTAAAACTGTGAGCTCCCAAATAAACTTTTCCTCCTTAAAATTGTTCTTATCATGTCTTTTAGTCACAGCAACAAAAAAGCTGACTAAAGCTTTTTTAAAGATCAAGCACCATTGAGGTGAATGTGAACTAAAACACAAATGACTTTTTACCATAAAACACTCAATGAGCTATATGTATCCTAGTAAAAATAAAATGAACTATATTTTTTAAGTTGAAAACAAAACCAATTCAAAAAAAAACAGTAGTGGAGATGTTAAGGAAGCCACTTGCCTGAAATTACTGGAATTTTCAAATATTGGACAGACAAATAGCTAGTGAAATCTCTGCAGTGTTGTGAAGTATTGAGAAGCCCTCCCACATCTCAATGGTATAGCAAAACATCTCCTTAAATAAGCCCTGATTATATGCTAATTTTAGTTTATGGATCTCAGAATTTCAGTGACTCTTAATTATGTGATTATTAAACTATAAACAGGTAGCATTTTTTAATCTGTGCAAGTGGATATTATTGGAACCAATTTTATTCCCTTGTGAGAAAGAAGGAAAAAAGGTCACTTTTAAAATAGGAATCACTCAAGTACACTTAGCTGTAAAATGGCAAATTGACATTGCTGACTTTGCTGACATTGCTGACTTCTTATCCACAAGACTGATAAGGAATAATCACGTGTGTGTGTGTGTGTGTGTGTAATTGGGTTACTATACATATTGTTAAATAAATTAAAACAAGATATTGCATTGTTTTGGTTTGGGGAGCATATGTGAAACCTGTTTTTCTCCTCTTTTTAAGTTCCAAAGTTTAGTTCTTGTCTCTTCCATATAGTTGCAATGCCTCAGAGATTTCCAGAAATGTAAACAGGCACATCAGGAGGAAATTTATGCGAACATTCTTCCTTCTTCCAGCTCAGCAACACTGCGTGAAACCTTCTCCTGGTGTGTTTGCACAAAGAAATCTCATCATTTTCAGAATCCTGTCCCTGATACACAAAGTTATATAAACTAACTCCACCCTTCTTACCCAATTCCTTTTTCCAAACTTTTATTTTTTAATACTTTAATGCTATAATCTATTATGTTAATATTTATATTATAATACCAAATATTAGAATTTTTACATTCATGCTTTATATAATAATTTGTACTACTATTATCTTTATATAAATTTATATTATAATTCATACATTGATTTTATTCAAATATTAATGTATTCAAAGGACATGAATAAAAGCCTCCTGTATCAATATTCAGTAAGTTGTTTAAACTTATAAAATCTTAGTTCCATTATCTATAAATTGGTCTAATAAGGGTTATTGTGTAGATTAAATGACATTTTATATTAAAAAACATGTATCATGATATCAGACACTTCTATATTCTGTTAGGCTTGGCTAATGCTGAAACTATTCATAATTTCCATTATCTGAATATTGCAGCAAACTTGTAGTTCATAGTTGTGCAACTCACATTAACTTGTGCAATGAACTTGTACAATGAATCTGGTATGCTAAATATGACTTCAAGAAATGTATATAAAATCTCTCTAGTGCATGGACATGTAAGCATTTGGAAAACTTAACAAAACTTCATTTTCTGAAGCACTTTCCTTTTTACTTTTTAAATTTTATTTTATTTTTAATTGATAAATGTGTATATTTTATGGGGTAAATGTGATTAGTATTTTTGTTTGTTGTTGGTCATTTGCAGTACTGGGTACTGAACCTAGGCATACTCTAATACTGAGGTATATCCCCAACCCTTTTTATTTTTATTTTGAGATGTGGTCTGACTAAGTTGCTGCCAAGGCTGGCCTTGAACTTGCAATCCTTCTTCTTCAGTCTTCTGAGTCACTGTCATTACAGGTGTGTACCACCTTGCTCAAAGATGTTTTGATATATGTATATATAATGTGAAATAATTAAATCAGGCTAATTAATATGTTACTGTCTCGAATATTCATAATTCCTTTGTAGTAAAAATATTTAAAAGCCATTTTTAGACATTTTGAAATATATAACACATTATTTAGTAACTTGAATCACCATTCTGTTTAATAGGTACACATAAATCCCTTATACTTGTTTAATGGAAACTTCATACCCTTTGACAAGTATCTCCCTTTAACCTGTCAACCTTTCCTTTAGCCTTCTTCTATACTCTACATATAGGACATTAACTTTTTGGTATTTACATATGAATGAGATCAGGTGCTATTTCTCTTTGTGTGTCTGGCTTATTTCATTTAGCAAATTTTCTTAGGTCCACCTGTGTTTTTACAAATGGCAGAATATACTGCATTTTAGCAGCTGAATAGTATTCTTTGTCTTTATTTTTTAGAAATTGTGTATATTTCCAGACATAATTGCCCATACCTGTGATCCCAGCCACACAAGAAGCTGAGACAGGGGGAATCACAACTTTCAGGCCACCCTAGGCAACTCAGTAACAACCTGCCCCAAGATTAGAAACATATAAATGCAAAAAAGGGCTGGAAATGTAGCTCAGTGATAGAGTACTCAGTGGTAGAGAGCTCCTGGGATAAATTCCCAGTAGCACAATATAAATAAATAAGTTAACTAATCAATTAAATTCGCATATACATACCACATTTTAAAAAAAACATTGTTTCTACATCTTGCCTATTGCAAATAATGCTACAGTGAACATAGCATTGTATCTTTTTCATATACTGATTTTGAACCCTTTGAGCATATATTCAGAATGGAATTCACTAATCACATGGTAAATTCTGCTTTTTGCTTTTTAATTTTTTTATTTATCAGGATCTTTATACTCTTTTCCATAATGGCTGTACATGTTTACAATACCACCAATGTTGTACAGATACTCTCGTCTACACATTCTCACTAGTGTGTTTTCTTTGGTCTTTTTGATAATAGCCCATCTAACAGGGGTGAGGTGATATCTCATTTTGGTTTTCACTTGTATTTTTTTTTACAATTAGAAATTCTGTGCTCTTTTGTTTGCCTATTGAGCCTTCTATGGAATATTTTGAGAAAAGTCTGTTCAGGTCAACCTTGTCCAATTTTTAATAGGATCATTTGTTTCCCTTTATTGAGTAGTCTGGGTAGTTCATTTATTTGGGATATTACTCACTTATTCAATATATGATTTGCAAATATTTCTCCCTGTCTGTGGGTTGTTTCTTCACTCTGTTATAATCTTTTTAAAAAATTTTTATTTAGTTATATGTGACAACAGAATGAATTACAATTCATAGTACACATACAGAGCACATTTTTTCATATCTCTGGTTGTACACAAAGTAGAGTCACATCTTCTGTGTCTTCATAGATGTACTTAAAGTAATTATGACTGTAAAGAAATAATAATAAAGAGGAGACAGAGAGAGAAGGTGCTGAGGCAGGGAAGGAGGCAGAGTGGCTCCTTGTCTAAGTGGCCACATTTATTTATACCAATAGGTTACATTAGTTCATTAGTACCATAACCAAATTACTGTTTAGTTTATCATTAAGGCTACTTATTCTGCAGTTACATTTCACAGTTACAATATGCAATGTTTGGAGTTTGTGTAGTTCTCAAGAAAGTTCATTATCTGAAGTTACTGTTAGGCAGTCAGCTCCAGGAACACCAGAGCTTGGTGAAACATTGTAGTTATCTAGCAAGAAAGTTCCTTTATTCCCAGGACCTTTATTCCCTAAGATTAAGGTCAAAGTTGATAAGACTGTGGCATGGAGGGCATTACCATAGCAATCAGGCAGAAACATTCCCAGGCACCAAGTATGCCATGAAGTCATTAGGGACCCCAATTCCAAACACAAAACCACTACAAAAGACCAAAATACTCAACCATCTTTCTTACCCCTATGCCCCCTTCCTTCCACTGCCTCCACTTTTCTCCTTTACCCTAACTAGAGTTCCTTTAATTTTCCAATCCCCACCCTCTACCAGCAGCATCTTAAATCAGAGAAATCAGTATGCATTTGTTTTTTTTTGTTTGTTTGTTTTTTTGGGGATTGGGTAACTTCACTTAGCATTATATTCTCCAGCTCCATCCATTTACCTGCAAATGCCATGATTTTTATTCTCTTTTAATGCTGAATAATATTCCATTGTGTATATATATCACATTTTCTTTATCCATTCAACTAGTGAAGGGCATCTAGGTTGGTTCCACAATTTAGCTATTGGGCATTGTGCAGCTAGAAACATTGATGTGGCTGTGTCCCTGTAGTATTTTCTATTAGACACAGGAGTGGGATAGCTGGGTCAAATGGTGGTTCCATTCCCAGTTTTCCAAGGAATCTCCTTACTGCTTTCCAGAGTGGTTGCACCATTTTATAGGCTGACCAGCAATGTATGAGTGTGCCTTTTTCCCTACATCTTTACCAACACTTACTGTTGTTTGTATTCTTGATAACTGCCATTCTGACTGGAGTGAGATGAAATCTTAGAGTACATTTGATTTGCATTGCTCTAATTGCTAGATATGTTGAACATTTTTTCATATATTTGTTGATTGATTGTGTATCTTCTTTTGAAAATTGTCTGTTCAGTTCCTTAGAAAATTTATTGACTGGGTTATTTGGTTTTTTTGGTGTTAAGATTTTTGAGTTCTTTATATATTCTAGAGATTAGTGCACTATCTGATATGTGTGTGGTAAGAACTTGTTCCCTATTAGTAGGCATTCTATTCACCTCACTGATCATTTCTTTTCCTGAGAAGAACCTTTTTAGTTTGAGCCCATTCTATTTATTGATTCTTGGTTTTAATACTTGCACTATAGGACTCTTATTAAGAAAGTTGGGACCTAATCCAACATGATGGATGTTTGGGCCTACTTTTTTTTTCCTATTAGACATAGGCTCTCTGGTATAATTCCTAGGTCCTTGATCCACTTTGAGGTGTTTTTTTTTTTTTTTGGCATGGTGATAGGGGTTTAATTTCATATTATTGCAGATGGATTTCCAGTTTTCCCAACACCATTTGTTGAAGAGGCTAATATTTTCTCCAATTTACAATTTTGTTACCTTTGCCAAATATAAGATAACTGTATAGTTATGCCACCTGCTTCACTCTTCTTGGTCTCTTATTTTTCCAGATGAATTTCATCACTGCTTTTTCTATTTCTATGAGGAATGTCATTGGAATTTTGACTGGAATTGTATTAAATATGTATAGTGTTTTTGGTAGTATGGTCATTTTGACAATATTAATTCTGCCTATTCTAGAACAAGGTAGATCTTCCCATCTTCTAAGATCTTCTTTAATTTTTTTCTTTAACATTCTGTATTTTTCATTGTAGAGTTCTTTCACCTCTTTGTTAAGTTGATTCCCAAGCATCTTATTTATTTATTTATTTTAAGGCAATTGTGAAGGGGTAGTTTTCTTGTTTCCCTTTCAGAAGATTTGTCACTGATATACAGAAATGCTTTTGATTTATGGTTGTTGACTTTGTATCTGGCTACTTTGTTGAATTCATTCACCAGTTCTAGAAGTTTTCTCATGGAATTTTTTGGGTATTTTAGGTATAAAATCATATCATCAGCAAATAGTGCCAATTTGTGTTCTTCTTTACCTATTTGTATCCCTTTAATTTCTTTCATCTGTATAATTGCTCTGGTCAATGTTTCAAGAACTATTTTAAATAGAAGTGGTGAAAGAGGGCATTCCTGTCTTTTTCCAGTTTTTAGAGGGAATACTTTCAACTTTTCTCCATTTAGAATGATGTTGGCCTGGGACTCAGCATAGATAGCACTTACAATGTTGAGAAGTGTTTCTGTATTCCAAAGTTTGTCTATTGTTTGAAATATGTAGGGGTGCTGTATTTTGTGAACTTCATTTTCTGCATCTATTGAGATGATGGTATAATTGTTATCTTTAAGTCTATTGATGTGATGAATTACATTTATTGATTTCTCTATATTGAACCAACTTTGCATCCATGAGGTGAACCCCACTTGATTGAGGTGTACTATCTTTTTGATATGCTTTTGTATTAAATTTGCTATAATTTTATTGAGAATTTTTGTACCTATATTCATTAGAGATATTGATCTGAAGTTTTCTTTTTTTTTATTTTTATTTTTTGCCTGGTTTAGGAATCAAGGTGATATTGGCCTCATAGAATTAGTTTGGAAGTGCTGCCTCTTTTTCTATATCGCTGTAAAAATTTGAAGAGTACGGCATTAGTTTGGCATTAGTTCTTCTTTAATGGTCTTGTAGAAACTTGGTTGTGTATCCATCCAGTCCTGGGCTTTTCTTTGTTGGTAGGCTTCTGGTGGCATCTTCTATTTCATCTTGAAATTGATCTGTTTAAATTGTGTATATTATCCTGATTCAATTTGGGCAAATCATATGACTCTAGAAATTTGTTGATTCCTTTGATATTTTATATTATATTTTATTGGAGTATAAGTTTTCAAAGTAATTTCTAATTATCTTCTGTATTTCTGTAGTGTCTGTTGAGATATTTTCTTTTTCATCACATATGTTAGTAATTTAAGTTTTCACTTTCTTTCTCTTCATTAGCATGGTTAAGGGTCTGTCAAGTTTATTTATTTTTTTCAAAGAACCAACTTTTTTATCAATTTTCTCAATTGTTACTTTTGTTTCAATTTCATTAATTTTAGCTCTAATTTTAATTATTTTCTTTCTTCTACTGCTTTTGGTGTAGATTTGTTCTTATTTTTCTAGGGCTTTGAAATGAAATGTTAAGTCATTTATTTGTTGACTTTTTCTTATTTTTCTTCTTTTAAGGAATGAACTCCATGCAATGAACTTTCCTCTTAGCCTTCATAGTGTCCCTGAGATTTCGATATGTTGTATCTGTTTTCTTATTCACCTCTAAAAAGTTTGTAATCTCCTCCTTGATGTTGTTTGTAACCCATTGTTTATTTAGTAGCATTTAATTTAGTCTCCAGGTTTGTGAGTAGCTTTTATTTCTTATTTTATCATTAATTTCTAATGTCATTCCATTTGATCTGACAGAATGCAGGGTATTATCTCTCCTTTTTTATATTTGTTAAGAGTTGTTTTGTAGTTTAATATATGGTCTATTTTAGAGAAGGATCCATGTGCTGCAGAGATGAAAGTGTAATTGTTCGTTGAAGGATGAAATGTTCTATATATGTCAATTAAGTCTAAGTTCTTGATTGTATTATTGAGTTCTGTAGTTTCTTTGTTGAGCTTTTGTTTGGAAGATCTATCCAGTGGTGAAAAAGGTTGTTAATGTCATCGAAAGTTATTGTGTTGTGGTCTATTTGACTCTTGAACTTGAGAAGAACTTGTTTGGTGAATGTAGATGCTTCATTGTTTGGGGCATATATATTTATAACTGTTAAGTGTTGTTGATGTATGGTTCCTTTTAGCAGTATGTAGTATCCTTCTTTATCCCTTTTGATTAACTTTAGCTTGAAGTCTACTTTATTTGATATGAGGATGAAAACCCCTGGCTGCTTCTGCAGTCCATGTGAGTGGTATGATTTTTCCCAATCTTTCTCCTTCAGCCTATGAATGTCTTTTTCTACAAGATTAGTCTCTTAGAGGCAGCATATTATTGGGTCTCTTCTTTCTTTTAATCCAATCTGGTAGTCTGTCTTTAGATTGGTGAGTTTATGCCATTAAAATTCAGTTCTATTATTGAGACATGATTTTATTCCCAGCCATTTTTGTTTATTTTTAGTATTTAACTTGACTTGGTTTCTCCCCTGATTAGGTTTTCCTTTAGTGTAATACCTCCCTCTGCTGATTTTCATCATTGTTTTTCATTTCCTCTTCGTGGAGTATTTTGCCAAGAATATTTTGCTGTGCAGGGTTCTAGTTGTGAATTCTTTTAATTTTGTTTATCTTGGAATATTTTGTTGTGCAGGGTTCTAGTTGTAAATTCTTTTAATTTTGTTTATCTTGGAAGGTTTTTATTTCATCATCAAATCTAAAGCTTAGTTTTGCTGGGTATAAGATTCTTTGTTGGCATCCATTTTCTTTCAGAGCTTGGTATATGTTGTTCCATGATCTCCTGGCTTTGAGGGTCTGGGTTGAAAAATCTGCTGAGATATAAATTGGTCTCTCCCTGTATGTGATTTGATTCCTCTCTCTTGTAGCTCTTAATATTCTATCCTTATTCTGTATACTAGGCATTTTCATTATAATGTGCCTTGGTGTAGATCTGTTGTAATTTTGTACATTTGGTGTCATATAAACATCTTGTATTTGGTTTTCCAATTCATTCTTTATGATTGGGAAATTTTCTGATATTATCTCTTTGAAGAAATTGTGTATTCCTTTTATTTCAAACTCTGTGACTTCGTCTATTCCAATAACTCTTAGATTTGTTCTTTTAATTCTATCCCATAATTCTTGGATATTCTGTTCATGGTTTCTTACTACCTTCACAATGTGGTCAACTTTATTTTCCAGATTGTATACTTTGTCTCCATTATCTTCATTATAATTACTTTGTCTTCATTATTCTTTCTTCCAAGTAATCTAGTCTGTTGGTTATGCTTTCTATTGAGGTTTTTTTTTTGGGGGGGGTGGGGTGGGGGGTTGGGGGGGTTATTGTATTCTTCATTTCAAGAATTTCTGACTGATTTTTTTCCATAGTCTCTATCCCTTTCTTGAAGTAATATTTTGCTACCTATATTTGCTCCCTTATCTCTTTGTTGCTGTATGTGTGCCTGTATTTGTTCTCTTCTCTGTTTATTGGTATCATGAATGATTGCCTGTATTTGCTCTCTTATCTCTTTGTTGAAGTGATCAATTTTTCCTTGTATTTGCTCATTTAGGTCATTCTTTAATTCAAAGAATATTTTAATTATGAATCTTGTGAACTTCTTCTCTGAAATTTGATCAACTTCACTGTCCGTGGTTTATGTTATTGTAGTATTCTGGTTTGTATGGAGTGTTTTCCTCCCTTGTTTTTTCATGTTGTCTGTCTCTTCATTTTTTGTAGTGTGGATCTGAGATATTATAGTTTCTACCCTATATTCTTGTGGTACCTGTGCAGATTGTTTGTACCTCATTTGATGTTGGGCTTCCAGACCTTGCTGGTGTCCCTCAATATATGCTACTAAAGTTGATGGCAGCAATAGCTGAGGTAACTCATGATAGAAGTGGAGGTGCTCCAAGATGGATGCAATGTCTTACAGAAATGGGGCTGAAAGGGTGGGCCTTACACTGCCTTTGGGATATCTTCTCTGAGATGTAGCTGATTCTGGGCCCTATTTGTTGTCAAAAAGTTAGGGGCTACTGCATGGGGAAGGCTATGGTGATGTCTGTAGTGTCCCAAGGTGAAAGTGGGTTAGACTTGAGCTCCCAGATGGGTGGCATGGTGAACTTGGACCTATCCTGGACCTGGGTCTCACACAGGTCAGTGTGGGCATGTCTGGACTGGGCCTGAGCTCTCCCAGTGGTCTGCTGTTCTGAAGAGGGTGTCCTCTGCCAGAGCCTGAGCTCCATCAGGTGTCTGCCGGTGATGGGATGGACCCGGGCCTACTCTCTCTGTTGTATTCTTCACTATACAGAAGCTTTATGGTCTGAGATAATCTCATTGGTTACTTTTGCTTTCATTGCCCAGCACATACCTCTTCAATACTCATGACAGACAAGTAGCAACTCTAAACAAACACATAAAGCATTGACTTTGAATAAAGAGATAGCAAAACATTTGATGTCACAAAAAATATTACATGTATGGTATATTTCTTTACGACAAACACTAGTTACTAATATTATACAATTTTATCCCCCAAGAAAAAAATCAATATTTTGAAATCATAAAAATGTGATTCATAAATGAGAAAGCGATATTTCTGTACTTTAAAATGTGATTCAATTGTTTGTCAATTGAGATATGAAGAATGACTAATAACTAATGAAGGGATATAGCTGAGGAAAATGATTTAGCTTAATTGAATTTAATTATACTACCATTTTACAAATATGATTCTGTGACTGAAAAAAATTATATTTCAGGAATAAGCAATTACCTCTTCTGTGCTTAATAGCAAAAACAACAACAACAACAAAGTGACCATTATTTTATATTAGGCCAATTTCTAAACAACTCAAGATGAAGACCATTATATTTGCCTCACTTATGGAAATCTAGATTACAGGGCGTCAATTCTTGGGAGGTGGCTGATATAAGGCCTAGCATCAAGTCTTAGAATTTTATTTCCAGATATTATTCTATTGCATTGAAGAAAAAGAGATTCTAGAAATGCAACAAAGATCTTTAAATTGTCCGCTTTCTAATATTTAAATCAAGAAGTATTCAATTGATTGAGCATTAAATAAAAATGTTAAAGCATTTACTGACAGATATTTCCAAATATATATGTTTGGAAATCATATATAAAATGAAAAATCACTTTTAAGTGTTATTTCTATTTTTTTTTTGAAAAATTATCATTTTCTAAATGAAATATTTCCTCTAAACTGTTTTCATAAATTTCCTTATATATCAGAGTTCTGTGAATCTTTTCTACCTCTATAATATTTAATGATTTTATGTATATTATGATTTTATTTGGAAAGTTAATCTATAAATCTGTTTGTAATACAATAAAAAATAAAAAAGAACCTACATTCACAGCTTTTAATGTCTTATATAAGTAATATAATTATTGGCAAAGTTTGAGAAATCATTTCGTAAAATTGTTTTCTTCTAAAATTATGTAAAAGCCAAACATCATACATATGTGTTACATACATGATATATTATGCATGTATAATATTTGGCCATTTTGACTTCCAAGAATACATCATATTTTAGTGTTTTGTGTTTATATAAACAAATATTTTAAATGGAAGTAATCTTTTAAAATGGTAAGAAGAAATTATATAAACAAATGTGTTAGTAACCATTTTTAATATAGAACCCAAACTATTATTGCGCATTTCAGTAAATAAAAAAATTGAAAAATATTAAATGAAAAAATGAAACCCTTAGGAAATATTCAAATAATGGCAAAATGCATAGCTATGTTCATATTTTCTGCCAAATATTACATGTATGGCATATTTCTTTGTGACAAACACTAGTTAATAATATTATACAATTTTATCCCCCAATACCTGCTTTTGACAATACTTGCTTTTAAAGTGAATTCTTTTGGAAAGAAAACCCCAAGTTATTATTATTACTATTATTGTTATTATTTTGAAAAATTGAAATCTAAATTGGCACTATATCCCCCCCATTTTAATTTAAATTATCTCTTTGTAAACTTTCATGGATATCCTTGAAAAATAATATTGTGCTCTGAAAATATTCAAGTTAATTTCTTTAAATTTTCAAGTAAGGCTCTACACAATAGTCTATGCAAGTTTATGCTGTTTGGTAAATTTAATTTTCTTTCTTATCTGACATATTTACACAACCTCCTCATAAGTCTTATAAAGAAATTTAGAACTTGAAAGCACTCAGTTTAAAACAATACATTCTGTGGGGTCTTAAATGCTATAAACTTAAAATTTCTAACAATTAGTATATATTTAACAAATTAAACTATTCATTATGAATTATTTTGAGAAAAATAGACTAAAATTTTCTGTTATTACAAAAATTGGAAGCACAAATTATCATAGTCCTATCTATAAATAATTTTTCCATCGTTGTTGTCCATGAATATGAATAGATAATATAATTTTAAAATTAATATGTTGATCACTGAGAAATAATAGTGCCATTTGTGATTATGTTGGTGACCATGTTAAAGATCAGGATGAGTGACATGATAATTAATTTTAAGAATTTTTTTGTACAACTTATGTTGAAAAGTAAACTATAAAAGAGTGTAAATCCATGTTGCTTCATATAGTATATTAGTTTAAAATTAGAAATGTAAAATTTGCCTAGTTTAAAGTTGTCACGTTTTGATGAAATAATAAGTGTAGACATGCTTGGGTTCTTAGTGATACTTGTTTACATGTTACTTAGTGTAGCATTTAAGGCAGGCATATATTTAATGGGTTGATAAGCATAGGAAGGTATTTATGTCCCTATATCTCAAAGTCATAGAGGACATTAAATCCTTATATAGCATCTAATCCCTTTCTAGTACATACTGACAACTTATTAGAATTTAAAAAAAAAGAATGCCAATGACTATTGACTATCTTTAAATCTTAGCTCTTCTATCTTCTAGCATGAGATGATACACATGTGGTCAAGAGCTCAGAGGCCTGAACCATACATCTGGATATTAATGTCAGCTTTATAATTTATGAGTTCTATAGCCTTGAGAGAGTTATAAAATTCAGTATACTTCTGTTTTCTCCTTTGACAAAGTGGAAAATACGGTAGTACTCTCTTCATATAGTTTGTTGTTCAGATAAAATGAGTTAATTTATCTAAAGCCCTTACAACACCTGACCTTTTCTTCCTCTTTCTTTCTATCTATACAAATATATATTAATGCCAAGAATATCAATAAGAACTGCAGGGAACTTAGCACAGTGCATGACAAATATGAAGTGCTCAATATACATTATCTTACATTCTTTCCTTTAGTGAAAAAAATAAGTGTTTGCCATGTGTCAAGAAATCTTGTTATACTTGGGCCATGTTAGTAAAAAAAAATATTCTTGCTTTTCTGCTATCATATTAGGGAAGATATAAATTACACATAACTATCATGTACAAGCAAATAATAGGTAAGATAGAAAATGAAAAGAGTTATGAGGAAAATATGTAAAGAGGATAGTACAAATTACAATTTTAAAAACACTTTTTTAAGGGAAGCTTAATAACATGTTGTATGGGCAATGACCAAATCTAAATCAAACAGATATTTGGGTAAAATTGTTTAAGAGAGAAGAAAAAATCTATAGAAAGGCTTATACCTATCGTGTTCAAGGTCATTGTGTAGAGGAGAGTAGGATGAAAAATCTATTATAAGAAATCTGAAGGAAATCGATAGGGTTTTAGTAGACATTATAGGAGTTTGTTTTTGTGCTATGGGGAATCACTGCATAGTTTTGAGCAGTGTAGTGATATGATCTGAATCATATTTTCAATCATTTCTTCTACTTTTTATACAAAATATAGATTTGAAGGAATGAAGATTAAGAGTGGAGAGACCTATTAAGAGGTTATTGCAATAATCTAGGCTAGGGAAAATGGTTGTTCAGATCATGGAGGTCAGATTCTAGATAATTCTGAAGGTATTAAAAAAACCTTAAGATTTTCTAACAAAATGAACATAGGAAAAGCAAGATATCAAGAAGGACTTCATGAGTTTGGTCTAGCAGCTTTATTGATGTGGTTGTAATGGAGAAAGAAAGGGCTTTGAAAAGTAGGTTTTCAGGGGAGAGTAGAAATTCAATTTGGACTTGTAGAGTTTGAAATGTCTAGTAGACATTCAAGTGTTGATGTTAGGCCAGATGCTGTGTTATACATGAGTCTGGGATTTAGGAGAGAGTCCTGAGCTACAAATTATATCAGATAAAAAGCAAGAGAATAGACAAGATCAGAAGAAAAATATCACAGCTATTGAAAAGAAAGAAACCCAAGTCTGAGCCCTAGGACATTTTAAATTGAGGAGGTTAAGGATAAAAAAAAAAAAATTCTGAAAGATTAAGAATGAGAGACTAGTAACATAAGAGACTAAAAGTTTTTGTTGCTCTAAAAGCCAAAAGGAAGAATGAATTTTATGTATTATAAGGACAAATGGGTCAACCATGTTAAATTCTGTCAATACAAATAGAGTATCAATCATTTTAAACATTGAAAATTAAAATATGTTAAGCAATATGGCAGGCATAAGATGAATTAAAAAATAATTTTACTGAAATTGTTTGAAGTAGGTTATAGCTAGTGAATAAGGACAATTCTTTTGAATTCATTTGCTATAAAAGGAGCAAAGAAAGAAGTGAAACATCATCTAATACATAAAGGTGTCAAAAATGGACTTGTAAGGTTGGAGAAATAATTCAATATGTTTATGCTGAAGGGAATGATAAAGAGTATAGATAGAAAAGATAGGAGACTTTGCTGAGTAGATGGAAATAGATGGGGTCTTGTACATAAGGGAAGAATATCTTCAGATAGCGGTAGTTGCAAACACACAGTTCATGGATGAAAATATCAGCAGGTGGGTAAGTGTAGTGATAGTGATCTCTAGAAGATTTCTCTATATTTCTTCAGTTTTACCAATTAATAAGGACATAAGACTAATACCTATGAATGCAGATTGACTGAGAAGATATTGAGGTTTTAAGAAAAATAAAAACATAGTCATCTCAGGGAATAAACAAATTAAGAAGGATTATAGAGCATAATTAATTAGCAGCAATAAAGCTCCATTTTCCCTCAAATATACTAGGCTGAATGAGTACAGTACAAAGAACAATGGGAGTCATATGGAACCACCTCAGTCTGTGATCTTCACCAAACAAGTACCCACACAGGGTGATAAGGGATAGAAGAGTCAAGTGTTAGAGCTGGAAAATGATAGTCATTGATAATTAATTATAACATGGACAAGGATCTAGACTTGAAGATGCTTAAAGGACAAAAGCATAGCAATTTCAGTGGTCCTGGTGCTCGGTGGTCCAGGTAGAAAAATTTCTAGATTCAGGGCATTTGAAGAATAATGCTAAAAAGGTAAAATGATGGGTCAGAGAATGAAATACATGACAGTGACTTTATACTCTGTGTATAAAATTATAAATATAACCAGATTATTTGTAATGACCATGGGAGTTTGAGGCTGAGGGATGGTGGGGAACAAATCATAGGAGAAAATTTCAAGGAACTAAAGGTTTATATGTTTACATTGAAAGCAAGACTTACTAAAATAATACTAAAAAAGAGCCAGGAACTAATTTTTTTTAAGACAGAGAGAAGAGAGAGAGAATATTTTAATACTTATTTTTCAGTTTTCAGTGGACACAACATCTTTATTTTATTTTTTTATGTAGTGCTGAGGATCGAACCCAGTACCTCGCGCATGCCAGGTGAGCGCACTACCCCTTGAGCCACATCCCCAGCCCAGGAACTGAAATTTTAATATCAGTATTATTGTTTAACATCTCAACATTTTCTATGCAATATGAATCTGAAGCAAGATATCATGATTTGCAATTCATTACAATATTCTCAATGACATAAATTAGATTTCAATAAAATTAAAGTCGTAAGACTAGACATACTGAACACATATTACAATATTTTGTTAGTTAATGAAAATACTGGTGAAATTCTGCCCAGAAGAAAAAACTTACTGAAATCTACATGTATTGAAAAAAATATATAGACAAGATATTTTCATTGAAATTAAAATTAATAGTTATTAGCATACCCTTCTCTTTAAGGTAATAACATTTTTTAGCAGAACATGATGTCTATCTTTTGAAGTAGACCATTAATAAATAAAAGTCACTTGAATAAAGCTTGATGATGTTAATTAAATCGCATTGAAATCTACATTCAAGAATGGCCTAAGCAGCAAAGCCTCATATGAACATCCTGTAGCATAAATGGCTTCCTTTTGTGTAAGATCTGATAAGAGATTTACACTGACAATATAGAACTAAAGGAATTATCCATGGATGTTTCCACATCAGATAATCATGATACTCTGAAGCATGAATTTCAAAAACACAGCTCGCTTGGCACTAGTGTGTTGCATTTTAGAGATTAAAACATTTGTGTTATGTCAAGTGAAGCAATAGACATGACAGTAGTGTTTGGAATATGCATTTTTCTTTTGATAAATTGAACTCTATAATCTTATTGCAATCTTTTGACCAAATTCAGCTTAAAAGTTGCTGTACTTACTCGAGTGTTTATAAAATGCTGTGCATATACTTTTCATTTTATTATTTTGTTACCATCATAAACAATGAAAAATTTCAGTATCAAAATTAACTGATTATAGAATGTATGTATTTTAATGAAATGTCTCTCTTTATTGTTCAATATTTGCCCTTTTTCCCAAAATTTAGCACAGGATTGACTTGTGTTTTTTGAATACCAAGGAAAGAAAAATGCTTTTTAGCTATATGTATATATGTCATATGTAAAAATATAATATATGTTTATCACATATTATATGTTATATAAATTTATATATTTTATAGAATATATTTATTATATTATACATATAACATATATTGTAAGATATAATTTAATATAAATATAATATATATGTATAAATATACATTTTTTTTCTGAAGCCTTTTTCAGAGATCTGCATTTAGCCTAGTCTTTTCAATAGACTGAAATGATTCATTCTCTATTGAATTAATGGATATCTCCATTAACTCTCAGGTATCATCCCTGCATCTGTCTTTTTCCTCTGCTGCAGGCATGCTCATATCTTGAACACACAGACTTTTCAAATATTTGTCCACATGTAATCTCTTAAAAGAGTGCTTCCTTTGGGCACAACTATCAAGTTCTATGAGATTGAATGTGTTTGTTGTTTATATCAAGTTCTCTTACATAATACTGCAGAGTGTTGAATTACTGAATTGAATTCTGTGATCACTCTAAATCTGTTTTCAGAATCATAGTTCTTTGAAAGACCATATTATGCCTATCTTTAAATTTCTAAAGATGAGGTACCTGAGGTACAGGGAATTTAAGAAATTCACCTTGGTCAACCAAAAAGTTAAAGACCTGTCCAGTAGCAGATAAGACCTCCCATTTTCTCCAAGTAAAATTAATTTCATGGCCCTCTCTTTGTTTTGTTGGTAAACACTGATATGTTTAAACTAATTGACATAACACACTCTCCTGGACACAGCTGTTGTTTCAACAAAGGGTGTGGGCAAACCTATAATTTTAGGCAGGCTGCAGGGAGTTAATAGACAAATATCTTTTCTCCCATGAGTATTTATAAAGTAGCATGTAGACTTAATTGATACAGATTGCCAACCTACAACTCTGTAATCATGGTGTGGCAGACAAAGGTTACCCCTGCAGTAACAATGAGACAATGAATCGCCAAACCTTGACTTATGTGCCATACTTGCACTTCCACTTAATTAGCTTAAAATTTTCTTTTTATTGAAAGAAAAGGAAGGGTCCCCTCCATATTATGGATAATTTTTTGACCTTCCTTTCCTCAGTCAGTTTCTGTAAGTCTCAGAAATATTGGGAATGAAGACTATAACCAATAAAGAAGAAAGAGAAGGCAAACCTACTCCAGTAGCTCCAGTTCTTGGTGACATAATAAAACATATTGGGAAAGGAGACTTATTCCAGTTAAAGTTTTTTTTTTTTTTTTTTTTTTTTTTTGTGTGTGTGTGTGTGTGTGTTGATTTATTTCTTGACCTGGGCAGATGATGATGATGATGATGATGATGATGATGATGATCATGATAATTTGCTGGGGATTAAACCCAGGGCCTTGTGCTTGTAAGCAAGCACTCTACCAACTGAGCTGTATCCCCAGCCCCCATCATATTAATTATTGATGTTGGTTTTTAATATTACCTAACAGTAACTAGAATACTCATAAGACTTCTTTAGATTCATAGCCACAGGCTTTAGAAGGCACTGAATTTAGAGGCCCAGGAAAAAATATGGAAGCAAAAAGTTGACTAATTGTTTGCACATGATTATTATTTTCATATTACTATGTGTGAAGGCAGATATCATTCTTTGAACTCAAGCATTGCTTAAGGCCTCCCTGGACACTGAAATATGCAGAAAATTTCTTTCAACTTTTTTGTTGTTCTCATTCAGTACTTGATTTCCCAACTTTTTGGATCATCTGTATTTGGTAACAAATTTTTTTTAACTTTCAGCACTGTGTCTATACAATCCTCCCGATTAGTCTAGTTCCAAGGGTTTGAAATTTGGATATCTTTTCTCTCATCCCCTATACTCCTTAAGAAATCCTGAAGGAAGATGAAAATTTGCAACTTCTTTAGTCAATTTGTAGGAAATATTTTATATTTCTAAAGTATTTTCTCCAAGGAGTTAGTTACTTATAATGGAAAAATAGTCATTCATCCTGCCAAGATATAAATTCAAAAAACATACAGAAAATGGACAACAATTTGGATTAATCTTAATACACACATTATGCCCTTCAGATCAAGGCACATACACTTTCTAATAGTCTTCATTTACAAATCTCAATATCTTTGAGAAATAAATATTTAGTCAATAATGCATTTCAAAGTGGTTTCCAGGTAATCTGCTTCCCTTTATCCCCTTTTTAAATTTTTTTGAATTATTTCCTTGTTTTCATTTGTTTTGTTAATATCTCATTATTACTTAAAATCAACCTTTTCAGGGCTGGAAACTGAGAGTGCAGCTCAGTGGTAGAGCACTGCCTGGCATGTGCACTGAGGCCCCATGTTAATCCCCAATACAGGGCAGAAAAAATGATACAATACTTTGGATTTAACTACAGACTTCATTTAGGTTTTACCAGTTTTTACATTAATGTCCTTTCATCTTTCTCTTACATAATATAATTTATGACACCATGCTACATTTTCTGCTCAGTATTTTCAAGTTGCAAGTTCTCATTCATTGTCTATTTTTCATAAGTTTCAAGACCGTCCCTAAGTTCGTGTTTGTCTGTTGCCCTCATGTTTACTTCATAGTGAATTAGAATACCACAGAAGTAAAGTGCTCTTCTCATTTCCTCATACTTTCTCTTATTATAATGTTTTAAATCCTAACTTGTCTTCTGCTTTAATCTCACTGTCCAAAGTTCTTAACATTTTTAAAAGAATATCCTTAATTTCCCAGCTTAAGTAGATTTGTTTTCTGTGTATTAGACCTGTGTCTGATCTTAAAGCAAACCAAACCACTGTTTAGCTTTATTATGTTTAATTGACCACCATGTTTTTATCTACACAAAATAAAATGGTGATTTCCAATAGTGTCTTATTCAGATGCATGTTAGTCTCTGATATAATGTATCTAAGACCTAGTTTCCACTTTTCCCATGACAGAAAATTGAAAATTGTATCCAAAATCTCAAAAGAAGAATTGTGTTTGGTTATGAAGCCAAATGATTGACATAAATTGATATATTCCCTTGATAATCTAGTATTTGTCCACATGTAATCTCTTAAAAGAGTGCTTCCTTTGGGCACAACTATCAAGTTCTATGAGATTGAATGTGTTTGTTGTTTATATCAAGTTCTCTTACATAATACTGCAGAGTTTTGAATCACTGAATTGAATTCTGTGATCACTCTAAATCTGTTTTCAATATCATAGTACTTTGAAAGACCATATTATATAAAAGTTCATATAAAAGAAAAATGATCCTAACACCACATATTTTAATAATTACATTCTAAAAATTTTATGTAACATTTAAAAATAATATCAATCAGGTAAATTGCAAAAGACCATGATTCCAGCCTTAAAAGACTTCTGTAAAATTTACTTTGAATACTGTGTTATACTGAGATTGAATATAAAGAATTAATGGCTGTTGAGTCAAATTAGAGGCAATGGGGAAATTGTCCCTCTAAATTTGTACCTTTTTTGAGCTTTTGCACATGCTAAGCACACATTTTTTTTCTTTTCTGACTTATATAAGAATTTTGAAAATATATACAACTATAATAACAACATACATCCTCATCACTGGAGTTAAATGATGAAATATTTAACCGTGTTAACTATTAGTATGTAGAAGATTGTTTACTTTAGAAAACATGTACAAAATTAAAATTAGTTATTTATATAAAATCTGGAGAAAATTTTCCAACTTCCTGTAAAAATCATGATCTATTAAGACAAATATTACTCTTTAAAACGAATATTTATATTTAATTATTTTTACAATAATTTGCCATTTTTTATTATGTAAATCATGTTTAATATTACATGTTATATTTAACATTTCTTTAATTTATTTTTTTGTAGGAATAGTACTTAATTTAATTTTTCTTTATGATTTTTTAATTGATTTTTTTAAATAAATGACTGCAAAATGCATTACAATTCTTATTACACATATACAGCACAATTTTTCATATCTCTGGTTGTATATAAGTATGTGGACACCAATTCGTGTCTTCATACATGTACTTTGGATAATGATGTCTATCACATTTCACCACCCTTGCTAATCCCCTGCTCCCTCCCTTTCCCTCCCACCCCTTTGTCCTTTCTAGAATTCATCTATTTCCCATGCTCATCCTCTCTACCCCACTGAGTCAGACTCCTTATATCAGAGAAAACATTCAGCATTTGTTTTTAGGGGATTGGCTAACTTCACTTAGCATTATCTTCTCCAAAGTCATCCATTTACCTGCAAATGCCATGATTTTGTTCTCTTTTATTGCTGAGTAAAATTCCATTGTGTATAAATGCCACATTTTTTAATCCATTCATCCACTGAAGGGCATCTAGGTTGGCTCCACAGTTTAGCTATTGTGAATTGTGCTGCTATAAACATTGATGTGGCTGTGTCCCTGTAGTATGCTGTTTTCAAGTCTTTGGGGTATATTGGAGATTTCATTTTGGACTTTCATGTTAATAGTTTTCTTAACAAATGTCATATATTTCATTTCTTACTTGAATATTGTCACTCATATTACATATTTCAATTTTTTTTATTTTCTATAGGAAAACTTAAATTTATATTGCTTGATTGTGATAATGACAGTTGTTGGGATTCTTCTAGCAGATTTTTTATTTGTTTGTTTTCTTCTTGCCTATTTGTTAATTTTTTTTTTTTCTCCCCAGTACTGGGGATTGAAGCCAGGGCCTTACATGTGCTAAGCATTCTACCACAGACCTGTTCCACAAGCCTTGTTAATTTCTTTTGGTAATGATTCTGATTATGATTATTAAATATTCTATCATGCTCTATTATTCCTGTGGCAGTTGTAATAAAGAAAAAAGCTCTGAAGAGTAGAAGAAGGAAAGATAAAAGAGCTGTTTTAGACATGTTTTACTATACTAAACAATCTTTTGATATATTGGGAAAATCATAAATATCCTAATAAATTACACTCTCTATAAAACAAAGATTATTAACAATAGTACACTTGATAACTACTGTCAAATTTTGAAAAGAAACATTGTTTTTCTTTTTTTGTTTTGTTGTAGGGGTTATTGTTGAAATGTATATTTTCTTTCCCTACTTTTTACATGTTTAATTCTTTGTTATGCTCTAAATTGTAGAGTCAACACTAAACTAAAAATGATGATTATCTTACCAGTATGGTCAGTAGACACTTATAATTTATGTTTCTGGGAATATTTTCTTATTGCAAACTGAATGACTTTTAAATGCTTCTAAATAATTATAATTCAACAATTTTTTTTGTACTTTTCCTCAATAGAATACTAACCAAAATAAAATCTGTACAAAAAAAAAAATTATGAATGTCAGATTTTGTTTTGTTGGCCAATATAAACAAAATGGAAAGAAAAAACTGAATGGTTTATTTGTGTAATTTATTAACAATGTGACTACTCATGATTTAAGCAAACATAATTATTTGGGCAGTTCAATTAGAGAGTCTTTATAGCTCCCAGAAGACTTACAATGAAAACAAAACAAAACCTTAGGAAGTGTATAATTCTGTATCTGCACAGAGTCACTTTTTTTTTCCAGACATAAACCCAATAATAACCCCAGAGCACATGTATGTATTTGTTCATTTATATTTTGTTACTTTCTGTGTTATATTTTAAATCACCACATAAAAATTCAAATTTGCCATCATGCCTTGTCAAAAAATTCATCTTCTTTTTTTTCTTAAAGTAAAACAGTAAGTCAGAATCACTTTTATCAATTCAAATTTCTTTGCTTTTTTTTTTTTTTTAGTCCATAGGACCAACTTACTTGGTTCCTCAGGATATTTTGATGAAAGAAAACACAATAGTTAAAGGGAATGCAGTTCTCTGGCAAAAGAAAATTTGTTCTTAAACACTTAATATAGTATATCATTCTACTTAATGTTTGTATATTGCTGAATTCCTCCTATTCTTTGTCTTATAGAGCATAACTTTTGTTAGAAAGTAGTTTCTGATAGCAGTTAATTTTACATCTTAGCTCAAAACAGAATTCTATTCTATCAAGTTTTACCAGAATAGATTTTCTTATTGATCTGTGATTTTAATAGAAATAAAGCTACTAGCTGACCAATAAAAAAAAAATAGCAGAATACTAAGCCAGTTAAACAACAACAACAAAAAAATACAACTAGAAGCCACATTAATAAAACCACAATGGCATGTTTCTTTTCTATAACCAAACACAAATTACATAGACTACAAATGTCTGGCCTCTTGACTTTTGCTGTTGTTATTTTGTCTGAGTTTGGTTAATAAGAAATGTCTTTGGCAGTATAATTGGTATATTTAGAGGTTATTTTAATTCTATTTAATTGTCAGCCTCAATTAAAAAG